>NC_139156.1:28614232-29313188 GCF_964270905.1 Leucopleurus acutus
CCCTTGCTAGAAATCCTTCAGCAGCTTCCCATGCCTGGAGAATAAAGTGTAAGCTTCCAGTTCATTCTGTCAGTCATTCAGTAAATATTTGCTGAGCAGCCTCCCTGTACCAGGCATTATGCTAAGAGCAAGGACACCAGCAGGAACAAAACAGAAAAGGTCTTTGTCCTCAGAAAGACAAACAAGAAAACATGTGATATCAAATTGTGATAAAAGATACAAAGTAAAGGAACTGGAGGCTAGGACCTGAGAATCACAGTGGGCGCCCACTTGAGACCAGGCCTTCAGGGAAGGCGTCTCTGAGAACTGAAGGATGAGTAGGAGGTGGCCAGGTGAAGAGTGGGCAGAGCATAGAAGAGTTTCATGTATCTTAAAACGTAAGGAAGGGCTTCCCTGGTGGCGCAGTGGTTGAGAGTCCGCCTGCCGATGCAGGGGACACAGGTTCGTGCCCCGGTCTGGGAAGATCCCACATGCCGCGGAGCGGCTGGGCCCGTGAGCCATGGAAGGCTGTGTAGCTGCATGGCGATGAGCCGGGGAAGAGGCAGGGAGAGTTTGGGGGAGGCAGTCTGTAGGGGTCAGACCATTCTTTGTAAGCCACAGGGAAGAGTTTGGATTTCATTCTAAATACACTGGGAAGCCACTGAAGGCTTTGAAGCAGGGAAGTAACTTGGTCTGACTTCCATTTTCAGAAGATCACCTTGGTGGGTGCATGAAAAATGGCTCAGAGGGCCACACAGGGGAAGTGGTGTTATACACTGAATTCACATGTGGAAGTCCTAGTCCCAGTACCTCAGGTTTTGAATGTATGTCGAGATAAAGTCTTTAAAGAGGTAACTAAGTTCATGCGAGGTCATTAGGACAGGCCCTAATCCAATATGACTGGTGTCCTTAAAGAAGAGATTAGGACACAAATACACACACACATTGGGAAGGCCACGTGAAGACACAGGGAGAAGACCAGCTACCCACAGGCCAAGGAGAGAGGCTTCAGAAGAAAGCAACCCGCTGACACCACGATTTTGGACTTCCACTCTCCAGAAATGTAAAAAAAATGAATTTCTGTGACACTTTGTTGTGACTGCTTAAGCAGACTAATATAAGTGGGCTGTCCACTTAAGAGGTCACTGAAGAGGACAGCCTGGGAGAAGATGATGGTGGACCGCTCCAGAGGAAAAGAAAAGGAGATAGAACAGACTGGATGAATTCTAGAGACAGCTTAGAGTGCAATCTATAGAACTAGAGATGGAGGGATCAAGGATGATCAAATCAGGCTGGCCTGAACAGGTGATGGCGGTGCCCTTTACCGAGACGGGGAGGCTCTAGGGGGAAAGAGGAATGGGCGGAGAAGCCAGACTCCTTATCATGACCTCCAAGGAGTTCCATGTTCTCAACGATGACAAAGATAACATTAGCTGACCCCCCTCCAAAAATTAATTAAATTAAATAATCCAAGATAAAATTTTTAATTAATTTATTTTTTGAACGTTTTTAGGTTTACAGAGAAATCGAGCAGATAGAAGAGAGTTCCTATATACCCCTCTCCTCTGCACAGTTTCACCCATTATTCCAACATAAATTTTAAAGCCAAAGGAAATTGTTCCTACAGTCAAAATAAAACTTATGCCTTTCTACCTGTTTCTCCCCCAGAGAGATGGTTTCAGTGTGGAAAAACTGTAGCGACACAAGTGAGCACAACCTGCCCCGAGCTCTCTCTCAACCCCCTCTCCACCAACTTTCCACCTTTCTTTTGACAGAACTAGTTTTCTTCACTCGGCCTGGCCAACTTCTATTCATGCCTCAAAACTTGGCTCAGATGTCACCCCCCTCCCAGAAAAGTCTGTCCTGATCAGCCACCCACCCCACTCCCACTGGGCCAATAGCACCCTGTGCAACCCACAGGCTATCCCTTCCCATCTCAGAGGGAGGAAGATGTTTTTCATGTATGTGCCACCCCACCTCCCATGACACTGTAACCAATGGAAGGGAAGGGAGCCTGGCTTATTGTATCTGTATTCCTAGTGCCCAGCACAGTGCTTGGCTAGAAAGCTCCATAAATATTTTCTTTTGGCTGAACATAAAGTGACTGGTGCCATGAAAGAAAGAAAAAAAGAAGGAAGGAAGGAAGGAAGGAAAGAAGGAAGGAGGGAAGGGAAAGAAAAGAAGGAAGGAAGGAAAGAAGGAAGGAGGGAAGGGAAAGAAAAGAAGGAAGGAAGGAAAGAAGGAAGGAGGGAAGGGAAAGAAAAGAAGGAAGGAAGGGAGGAAGGGAGGGAGGGAGGAAGAAAAAGAACAAAGTGTACTTGGGAATTCAGGACTTAATAAACTCAAAGCCAGTCATCAAGACTGCCTGCTAATTGCAGATCACAGCCTCCCTAGGAAGAGGAGTCACATGGCAGGTTGCAGAAGGTACTCAGAGGACACAGAGGGGCAGACAGTAACGGGAGCAGCTGCTTGGAGCTGTTGTCTAACATGTCAGCGAGGGAGGCGCTGGGTGTGTACTGAGTGCTGAAAGGAAACCAGATCATCTTCTGTGTGCATGGCCCGTATCCCTGACCCCTCCATTAGAGTGACCCATTGTGTGTGAATGTGAATTTGACATGTAATCCATAGACTCTAGGGCCGAATCCCATTTTGTCCACCTGGTAAATGAGTGTTGGTTAAATGATCTAGCTTCTCCCTGGAGGTCATGATTCCACTTAAGTGGTAACTGGGTCTTATCGAGCTGTTCCAATTCTTGTAGCTCCTATGATGTCCTCACATGATATACCTGGTGTTATATATTTGTTGTGCTTGACAAATAGGTTCTCCTCAAGGTTTTCCCATGAACCGGCTGCGTGACTTTGCAGAAATCATGTAATTTCTCTGGACTTCCGTTTCCTGTCTGGGGGCATTGATATGATCTATTTGCCTTCTCCAGAAAACTCCAGGAATGTGGGGTGGACGGATGAGGCGCCTGGAAACAAAGCAAGGAGCTTGGAGTAGAGGGTCCACCTTCAACATTCTGCAATCCTAACCCTTCCTTGCTGCCGGCGTCCTGAGAATTTCCCCGTAACGCTAATCACACGAGTGCCTCCTTGCTGGCTTCCCTCCCCGCCTTGCACTGCATGAATTGTGTGTGTGTTGGGGGATGGGGGCTTTTCTCTATCAAAGATCACTGAGGTACAGGAAAAAGTACTATGGTTTACATACAAATAAAAAAGCAATTTAATATAATTGCTATTTTCATGAGAGACTTGACTTATTTTTCAATACGAATAATAGAATACATCAAGCTATCAAATATTCTTTAATTCCATAAGTCAGTAGAGAAAAGGAAAAGTGAGGGAAAAGAAGGAAGGGAGGAGACAGAGAGGAACATAGAATGCTAAGTAGAGGTTTAAAAAGGAAGAGGCAGGGGCTTCCCTGGTGGCGCAGTGGTTGAGAGTCCCCCTGCCGATGCAAGGGACACGGGTTCGTGCCCCGGTCCGGGAAGATCCTACATGCCGTGGAGCGGCTGGGCCCATGAGCCATGGCCGCTGAGCCTGCGCGTCCGGAGCCTGCGTTCCGCAACGGGAGAGGCCACAACAGTGAGAGGCCCGTGTACCACAAATAAATAATAAATAAATAAATAAAAATAAATAAATAAAAAGGAAAAGGCAGAGAGGGAGAGAAGCAGAAGAGGATAGAGGGAGGAAAGACAGAGAGGAGACAAGAGAGGAGCGGAAAGAGAAGTGGATGGAGAGAGCGAAGAGCATCCAGGGAAAAAGATGAAAACGGAGTCTAAATGCCCTTCCTGGGCCCTGCTCCTCCCCAGGGGTGTTGTCTTTCATCACAGGGTTATTTGTTCTCACTTGCCCGAAAGTGTAAGTCTGTAATTCATCACTGTCCACAACCCAAGTCTTCATCTGCACTTTTAGTGACTTAAGGATTCAATCCACTGTAGGAACTTGGGTCATTTAAGGGAGGAATTCTTTAGGCTGTAGGGCCAGTGACAAGAGCTATGTTTATCCCAGGGCCTCGGAAATCAAGCAAACCCAGACAGAAAGCTGGGCTTTTCCTCCCCCAGGTGACAGGCAGAGTCACCTATTTATTGCTGAATTTTCCCCAAACAGTGATTGTTTTGGCGTCCTGTAAATGTGGCCCGCATATTCATTCAGTGTCATGTTATTCAGGGAGTAAGGAGAGGGATTAACAGACGCATATGGCACCAAAGCCTCCGTGTTTGGCTGTGGGGGCTGTTCACTCCACAAGTGCCTTGTCCAAGAGACACCCGTATCCAACCACGAAGCCAAGCAGCTGGCAAAGCCACGTCCCCTTGGAGAAAGCAGTGCCTTCCTAGTTTACCCAAAGGCGCCAGTGGGCCTATGGGACCCAGAGCTCAGTCAGAGCAAGGCTGCTTATTTATCTGAAGGAGGCTGCAAGCCTGTGGGCAGCTCTGGAGGCTTGCTCTGCACATAGGCTCCAGCGCCCCCGAGATGGCAGTGGAAGAGGAAGGTGGACAATCTCAAACCTCACAACCACGTTACATTTGCTCTCTGGCTTGATCTCATCCCATCCCCATAGGTAGGTGAGGCAGGTGTTCCCTGTTTTCAGATGAGGACACTGTTGGTTAGAGAGACTGAGACCTATCAAGGGCATGTAAGATAAGCAAATTTGGGAACTTGGCACAACAGTAAGCATAGGTATGTCAATGAAAAAAGGACTGTGGAAGCCAAGAACAAGTTATGTGGACTCTGAGTCAGATGCTCTCGCTCACTTGCTAAAGAGGAACTTGAGGCTGTTGTCAAGTCCCTCTCTTAACTGATTTTGGTCACTGTCAGGCATGGGTGGGGGGGTGTCTCCCTTAAAGGACTATCAGGAGTGGGGGGACTTGGAGAATCCAGGTCCTTCCTCAAGGAACAGCCTACCCTCCACCCTGGGAGATAAGTGCACCTCTGAAAGCCTGAGTCTAGGGACTTTGCGTCCCTGGCCAACACCAGAGGGTGCTGACAGAGGTACTGAGACAGCGCCAGAAGGACTTGTACATCCCCCTGTGACCACTAGGGGGTGCAGGCAGGGCACTGCCTCTGAGCTCTCCAGAGATGCTAAACAGATGGGAACAGTGATAGAGCCAAGGTGTGGCAGCAGTTCCTACATGAGAGACCTCACCAAGAGCAGCCATTGAGGAGGAAGTGGGCATCCAAGTGAAGCAGCTGATAGTCGGTCAGTGTGTCTCAAAGACTTTTCTAGAGAAGGCAAATAGATCAGATCAATCTCCTGCTCTGATACTGTGTGACCTTGAGCAAGTTGTTTTACCTCTCTGCACCTCAGTTTACTCATCTGTAAAATGGAGCTACTAGCCTTGGAGTTGCAGAGTTGCCATGCGCCTTCTAGAATATCTAGTACATCACTGGCACTTTAAGCAATTGGACTGTGGTTTCTTACTATTAAAATCCTACTATGTTTCTGGACTTAGAGAAATTCTGAAATTCTTCTGGAGAGAGGCCCTGAAGAGATTCTGAACTGTAACTTCCTGGTGAAGGTTGTGTTCCTCCCAAACAGTCACACATTTTAAAAGTGTGTATGCTCACAACCTCAGAGGAATTTTTTGTACACATTCATAAGAGCACTATGTACAATATTAGACACAAGTTGGGGGCATGCAGAGTACAGAGCTGGGTGAAGGGATGTGGGAAAGGGCACTTGCAAGAGAGGAAGAAGGGCTGGATATAGGTTCAGCGACAGAACACTGAAAAGAGGGAGACTGAATTATAGTGGGGGAAATGCTGGATTGGACAGGATGTCAGAAGGCCACGAAGAGGAGGGGTGACCTGGGGACAGATGGTCTCCTCTCTGGGATTGTTTTTCCATCTTTAAAATGGGAGGCTGGGCTGATCCCTTCCAGCTCTGACATTCTCTCATTCCACGTGGGGAAGCAGGAAAAGAATCCCAAAGAAGCAGAATTGTAGGACAACACCAACATCTGGTCCAAGTCATATCTCCAGTTGTTCATTCTTTCGTCAAACACATATCAAACACCCAGCATATTCTGGATACTGTACTCAGGTGCTGAAAAAAAAACTGGACAGATGAGACAAGTATTCCTTGCCCTGAAAAAGTCCATCATCTAGTGGGCAATGTAGGTGCCTCTCCTTTCATATGTTCAGTCTGAGAGAGCAGGAAGGCATTGTTAAGGATTAAATGGGAGGAGAGGGGGAGGAACTCTGGGTCTGACTTATTTATTGAATTCCTCAGTTTCTGCTGTTTGTTGAACCTGGTCCCAATACATTTTGCCAGTGTTTATAACACTAGTAATTTTAAGAATAATATACTTTGTTTATACTGCACTTTATACTTTTCTAAGCATTTTCTCCTAAATTATTTCTTTTATATCTATCTCTAGATAATACGAAAGAAGCATAAGACATGATCCTTAACTCAAGGAGCTTATTTTAAAACTTTTTAATTAATTAATTAATTAATTAATTTTTGGCTGTGTTGGGTCTTCGTTTCTGTGCAAGGGCTTTCTCTAGTTGCGGCGAGCGGGGGCCACTCTTCATCACGGTGCGCGGGCCTCTCACTGTCGTGGCCTCTCTTGTTGTGGAGCACAAGCTCCAGACGCGCAGGCTCAGTAGTTGTGGCGCATGGGCTTAGTTGTTCTGCGGCATGTGGCATCTTCCCAGACCAGGGCTCAAGCGCGTGTCCCCTGCATTGGCAGGCAGATTCTCAACCACTGTGCCATCAGGGAAGCCCCAAGGAGCTTATTTTTAAATGGAAGATGGAAATAACGAGACAGTAAATAAAACCATTACTTGGATCAAGAGCTAAATTTTGCAGGTGAGGCCATTTCATCTACATTAAGAGAATGTGATATGTGACGGCTGTGAGCTGCGGTAGCTGGAAAAGACTTCATAATTGGGAGGCATCAGACTTACAAGTTAGGAGGGGCTTGACTGGGAAGAGCTGAAATATTCCTCCAGGAAAGAGCATGGTAGACAGCGGGGTTGGGGGAGAGGAACAGTAAGGAGATTGTACAGATCACTAAAAAATAATGAGAAATTTGGTTGATTAGGCATGGTAATGAGGGTTCACTGGTGGTCTTGGGAGTACTTTTGATCCTACATACAGCAAGGAGCCAGAGTACGGTTAAGAAAATGTAGGTACCTTTGATTAAGAGGCATCTGGGGAAAATGAATCTGGTGCTGGTATGAGGATGGGGCTTATCAGTGATACGCCCAAGCCAGGTGACGAGTTAGAAGGCCATTATAGGGACTTCCCTGGTGGCGCAGTGGTTAAGAATCCACCTGCCAATGCACAGGTTTGATCCCTGGTCCAGGAAGATCCCACATACCGCAGAGCAATTGAGCCCGCGTGCCACATCTACTAAAGCCCACGCGCCTAGAGCCAGTGTTCCACAACAAGAGAAGCCACCGCAAAGAGAAACCCGTGCACTGCAAAGAGGAGCCCATGCACTCACTCGCCACAACTAGAGAGAGCCCGCGCACAGCAATGAAGACCCAATGCAGCCAAAAATAAATAAATAAAATTAAACTGAAAAAAAAAAAAGAAACAAGAAGGCCATTATAGTAAAGTCCTTAGGTTTTAGAATCAGCCAGACCTTGATTTGAGCTCCAGATTCTTTCACTTAAGAGCTGAGGGTCCTTGAGCAAGGTGTCTATATCCTCAAAATCTTTTCTTTTTCTTTTACTTTTTTTTTTTTTTTTTTGGCTGTGCTGTGAGGCATGTGGGATCTTAGTTCCCCGACCAGAGATCAAACCTGTGCCCCCTGCAATGGAAGAGCAGAGTCTTAACCACTGGACTGCCAGGGAAGTCCCAAAATCTCATTTCTTAACCCTTAAAAATGTAGGTAGGGGCTTCCCCAGTGGCACAGTGGTTAAGAATCTGCCTGCCAATGCAGGGGACATGGGTTCGAGCCCTCATCTGGGAAGATCCCACATGCCGTGGAGCAACTAAGCCCCTGCGCCACAACTACTGAGCCTGTGCTCTAGAGCCTGCAAGCCACAACTACTGAGCCCGCATGCCACCCACAACTGCTGAAGCCCGCGCGCCTAGAGCCCGTGCTCTGCAATAAGAAAAGCCACTGCAATGAGAAGTCCACACACCACAACAAAGAGTAGCCCCTGCTCACCGCAATCAGAGAAAGCCCGCGCACAGTAACGAAGACCCAACACAGCCAAAACTAAAAATAAATTAAATAAATAAATTTTAAAAAATGTAGATAATGGCACTTACTTTTCAGGATGGTTCAAGTACTAAACAGGTCAGGATATGCAGAGCCCAGGGCCTGAAATGTTTAGGCGTTCAGACATTGTTTGTTCTCCCATTTCTTCTGCTCTAAGAGAAGAGAGACTCTCAGGGAAAGCATGTGTTGACTGATTGGTTCCAACCAAAGGGAAGAGAACAAGGAGAGGTGATGCCCTGGGCAGAAGTTGAGGTGTGTATAGATTGGGGGAGTGGTGATGAACTTGAGGTGACAATGGTACAGGTACATGAAGAATTATCCCCTGGGCATTTGAAAATATGACTTTAGAGGAAGACCAAGCAAAAGCTGTAGATTCAGGGACCCTTAATATAAAAGTGATAGTTGATGCTGTGTGTATGCAATGACAAGCTTTAGGACAGCAAGAGTGTAGAAAAGTCACTGAGACTTGGAGGGTTCCAATAAGTGGGGCTGGAGAAGGAAGAGGAGTAACTACTCTTTGAGAGAGAAAATGATCAGGATAGTAGAGAGTGTCAAAAGCTTTCCAGACTTTCCAGAAAAAAGTCATTCTGCCAAACACTGAAGAGAGGTAACAAAGCACAAGCTGGAGGAGAAGCCGTTTGATCTCAAAGAATGAGTCTCAGATAATTAGGGGGAGGGGCAGGACTATAACATCTCAGGAGGGAATCGGGGCATCAGGGAAAGTGTTGAACCAACTGACCACAAAGGTAACTTCCAACTGGGCATCAGTATCCAGCACTTGGGAGGTAAGCGGCATTCAGGCCGAGGGAAAGGGAAGTAGCTGTCAAGACAAAAATTCAGAAATCTGACCCCGAAGGGGAAAGGAAAGATATTTGAGGAAGGGACACCAGTGTTAAGGGAAGACAATATGGAGAGATTGCTACACGTTTGAGGGTGAAAGGAAGGAAGGTAGAGAATATTAAATTGTAGAGTGGGGGGACCTCAGAACTCAAAATAAGAAGCATTGTTTCTAGAAGTAGGGAAGAAAGTATATCTAGACTTTAAGGGGAAGTGTTACTTGTAGACAGAATGGATTCTTATTCCTCTGAAGACTAAGGAATAAAAACATAAACTGAGCACAGCGGGACCCATGAGGGAGAGCCTGCCAGTGGGCCTCAGCCTTCTCAGAAGAGGATGGGAACATGGAAATGTTTAAAGGCATAGGAATGGGGGCCTCCTATGGGGAATACACCAGAAGAGCCCAGGCACAGAAGAAATGGGTGAGCTAGAGAACACCCATTGCATAATGACCAGGAGGTTCAGGACAGTCAAAGAAACTGGGGCTATTTCACCTGAGGAGAGAAGGTCTACATGGGCTTCGATGGCTGGCTTCAAATATTTGAAGAACTGACATACAGAAGGAGTAGACATCTGTGGGGACAAGAGGAACAGCAGATGGAAGGTGCAGGAGGCAGATTCCACATGAACACAAGGCAGAACTTTCTCACACTTAGCGAGTGGAGAGGTGAGTGGCTCTCCCATGGGTGGTGTCCAGGAGCTGTGGGACAGTTTCTTGCCCAGGATACTCCAGGCAGGATTCAGCGACAGAAAAGAGCTGGACTTCGGTGATTTCTAAGGCCCTGCCCACCAGCACAGCTGAAATCTATGAATCTATAGGCATGTAACATTTAGTTTACAGAATCTCAAGACTGGATGGGACTTTCAAGGTCTTTTAATCTAATAACCCATTTGACTCTTCAGCCCCATCCGTGAGAGGCTCACCAAGTGATCAGGGACTGTGAAACACACCCAAGTTAAGCCTGAATCAACCAGTAGCCACTGGGGGCACTGGGTTTCTAGTAACTTAACATCTGGATAGAGAAGTAATCTGTGGACCTCTCAGAGAGCTCACTGTCAAGATGGTCCAGGTGAAACTTTCATTAGAACCCTTCTCAATGAAAGAAGAAATATGTGTGAAATATTGATGAATCCTGTATACAATTTTGAGTTGCTCTTTACGCTTGTTTTTTATTTGAAAACCCAACAATGCTAGGTTATTATTCATATTTCAAAAGAATCCTTCACTTTACAAAATAATTCACTTTGGGATATCTTTAAGCAACAAATTCCAGAGATGAACTTAAAATGTACTCAGTTTTTCTCCCTCGCCACAAGCAAAAAGCTCTTTTGCACACAACTTTCCAAGAACTCGTATGTCACACAAAGTGAGTTTCACTAGTATTACAACAAAAAAAACACGTCTTCAATGATTGGTTTGAGTCCATCCAAAGGAACACTTAGCAGAGGACATCTAATCTGATCCAGAATTTCAAGATCTGCACCAGCCAGGGCTCTGTTTACCCAGGGAAGGGAGGTAGAAAACGTCAGAAATGTTCTCAGTGGCATTGGGTGGAAAGTCCTCCTGGGGTTGCTGCCACTGTTTACTAACTGTGTGGCCTTGAGGGGAATGACTTCACATCTCTGAGCCTCAGTTTTCACATGTGAAAACTCACAAGATTATTCTGTGGATTAGAGAGCACCTCTACAAAGCAACACACACACACACACACACACACACACACACACACACACAGCCTGACACAGTAAGGAGTCACCCTGCTGCTTCCCCAGGGCTGACTTTGCTTCTCAGCAAGCCAGTGAGGTAGCACACTCAGGATTGTTATTGCCTTTTTATACAAGGCTGAGCCAAGCTGCAAACTAAAACTGCAGCCAGCACAAAACCTGGCTTCTCTGCTATGGCTGCAGCCTGCCAGGCAGTCTCACCATGACCTCTGGTGGGATATTCCAATTATAACAGTAACGGAAGAGGGGCGCTGATTTTAAGAAGACAAAAAGTAACAACAGATGTGGGAGACGGATCACTTCCAAACATACAGCCTCTTCCCTAGCGGCCTGCTAATCCTGGTCCAGTTCCTAGGGCAGAAGGTTGATTGGGTGGGAGGCCCAGCTGCAGAAGTGGGGTGGCATAAAGGTAAGCTTCCAACCCCTATAACATCCCTCAGTCCCCAAGAAAGCCTCCAACCATCATCATTATCATCATCTTTACTATGGTGAAATGTCAATTTTCATAGTCTTAAAAGGGAACAAAAGCCTCTTTTCACTACATATTCACCAGAATGGCTAAAATGGAATTAAAATACTAAGTATTGGGGAGCATGTGGTGCTGCTCCTGACAGAAGTGTAAACTGGTACAACCAACTTTAGAAAACTGCTTGGCAGAATCTACAAAAGCTGACTTTCATCCCCTAAGACATGGCAATTGCACTCCTAGGTATGCACAGAATACAAATGTGCATTACAGTCTCCAAAAGACATACTAGGACTGTGCTGTCTAACACATACGACTCTTTACGTTTAAGTTAATTATAATTGTAGACAACTAGAAGTCCAGTTCCTCAGTCACACCAGCCATGGTTCAGGTGTTCAGCAGCCGCATGTGACTGGTGGCTACCACACTGGACACCACAGATGCAGAACACTTCCACTACTGCAGAAAGTTCTACTGGATACTGTTCTAGAATGTTTGTAACAACATTAGTCACAACAGCCCAAATCTAGAAACGACCCAAACGCCCATTAACAGCAGCATGGATGAATCAATTGTGGCACATTCACACAAGAGAATACTGTAAAATAATGCAAATGAACAATCTACAACGACA
This sequence comes from Leucopleurus acutus, assembly GCF_964270905.1. Lineage (NCBI taxonomy): Eukaryota > Metazoa > Chordata > Mammalia > Artiodactyla > Delphinidae > Leucopleurus > Leucopleurus acutus. The sequence goes on from NC_139156.1 coordinate 28,626,053, forward strand.
GGCAGAATACAGATAAATCTCACAAATGAAAAAAGCCAGGCACATAGCCTACGCGCTACGTGATTCCACTTACATAATGTTCCAAACCAGGTAAAATCCAACCTATCCTGGCCAGGATAGTGGTTACTCTTGGCGGTGGCGGTGGAGACACAAGGGAGCATGAGGGGACTTGGGGTGGGGGACGGATACTGTTTTGGTTTTTCATCTGGGTGTTGTTCGCAGGGAACGTTTGGTTTATGAAGATTCGGCAAACTGTATGTACACCTACGTCTTTCCTGTATTTCATACTTCAATACATTTTCTAAACTCCCCGTTAGAAAACTTTGCTACTATTGACGTTACCTAAAGTCTAGGCTTTTTGCGGGACCGCCTTTCCAAAAAAGCAAGCGTCCTTTTGAGATCAGCGCCCTCTCCCGCCCCAGGCCTCCCTGGACTCGGCACGGAGGCCTTATGGGTTCACCAAACCCTCCGCGTAGCGTCCTACCTCCGCGCCGCGCGCTGGCCTGGCTCCGCGTCCAGGTTGCGACTGTCAGGACGGCTGGCTCTTCCAGTTTGGACTCTCACCTTGAGAGCTGGCCAGGCTCTCCCGGGGCTCGCCGGTGGCTCCCTGCCCAGCGGGCTCTGACCGCCCCAGGCCTGTGTGAGACGCGGCACGCGGCGCCCGGCGCCGAAGCACCTGCGCCGCCCCCCGCGGTCCCGAGGCGCCCTCCGTTCACGTGGAGCAGGCGGCGGCAGAGCACTGAACTCTAGTCACCGAGAATCCGCCGTTCTTCCCTGGCTCGGGGCCCTCGAGCTGGGAGAAGGCGCCCGGGACTTCCCCCCTGAGCCCTGACCCATAAAGCGGAGGAGGAGGCCTTGAACCAACCCACCTCCTGCACGCGAAGCTCTCCAGCCAAGAGCCCGCCCACTCGGCCCCACCCCGGCGACGCCCGGGAACCGCCGGACGCTGGACGCCAAGGAGCCTTGCCCAGAGGAGCTAGGTTTCCTTCCCGACCCTTTCCTCCCTGCAGCATGGGTTAGAGGGGAATCGCGGCTCCTCTTTTCACCTCCCCCTTCGGTCGAATTCCCCAGACCCTGCCAAGGTCCAAACCTCTGATAAGTTTGCCAGCCTTGCAGGCCCCGCCGGGTGCCCCCTGCCCTTGGCTTACCAGCCATGGCTCCGACCCGCCTCTGTGGTGTCGTGAGCCTACAGTGTTGGGGTTCCGAATCCTCGGGCCCGCCCCGCTCTCCCCGCGCGCCTGGAAGTGCCCCAAGGTCAGTCCTGGGCTTCTGAGTTATACACAGCGCCTAGCACCGGCCTGCCCTATAACATGGATGCAATGCCTGATGCGTACCAGACACTGCACTAAGCTGCTTTTACATGGATCATCTCGTTTAATTTTCAAAGCCAAGGTGATTGGTTCATGAGCATTTACACACATAAGCATTAATTGACTTGTTAACATTTGTGTGTTCTACCGTAAGAAAAAAAAAACCTACAAGAGAGGTGCTTTTAAGCATACCCACTTTATAGAGAAGAAAACTGAGGTTCAGAGTGCTCCTTACTCAAGGTCTTTACTGATGTTTGTGGTGGTGCTGAGATTGGAATAGAGGCAGCCTGATTCCAGAGTCCATCCTCTTAACCCCTCAAGATTAGGCTCTGCAGAAAGAAAAACAAATGCTGGCCTTCTAGCACTTATTCCACCTGCCCCACAAGTAGTGCCTACCCACTTCTTGAGCCCAATGGGACACCAGTCACTGGGTGGGGAGGGATTATCCCTTTTCTCTGCATTAGAGCTCAGAAACCAGAACCCAGAGGGACGATTTACTTCACCCACTCAATGTCTCACGGGTCATTAGAAGGCTTGTCTGGATTTTACAATACCTCCTGGCTCACAGGACAATCAGTGAAGCAGTGGTTTGGGCCTGGGAGGGTGTCTTTTCCCCTAGAGAGAGAGCTCACGGAAGAGGTAGCTGTTAGTTGAGGGTTTTCACCCTCTGATAGCCAAGGCACTGGAACCCCAGCAACTGAGCTGTAGGGAAATCCTTCAGTGAAGAGATGAGAGCTATTTATACCCAGAGATTGCAGGATCTGGAAAAGGGTAGGGAGCAGGGAGGGGGCTGGTCCTGACTGGCTTTAAGTATCTCAAGACACGCAAACTGCGCAGGAACCAATCCACAGAACCAGCTGTGTTTCCTCTATGAGAATCACACGCCTCTTTTCCAGAACAGGAGGGGATGGATGCAAAGTAAAGGAAGATTAATTCGGGCCAGGAGGAAGCCAGGCAAGGAAGGTGGGGATCCGGCGCTGGGGAGCACTTCGAGGCCACAGCCCAGCAGGATACAGATCAGGAGGGAGAAAAAGGGGTGGCTTACTTAGGAAACCCCCTGCGGAGCTAAGGCGTCTGCTCCCAGGAGCCTTGGGTTCCTAGCGCGCACGCGCTGGTCTTGGAAGTGAGCGCTCCCCGTAGGGCAGCATCTTGATCACCGACAATACTCCTCACTTGGAGAATGTAGGGGAAGTCGAATTGGGTCCCAGATGCAGGTCCCAGATTAACCGTATACCTCCCAGTTTTCCACCCCACCCCCACCCCACCCTGCCCTATCCCTGCGTCTTCCCTAACCCTAAACTTTGTGTCCTCCTGTCAAGGTTATCACCAAGTTCTCAGCCTCCTTTCCTAAGTTTTGAGCTGTAGGGCAAGGGGCAACAATCCCTTGGGGAAGCCGTTTCCCCGGCGGCATCACGGGGTACCCAAGGCCGGACCTTCCTGTGGGATGGAGATAGGCTGCACGGCTTCCGCAGACGGTTTTAGGTGTTCTGGCTCCGCCCAGGTGGGCCAAGAGTCTAGCTGTTCATCTCCCTTGCAGCCAACACCCAACGCGAAGTTCCCCACCACAGGGGCCATCCGCATTGGGGAACGCGGTGCTTAAGGAGGCTGGCCCCATCATCTCCTACCGTGTTATCTGTCCTAGAGGGAAAAGATGCCAACATGGCCCCCTACGATCCCACTAGGCCCTCACGTGGAGAAACAGAGACAAATAAATCTTTGCATGACACTACGTTGTGATTTTGGAAAGTACCTAAGACTCTGGTGGCACATATTAGGGAGTGATTACCCCCCTTGGGTGGTTCAGGAAAAAACCCTGGCCTTGAAGGAGGAGTAGGAGTTCACTAGAAAATTGGGGGTATTAGAGCATCCCAGACAGAGGAGAGGACATGTGCAGAGACATGGAGCCTGCAACAGCAAAGCGCTGCTTGGACTGGCTTCCTTTTTGTCATTCAGGCATCGGCTTAAATCTAATCTCCTCAATGTGGCTTTCTCTGACCACCTACTGGAAAAGAACCCTCCCTCCAGTACTTGGTTCTCTTTCTTTTTTAGAATTTATCGACTACTAATTTTTACGTTTGTTAGCTATCTCCCCGCCACATACACTCCTTCAAATAAACTTCCTAAGCCTACGGACACTGTTTTTTTCACCGTCCCCAGCGGCCAGAACAGTGAAGTGAACATATAGTAGTAGTATCAATGTCAGTGAATAAATTTGAATAAATGGATGAATGAATGAATGAATGAGTCCGAGGCTGCAGAAACGTATTAGGAAGCAAGAATTCCCTCCATGCCCTTAGCTTAAGAAACTCAAGGAAAGATAATAGCGCCAGAAGGAGGGCTCGCTAGGAAGGGGGCTTGGGACGTCACGGTGGTGAAAGCAGTGGTGGGAGGCGGTGTTCCAACTCCAGTTCGGCTTGCGGGAGGAGGGAACTGGCGGCGAGGAGCTGAGGGACCCGCAGTCTGGTGCACTAACTCAAGCCTGGCTCCGGGGTCTTTCTGCCTCTAGAGAGGCAAGGGGAGGGCGGGTCTCCGCCCCCCAGGCGCCCCCTTTCCAGCCTCCCGCTAGACCCTTTTGGACGCGTCCAAGCCTCCTCCTGGGCGGTCCGTGGGTTTTGGTGGATTCGCTTGCCTGCCTGCCTCCCTCTCTCCCCTCCTCTTTTTTCTTCTTCCTCCTCCGGGGCTCTGCAGCTCCCCAGCCCGGGTACCGCAGCAACCTAGCAGCCCCCGCCCCCTCCTGTAAGGGCGAAATTGCTAAACTTGTAGCAATAATGACCCTGCATTCAGGCCGCCGGCTCCCGCTGAACTTCTCCGCGCCCCGGCCGGCCCGGCCTAATCAGCGCGCCCCTCCCTGCTGCCCGCCCAGCCCCCGTCCCCCCTTGCCGCCCCCTCCCCCAGCGCACAAAAAGTGGGGAACAAAATCCCCGCGCATTTCTCCGTCCCTCTGTTGAGCAGACTGCTGCACAAAGCCCCCGCTCTGGGAAGCAATGGGGAGCTCGGGAGGGACGTCAATCCCGACGCGCTGGGGTTTTTGTTCGCGCAGGGGACTTCGCCTTCCTACCACACCTTTTGTTCGGGACTCCAATAAAAAGCCATTCTTTCCGCACCTTCTCGGCCCGGAGCCGCCTTTCAGCAAGGCCCGGCCCCACAATGGCGCGGCGCGCTGAGGCCTCCCCATTCACCCTCCTTGGCACGCTCACAATCGGCCGTGTGGCAGCACAGGCCTCGCACAGGCATTCTGCGCAAGTGACAAGGAGCCGCATAAAGCCGCGGCCGCCGGGGGAGAAGGGAGGGCGACCGAGGGGGAGAACTCGGCCGCGGCGGGGCACAGCGCCCCCGGGCGCGCTGGAAGCCTGGGCGGCGGCCGCAGATGCAGCCGCCTTCGCGAGGCCTACGCCTGGGCCTGGGGGCGAGGTTTCCATTTACCCTGGAGACCCTCGAGGCGGGGCAGAGTCTAGGCCTTGATCTAACGCAGGCCAAGGTACTAGCGCAAGCATCTGGGTGAAACTTGGGGGGATTTACAAAGCCCAGACCTCAAAAGGTCCTGAGTCTCCGACCTGTCCTCCCTACAACAGTAAAGAGAAATTAATGAACAAAGCCTTGGAGACCGGACTTGCAGCCTAGGGGCTGAGGCAGGGGAGACCAGGGGGTCTCCATGGGTCAACCATGCAGGGGGAACTGTTTTTCCTGAGTATCTTTTCCTTCCCCTCCCGCCCTGTTAAAGGATCCCTCCCCACTCTTGTGGGCTAAACAAAGTCTGTAGCCGGCCAACGGTTTGAAAATATTGCACCTTGTTTATTGACTCCTGTAGTGTATGGCAGCGGGTGTGTACATGGCGTGTGGATATAGTTTTATATATATATATATATATATATATATATATATATATATATATATATAAAATATGTGCTGAACACAGAATACGAAACAGAAAGGAAAGCCGGTAACACCTCCGGTGGGCCACCAGTTCCCGGATTTGTTCAGCCCCCCCCCCCCAGCTTTTGATCTCGCTCCACTGGTTTTTTTCGCAGAGTTCTACACCCCCCTGACAATCTGGAGATCCAGGCCGAGGTATCTGGTGCGGAAGGCAGGCGGTTGGGAAAAGGAAAATGGACTGTGCTGTGGTACGCCGGCCCCGCAAAGGGGGCAGAGGGTCGGTAGGGCCTGGGGATTTCTCAAGCCACGACGCCCATTTTTCTCTCCTTCATGCTTTTTTTGTCCTTGAGTTCTCCGCCAGCGCTTCGCGGCGGCCGCGGGAAGGCTGAGGGAGAGAAGCCCGAGGGAGAGAAGCCCTTCTTGCTCTGGGAGAACCGAGCGGCAGCCCGAGTCTCAGCCTCTCGCACTCCTTTTGGGGCCAAGCTCGGGGCCATCGTCCTCCCAGCACCCAGCCGGCGTTTCTGCCTCAGAGACAGTCTTCGTGACCACTCCCGGGCATCCTCTTCGCCCCTGAGCCCCCTTCCCCAGGCCTCGCGTGAGCTGCGCTCCGGGGCTCTGGGGAGCGAGACGTGTGTATATATATATATATATATATATTTATTTATTTATTTATTTTTATTTAACGAGGGGACCTGGCCCTTCCTTGGATCCAGCCTTTCTCGCGCTTCAGTCCCGCGGCGCCAGGCTGCGGTGGGGCGGCTGCCGCATGACCCGCCCGGTCCCTACCAGGCCCGGATGCCCTGCAAGGTGCCCTGCGCGCACGCGGCCCCGGCCGCCGCACCCTGGTGTAACGGCTGTGCGCCGCTGCCGCCGCCGCCGCCGAAGCCGCCCAGGTTGCTCACGTTCACAAAGGGGCCGCCTCCGGCCGCACTGCAGGCGGGCTGCATGGCCGAGGCCGCCGCGGAGGCCCCGCCGCCGCCTCCGCCGCTTGCCGGGTACGCACAGCCGTAGCTGCCGCTGTAGGCCGCAGCGGCGGCGGCTGCAGCAGCCGCGGCTGCGGCGGCGGCTGCCGAGTTCCCATAGCCATAGGCGGGGAAGCTGTTGTAGGAGTAGGCGCCCGCGCCCACGCTGTAGGGCGCGCCGTAAGCTGGCGCGCTGGGCGTGACGCACGGCTTGCCGTCCCGCACTAGCACCGGCACTGCCACGCGGCGCGGCGGCGGCGGGGGCGCGTGCGCGCCCAGCTCCAGAGACTTGTCCTGCCGCTGTCTCTTACACTTGTACCTGCGATTCTGGAACCAGATCTTCACCTGCGTGGACGTGAGCTTCAGGCTGCTGGCGAGGTGCTCGCGCTCGGGGGCCGACAGGTACCGCTGCTGCTTGAACCTGCGTTCCAGCTCGAAGACCTGGGCTTGCGAGAAGAGGACCCGCGGCTTCCGGCGGCTGCGTGGCTTCGGCCTCTCGCTCTCCTCCGCTGCCTTGCAGTCTCCGGCCGCCTCCAGAGGCTTCTTCAGCTGGCAGCTTTCTGCGGAAGAAGCAAAACAACAGCGTCCTTTAATTGTTCCCGATCTCACCGCGGCTCCGGTCCCGGAGCACTGTGGCCCCTTTGGGGGGCAGCGCGGAGTGTGCGGTAATAACTGCTGGGACTTTGGGGAAAGTTTGTGGCTCCTGACGCCGTGGGACCCTGCGATAGCCCAAGGCCCCTCACAACGCCCTTGGCGGGTGGAGGCACGTTCCGTGGGGAGGGGTAGTTAGTGCGCGTTTATTTAGAACTTGAGCATCTGCGAGAGATTACCCTGTATTAAACGTGCGGCTCGGCGTGCTGATGATTATTTTCAGGATGGAAGTTTGCAACTCCATAATAACTATAGTGTTTGCAAACTCGTTTGCCTTCCACTCCGTCATGAATAGCTGAAGGTGTGAGACATGTTGGTATTTGGGAGCTGGTATGCGTGCGTTCTGCGAAAATCTTCCTGCTCGTAAATGTCTGAGTGTAACGCTCATGTATTGCCCAGGGACAGTTTTTTACTTTTAAAAGCCTACAGGCCCATAGCTAAATGTCTGCCTGACGACATCTGTATTACCTTAGAGAGAAAAAGAAATTTGATTGATTTAGACAGTTTCATGTCGATTTTAGGCCCGGGGAGCTGTCAGAGCACAGGCCTTGGCTTCCACCACATCAAACCTCCTCTTAGGGAAGGAGATTCTTTGGCTCTCTCTCCTTAGAAACAAACACTTCCTTGGAGGCTTTATTCAGTTGTCCTATTTCCCTACCCAATTCACCTCGCATCCTACTTGAGCAGCCAGGATCTAAGTTCGGCGCGTTTTTCACTCAGCCCGAAGCCCCACAGCCTGGGACACAAAGCAAAACGTTAAGAATTTTCAAAAAAGTCTGGTGCCTCAGGGGTGTGAGTGCGGAATGGACTGTGTTCCCACGCACTCTCCCAGCATCCCCTCCCTCTCTGCCGGGTGCCGTGGGTGCGAGGACGCTGAGTTCCAGGCGGAGAAGTGAGGAAACCACCCAGCTGAACTCTACCGAAGTTCCTGCGCCCTGTGGACACTAGGCACACAAGCTGCTTCGACTGTCTTTTCCAGGAAGAGGGAGCGGCTGCCCTGGCCTCAGAAAACTCGTCTCACGCTACAGAGAAAGTGGGAAGAGTTCAGGCTCGTGCCCCTCTAGCTCTTGGGAAGAGCAAAAATACTATGAGCTGTCAGCACCCAGCAGCTGAGCCCATGTTGCTTATCACCATCAGGGTAGCAGTAACTATTTTCCCTTCCCTCCGGGGCTGCATCGCCTCCCCCCTCTGGGGGGAGTAGTTGACGGAGTCACCTTGTCTTTCTCCCTCCGCCCTGGCTCCCTTGCAGGCACCTGCGCTTTGCGGAGCTGTCGTTGACCAGGGCCAGGGCATGACCCCAGCCGGGGCTAACGGGGCGGGCAGCCGTGCTGGCGAGATTTGTGGGCTGTTTGCGGGCACCCCGCCATTGCTCCAGATGTGCGGGTGCGTTTCCTTTCCCCCTCTACTCACTTTGGCTCCGGTCCCTCAGGACCTCGGGCTCCTCTTCATGTTCCTTAGGCCCGCTGCACGAGTCTCGCAGGACCGTGTGGACATAGCTCTGGGGGCAGAGCCCCGAATCCCCGTGGCCATCGGCTGTAGCTAGTGAGTTCAAATATGACAGTTTCTCTCCCTCTTCTTCCTCGTCCTCCTCCCCTCCGTCAGAAAATTGCGTCCCCTCAGCGGCGGCCAGCATGCAGGGCGCCGAGTGGAAGTGGTGCTCCAAGTCCGCCTGCAAGTGCGCGCCGTGGAACTGCTGTTGCTGCTGCTGCTCCAGATTCAAAATGTCTTTGACTGAGAAAGGGGTGGAGGTGACCGGGCTTGGTAACATCATCAGGGCCACTTAATTGTCCAGTCCAAATACTCAATAAATCCCGGCGGGGGCGGGGAGGCAGCGCGGCGGCTCCAGCTCTCCTTCTGGACTCCGCCGCTGCTGCCGAGTCGGGCTTTTGACAGACGCGGTCCCGCTCCAGTCTAAATCGCCTCCATTGGCCGGGACGTGGGGGTCTGGGTTTTGTTAAAGCCACTGAAGGGACTGGGGCCGGGGCTGCGAAGCCTGAGTCCGGGGGTCTTACGTCACGTGTGGGGCGGGGCTCTCGCTTCGACCTCCCTCTCTATTGGTTCCAGCTCCTGTGGACCGCGCCCCTCCGCAGCCAGTGAGTGTGGGTGCCGTGGACCTACCAGAAATAGACAAGGACTAGTATAAAGTCGCAAAGTCCTAGTCGCTGTGGGCGAGGCTGCACTGCCTGGGGTACGCGAACTACCGATTCCCACCCAGACTGGCCGCATCTTCCCGGGCAAAGCCAGTTCTGGGAGGTTTCCTGTCTGAGAACCAGCTACCAGGAAGGATAGCCCAGGAGTATGGTTTTTCCAGATGCTGCGGGGGCAGGAAAACTTCCTGGCATGTAAATACCCGGCACTGGATCCCCAAGGAGATGGAATGTTTTATATATCTATGAATGGGCGACGTGTGCGTTCTCGCCTTGTTGACTTTGCTCAAGCTGTTCCCTCCACTCGGAATGTCTTCTCCGCCCTTGTCTCCACGACAAGCCTGTTCTCCGAGGCTCTGCTCAAATGCCACCTCCTCCAAGGAAGCTCTCCCTCGTCGCCTAGCCGGAAGTCATCTCTCTCGCATCTGAACTTGCAGCTCGTGCTAGTAAAGGACATTCGTGTCATTTATCACTTCCCGCCTAGTACTATAGCTATACTGTCTGCCTGGTCTCCCTGGGTAAACTACGAGCCCCCGAGGGCAGGGCACCGTTAGCATTGGCTTTTGTAGCTTTTCCAGCGGCCGCACTAAGCAGGTATGTGAGAGACAGGATGATGGAGCCATTACTGAATTTTGTGGACTGACAGCTCTTGGTTTGAATCCTGGCCTAGTCAGTGTATGGCCTTGGGCGTTTCTAAGCCTCAGTTTCTTTGTCTACAAAAAGACAGTAATACCTTCTTCAGGGTTGTTGCCAGGGATAAATAAGGCAAAACATGCCAGGATTTTCATGCGGAGCACATGTTAGTGCTCAATACACGTCATCGACTGCTATTCTGCATCAGCGGTCAAGCAGTATTTGTTGACTGCATTGGTGATGACATGGCTGGAGTGCCTCACACATTGGGTGGTTTCATAGGGTCTTGAGAGCAGAGTCTGTCTTCACAAGGCAGGTGACCCAGCCATGGAGGCCATCTTTTCCGCCTATTGAAATCAGGCGCCTTGGTCTAGGCCTTGACCCTCGGAGGCATCTTTCTAATTTCTCCAACCCACACGCCTTCTGGCGCCCTCCTAAGGCCCTGGTTGTTTTGTGGGCGAATCTATGGGGTCCCCTGTGATTCTGGAAACCGCTCTGGTGGAGATCATCTTCCCGCACAATAGGCATTCGCTCGCCACCACATCTAGCCCAGTGAGGACCAGCAGGCGCTGCTGTGAGACCTACAGAAAAACTTGTGCGCAGTGCTGGCCTTGAAATAATAGGGTCCGATTCGGCCCAACCGTGGTGCCCCTTATCTGGCCCTAGACACCCCAAGCATTTTTTGGTGGTCAAGATAGTGGCGCTGGGGGAGCACTAGCCTCAGCTAGAAGGGGTAGGTGGAAGGTTCAGGGACTGTGGACGACACCTCCCGGGGGCAGCAGACACGGGATGGGAGTGGGGGAGAGAGCGGAGAGCTGTCGTGGGAGGAACCCCGCAACAGCGGGAGCGGTGGGTGCCCAAAGCTGAGAAGAGAATGAACAGCCAGTCGGGAGGGGGGAGAGGCGGGGCTGTTCCGGAGGGAGCGGAAATGGTGCGGGGAGTCAGCCCTCGGGGCCGCCTGGGGAGCTGGGATTCAGCGTGGGCCACGTGCGCCCGGGAGTACTTAGGTGGCGGCGGCCGGCAGGCTGTTGGGGAGACCCTCTGCGAGACGGCCTTTGCGCCGGGAGGACCATCCCTCAGCCACAAGGGCGCCCGGTGCCTTTCCGCTTTGAATTCTGAGACTATTGAGGCCCCAGGCAGAGCCGGCATCTTCAGGCCAGGCCAGGCAGCTGCAGAGAGAAGAATGCGCCTGCTTTTGCTGCGGATCGCGAGCGCTTGAGCGCAAAGATCCAGAGAGAGATGGGGGTGAGTGCGGGGCACTGCCGGGTAGGAGTCCTTCAGTGTGTGCGTCGCGGTAGCAGGCGAGCATAAAAGAAGGAAGCTGCTTCCAGTCCCACTCTTCCGTCCCCATCCCGAGGGCTAGACTGTCGTTGGGAATATTTCTACTCCCTGCTGGTCTCCTAATTTAAAAAAAATTTTTTTTTTGCCTCTGTGGGCGATTTTCTTGAGTGATTTCAAGATTCAGGGAAAAAAAAGAGAGAGAGAGAGAGAAAGACAAAAGCTACGGAAAATCTCTCTCCCCAGTTTCCAGCCGAAACCTGCATTTCTCCTTGCTACATTCTCTTGCTTCTCCACGGCGCTTCGTTCCTAGGCCTTCCCTAAGCTCATCCTCAAGAATCCCTATCTTAGAACCCGTGGCCCGGGGTGCCGGGAACGCGGAGACACGCCCACACACCCGCTGCTGCCGCCCAGAGTCCACCGAGTCTCCTTCTCCCTTAGCACGCAGAAGGCTGTCTCCTCCCCAGCCGCAGGCCCACGCAGTTCGCTCTCCTCCAAACCTGCTGCCACGACTACCCCGCCAGATATCCTTGGCCCAGGCCTGAATAGTTCTCTCCAGAGGTCCCTAACCAGATTGCTCCTCGGCAGACCGCCCCGGGACGCAGTTCAGGCCCGAGGGGCTGGAGGCTCGTGAAGAGCAGAGTGTGGGGAACACAGGCGAAGGGGCCTAGCAGGCGGTTGGTATGCCCTGTCCTCCTTTTCTCTTCCCAACCCCAGCTCTGCGCAGGGCTGATCTAGCGGGCGGGAGACTTAGATCTTGGCCTTAAGCTCTGAGCAGGGGCTCGGGTCGTCTCCTGATTGTTCAGGCTCCCTTTGGTCGTTCTGGTTCCCCAGCAGCGGAGCTTCCCTGCAGGGATACCCGCCGGGCCAATCACATCTCGGCAGCCTGCCTTTCCTGCGCCCGCAGCCCCGACGATCGCGAGCGTGTGCGCCGCCAGCTGCGCGCCACTGTCCGGAACGAAAACGCCGCCAGAGCGATAGTTAACGTTACAGCAGCGGTCGGTTCTCGGGAGTCGCTTATCAGAATGTAGAATCTGGTTCCAGCGCCTATCCAGTTACAATCTCGTTCTGGGACATTTGCATTCTCTTGTGGGAAAAGAGGATCTTTGAAATCCCGTAGCTAATAATTGGTTTTTGTTCCAGACAGTTTAGCTAATTACTGACAAATAGAGTAAATATTGTTGCATCCATGGAAGCGTTTGATCTTATTTTAATCGAGTGTATCTGCCTACGTTCCGTTTTGTCACGTTATACATTTATACAAGTCTTCCTCCTCCCGTATGTGATTACAGATCATAGTAAAATGACGGCAAATTCTCTGAGGGGAGGTGCTATATAGATGCGTAAAAAGGCGATAAATAAAAGTATACCTTTTGGGAGAAAACCCACATGCTAATCACTACAACAAACATATTATCCAAGAAAAATGTGATGGTTCTTTGAAAGTTGTAAAGTGTTCCAAGAAGTTATTATTCTCTACCCAAAAATTGCTTAATATACTTATATAGTCAGATAATTGATCATTTTAGTTATATATGCCACAGCTTATTCTGATATCCTTCACCTGTTTGAATAGCCATTTAATTATGTAGCCATGGCTATAAAAAAAAACAAAAAACCAAAAACCTGAAGGTTATCGTGGCCTTCTAATCTACATGTAGTACCACAGTCAGGAGTGATTTTCTATTAAGGCATGAAAAACCATCATGTGATGAACGCAGCTAGCTAAAACTATGTGATAACTTTTCAGGCGATTTTTTTTTTCGTTGAAATTTTCTTTCCTTCTTTTTCTTTCTTTTTTTACTGCTCTCCTAGAAATTTCATTGTCAATGCCATCTTACAAAAAAAAAAGAGTTGAAAGAAAAAAATTTCCTCTTTTGCAGGAGCACTAAATAGATTTTTGTTATTTTGTTGTAGTTGCTGGCAGTGGTGTGTATGTGTTTTGGTTTGGTTTTTCGTTGAGAGATATTAGAAAGCTATCCAAATTTTTGAGCAATCTAGAGGCTAGTGTTTTGTGAGAAGGGTGAATACATTTTCTACTTTTCAAGAAATGTCAGCTAGGTAAGTCAGTCCCAGAAAGCATTAAACTGATCTAATTCCTCAAGAGGATTTTTTCCCTCGTTTCAGTAATTTGGTAAGAGAGATTTTAAAATGGCATTTTTGAGCATTTTAGCTTGTTTTGCATGTGTTTGTATAAATGCCATATTTTCTCAGATTGTGTTTGGAATTGAGTTTTCTAAATAACCCACCACTTCCCTTCCCTGGGAGAAAATTGGTCCAAATTCAGCAATCCCTGTAGTTCTTTGTAAATTACAGGCCCTTGCCGAGGAAGTGAGTTTCGATTTCTCAGGGAAAGGACCTTTCACATCTATCTGTGTGTATCTGCCCCACTCCAAAAATTTTAAGTTAACGGTGTAAATACAGCTTTCGTCACCGAAAACAGTTGTTTTGCCAATAAAACACAGAAGTCGGAAAAGCTAACTTTGTCGAGTGAAAGTCAATATTTTTTCAAACAAAAACATGTAAATAAAAGATGTCTATACACAGACATTTATTTTTACTATTTGCGTGTGTTATTTGGGAGTGCAGTGAGCAGTTTTAACTTGGTGGTTAAATTGGAATTCTGGATGCATTCCTTAACTCTTTTTTTTTTAAAGTGTGAGTTTAACTTCCTGTATTGAAATGTCAATGTCTTTAGACCTTTTAAAATATAATCTGACTTCAGAAGGGCAGCTGCAGTTTTTGGCGAATTAATTTACTTAAACCAGCGCGCCTGCCTGCTCTGAGCACGAAGGGTTTCAGGGAGGGATGTGGTTATTATGTCCAAGAAGCAGAGATTTTTCGTGACTCTTCCTAGCGCGATCTTCTCAACTCTGTCTCTTCTCAACCGCAAACCGAGGGGACCTCGGCCTTCTCGGACGCAGAACTCTTTCCCCAAACCTCCCTGGGGGTCAAGTTGGAGCGAATAACTTCAAACCGTTTGAAAACAACAACAACAAAAAACCTTTCTCACTTGGAAAGAAACGTTTGCCGAAGTCTTGTTGCCTTAAGTAACGCCTTATCCCCGCCCTTGCTGTGTCCAGCCTGGAGTTCCCGGTCTTCGGTCGGCACCGGGAGAGCGATTCCCAAGGTGCAGCGGGACCTTCGCTCCGTCAGTGGGCAACCGTATCTGCGGGCCTAGCTGCCCACTTGCCCTTGGTTCCCTGAAGCTCCGGGGGCACCTAACAATTACCACTGCCCTGGGATAGTCCCATCTTGCCTGACCCTGCGGGGATATTGGGAGTGGGAAAGCGTGGGCTCGGAACAGCCGGGGACCCGACCTGGAAAGGACCGAGGACCCAGGCGGCTGCGGCGCACAAGGGCACACAGACACAGGGACAGAAAGCGTGACACGCCAGGTCCCGTCCCGCAGCTCGAGGCCTCCGGACTTGGCAGCCTTGCCCTGCAGAGACGCAGGTGAGTCAGGTCGGAGGTCAAGAATTCGGCGGCCTCGAGGCTGCGGGGACTGTCAGGTTGCCAGGCCTCGCTCTGCCCATCAGCCAAGGGCGCCGCGTCTCCAAGCCCGTGCACTTTGTCCGCGCTGGTTGGGGCCGGGAGTCCAGAGCTTCTCCACGGCACGTCTCTCTCCCACTGCAGACCAAGAGCCCGGGGGGCCCTAGCGAAGAGCCCCGGGGCGACGCCTGCTGGGCCTCTGTCCTTGAACCTGCCAGTAGGTTCTCGAACTCTGCTCGACCTCTCTGCACTCCCGCCAACCCGAGAGAAGGACCGCCTTACTTCTCGCGGCTCGCGGCACGCAGGGGCCTGGCAGAGCCACCGAGACCCGGACCCCAGAACTTCAGTGGCCTTCCTCCTCCCCTTCGCAGCCAGTCTGTTTCCCTTTTCGGCCCCTTTCTCTTCCACTGGGCTCATCTCTTACTCCCCCGCTCCTTCCCTTCCTCACTTCCCTCTTTTCCTGACCACCCTTCCCCCACCGCCTTTCTCCCTTACCCCCTCCTCCTCTCCCCAGCCTCCTTTGCTACTCGGTCTCCACTCCTCCCCCACCTGTTTCACTCTCCCTTATTTCTTCACTGCCTCCTCCCTTCCCCCATCTTATTTCATTCCCTTTTCCCCTCCTTTCAACTCTTGTATTTTCCTGCTTTTTGTCCCTGGACCCTGCAGGTGTTTGGTATGGAGGGAATCACACACACACACACACACACACACACACACACACCCTGTGCACCAGAGGTCCCCACTCCTGAGCCCCAGACCCCTCTCCTCCATTCCACCCCTGTGCTTACTCTGTCTCAGCAGCTGCTCATAAAAATGCCCAAGCACCCTTGGGTGTGTGATAGGGACACTCCTCTGTACCCTCCAGCCTGTAGGACCTTTCCCATCTCCCAGCCCCCCAATACCCAGCAGCCTCAGCTATGAGCTCTGACAGGGTCTGTAGGGCTCCGGGTGGCGAGCTTGGCCACCCTCCCTGTGGAAATCCCCACTGCAGGCAGATCCTGCAGGGCCTCCATTTCCTTCTATTGTGGCAGTCCGGAGAGGATCACAGCAGAGCTGAAGGTGACCATAAAGCCTGGGCCCCAGGCATCCCTTGAGCACACAAATGGGGGCTCCTAGACCAGGGCTGACCCCCTCCGCCACTCCACACAGGCAAGAGCAGACCGAACTGACCTTCCCTTCTCTTTCTTTCCTGCCAGTCCTACTATAGATTAAGGGGCCATTTAGCCCTGAGATCACCCCAGCTGGGAAGTGTTTCAGGGACTGCCTTAAAATGCAGGGGCCAAATCTGGGAGAGGACAGTGGTGTCCCTGGCTCTTACACCAGCCAGGAGAGGCAAGGACTGAGCACTTGGTACAAGTTCCTGGCCTACCTCACTGCTATGGAGCCAGTGGGGCAACTGAGTCACTGCCTTCTGGAGAGGAGACAGGGTGTGGGGGTCTTCCCTCCTATGAGTCAGGCTCCCCAGCTGTAAGGTGGGCAGCCAGCCAATCTCTACCCTTTTACCTCCCGTCCCGTCTGCAACCACATTTCTGAGGTTGCATTACTCTAATAAATATGCATTTCCAACAGATGGACGCAGACCTGCCATATATGTTTCTATGGACTTACATTTTACCTTGAATGACAAGGCAGGTGACTTCCTGTGTGAATACAGCAGTGTGTGCACAGGCGGATAGGCAGGCAGAAGAAGGCACTCAGGACTCCCTATAACTGTAACTTCCACGTTAGAGCTCTGCTCTTTCAGAGAGTGTGGTCAAAACAGGAGGACTGGGCTAACACTCATTCTGAATCCCCCTCCATCCTTTTTTCCTCACAATGTGAATTACTGGTAGTGTCATGAGATTTGGAGAGAAATGTTTATATGATCCAAGATGAAAACTAGCTTCCATGACAATCAGATGCACTATTTCTATACAGGCAATTTATGGTATCATTACAATTAATCTTGTACAAGGTAGTCCCATAAAGACCTAAGTTGCAGTCAGAGAAGAGGGAATAGATTTTATTACCAGAGTTGTAATGACTGTGTGTGTTCTTGAAAGTAATAAAACCACATTGAACTTATTCTGCAATTAATACTTTAAAAAATCCACACACACACACACACACACACCCATTAGTATAGTAGAGAGGGTGGTCTGTGTTTGTGTGTGTGTATAATTGTGCCCACACACAAAGTGAGTGAGCACGGATGTGGGCACATATGAACATTTTACACCTCCCACAGCCAGTAAGCCTGTTAAGTGTGTATGTGAATGGACGTACTCAAACCGCACAAGCATGCATGTGTAAGTGTTGGCACCTATGACACCCTCCTCCACAGGGAGAGCCCACAGAGTGAGGAGACGGCATTTGGGGTGGGGTCTGGGGAAGACGTGGCTTTCTTTAAATCATAATCACACCTCATGCCCCTGTCTTGCGCCAAAGCATTGACCCTGGAGTCCAGCAGAGGGGTTTGGAGCCCAGTCCTACCTCTCTTGTAGTCTTGTGACCTTGAGGCAGTCCTTCAACCTTGCTAAGCAGCAGTTTTCTTACCTATAAAAGGAGATAATAATGGTGTGGACTTTACAGGCCTGCAGTAAGGATTAAAGAAATGATGGAAAGAAAGCGTTTACAGAGCCCTCTTGTGTAGTAAATGTTCTTGTGCTGGTGGCAGAGGGTGGGCGTGCGGGGTGGTCATTAAGCACGCGGAGGGAGGCTCGGAATCTCTCCTCCCCTGAGCTGAGATCAGGGAGCCAGATTCTCAGGTACTCCTTTTCTCACTTGGGGAAAAAAAACATTAATTATCAATCAAATTTTGAGGTTTTTTTTTTTTTTTTTGGTCCCCAAACAAAACAAGAGGACTAGTTCTGTTAATCATTGAAGTTTTAGGATATACTCTCAGAACCACCAGCAGCCTCCCCCTCTCCCACTCCCATCCTCTGGAGCTGAAGCAAACAAATCCTGCACCCAGTCAGTGTGAGATTCCCACTCCCACAAATGCATCATTTTTAGCTGCAGTAAACAAATCTCCAAAGTCTCATGTCATTGTTATCGTGTTTAGATAAAGATCTGGCCAATTAGTGTCCTTGCTGGAATGTAAATAAATCTGCTGCCCTGGACCTACCCCAGCGGTGGGCGTCCTTCTCTCAATCAAGCAACACCAGCATTCTTCCTCTCCTTTTCCTTTTGGTGTGGGCAAGAATGTCTGGCCTTCAAATTCACATGGTTTCTAATCTCTTCACTCGGTTCCAGATCTGCTGTGTGACTTCAGGCAAGTCACTTACCCTCTCTGAACCTATTTCCTTTTCCATAAAGAGGAGTTAATGAAGACTGCTTCTCAGAGTTGGGAGTGAACAGCAGTAATAATAGAAATAATACTGTTGATAATAATTACAACAATAATACTCCCACCAGCAATGGTCATATCAATAACATTAGCTACTGTTCATGGATGTTTTTCCTACAAGCACATGGTATGGCTCAATAATTAAGAGACTCCCCACTCTCCAACTCCCACATAAACTGTCAGACCATGGGCAAACCACCTGGGTAGGGCTGGAAGACTCTATGGGTATGGAGATCAGAGAACAGCACCAGGCATTTTGTGAAGCTCTTTAAGTGTCTACCCATTGTTATTGTTTCTGCTTCTTGCAACAGAGCCCTTGTCTATGGCCTTATTAATGCAACCATGTTACAGAGGAGGAAACTGAGGCTGAGAGGTGCGGTTACTTGCCCAAGTTTCTTAAGTTCCTTGCCTTCCACGTTCAGCTCCCTCTCTCTGCCCCTCTCCCTTTCCTGGGCAGCCCCAGGGTTACTAGGTTGAGCACCATGTGTGGACTGCCTGACGAGGCACTATTCTCTCTGCTTTTGCGAATTCCTGCTCAGTGCTGGGTGCTCGACTGTCCTCCTCCTTCTCCCCTCCCCAAATGTTCCTGCAGGGCCTAAGTGGTAGTCCACAGCCCCCAAGAAGAATGTTCCCTGGGTGGTGGGATTGACTGGAAACTGTCTTGAAGATAAACATGGCTGGGGATGGGGTGGAACCTCCTGGAGCCTCCTCCCTTCCTCTCCTTACCCGCACCCCCTCTGAGCTGCTTCCTTTCTTGCTATGTCTTCAAAAAGAGGGGCTGCCAGCCCACCTCTTTGCCTTCTGAGGCGCTTGCCATGGAGTTAATACTAATCGTGATAATAAGCTTCCCACCGGGTAAACGAAGTGTTCCACATGCATGATCGTTACAACATCCCTGTGAAACATATTTTTTGTTCCTCCCCCTTCAATTTAGAGCCATGGAAATCGAGGTCTGCAGAAATGAAATGACTTGTCCAAGGTCACAAAGCAGGTAAGGGGTGGATGCAAGACTTCCAGGCCCGTAGATGCTGCCACTCTACCGCCTGGGTCCGCAGCAGAGAATATCCTGCCCCAGCCCAACTCCAGGAACCAGGACTTCAGGACCGCCTGCCCCCAGGGAGACCTTCCCCGAGTGAGCTTGTCTAATCCCTGAGCTGACCCCTTAGCCCGTAGGCCTCTCTGTGGGAGCGGTACCTGCAACCCTAAAGTCAGAGCAGGCCCGCTGAGTCCGGGAGCGCCCGTGAGCCCACACTCCCACTCCCTGGGAACAAGCTACAGGACTTTTCGAGGTGGCTCCCCCCTCTCCTCTCTGTCCGGACCTCTCAGGCCACCCTGCCCACGCCCTTCACAGAAAAAGGAACTTCCCACTGGAAAGCAAACCACCGCAGCCCGGCGGGGCTGGGGACACACTGGAGCCAGTCCCAGGCCCTGGAAACGCAGCCTGTTGGAACGTGAGCAAGTGCCTGTACCTCGGGTGTGCGCGCTGTGCTTCCTGGAGCAGAGTGGTGGGTTCAAATCCTGTCTCCACTCTGTCTCCGGGCCAATTCCTTACTTCTGAGCCCTGCTTTTCTGAGTTGTAAAACTGGGAATACTCAAAGTACCCACCTCAGTAGGTCGCTCTGAGGGTTAAAGGAGATTACCTCCGTGAACCACTTAGTGCGCCGCCCGGCACAATAAACGCTCAATAAATGTTAGTTTATTGTGATTAACTCTGGGACCAGTGGAGGCTGCCTTTTCCGTTTCTGGGTGTGAGCTCTGCGTCCCCGTGCGCATCGAGGCTGCGGACGCGGCCGGAACGCGCCCGGGGGCCGTGCCTGGACACTTGGGCGTGCGAATTTTTGGAGAAGAGCCGGGGTAACCCCGTGGCGCTGTGTTTGGGGCTGGGCTCGGGCGCTTACATGAACTCGCGCGGCGTTCTCGGCGAGTGCGTCTGTCTGTCCCGAACCTCGTGCGTGTCGAGGCCTGTGCGTGTCACGAACCGGTTCCACTGACGCGCCTGCGGGGACCTCACCTGCTTTCGGTTTACCTGACAGATGCGTGGTGTCCAGGCTGTGTACACAAACCCCAGCGAGAGCCTGGAGTCCCGGCTGCTCGGCCTCCTGCTCATCGAACGATTTGCGCTATTAATGGTTATTTTATTTATATCGTTAGAATTGTCCCCCGGGTCTGTTTACACCAACGTCTGGCCGTCCGGGCCGCAGTGTTTGGACAGAGGATTACACTAATGCAAGGAGAGCTGGGAGGGGGGGAAGGAGGCGCTGTTGGGAACTGGGCTCCGGGCGCCGCGTCGGGTGGGCCTCCTGAGAAGAGGGAGCAGGCCTCTCCTGGGCTCGACCTCTGACCCTAGGAGGGAAGGAAACGTGTCTGTTCGCGATAGGAAGCCTAGGCCTCCGGTGGGGTGGAGGCTGGAGGTGCCCGCTGGGTGGAGGGGGGGAGAAGGGGGCGCCTACTTCTCTTCTCTCAAGGCCGACTCCAAATTCGAGGTTGTCCCGCTTGGGTGCGCACACACGTCAACAAGTAAACGAGACCTGGAGCTACCAGGATGGCGGCCGCTTTGATTCACTCTATCGGTGGCAGCCAGTTTAGTGCTTCGGCCTGCAAATCCGGATTATGGCTGAGCCCCGGGCGCCTGGCGGCCGGCGGGGTTAGAGCCGCCTTCAAAGGGTGGCCGCCCAGCGAGGGCGCAGCTCCCCACAGGACCCGCATGCCACCTGAGCACTCTGGAGCTAAACGCAGCCTGAGCGCCCGCCCCCCGCGCAGCGGGAAGGCCCTCCATCTGGCAGCGGGCAGGTGTCTGGGTTCTTGGCAGCTTTCAGCTCGAAAAGGCTAGGCTTGGAATTCCTGGCTTTCAAGCGTCTTTGCTTCAGGACTAGGGTTGATGCGTAAAAATATCTATTTAGTTAGCATTTAGAATGTGCGAGACACCAAGCCAAGCATTTTTACACTCCACAACAATCCTAGGAACTGTTATCCCATTTTACAGAAGAGGAAACAGGGGGCTTCAGTAATTTGCACAAAGTCTCATAGGTAGTGTCAGAGCCATGACTCTAACCATGCAGTCGGGCTACAGAACTAGCGCGCTGGTTCTCACCGTTCTGGGGTTCATGCACTCGTTTGGAACCGTGATGTAAGCTATGGACTCTCTCCCCTAGAAGAATGCGACAATTTGTCAATAATTCCAGGGGTTTCACGGAACCCCCTAGGCCCTTCCGTGGACCTCTGATTAATACATTTGGCTTTACAGGTTATACAAGTTGCATTTGATTTAATTTGTTAATTTCGAACATCTGTTAGTAAGGTAACTTTTTCTATCGTTTTATAAAAAGATTCCGGAAGCTCAGAGAGAGAGGTAAAGTCACTCGTTCGGGATCACACAGCTGGTAAATGTGGAACTGGGCTCTCAGATCTTTGGTCTCTAGAATCTTCGTACACCCCACTTCTCGTCTCCCCAGACCCTGAAGTGCTCCTTTTCTATCCCTCTTGGAGCTCTCTTTCCTCCTGCGGGAAGACTTGGGGCTAGAGCTATGGAGGATCTGTTTTTTTCCTCGGGGCCCCTGCGAGGTGCTCGGCTGGCGGGGGCGCAGCGCCAGGACCCTGTTGCCCTGTGCTTTGGGGGCCCCGCTGCCAGGACGCGCGCTCCGGTAAACGGTTTATCTAAAGACAACTTCTGTTTCTCGTTCGCTGTCGGGAGTTGCCCTGCAACCAGCAATGAAAAATGCGCCTTTTCCCGAGACTCTGGCGCTGGTGATTTATGTGGGAACCGAACTCACTCGCGAGGCCTGGGCTGCTCAGCCGGGCTTAGGGGTTGGAGGGCAGGGGCCGTCCTGGAAGAGAACCTGGTGCCCCGGCCCTTCCAGCGCCCGCTTTTATGGCGCCCCCCTCCACCCCTACCTCCAGGACATTTTACAGCCGCTCCCCCAGGAAGCTGAGCGCTTTATCGCGGTAAAGTAAACACCATTATCCCAGGTCCATTAACAAGGAGATTTTGGCGTTGTAAATAGACCGCAAGAGGGAGAAGCGCAGCCCCCGCGAACTCCCTTGTAAAATGGTGAAGGTTCTCCAAGATTTATGGCCGCTGATCGGCCCCCCAACCTTCTATGAAATCCCAGTCTTGAAAGCCAGAAGGTAGGGCATTCCTCCCCGGTCTAGAAATCCCGCCCTGGGTGTTAGGACTTTGAGAGTAGGGAGTCCCCAGGAGGCATCTAGCCTAGTCATTACTTTTCTTTAAGTTACAAGCCCAGGAATGCCGATTCCTTTCCCGCTGTGGATACATACATACACTCTGCAGCTCTCCAGGAGCTCTTAGCAGAGAGCAGCCAATGGAGATGGTGCCAGGGGCCAGGATACTTGTGTTCCAGGCTCCTTCCTCATTTGTAAACTGCATAGTGCTTTCAGCAGCTACTTAGGAGTCTATAAAGCACGGGAGACTTGTAATTGGTGGACACTGCCCACACACCCTGTGTCCTGAGGTAGTCAGGACCAGCTCGTATGGCCCTTGCTTTTGTTTCTCTTTCCAAAAGGAAATGCCCACCTTATTTCCTCTTGGGCCAGACTATATATGAAATCAAGTAATGACGCTGGAACTGGCACACAGTCAAGTAGACAGTCCTAGCTCCCCACCTCTCTGAGTTTCTATTTCTGATGACTATATAGTGACCTGTTCCAGGAAGATCCTGCTCATCTAGAGTGTGGTTTTCTTATCCCCTCAAGTCAATATTTATATTGACAAAACAGCAGATTCTGAACTAGGAAATGTGTCTCAGTTTGATGGAGAAAACAAAGGCACAAGTTGTCCAGGCCAAGGGAAGCTTCAGGAGAACCCCACCCCTCCTAAGCTTTGACAAGGTCACTTTCAGAAGGCAGTCCCTGCAGGGAGGCTGCTCCTTCTTCAGCCCTGAGAATTCAGTAATTCTTGTGAGAGCTTCCACCTGGTTGAAGGGTTGGCTTTTGGGGCAGGGGCAGTAGAGAAAAAACGGGGCAAAATGATGCCAGAAATTGGTTTGGCCCTTTGACATAATTGGCTCTATCTAGAGTGGGGACTTTTAAATTTATTTTTCTTGGCCAAGGACCCCTTTGATAATTTTGACAATCCGGTGAAGCCTATAGACCCCTCTCTCAGAATAATATTTTTAAATGCATAAAATTAAATACATACAATAATATTGAAATACAGTTATCAAAATCTTTTTAAGAATAGCCATATAGTAATATAGGTGCTTCTTTATTAATTGACTAAATAACAAAATCTAGTGGCAGGTCTAACAACAACTATAATTGCAAAGCTGTGACGAATGTAAATGAAATTTCAAGGTATCTGCAGCAGCAGTAATGTGCTATGACAATATCAGTGATTTCTACTGGCAAATCACAGGCCCTACTAATACTACTGGGTTTGTTGCCTACATTCAGAAGTGAAGGAAATGCTAAATTAGTTATAACTAATAAAAATAAAGATGTATTTTCCCCTTTAAGTTCATGGACCCCCTGAATTCTATCCTCAGGTCT
Organism: Leucopleurus acutus; assembly: GCF_964270905.1. Lineage (NCBI taxonomy): Eukaryota > Metazoa > Chordata > Mammalia > Artiodactyla > Delphinidae > Leucopleurus > Leucopleurus acutus. Next base: position 28,649,232 of record NC_139156.1, read on the forward strand.
CTTGGGAACCCATAAACTGCCAGGTTATGAACCATTGATCTAGGGTCAAAATCTAGACCACTTCATCTCAAAGAGTGGTCTTTGGATCACCTGCATCAGAATCTTCTAGGGGTGTTTGTTAGAAAATTCTAGGGCCCCTTCTAAGATCTACTCTGTGGGTGGACCCAGAAAACTGCATTTTAAACTGAATTCTCAGAGGACTGTTTTCACACAAAGTGTGAGAATCGCTGCATCTGGACTTTACCGATTAGCATCAGCACTGTGGCTGGTTGCTTGGATGATAACAGGAAGATCCTTGGAGAGCTGAAGGGTGGGGTGGGAAAGCAGGGATGCTAGGCAGAAGCTCTTCCATGGAGACTGCTTGGAGGTGGTACACATGGACATGGTGGGCACAGCAAGCTGGGGCATGGGAGAACACCAGGGAAGAAAGCTGGAATGGGATATTTTGGTAAAGGATACAAATGTGCTGGCAGAGGCTCTGGAAGAACTTCAGAAATTAACTGGTTCAGTAGCAAGCCATGTCCCTGTGGCCTTATGTATCTCCATCAGCTCTTGCACTGGTTTCCTTTCTTTAAGGTGCTCTGAATTCTGAGCTCCTTTACAGAGTCTTCCCATGTTGACATCATTGGAGCTTTCATTCATTCACTCATTCACACTCATTCATTCATTCAATGAATGCCAAGAACGCGGTCTTGTCCTAGATGCTATGAAATATACAGAAATTGAGTAAAGAGGTGATCACTACTCTTAAGGTATTTTCTCGGATACCCTCTCTTATCACTAGCAATCTTAAGCAAACTTAATAAGCATCAAACCTCTTTTGAACCAGCCATGATTTGATGTTTGTGCATTCACCAAGGCCACAGAAGTCTTACTGGAACAGAGGAAGAGCTTGTAGCATATTGATTAGTTGGGGACTTGTCTTTTCTACTGATGAGCACAATTAATAATGTTAAAATGTTGAACAAAGTGGGGCTTGTTCCAAATGTAAGAAATGTGTGAGATACACCCAACATGACATTTGAGAATAGTTATGAAATTGCTGGCCCCAGATCAAGCAACTGATTATAATTGACAGCACAGAGTAAACACAGCTCTAACTAACACATTTTCACCTGGCATGAACTTCAGCTCTAGCAGTACTGTTTGCCTCACTTTGTATTCTCACACATGTCTTCATCAGCGTCTTAGATCCTATTCTCATAGAGAGCAGGTGGGTCCGTGTGCAGAATTCAGAGGCTAATAAAAACAAGGAAGAGTGGAAAGGGACTAGGGGCTAGATTAAGAAGATTTGGGTTCCAGTTCTGTTTCTGTCACTTAAGAACTTTGTGACTTGGGCAAATAAGAGTTTGAATTTTCTCTTTGGTAAAATGATTATAGCATGCCTACTTCATAAACTTAGTGGGAGGAGTAAATAAGATAATGGGTGATAAAGGTGCTTTGTAAACTACAAGTCACTCTACAATGTGAGTAGTAATTATGTGCTTTTGGAGTCAGGTGGACCTGGATTCCAAGCTTCTTGCCATTTATATGTTATTTAATTTTCTGGGTTCAGTTTTCTTATCCATAAAATGAGGCTAATAGTCTTTCTCTGAATCATTGTTCTATGATTTAAATGAGACCCTTGTATGTAAAAGAGTGTCCACCACATAGTAAGGATGCCAACAAGCTATTATTCCTAGATTGTCAATGTTGGGATGGCAGTGACTGTGTCCTATTTATCTTTATGTCCTTAGAACAGGGCAGAGAGTGCTGCACATGGCAGACTCTTAATTTTGGTTGAATGAATGATTAAGTAAGCTTCATATATGTGTCACCAGGCACAGCATAAGCTATACTTAACAAAGTCCTCATTGGCCAAGCAGAGCTATTACTGGGTCAATTTCAACCCTAGTTTTATCCCCTGCATTCACCCCTCTCCCTTGAGGAAGACAGGGCCGTGATGAGAATCATAGAGTCACTAGCAGCAAATGGATCCAGCACTTGGCTTGGGAAAGATACACGTTTTTAAATTAATCAACAAATCAACAAATATTTGCTGAGCTGCTACTATGTACTAAGCACTGTTCTAAGTGTTGGGGATTCAGCAATAAACAAGACAGACAGATTTCTGTCATCAGTCCCTTTAACCAGTGCAAATAATGACATCTGGAATTTGTTTCTTTTCTTGTTTTCTTTTTGAGATGAGTGGATTTAAGAATCTGGAGATCGGGGCTTCTTCCCTGGTGGCACAGTGGTTAAGAATCCACCTGCCAGTGTAGGGGACATGGGTTCGGTCCCTGGTCCAGGCAGATCCCACATGCTGTGGAGCAACTAAGCCTGGGTCCCACAACTACTGAGCCTGTGCTCTAGAGCCTGCGTGCCACAACTACTGAAGCCCGTGTGCCTAGAGCCTGTGCTCCGCAACAAGAGAAGCCACCGCAATGAGAAGCCTGTGCACTGCAACGAAGAGTAGCCCCAGCTCGCCACAACTAGAGAAAGCCCACGTGCAGCAACTAAGACCCAACACAGCCAAAATAAGTAAATAAATTAATTAATTAAAAAAAATAGAATCTGGGGATTGAAGTCCAGGGAACTTGTTGCAGGGACTGAGCCTGGGAAGGTGGTCTCTGTTTGAGGAATTCAAGGACATACAAAAGACAGGAGAATCAAGCATAACATAGTCACACACACTCTAGTCAATAAAGACACAATTACAGAGGGAGAAAGAAGAGTGAAAGGGCAGGGGAAGAATAGAATTAGTTTTCTGCTGCTGCTATAACAAATTACCACAGACCGAGCAATTTAAAACAACACAAATTTATTATCTTACTGTTCTACAGGTTAGAAATCTGGCACGGGTCTCACTGGGTCAAGATCAAAGTGTTAGCCATTTTGGAAGCTCTAGGGGAGAATCCATTTCCTTGCCTTTTCCAGCTTCTAGAGGCAGCCCACATTCCTTGGCTAACAGTTCCCTTCCTCCATCTTCAAAGCCAGCAGTAACAGACTAAGTCCTTCTCAGCTGCCATCTCCCTGCTTCTCTCTCTGACCACACTTGGGAAAGGTTCTCTGCTATTAAGGATTCTTGTGATTAGGTTGGGTTCACCTGGATTATCCAGTAAAATCTCCCCATATCAAGGCCTATACCCTTAATCGCAGCGCAAATTTTCCATGTAAGGTAACATATTCTCAGGTTCCAGGAATTAGGATATGGGCATCTTTAGAGACCATTATTCTGCCTACCAGAAAGAGAGATAGGAGAGGGGAGAGAGAAGAGAAAGAAGGGGAGGAGGAAGGAGTGGAGGGGGGAGAGAGGAAGGGGAAGGGCTGGGAGGCAGGGAGAAATACTCGTCTGGTGTCTTTCCTGGAAAAATGGACTTCCAGTAGCTGAACAATAAAGAATTAGGAATGCAGCTAAAGTTCAACATTTTCTCATAAGTTATATTCTACTTTTTGCTGCACATTCAGCAGCTGAGGACACAACATAAGACACTCGAAGCACAAGCAAATGCTATTAACTTCTGCCCCCTCTGCTCATGCAGGAGTCCCCTGCTACTTGCAGGCTATCTTTGAGTGTGCAGGAAATCAACTCCCTGTTAACTATGCTTTACCTTTGTCATATTTCCAGGTTTTCATCTGATGCGAGATGAGTCCCAGGCAAAGCTGCAAGACAGCTGACATTTGTCTTTGATGCCACTCTTGTCTTTATCACTAAACAGACTCCTCTGCTTAAAAGCACATACACAACTGCCTGAAGATTTTTTTTTCTTTTTTAAGGTACACATATGGGAAAAGCCTGGAAGAGAGTCTCCAAAACGATAGTATTTATTAGGTGGTAAAATTATGGATTTCTTTTTTATTTCCCTCTTAAACATTATATATTATTTTGTATTTATCAATAAAAATGTGCATTCACAATTTGATGGAGAACTAGTTCTGCAATATAGAACTGAGAGGTGGAGATCAAGATTTTGATTTTCTCTTTTTATTTCTGGGGAGGCAGCCTTGCTCAGAAGTGAGGCACGTGAGACTCAGATAGATTTGGGTTGGAGTCCTAATTCCTCCACATACAACCTGGTTGCCCCTGGGCAAGAGACAGTTTCTTCAGGTGTAAAATGAGGAAACTAAATAGCTTTTATCTCATGGTGTTTTTGGAGAATTACATCACAGGTGCACACAAGCTACTTTGGCTGGTATCTGGCACATAACAGGTCCTCAGTAAACACAAGTTGTTATTTTTAGAGCCCAAACATTCCTTAATCCAACCTTCAAAGCAAATATCAAATACTCTATTATCAGGGACAGCAGGGGTGGTCATCTTCCTGATTTCTGAATGTGGCAATTACAGACAAACAGAATGTGTTTCCATTTGCAGACCTCCAATTTGGGAGAAAGCCCATAAGTGACTTAATTATGTAGACAAACAGTATTGGTAATGCAGGATACTAAAGCAAAGAATAAGAAAAGCAGTCATTCAAATTTGTTTACTTATTACTTATGGAGCACTTAGTATTTTCCAGGCCCTCTAGAGACAGGTCTCTGTCCCTAAGAATTTATAATGTACTGGGGAGAAAATAAATGAATCCAAATAGCCATAGAAAGAGGCAGAATAGATAACAAGTACCCTGGAAGGTTAAAGAAAGAGGTTTCCCTGGAGAATGGTCAGGGAAGGATTCATGGACGAGGTGGGATTTGAGCTAGGCCTTGAAGGAGGGGGGGGGTTTGACAGGGTGATGTGTGGGAGGTGGGAGGGCTCTGGGTCACCCTGAAAGCATTTTCCGATTCAAGTTTCCACCAGCACGAAGATTCAGTCCTTGTTATTACCAAGAGTTATGCTCTTTGAAACATAAAAATTTCACTGCATTATTACAATGGTTCTTAAAATGATAGATATACAAAGAATGTAATAATATATGATGCTTATTTGTTAAACAGTCTATCAAAATGTATGCACAGTATCATCTCAATTATGGAAAATGCACAGAAGAAAGATGACAGGAAACTTAAAAATGTTAACACGTTGCACATAGGTATTACGATTATGGATTTCTTCCTTCTATACAGCAGTGTGTGTGTGTGTGTGTGTGTGTGTGTGCGTGTGTGTGTGTGTGTACTAAATATCCAGAAGGTAATGTATAGAACACATATGTTCAGTTTTAATAGCAACAACAATAACATAAACACTTATGAACTCACCACCCAGGTAAAGAAATAAAACATGGCTGGTACTTAGAAGTCCCCTGTGTGCCCCTCTCCATTTGTATGCCTTCTTTTTCCCCAGATAGTATTGTTAATTATTTCCTTAGAGTTTTTCAACCTATGTTTATATCCCTAAACACCATATTGCTTAATTTTGGGGGAAAAAAATGAGTGTCAAACTGAAATCTAGCTGTGTGAGAAAAGGACTCTCTCTCTCTCTCTCTCTCTCTCTCTCTCTATATATATATATATATATATATATTTTTTTTTTTTTTTTTTTTTTGGCTGCATTGGGTCTTCATTGCTGCACGTGGGCTTTCTCTAGTTGTGGCGAGTGGGGGCTACTCTTCATTGTGGCCTGCGGGCTTCTCATTGCAGTGGCTTCTCATTGTGGAGCACGGGCTCTAGGTGTGCGGGCTTTAGTAGTTGTGGCTCATGGGCTCTAGAGCGCAGGCTCAGTAGTTGTGGTGCATGGGTTTAGTTGCTCTGAGGCATGTGGGATCATCCCAGACCAGGGCTTGAACCCATGTCCCCTGCATTGGCAGGCAGATTCTTATCCACTGTGCCACCAGGGAAGTCCCAGAAAAGGACAATATTGCCACTATTAGATCAAGGCTGCCAGAAGGAGGGAAGGTGAGCAGAGCCTCTGGGTGTTAGTCCTACTGAAGCTTTTCTGAGAGTTTACCTGAACATCTGGGAGACATCGATGGGCAAGCCATAAGTAAATCCTGAAGTCTGGGGCTCTGGAACCAGGGAATTTAACAGGGCTGTCATGTGGGACAGAGACAGGACAGGCAGTAGATATATGATCAGAGGGAGTGGGCTGCTCTGTATGTTTTACTTCTAAACCCCTATAGATTCCCTCTAAAGCTTATGAGTAGGTCAAAGAAGACATCTCTAGGGTGAAATGGATGTCTTCTGCTGGCCCATTTAGCTGGCATGGAAGGGAGATCTAGAATTTGATGCACACATGGTCAGAGCAAGCAAGTGTGGATAGGAATCTGGACCAGGCTTACCTGGGCACTCTATCCTCAGGTTAAAAAAATGATGCGATGGTGGAGGAAATCCTGAGGATGACAGTGCTCAGAATGTCTAGTCCTTGAATCTGACTGCTCCTGTTTGAACCGCCTCTCCTCATCAATGGGGGTAAACTGTTCTCTTCTGCTCTCAATCACTCACTTAGTGGTTCCCTTCACCCCCTCTAGGCTGGCCCACTGGTTTCCTGTAGTCCACGTTCTCTTCGAGGTTATTGCTTTATTTTCTAGGAGCACTACTTCCAAGAGCTTGTTGCAAAAGGAAGGGTGCATGGGAGGTCAACAATTTGAGATCCTGAATATCTTAAAATGACCTTTATTCTACCCTTATATTTGATCGATTATCTGCATCTAAAATTCTTGTTTGGATAATTTTTTTTTTCAGAATTTGGAAAAATTGTTCCATTGTCTTCTAGCTTCCCATGTTAATGTTGAGAAGTCCTAATCCTCTGTAGATCACCTATGGTTTCTCTATGGAATCTTGCAGAAATTTTTCTTTTCCCCCAATGTTGTGAAATTCCACAACAATGTGCCTTACTGTGGGTCTATCTTCATCCATTGTGCTAAGCACTTGGCAGATCCTTTCAGTCTATCAATTCATGTCCATCAGTTTGGGAAATTTTCTTGGATTATTTAATTGATTTTTATCCTCTCCATTTTTTTCTTTTTCTCAGCTTTCTGGGAGATTCCTCGGTGGTATCCTCCTACTCAATAGCTTTATTGTTGCTTTCATGATTTTACTTCTCAAGAGCTCCTTTTAATTTTGTCCTCTGAATGTTGCTTTGTTGAAACACACATCCTGTTCTTGTTTCATGATTGCAATATCTTCGCTTACTTCTTTGAAGGTAATATTGATAATTTTGTTTTGTTTTGTTTTCTTCTCTCTGCATAATTGCTATGTCTTCCAAGTTACTTTTCTTTTGTCCTTGCATTTTTTGATAATGAGTTTCCTCAGATGTCTGATGATACTTGAATTCTGCATGTTTAAGAATAGGAACTTAAAGTGCTAATCAGAACTTCTGAGAACAGGAGAGAAGCTTTAGACTTTGAGCTTCATTGTATGGTGATTTGGGTGAGCTATTTGTTGCAGAACACCTGATGTCAGAATCTCTAGGTGTTTCCTCTTGGGCTGATCAAATTCTCAGGGAATTCTCTTCCAGTCTCCTGGCTGGTGCTGCCCTTTCTGAGATTTTGAGAATCTGTGGTATAAATTGGATTGATTCTCAGCTTTCCCCACTGCTAGCTTGGGATTCAGTTTTTTTGATTCTGCTACAAGTCTCTACTCTTACAGTTGGGTGGTGAAAAAACTAAAGAACAAACGAAGATAGGACTGTGGTGTGAGTTTAAATTTTGGATCCTAACATCCAGTTTTTATTTAAGCAAGGAGTCACGCTTGAATAAGAGAATGCAAAAAATCGAGCGAATTATGCATGTTCTAGACATTCAGCTAACTTTCTAATCACCTGGGGGTAATGAAGGGAATCCTGGATTCCCACAACAGAGAATGTCAGAACTGGAAGGTGCTTTGGAACTTATTCAAGCCTGACACGTGCAGAAAATGAGCCCCCAAGCCAGACATCCTGTATTTGCACCAGAAGGCATTCTCTGAGCTCTGTGTTTGCCTGGCCTGATACACAGCTAGCCAAGATCCTTGAGCACACATTTCCCAAGAGAATAGAGGGAGCCCAGAAGTCTGGATCTTGAGGGAAAGAAAACTTTCAGAGGCTGTCAATTCAGTGGATCATGTACTCACAGAGGCACCAAATCAAACTATACAAGTTGCCTCATCAGGTTTTGCCCCTTTTGATAAAATTCTGAACACTTGGCAAGGGCTTGGTCCTGGAGGAGCAGGTCATAGAGTGATTATAAGGAAGAATGATGAACACCTCACCTCTCATTGCCCTACCCGGGGCAATCCAAAGCTAGAACCCCAACTTCTAAATCCCATACCGTGGGGTAAGTCAATACAAAGTATTGTTATTCTCAGCAGCCTCACTTGGTAGAATCACAGTAAAAATTAGGAATCAGAGACTTTTAAAATGATCTTAGAAGTCAAGTCATTCTGACTGTTCTTTCTCTTATAAATTCCCTCACCTGGTAAACTACAGACTTGACTCCACATCCTCTCTTTTTTGGCTAATTATATTTTATATTTAACTGTAATTTTATTTCTGTGTTTGAATAGTATTAAATTTGTGTTTTTCAAATCTCAAAAGATACAAGTTTCCTGTTTTCCTGTGTGCCCCAGACCCTAGTTTCCTTCTCTAGAGGCAAGCAATGTTATGAATTTTTTCAATGTATCTTTCAGAAGCATTTTGTGCACATATAAACAAAAACGTACATATTCTTTTTTCTTCCTTTTTGCTTTTTGCAACAGATGGTAGCATTCTGTACACAATTTTCTGCACTTGTCTCCCTACCAAATAGGACTTTTTGTTGCTGTTTTTTAATATACCTCTGCATAGTTCCATTGCATGGGTGAACCATAGTGTATTCAACCAATACACTAGTGATGAACCCTTATGTTATTTTATCTCTTTTCCTTCTTTTTTGTTTATTGATTTTTTATTGAAGTGTAGTTGATTTACCTTTTTTTTTCTTTTGAAGGCTTTATTTCCTAGTCTTTCCCCTCACTCTTCTTTAAAATGTTTACTTTTTTATTAAAAAAATAGGATATAAACATTTAGAATTTTAATAGGTATTGCCAAGTTACACACTCAAAAAGTTATAGCAATTTACACTTCCATCAAATATATGAAAGTGCCTGTTTTGCATTATTCACAAGAGCCAAAATATGGAAACAACCCAAATATTCGTGAGCAGATGAATAGATAAAGACAATGTGGTATGTACGGACAACGGAATGTTATTCAACAGTCAAAAAGAAGAAAATCCTGCCACTTGTGACAACATGGATAAACCTGGAGGATATGTTAAGTGACATAAGCCAGTCATAGAAGGATAAATACTACATGATACCAGTCATATGAGGTATCTAAAATAGTTATATTCATGGAAGCAGAGAATAGAACAGTGGGTGGCTTCCAGAGGCTGGGGAAGGGGAAAATGGGGAGTTGTCATTCAATTGGTAGAAAATTTAAGTTACACAAGATGAATAAGATCTAGAGATCTGCTGTACAGCATAGCACCTATAGTTAACAATACTGTATTGTGCACTTAAACTTTTAACAGGGGAGATCTCATATTAAGTGCTCTTCACATACACACACACACAGAAAGGGACACAAGGAAACTTTTGGAGGTGATGGATATGCCTGTTTCCTTGATTGTGATGATAATTTCATGGGTGTATGCGTATATCCAAACTCATCAAATTGTACCATTAAATATATGCAGTATATTTATATGTATATATATATATCAATAATACCTCAATAAAGCTGTTTTTATAAAAGGAGAAAGTGTCCTTTTTTCACAGCTTCACCAATATACGTTATTCTTAATCTCTGATATATTCATCCATCTAATAGGCTTTATTGGTTTAGTTTTAAATAATTTTCCATGATTTAATTGTGCAAAAGGCAAATGATTGCTAGATAAAATTTACAAAATACAGAAAAGCAAAATAAAACTATTTTAAAAACAACCATAATCCCAACCAGCAACAACCAAGTTACAATTTGGGGGGCATTTACTGGCAGTACTACAATTTATATTCCTTTTCTTCTCTTTTGCGATACAAACATGTTAACACACTAGTATATTGTTTCTTAACTTTCTAAAAAGTTAAGAGCATATGCTGAACATTTTCTGTATTATTAATTATTTCTATGTGTTAAACACATTAAAATTTTTACTATAAAAATTTTGAAACAGGGACTTCCCTGGTGGTGCAGTGGTTAAGAATCCACCTGCCAATGCAGGGGACACGGGTTCAAGCCCTGGTCCGGGAAGATCCCACGTGCCATAGAGCAACTAAGCCTGCGAGGCACAACTACTGAGCCCGTGTGCCACAACTACTGAAGCCCGTGTGCCTAGAGCCATGCTCCGCAACAAAGAGAAGCCCTCACTTGCCGCAACTAGAGAGAGCCCACGCCCAGCAACGAAGACCCAACGCAGCCAAAAATAAATTAAAAAAAAAAATTGAAACATGTAAAAGTAGATAGAATATTAGAATATCATAATGAACATCTGTATATACAATACCTAGATTTAAAAATTATTAACATTTTCTCATTTCAGTTCATTTATTTCTTTTTCTTTGCTGAGTATTTTAACATACTTTCTGGCTATCGTGAGGTAGCTAGTGAAGACATTAATATCCTTATTCTACAGAGCAGAAAACCAAGATTCCATGAAGTTAAGGACTTGCTTTAGGCCACACACTGATGGACAGACATGGGATTCTAACTCATCTTCTTACTTCAAAACCAAAATATTCTTCCTCTCAGGAGTTTTGCATCTTAAAAGAGAACTGCAGGAGAGGATGATGCTTTATGCACAGTGATGAATAGGTGGTGTGCGATTCTGGGCTTTAGAGGAAGAGATTTTGGGAAAGAACTCCCTTTCCAAAGACCGGTCTCTGCTTGCTCTACCCAGAGTTGGAGGTGAGCGCATGAGGGCCTGCCCTGGGGGAGGAAGCAGTTGGGAGAGATTTTGTAAAGGAAGAGCTAAAAGGATTTTGGAGTTTGCTGGACACTGGGAGAGAGACATTCCCGTTGGTGAGAATTCCAGGTGCACTGCTAGCACCAATGGAACATTTATTTGGAAGTGGTTCATGTCCACCCTTCAAATCCCACCCTTAGCCATTTCTACCTTGCTTACAAGGAGCTTTTCATTGCATCTCCCCAGCGTCTCCTAGCCTATTCCTGGGCACTGTACACTCAGCTGAGGGAGTGGAGACCCCAAGCCTAGCTCTGGTGGTGACCTTATCAAGACTTTTCCATCATACTTGCTGGGTCATCGGAAAAGCTTGCTCGCTGGGCAGGCCAGCCAGCTTCCAGGGAATTCATCAGCGGGCTGGAAACGGGGTGTGTGTGACCCTCCACTGCTCCCAGGGCTTTCCCCTTCCTTCTGCCCACCCTGAGTTCACCTCTGGAATCGGACCAGTTCTCCACAATTGCAGCCAGGGTGACAGCAAAGTGTGATGGATGGATAAGGAGCTGTGGAGTGGCAGGGCACTTGGTCAGGAACCCAAGGCTGTGTTTATGAGAAGGAAGAGGCTGTTTCCTGGAGCAAGCATAATGCAGCTCTAAAAAAGGCAAGGGAAATACATCATGAGAAGGAGCGTAACCCTGGGAGGGCCACTGGGAATCCGAGTACCAGAGAAGCCCAGGCAGGTCTGGTGCGTCTGACAAGGCCTTTCTTACAGGCCATTTGCGTGAGGCTTTGCTGCTGTTCCCTGCAGAGCTGACAGCCACTCAAGGTCTCCGTGGGGAGCTCGGAAGCTAATCTTAGCTGTCGCTTTCCAGACCTTCTCCTCTGGCCCTGCTGATGCATTTAGAAAAGAAATAACAAACTCTATTGTTTTAAAAAACTGAAAAAAATGACAATTGTGGCTGTTGATTCTTGCATTGCTGCCAACAGATTGGGAGTATCAGCTCTTAGCCTCCTTCCAAACCCAGAGCAAAATAAAGTTTAACTGGACTCCCCCAATGGTCAAGAGAGGTCTGAAAATGTGTTTTCTCCAAAGAGTGTTACTATCTCTGTTTATCTCTAAGGATTCTTGTTCCTCTGACTTCCCTGAAGATCCTGCTGGGCTACGAGGGAGACTCGGGATAAAATGAGCTCTCTGTATTAGTTTCCCATGGCTGCTGTAAGAAACTACAAACCTAATGGCTTTAAGTAACAGAAATTTATTCACCTACATTTCTGGAGAGCAGAAGTCTGAACTGAGTCTTACAGGGCTAACATCAAGATTCTGGTAGGGCTGGTTCCTTCTGGAGGCTCCAGAGGAGAATCTCTTCCTTGCCTCTTCCAGTTCTGATAACCGTCAGCATTTCTTGGCTTTTGGCCCTTTCCTTCACCTTCAAAGCCAGCAGCATAGCATCTTTTCTCTCTGCAACTGCTTCCCTCTTCTTCTGTAGTCAAATCTCCCTTTTATTTTTTCAATTTTTAAATTGTGGTAAAATACACTAACATAGTTTATCATCTTAACCGTTTTTAAGTGTACAGTTCAGTGGCATTAAATACATTCATAATGTTGTGCAACCATCACCCCCATCCATCTCTATAGCTCTTTCATCTTGTAAAACTGAAATTCTATACTTATTAAACAATAGCTCCCCATTCTCTCCTCCCCCCAGCCCTGGAAACCATCATTATACTTTCTGTCTCTATGGTTTTGTCCACTCCATGTATCTCATATAAGTGGAATCACACAATATTTATCTTTTTGTGACACGCTTATTTCACTTATATCGCTGGCATAATGTCCTCAAAGTTCACCCATGTTGTAGCATATGTCAGAATTTCCCTACTTTTTATAGCTGAATAATATTCAATTGTATGTATGTACCACATTTTGCTTATCCATTCATCTGTCAATAGACACTTGGGTTCCATATTTTAGCTACTGTGAATAATGCTGTGAATACATGTGTACAAATATTTCTTTGAGACCCTATTTTCAATTCTTTTGGGTATATATACCCAGAAGTGGAGTTGCTGGATCATATGATTAATTCTATTTTTAATTTTGTGAGGACTGCCACACTGTTTTCCACTGCAGCTCTACCGTTCTACATTTCTTTTCCCAGTTTTTCCACATCCTTGTCAACACTTGTTACTTTCTGCTGTTTTGATCATAGTCATCCTAATAGATATGAGTGAGGTGGTGTCTTATAGTTTTAATTTGCATTTCCCTAATGATCAGTGCTTGAGCATCTTTTCATATGTTTATTGGCCTTTTGTATATCTTCTTCAGAGAAATATCTATTCGAGTCCTTTTGAATTGAGTTGTTTATTTTTGTTTTTGTTGAGTTTCTGCTTCCCTCTTATAGGACACTTGTGATTACATTTAGGACCCACCTGGATAATCCAGAGTAATCTCCCCTTTTCAAGATCCTGCAAAGTCTCTTTTCCCATACATGGTAACATTCATATGCTTCAGAGATTAGGACCTGGATATTTTTGAGGGCTGTAATCCTATAGTTATAAAAACCTATCGTGCCCTTTAATAATCACAGGAATGTATCAAGCATTTACTGTGTGCTAAGTACTGTGCTAGATGACTTGATGAAGGTACCTTTCTAATTCTTCCACCCTGTGAAGTAGGGACTGCCCCCTATTTGCAGATGATAATAGCTAACACTCACTGAATTCATAGTATGTGCCAAGCTCTCTTCTTGGACTTTAGAGGCATTAACTCTTTTCACTCTTACAGCAACCTATGAGGTAGGTACTATTATTATCTCTGTCTAGAGATGGAGAAACTGAAGCATAGACAGGTTAAGCAATTCGCCTCAGATCTTCTAGTAAGACGCAAAACTGGAATGTGAACCTAAGCAAATAGCTGCTAAACTTTCTGCCAGTTCAGCTTTGTTCTTCATAGCAGAAGGTTTACCTAGCTTTGTATTATCTTTATTCCACCGAAATAAAGTGGAATAAAGTACTGTGGTCTGAGGGTCACCTAGAAGGTCAATTGGCCAAATAGTTTTTTCCATCACCTGGGTATATTCCTTTGCATTCAGTATTGTGTTTATATCCACTTTGAAACTAAACATTCTTAGAGGAACAACATATTAATACTTTTGTGTAAATAGGTTTACTAGGTAGTTTTTATAATAGAAAGAAAAGCATGAGCTTGGACGGGTAAGAAAGAGAAAGCTGGGATTCTACAGTCAAAAATCATGAAGGGGATGGAGGAATAGTGGGGAATAAAAGGACCCAGCTTCTGTCCTGAGAGGATAATGTCATGGTGAGGAGAGAGGGAGGGAGAGAGACAGAGATGACAAATGAACTGGAGCATTTTGAGCCCACTGAAGTCAAGGTTGCTCCAAGGTGACCAAGCTGAAAGTGTGGGAATGAGTGAACAGCCAGGCACTGGAGCAGGCACTTTACTGGGAAGCAAGGTAGAGAGAAGAGACGATAAAAGGGATTCACTCCATCAGATTTTTCAGCCCAATAAAATCCCAGTCCATCACTGCAATCTACTGATTCAAAAGTATTCATTAAGCTCCTACTGTGTGCTCAGGGCTTTTCTAAGAGCAGCCACTGGAGAGGCTCCAGCCATCATGAATACAAATATAAAGTAATGCCTGGATTGCAAACTGACAACCCCGGGGCCTAATTTTGGAAGTAGTATTTTTGCCAGCAAACCATTTAAAAAATTGAATTAGGATTTAAAACTTTTTTTTAAAGTTTAACCATTCCCTGTACAGTTCACCACACTTCTCACATTCTGTATTGGCAAATTCTCAACCCTCTTCATTCACTGCTAATCCAGACACTGAAGGCAGCCTTTGGGAGAAGGCCTTTTGCCATGTGATAGAGGTTGCCAAACTTCCGGAATGAAAGCCGTTAAGCCAAGGAAAACCTTGCTTACAACCATCTAAGTAACTCTAGATGAGCACATGCCTGACCCTTCAGCCTCATTTGTCCACAAGTGTTACAGATTTTACTGCCACAACTTATAGGGTCAGATCATTTCCCATTTTGTCCTCCACCCTTAGCTCTCCTGGAAGGCTGGAGGCTGTTCTGCCTTTTGAGTAAATGGAAATATTTGTCTCAATGGCTTTTAGTGGGTGGGTAAGATTAACCTTTAGCCTCCACATGGACACAGGTTGTGTGGCAAAGAAGGCAGTTTGGGCCAAGACTCACCAGGGGCTGGCAGGGGCTGAGGAACGAACATTATATTAGATGATTCTGCCAAAAAGTGATAGGATGTCAAGGCTAGAAGAAAGCTTAGATCATTCACTCATTCATTCAACAAATATTTATTGAGTGTTAGCATTTTGCTTGGTGCTGGGATCACAGCAGTAAAAGACAAAGTCCCTGCCCTCAAGAAACTTATGTCTAGTGATGCAGCTACTTGGAAAGCATGTCTATAGTCCAATGCCTTTATTATATAGACAATGAAACCAGGATCAGAGCACGAAAATAAATTGCCTAAGGTCAGATGGCTTGTTAGTGACAAAGCCATGACTGAAAACAAGGTTTGACAGTCATTCCCAGGCTTTTTCTACTTCCTATTTCCTTGTCCTTCTTAAAGGTTTTTATCTGCCTTCATCTTCCACAATGATCCATCCTAAACCATCCTCTCCTGCAGTCAACCTTACTGAGGTCGCTTGAGCTTGACTATCAACTGAGTGCCCTATCTTAAAGGATTGAGCAATTTGTCTCATATTTATAGAGCAACTTCCCTCCTTTATTTCCACTTTACATTCCTTCTTCCCTATAAGTTACGTTCAAAGGCAATCGTTCTATAAGTGGGTTAAACTCTTGTTTAAATGGGTCATTTTCACAGAAGAGTACATACTGTATGATTTCATTTATATGAAATTCTAAAAAAGAAATTCTATTTATATTAAATTCTAGAAGACTGCAGAAAAGAGAAGCATATCAATAGCTACCTAGTGTCAGTTGTGGGAATTTACTGCAAAGAGGCACAACAGAACTTTTGGGGGTGATGGAAATGTTCTATCATCTCTTTAATGTAGTCATGATCACACAGGTGTATACATTTGTCAAACTTATCAAACTATAAGTTTAAGATAGATTGTTTAATTGTTTGTAGATTATACATCAATTTTTGGAAAAGGGGACTTTTTGAAGCAGGCTTGTCTCTCTGCAAAGAGGCAGATAGGATCTGCCAGAGTAGAGACTCAGGACTTAAAATGCAGTGACTTAACTAGTATGAGTGATTCTACCCACAGAAAAAGTGAGACTGGAAGGTGACTCTGCTCTTTGCTCATTTGGTCTCATTTGCTATGTGCCTGTCATAGCGTAAGCATTTTGCTGCAGTGGGTGTGATCCTGGTGTTTCAAGATACTTTAACTTGCTAGGCTGACTTACGGAGATATAAAGACTTGAGGCATGTTAAGTATGGGCATATCTACTCTATTTTATGACTGATTTCCAGGGCTTTCCAAAGCCAAATTTTTATTATACATACATGATTTTCACCACGTGAGCTGAGTTGAAAACTTAAATATCTGCTTTTTTTTTTTGGCCAGAAGTGCCATCTTCTAGTAATTTGCCAAATGACCAACACAAAGGGAAAGGGAAGAAGCACCCATTATACATTCTCAGGGCCATTTAGAAAACATGGAGCTACTCCTTTGGCTACATACATGCAGATCTACAAGAGAGGTGGTATGGTTGACATCAAGGGAATGGGCACTGTTCAAAAAGGAATGCCCCATAAGTGTCCCCATGGCAAATCTGGAATAGTTTACAGTGTTAGCCAGCATGCTGTTGGCATTGCTGTAAACAAACAAGTTAAGGACAAGATTCTTTCCAAGAGAATTAATGTACATATTGAACATATTAAGCACTTTAAGAGGCAAGGCAGCTTCCTGAAACGTGTGAAAGAAAATGATCAAAAAAGAAGGGAGCCAAAGAGAGAGGTACCTGGGTTCAACTAAAGCTCCACCCAGAGAAGCACACTTGTGAGGGGCCTGAGCTGCTGGAACCTATTCTCTATGAATTCATTGCTTAATAGGACTTAAAAAAAGAACAGACAAAAAACCCCACAAACCTATTCCATGAAAAAAAAATCAACTCCACTATTTGTTCTCAGCTTGCTTGGGGGTAGAGGACAGAAAGTGAATTCTAGGTTCATCATGGTTTAATCCCCCTCCCCTTGGGGTATTTGACAGGAGATTTTCCTGGGATCTTGAACCAGTTTATTAACCTGCAAATAAGCCTGGCCCTTTCCGTGTCTCCAAATATGACGTCTGTGTGCACATGCAAGCGTACGCTTACGGTTGGCGGCCTTGTCTCTCCTATGAACTTGGAATCACTTCCAAGCTCCTGGAAGTGAGAATTTACGTTCATTTTTACAATAACATGAATATGTACAATGGTCTCTGTGGTTACCTGATAAATACTTGTGGACCATTTGATTTCCTCTGCTCAAATTGTAAATGCAATTTAATGTTTAAGGGGCTCAGTGAAAAACACTTGATGTGCAAATCTCCCCACAGAAGCACCACAGAGCCAGTGAAAGCATCCCAGGGGGTCTGTGCAATATTTAGTTCACTGAAGTTACCCAGTCCTTCTCCAGCCTCACATCAGCCTCTGAGTGATAAACATACTATTTAGGGGACTGATACATATAGGGCTCAATCCTAACTAACAGTACCTTAGATTTGCTGACACTTGACTCAACTCATTGTACTTTCACATGCATTATCCTCATAACCAGACTGGGAGGTGTATTGGATGGATATTATTATCCCCATTTCATTGATGAAAAGCCAAGGCTCAGAGAGGATATGAGATTTGCTGAACGTCATATGGCGAATCAGCAGAAGAGGTGGAACAAGGACCAAGAGCCATGGACAGTCAACGAGATGAGGGACAGAATAGAAAACTTGTAGCACTGTTATAAGAAGATGCATCAGACAAATGTATGAGGAAGGCAGCTACAATTTATGAGTACTTACTATGTGCCAGACAGTGTGAGAGGTGCTTTATATATATCACCACATGCAAGGTCATAGAAAACGTGTGGGGTTGTGATTATGTGGGGGGATGACTCTTTATTGTCTTATTTTACAGAAAAGGAAATTAGGAGTCTAAAAAGATGAGGAATTTGCTCGAAGTACTGGAAGGAAATCCATTCTCCACCCGTTTACAAGAATATCCCAGAATGTATAGATGACCAAGCCCTAGTCATTCCTGAACCTCAGCTTCAGTCTCTACTTCTCCTCAGCCTCCGCCCTCACTACCAATCTTCATTTTCACTTCATCTTCATTCTCAATTTCAACCTCATCCTTAACTTCATCTTCCCCTCCGCATGATCAGGGAGAATCAGTCTCAACAAATGGTCGTTGAGGATAAGGAATTTCATGTTGCCTGAGTAACCCCACCTAGTCTCCAACTTGCCAGCACAATTGCTGACACACCATCTTTCTCATGCCAGTCTGTAGATAATTGTTTTCAAATATTTCTGTGGAATACGTTTGTGTATTGTTTCCTCCATTAATTTGTAAGCTCCCTCTGGATAGGCGTTATGGCTATATTTTGCTCTCTAGACTAAGAAGCTGGTATAGTTATTTTTGCATTGTGGGAAGTTAATATATATTTGTCCTCAGTAATGACGATTTCTCTCACATTGCGTACACAGGTTTTCTTCACTGATCATTCTCATTTGCTTTTTGTGTCGGACCCAGAGGTTTATCATTTTTTCTTATTTTCATGATACATTATTCACTATTACCATTAGATCGCACTCACTGTATTCATTTATTCATTCAACAAACACTTATTGTGCTAAGTAACAGGAATATAAAAAAAACAAGATAAAATAATAGACTTCAAGTCTTGGGGCATCAACTAAGTTTTTCTCACTTTGAAATCATTTTATTTATTTTGGCTCTGTAGTTTGCAAGTAGTAATTTGAATACAAAGACTAGCCATAATTTTGTAAAAAAATATTGTTGGATTATTCTTGCAAGGACAGCATTTTTTGTTTGTTTGTTTTTTAAAGAAGATGTTGGGGGTAGGAGTTTATTAATTTATTTTTGCTGTGTTGGGTCTTCGTTTCTGTGTGAGGGCTTTCTCTAGTTGTGGCAAGCGGGGGCCACTCGTCATTGCGGTGCGTGGGCCTCTCACTGTCGCGGCCTCTCATTACGGAGCACAGGCTCCAGACGTGCAGGCTCAGTAGTTGTGGCTTACGGGCCCAGCCGCTCCGCGGCACGTGGGATCTTCCCGGACCGGGGCACGAACCCGTGTCCCCTGCATCGGCAGGCGGACTCTCAACCACTGCGCCACCAGGGAAGCCCAAGACAGCAGCTTTTGAGGTCTTAACATGATTCTTTTGAAATGGTCTTTAGCCACAATATGTCTGAATTTCCTCTTACATTTGTCATACCTTGCATTTCTCTAGCATTCAACCAGATTCTTCAGGTTATTTCCTTTTTATGAGAAAGAAGTTTAGGTTAAATAAAAGGGGCCCTCCAAAAGTCATAAGATGCCAAAGAAACATTAGGAACCACTTTACAAAAAAATGAGATCCTTTCATGATTCATGGTCTTTACCCTGTAAGGAGATTTATTTACTGTCTTGGAATAACCCATGCAAAAATAGTTGCAAGATGTCCACGGTCAGAGAATATCACAGACTGGAGCTGTGGAGATTCTAGCCGGATGGAATCTTGGTGAAGGGCTGTGTAGGGACACATGCTGCCCTTTCTTCTTAGGGTGCTGATTTAGTCCTGGGGTAGATCAGTGTGTGAAAGAAAAGAAAGGTACAGGGTTCCCTTTCCTAGAAACTTCTGAGTAGGAAGACACTTTGTTACATTTTTTAGAAGACATCCAACTGGATAAACATCACTTTGTTTCTGAGATCATAAAGAATAAATTTCAGAACCTCGTCCCTACACATTGCATCCATCAATCTGTTTGATTATATCGTTACTGTCATAATTTCGACTCTCCAACGTGGTTCACTATGGTGGGTTTGCAGTATAGACGAGAGCAATAAATATTTCAGAAGAATGGGATATACTCTGTGGTACAGTGCAGGTAAGAAGTTGGTGAGCATCCTTCATCCAGTACCTTTCCCCTTTCCTACATCTTTATTTTTCTAGGTACTTCACAATCTGAGGAACTTTTATCTCCCTAAACTTATTTTTCATATGGTTTCTCAATCAAAACCATTCTCACAGGTTAGGTCAAGTTTCCTTACTTTCATCCCTCCCCCACAGGATATAATCCCTTCCTCAGTTCCTCTTGGGAGGAATGCCTTTTCTGCCTTTCCCAATCCTTTCCTTCCTCCAAGGTCCACTTTAGACCCATGTCCTCCATCAAGTCCTCCCTGACAGCTCCTGCCCAGTTCCCTCTTCCTTCTCTGACCTCCAGCTACACAATGGTATGTGATAATAATAGCCTTCACTGGCCCACTGGTTGACAAAGCACTGCACTCACTTGAGATTTTCACAAGTCCCTGAGGTTTGTAAGGAGACCTTTCTTGTCCCGTCAGAGAGAATGAAAAACTATCCCAAGGCCGTATTGCAAATGGCAAAACTGAGATGTCAGCCCAGGTCCTTAAAGTCCAAAGCTTTCCCACTATAGTCTTTTGTCTCTCACACTTCCATATGCCAACAGTGCCTAGTTCAGAGTGGAGAAAAATTAGACTCTGTGAGGGGCATGGTCTCCCCGAGAGCTAGAGAAGGGGGGATATCACCAAAGCACTGCAGAATGAAGACATGAATTCACTTGTTTGTTATGAGATTTTTTTTTGAACCAAAGAAAAGAGGTATTAAAAAAAAAAAAAACGCCAGCAGAGAAAATCTCTCTCCTTTGGCTGGGTGACATTTCATGCCTGTTCATATCGTTATGTCAGACTTTGAAAAACGAAGAGCTAACGCAGTCTCTTTCCTCACTAGACAGAAGGAAGAGCTGGGTGTTTCCCCAGTAGGAGACACGAATGTGATGACTGAAACATTAGGATTGAGGCTGAGTCACTGGCATTGGGAGGGTGGTGGGTCAGAGCCTTCCCCAGAGCTTTCAAAGCTGGCAAATGTACTTAGGGCTGTAGTTACACACACCTGTTGGCTGCAGCCAGTGCTGGCAATGTCAGCATCTGGAACATGGCTCTGGGAAAATCTCCAGCTGTCTTTAGTTCTTTCAAAATAGATCTTCTCCAGATCAAGGCACTAGTATTTTATGTTTTATTAACTTAAAAAGTAATTTAGGATTCATAAGTAGTTGCAAAATGCTACAGAGATTTCCTATGTACACTTCACCCAGCTTCCCCCAATGATAATAACTTACCTAGCCAGAGTTGTTTGTTTTTGATGTAGTATATAAGAACAAATACTTAATCATTATCTATGATGTTTCTTGGGGTTGATAAGCTTAGTTGGGTGGTTCTCACGTGGGGTCCTTCATTCAGTGACTATCAGATGACAGCTGAGTCTAGAGTCATCTGAAGGTTTCTTCACTCATGTAAAGCTGGGCTGGTCAAGTATCTCTCTCCATATGCCCTTTCCCAGCTCCAGCTTCCTAACAGCAGGGTGGTGTCGGGGTAATCAGATTTCTTGTATAGTGGCTGGTTTACTCCAGACCAGTTGTTCCAGGAGGTCTGGGTGGAAGCTGCAAGGCTTCTTATAATGTAGTCTTGAAAGTCCCAGAACTTCCTTCACTTCCATCACACTCTATTGGTCATGCAAGTCACTCAGGCCAGCCAGCTTCAAGGAAAGAGGACTCAGACTCCACATAACAATGGGAGAAGCAGCAAAAAATTGACAGCTATCTTTAATCCATAGCTGCCCTGCAGTTTGGTTATTCCCGAGTGGACAAGCATGCTAAGGAAGAGCTCATTAGAAGCGTTGTTTATGTCATTAGTAGGTTAAGTCCTCAGGTCTGATTGGCCCTATGAGAATTCTCATCCAGTCACAGGGTCACAGCACCAGTAGGCAGCGTATGCTCAATAAACGTCGTCTGATAGAGCAATTGAAACACCTTCTCAACCCATACATAGTAAGTGGAAATTAATAGGGAAGTAGTGACTATCTCTGTGGACTTAAGGGTAAACCCTGGAATTGGCCTTGTACTGCTGCAGCTTCTATTCTCCAAATAGGTTGGAATCCATCACGTAATTTTTGCTCTATTTGTGTCTGTTACAGAGTAATCCGCCTGGACTAGATAAGGCACTGTGCTAGGTACTATGTGAGTTACCAAGATTACTTACGCCTGGTTTTGCTCTCAGGAATGTTGATAACAATTCCTCACTACCTTTCTGTTGGGGTCTTATTTTCCTGCCTCAGTGTTAGTAAGCATGGCTAGAAAAATGGTGGGGAGGGGAAACGGTCAGGGGAAGCAATTGCCACGATTGTTGTGGTCGTTAAAACAGGTTACTCCATGAGGAGATCAGCAGCTTGCTATTTTCTTCGGCCGCGCTACACGGCTTGCGTGATCTTAGTTCCCCGAACCTGGGCCCTCAGCAGTGAAAGCGCGGAGTCCTAACCACTGGACCGCCAGGGAATTCTCCGCAGCTTGCTTCTTGACAGCAGCGTCTATGGCAGGGAAACATCCTTCCGGTTCTCTCTTAGGCGAAGAGCAGGGGATAGGGATTGGCATGTTGGATCTCGATTCTTTTTTTTTTCCCCATTAAAAATGTACCCTCGGGCTTCCCTGGTGGCGCAGTGGTTGAGAGTCCGCCTGCCGATGCCGGGGACACGGGTTCGTGCCCCGGTCCGGGAAGATCCCACATGCCGCAGAGCGGCGGGGCCCGTGAGCCATGGCCGCTGAGCCTGCGCATCCGGAGCCTGTGCTCCACAACAGGAGAGGCCACAACAGTGAGAGGCCCGCGTACAGCAAAAATTAAAAAAAAAAAAAAAAAAAGTACCCTCATCCGTGCCCAGATGCCAAATCATCCGGGGAACAATTCTTTGAGAACGCATTGTCTGTGTGAAAAGAAAAACTTCACCGAGAAGTGGGGACCATCCAACTTACGGTGGGTGGAGTTGGGGAAGTCTTGGGTAGGAGCACAATGTGCTGCAACGGAAGCTGAAGCGAGGAGAGAGCTAAGAATGAACCCTGCTGCTTGAACTAAGGGAGAGGCGCAAACTGAACAACTTAACTGGCTTGTGTATTGAATATGCTTCCTGTGATCCTCTTCCTCAGATTAAGGTTCCAGCCCTGGGCTTTGCAGGGAGGAAATTCAGTGGAGAGGAAATTAGGTGGGAAAATGGGTGTGCCTGACAATAGCAGAACTGAGTGAAAGGGCGCCACCTGGAGACCTTTTCTGGTGGTGGGAGCAGAAAAGAGGAAACGGGGTGCATCTGGGAAGCGGTCTCAGTCTGAAGAGAGGAAGAAGGTTTTCGCCTGAAACTGCTGTATAAACGGTGTCAGAATAGTGGTGTTCTGGGTTTGTAGAATGAGCTGGAAGACAACTGTGCATGTCTGAACCCTGAAGAGTGTTATTAAGTGGAAGGGGAAAGGCGGCCTTAAGCATGAGGATGGAGGAAGGGGAGAAGCCATTAGACAAATCCCAAGAGTTGGGCTCTTGGGAAGCCCCCTTGGCTGTGGTATTGCCAGTTCTCTGAATGTGCCACGCTCTTTCATACCTCTGGGCCTTTGCCCATGCTGTCTTTTCTGCCAGGAGTACTCTCCCCTCTTCTTGGGCCTGGATGATATGAGGTTTTAAGATGCGGTGGAGGGGCTTCCCTGGTGGCGCAGTGGTTAAGAATCTGCCTACCAATGCAGGGGACGCTGGTTCGAGCCCTGGTCCGGGAAGATCCCACATGCCGTGGAGCAACTAAGCCCGTGCACCACAACTACTGAGCCTGCGCTCTAGAGCCCACGAGCCACAACTACTGAAGCCTGCGCGCCTAGAGCCCGTGCTCCGCAATGAGAAGCCACAACAATGAGAAGCCCGCGCACTGCAACAAAGAGTAGCCCCCGCTCACCACAACTAGAGAAAGCTCATGCACAGCAACAAAGACCCAACACAGACAAAAAAAAAAAAAAAGATTCAGTGGAAGCTTCAGAACCTTCGGGAGTCTTTTACTGATGATTCTCAGTTTGAATTAGGGCCCCCTCTTCTGTGTCCCTTGTAACTTGGGGCTCCCATTGGACATGAGCTCCATTAAGGTAGAGATTGTGTCTGTCTAGCTCACTGTAACACTCCTAGTGCCTAAAACTTGTAAATTGTTAATAAATATCTACCGAATGAGATATCTCTGTTGTAGCAGTTATCATAGGTATGAAAATTGTGTAGACTTCTCTGTCTCTCCCACCAGACTTTAACTCCCTGAAGGCAGGGACCATGGCCTACTCATCTTGGTATCCCCAGCACAGTAGCTCAGAGCCTGGGAGGGAAGTAGAGGATGGTTTATCAATACTTGTTGAATGAATATAAAAGGGGGCAGTCTGGGGGTACATGTAAGCTAATCAGCTAGTTAGCGATTCTAAGTTCTGGCTCACAGTAAGATCACCCGGGGAGCATTAAAAATACTGCTGCCTAGGCTCCACACCAGACCAATCCAAACAGAATCTCCTGGGTCCAGGCATCGGTATTTTTAAAAAGCTTCATAGGTGAATTAATACTGGGAACCTCTGGTCTAGGCTCTAAGGGAATGTCAGAATCTAAGGCAGCCAAGAGAACATTCCAGAAGAGAGCCCCTTTCTGCTGGAAAGGGAAGGGTTTTAGTTCTCTTCCAAAACTGGGTAGGTACTAGAGCAGAAGAGAATAAAGAAGCCTAGAGTCTATCCTAACACTCAGTGGGTTCTCTATAGGAGAAGAACTGAGGTAGCCAAATGAGCTCTGCTTTTAAGAAATTAGGGCATTTCCAAGGATAATCTTTACCAGAAATCCCAGGGCCAGCAGAATCAGTATTACCTGGGAGCTTATTAGAAATGCAGATTCTCTAGACCCCACCCTCCCAGACCTATGAATCAGAATTGGTATTTGCACAAGATCTCCAGGGGATTTATATGCACACTGAAGTTTAAGAAGCATTATTCTGAAGTAGGTGTTCCCAAAGTGTGGTTGGGGTACCAGCATCATCTGGGGTAAGGGATGGGGTGGAGTCGGGGGGCTTGTGGTTATCACGCTTTAGTTTGCATCAGAATGACCTAAAGGGTTTGATAATCTCATATTGCTGGGACAATTTCCAGTCCAAATGGAAAATAGTAAACCCATAAACCCCCTCATTCAGTAGGTCTGGGGTGGGGTATGAGAATTTGCATTTCTAACAATCAACATCATCCCAGGTGATGTTGATAGTGCTGGTCTGGGGACCACACCTTTGGTTATTACAAATAAGCCTGCTATGACCATTCACGTACAAGTCTTTGTATGGACATATGCTTTCATTTATTTGGGGTAAATATCTAGGAGCAAAATTGCTGGATCATGCGAGAGTTATGTTTTAATTTTAAAGAAATTACCAAACTATTTTCCAAAGTGGTTGGACCATTTTACATTCCCACCAACAGTGGACAAAAGTTCTAGTTCCTCCACATTTTCACCAACCCTTGGTATCATCTGTGTTTGAATTTTAACTATTCTAATAGATACATGGTAGTATTTCATTGTGGTTTTAATTTGCATTTCCTTAATGTCTAATGAAGTTGAGCATCTTTTCATGTGCTTATTTGTCATCTACATGTCCTTGTGGTGAAGTGTCCAGATCTTTTGCCATTTTCTTATTGGATGGGTTAATTGTTTATTATTGGGTTTTTTCTTATTACTAAGTTTTGAGAGTTCTTTATTTTGGATATAAGACTTTTATTATATACATGATTTGCAAATATTTCCTTTCAATTATCATTGTCTTTTCATTCTCTTAGTAGAGTCTTTCAAAGAGCAGAAGTTTTGTTTTTTTTTTGCGGTACACAGGCCTCTCACTGTTGTGGCCTCTCCCGTTGACGAGCACAGGCTCCAGACGCACAGGCTCAGCGGCCATGGCTCACGGGCCCAGCCGCTCCGCGGCATGTGGGATCTTCCCGGACTGGGGCACGAACCTGTGTCCCCTGCATCGGCAGGTGGACTTTCAACCACTGCGCCACCAGGGAAGCCCAGAGCAGAAGTTTTAAATTTTGATAAAGTCCAATTTACCAATTTGGTTTTTTATAGAATGTGCTTTTGGGGTTGTATCTAAGAAATCTTTACCTAACCCAGGGTCACAAAGGTTTTCTCCTATGTTTTCTTCTATAAATTTTATAGTTTTAGGTCTTACATTTAAAGCTATGGTCCATTTTTCGTATACAGACCTCCAATTTTATCATCATCATTTGTTGAAAACACAATCTATGTCTTTAATATCTCTCAACATCGCTTTGTAGTTTGCAGAGTATAGTTCTTTCATACCTGTTGTCAGATTTATACCTAAGCATTTTATATCTTTTAATACTCTTGTAAATAGTATTGTTTATTTAAATTTTAATTTCTGATTGCTCATTGCCAGTATGTGGAAGTACCATTAATTTTTGCGTATTGATCTGGTATCATGCAACCTTGCTAAACTCATTAGTCCTAGTAGTCCAGACCACACTGTCCTTTCCATATTTCTATAAATATTCTGGAGCTTTGTTCTAGGATTTGGTTAAATCACTTGGGAAGAGCTTAATGCTTTAGGGTCTTGTTTTTAAGATTTGTTATGTAGGACTGGGGCAGTGTTCAGCCTAGGACTAATTAGTCTTTACTACAGAGCGGTATCCTTCTGTGTACTCTTATCCCCCCACCCATGAATCTTGAAGTTTTCAAGTCTGGCTGGTGAGAACAGACACTCTTCTTAGCCCTATGTGAGTGCCAGTCCGTTACCTCTAACCTTTTTAGATGATTCTCTGGCCTCAGAGAGTTTATTTATATGTATGTGCTGATCAGTCCTCAGCTGAATACTCAAATGAGAACCTTCTGCAAACCTCTAGAACTTCCTGTTTCTGTGCAGTTCTCTCCTAAGAACTCCAGCAGTCTTAGTCTCCTCAGACTCTCAGCTTTGTTTTCTCAACTCATTGAGTTTGCCTGGCTCTGCCTGGGCACCCTCTCTGTGCTATGGCCTGGAAACTCTCTCAAGGCAGTAATCTGGGGCAATTACAGTGGTTTACTTCATTTGTTTCACATATCTCAGGGATCACTATCCTTCTTTGCCTGATATTCAGTGCCTTTCAAACAACTGTTTCAGATATTCTGTCAATTTTGGGGGTTGTTTCATGTGGGAGAGTAAATCAGCCCTTAATCATGGCCAATAGTTTGCATTTAAAATTTAAAGCATGCTTTTATCCTGAAAAGTATTTATATATTTTATAGAATTAAAAATAATTGGCTTATGTATTTCTCAACTAAAACTATAGTTTTCTTCACCTGAAAACTGTTCCTAAGTGAATTGCCCTTTGCTTTAAAAGCAACCTCACTGCTCACTCCAAGATGTTAGAACAGAGCTGCATCTGAATATAAACCAAGCTGTATTAAATCACTGTGTGTGTATTTCACAATGATTGGCAAAACACAACTGTAGTTCTAGGTACAGCCACTTGAACTAGAGCAGCAGCATTAAATCTTCGCCTCACTCAAGTATGGACATTCTGTGGTTTGCTTTACAGCTGACATGTCAAAGACATTATGAGGAAGAAGATGAAACTCAAAGGTAACATTTATAAACATATGCTCCCTGCTCTTAGATTAAGTGTCCCTGAAGACTTCAACCTAAAGTGAACCTCTGTAAGTCAAAATCCTGATCATGCACATGCTGATGTCTTCTATTTGGATAGCAGTGGGAATTGTTAAGTGACTATGTGACGATAGTTGAAGCACAAGCATTTATTTGAGAGTGTTGAATAGGGGGAGGTGCAAAATGTGAAGCAGTAACAAATGAAAACTGCCTGTAGACATAGAGGAATGACAGCGATATATTCAGTCATGTATTGAAGTATTAAAATGTAAGTACACTCTAGAAATAACACAGATTCTGAGGCCTGGATTCAAATCCTATTGGTGACAATTATAGCCGTGTAACCTTGGGGAAATCGCTTTACCCTTCCTTAGTTCCCACAGCACTACCTTACAGGGCTGTTGCAAGAATTAAATGAAATAATATGTGCAAAGCACTTATAATAGTGCCTGGACACAATGAGCTCAATCTAAATATTAGTCGTTGGTTCCACCATCATTTTATTTTATTTTTTTCATATTTTGGCCACCACGCAGCTTGTGGGATTTCAGTTCCCTGACCAGGGATTGAACCCGGGCCATGCCAGTGACAGCGCCTAATCCTAACCACTAGATCACCAGGGAACTCCCATCATTATTATTACTGTTGTTTTGGAAAATTGCATGTGCAAGGGCAGGAAGGAATGTAGAATGTGTAAAGCGCCAACAGGGAAGGTCTCCTTGAGAAGGTGGAATCTGAGCTGGGTTTTGAAATATAGAAAGAACTTATGATGGATATAGGCAGTGATTCTGGGTGTAGGAAACAGAATGAGCCAAAGTTCAAAGAAAGAAAAAAGTTGCAGGTGTGAGGAAGTCGAGCTGGCATGTATGGTGTTGTTGGGCAGTAGTGATAAGGCAGGAAGGGAAAAAAATTACAGGGTTTGGCAACTGTTTAGATGTGGCAAATGAGGAAGGAGGTATCATGTACAACCCAGATATAAGCTGGACATCACAAGGCTCAGTCTCAAAGCAATGCTGAACTGAAAAACAGTCTAGCAACCAGAACTATTTTAAAACAAATTCAAATTTTTCTTGCCATTTTCTAAGAACACTAAAAAGCATAAATTTTAGGAACAATTCTTAAACTTCACTTTCCTCACCTGATTCTTACATTTCATCAGCTCTGGAGCTCCTCACTGTCTTAACCCCTCACTTTCCATTTCTTCTGTTCTGTCTTTTGTTCATCTCCTCCTTTCCTTCTGCCTCTTCAGTCTTGCCTCTGTTTATCCATTCTCCTTATTTTGAATCACAAAGCCTAGGGACCATCCTGGAAAAGGCAGAACTCTACTTAGAGGGCAGGCTTAGCAAAGCTATCAAAGACAATATTCTCTTCATGGTGGGTGGTAGAGAAGTTTATGTTGTGGCAGAGAGGTTATGCACCAATACTCATGTTAATACATTTTTTAAATCAACAAAGATAACACTAACACTTCAAGTCTTGGTGATAGGCTAATGGGGGTATGTATCATTACACAAATAGGGAAACCAAAGAACAGAACTCAAGATGTTGAGTTTGGAACAGAGCATGTGTTGGAGACACAGCATCATTCCAGAAGTAGGTAGGCAAAAGAAAGCTGGATAAGTAGATCAGGCATTACATGGATTTGGACATGATCCTCGAAGAAATGATAGTTCAAGATGTGGGAATGAACGAGAAGAGAAATATAGAGAAAATATAGAGAAAGATGAGAGTTAAGGACAGGACTTTAGAAAATACCTACATTTCAGGATAAGAGTTGACAAGAGGATTCAAGAAAGGAGAGAGTGGTCCTGGTGTCCAGGCCTTACCCAGATGAATTCCATCAGAATCTCTGGAGGTGGAATTCATGCATTAACATTGTCGACACCTTCTCCAGCAATTCCATGTGCAACCAAGGTTGAAAACCATTGTTCTAGTGGTTTATGTGATGATACTTAATGGTTTTTATGGTGGTGGGAGAAAGCAGTTGTTAAGGAATAAAGTCCTAGTTTATTGGATTTAAAAACCAGAAACTCTAACATGAGGAACCTGGGGCTCAAAGAGATTAATTGTGTGACCTTAAACGAGAAATTTAATGAATTTCCAACCTTGTACTTACCTCTCACGGTCTTAGACACAGACTCCTCTCCCTCGTCCTCTCTCACCCACTCCTCCCCACCCCAGCCCAAGTCCTCCACTACCCTTGCCCTGAGACTCCCAAGGCTGTTCAGTCCTTCCAAAGGCTCTCCATTCAGATTTTAGAACACATTTCTGAAAGGCTGAAGTCTCACCTGAGGTCTCTTCAGCAGCAGCAGACTAAACCACACTGTCAGAGGAAAACCCCTTAAAGGCTGTCTCATAACTTTGTGAGCCTGGGGAGAAGGTTAACCTCTAGAAGAAAATGGGGTGGCGGGGAGCCTGTATTTTGAGGTGCTGGAGGTGGAGAAGCTCTGACTTCTTCCAGCACAGCCCGCTCTGTGCTGTTTATGAATTGGCGTCGAAGTCTGGGCTGTGGTGGCGAGCCTGCCAGAGCTGATGAGGACACAGCATTTGTGGGAATTCTGTGACTCCAGAAGGCGAAAGGTCAGTTTCTTTTTTTTTTTTTTTTTGGTCAGTTTCTTTTCATTGACAGTGTTCTTGCTGCCCGAGGGTTTATCTTTGGGAATCTTGACTGGTTTCCAGGGTTAGGCCTCACCTCTATTGTTATCTGGAAACACAGGAACAGCCCTGTTGTCGTGCCAGACTGGGTTAGACATTGGACCCCATTCCCCACAGCACTGTAATCACGCCCTCCCCCAACGAATGAAGTCCTACAGTCTTCCAAAACAGCTGGAAGAGGATTTTTAAAGATACACAAACCTGCTCATGTTCCTCTCATACATAAACATTCGGGCTTGATTTGTCCTACCCCTGTCTTTCATTTTTTCTCTGGGCTCCACAAGCCCATACCCATGAATATGATCCAACATTGGAATGCACTCTGAAGCTTGAGGACACGCCTGAAATCCCCTGCAAACACTTGTCTTTCACTCATCGTGATACACTGAAAAGATGTGCACATGTAACCCCTGAACTCACACATAACTCCACCAGCTCACAGTCACACTAAAAGTGGGTTCGAGTTACACATGTGCTTGCTTACACCTTGGCTCACACACTCCCACCTGAACGTTCGTGTACACAGGACCTATTCATTCCTAGCAGAGCCAACATCTGTGTTCAGAGCCACATTGAAAACACACCTTCAGGTTCCTAAGAAACAAATGGCAAGAGAGAAGGGAAACAGGGCAGCTGAAAGAACGGCCCTGCTCCTTCTGCTTCTGTCCTGAAGCAAAGCAACCAGCATCTTTTGGGCTAAATTGGTGCGTGGGGCCCCAGTGTAGACTTTTACAACAGGCCCTGATATGACTCCAAGGATGAAAGTAGCAATCTCCTCCCCAGCCACGTCTGCTGGGTTCTTCCAGCTGTCTCCAGGGCAGTTCTCCCTAAATGCAAACTATTAGTATTTCCTGTTAAAACATTTCTAATAAATAAATGAATACATCATCTTCTCAACCCGAAGCAGGTCTGAAAGCAGCCTAGAAGCTACTCTGAGCTAAGGATGGACATGGACCACCCAGCACCAGCCCACTGGCCCAGGGCCAGTGCTGCTTTTGTTTGAATTCCTGTATGAGTAACTGCTCGAGTTGACGCCAGCCAAACTCAGTGAAATATTATTTTTAATATTAAATAAATAGATGGTGGGGTGTGTTGATCTTCTTTTTCCCCCCAGTAAATTGCAGCATCACAACATTAGAAACTGGCTCTTGTATCCAGATTTCCTCAGATAGCAGAAGGAAGGTTGACATTCTCTTTGACCTTCCTCATGGAGTACTTACCCCCAGGAGACAGAAAAGTCCCAGTTGGTGATGACAGGACCCTATTTGGAGTAGGCTGGGAGTTCAAATGCTAACAAAACTTGTATGGGATCATCAACCACTCTTGCTAATTTTTCTAACTTATCTATTCTTTTCACTGTACAAAAGGCACATGCTCTTTACATAAAAGTCAGAAAGCAGAGATGAACAAGAAGCTGCTGAAACCCTACTACCCAGTAAGAGACAATTACTGCTAAATTTTGGTGACTGTTCTTGCTTTTACATATTTATATGTATGTATAACAGTCAATGAATGTTGATTTTATAAAAATGTACATTGTACATACGTATTTTTTTTACACAGAATTGATCTTGGGCATCTACTTTATGTCAGTAAAATACTCTCCTAAAACTCTACTTGTAAGGACTACATAATACCCCATCACATGAACATGCCACAGTACGCTCAACCACCCTCCCACTGTTGGATATTAAGGTTGTTTCCAAGTTTTTTCTATTATGAACAACACTCCAGGGGGAAAAAAAAAATCCTTGTAGCTAAATCTTTGCATACATCCTTAATTATTTTCTTAGGATAAAGTCCCAAAAGTAGAATTCTAAGACTTTGGCTACATATTGTCAAATAGCCCTGTAGAATGATTATACCAATTTACATTGCCACCAGCAGGGAATCAAAATGTTCCCCTGCTTGAACCTCTGCCATGCTGCATATTATTCTTCAAAAACAATCTTTGACAATTTGTTAGGCAAATAAAAGAAAGAAAGAAAAGAAAAGAAAAAAGAACCACCAACCAACCTTAAACATTTAACATGAGAGGTGAGCAATATAGAAGTTTTGCATGTCTGAATCTTTTTGGCAGCATGTCTTTTGCCATGTTGGGCAGTGAAGGGAAGAGACAGAAGAGGAGCCCCTGGCTGTGGTGGCCTTCAGAAAGGCTCAGACAAGCGAGAAGATGCCTTGACATCAGGTACAACTGGAGGAAGTCAATGCTCTGAAGCTCCAAGGTGAGCCAAGAGGAGAGGCTCTCCCACAGGGGTTCCCCAAATGTATTCTCAATGAGATTCATTTATTTGAAGGGAAAAGACACTGAGGTCAAGGAGGTTTGGGGAGCAGTGGGATAAGCCAGGTTAGACCAGTTTCTTCACAGCAGGATTTCTCAGAACGTATAAAATGCTAATGGGGGTGCTGAAGCTCCAAGGGGGAGACAGGTATGCAATGTAACCACAGATCCAGCTTTACCTCCTACCTCCCACCTCATCTTTTTTTATTTTCCACAAAGCATCTCATGGACCTGGAGCTTGGTGGAATACACTTTAGGAATTGAAGTCTGATGCCGCAGACTTCTTCACAGAAAGCAGAGGATGGCAGTTAGGACAAAAATGAAGGGATGGGGAAGAGAGAAAGAAGGAGACGAGAAAAAGCAGGAGAACAGAGGGAAATTAGAAAAACAGGGGGATAGTAAAGAAACATAAAGGGGAAAGGAAAGGAGAAAGGGAGGCAAAGAGGGAGGAAACATTTAAGAGAATGAGGATAAGGAAGTGTGGAGCAGGAAAGTACCACCAGAAAGACCCCTTCTTACTAAAACCACCTCCCCATTGCTTTGAGGAGAGACACAGGAGGGGCTGTGTCTTCTCTGTGCTCATCTCCCCTACAGACACCCAACGCCAGCATGTCACTCTCCACGCCTGGTTTTCTCTGAAATGTGACCCATCCCACTGTCCCTTCCCCAATGGCTAATTACTTAAAATGCAAAAATTCATTTGCAAAGGAAGCTGAAAACAGTGGGCCCCAAAGTAACCCAGAAAAATAAAATAAGAAATTCCAAAAATATTTAATTACTGCATCTCTTATTATTGTGTGTAGCTTCTTGCAGTATAAGACATGACCAAAACTAACCAAACATTCTCTACTCAGCCAGGAAGTCTAGTTGCCTGAAGAGCAGATAAAGGCAAATTGACAGCTTTTAAAGCCCAACAGGGCCTTTTACCCAAAAGGGCCTGCTTTCAAGCAAACTGAAAGCACCAAAGTGGTAAAATAAATTCCTAAAAGCTTAAATGCTGTGCATGTACACAGTGCTAAACCCCTTAGAATTCTACAACAAAAAAGATACTTTACTTAATGGAAGCTGTTTGTTATTTTTTAAAAGTCTCAAGTAACACATGCTAAAATAGAAACAGTATTTTGAAATAAACTCTTGGAGTGTTCATCCAAATCTGAAACCCCTAGAGTTCTCAGAAATATGGGGTAGGATTTGAAGCAGTTGCATTAAGATTGACACCAGATTTCATTAGAACAGTGATTCCCGACACCCTTAATCACCATGACTCTGTTTTTGTTTTTTGTTTTGGGGTATTTTTTAGTATTATTCCCTGCAGTCAGTCACTTATCTCGGTTTTCTGTCTGTATTTATGTCCACAATTGCTCATGGGTTCAATGCTGGACTGTCAGGTTGACCAATAACATCCCCAAATTTTCTGTGATTTCAACAAATGTAGTGACTAGCATCATACACCCTGGGTTAGAGAATGGAGTTGATACTATTATATCCAAAAAGAAACTTGCCATTTAGTTAACCTATTTAATCCTATCACAGATAAGGAGTTGGCCCTTCATATTATTAAAAATAAGACATAAGCCAATATTACTGACTTTGTAAATGTCCCAGAGGATGAAAATCCTCACATTTGAGATTTTTCTGAAAACCTGCCAGCTTTTAATATTTGCTGCATTTTTTAGAGTTGACTCATCTTAAGCCTCTAAACCAGGGGTGGCCAGTGATGGCACATGTGCTGCTGTTCTCATTTTCTGTGCCAGTGGCAGACATCTCTAATTGACCTCTGCAACCATTCCCACTGAGTGGTTTTCTTAACACAGTGTTCCAAGCAACCAATGGGTCAGAGCTGGTGCTGAAGATGAAGCCAGCTTGTCTTTCCTGCTCTACCCTGAATCTTAGGTGATTTGTTCATAAGGCAAGGATAGGGGATACAGGCTCAGTATTCCTCTGAGTAAGAAAGCTTGAGATTCCATATTAAAGATGGAAGATGTAGAAATGAGGGGAACGAAGAGATGTAGAGTCACATGAAAATAAGATCCGACTTCTCCCCCATCCCCTTGACAGCTGATTATAAGTAACCACTCCTCATCCTTTTTGCCTGTGTTCCTCTTCCTAGCACAAGTGCAAGGATCGGACAAAAAGGTATCGGAAAGATTTGTCCATGAATGGATTAGTCTGGGCTGGGGAAAGTTCCAAAATGGTCTTGAAATAATACTGATACCACCCTACAGGGCGGTAGGGTCAGAGTTTCCTGGTCTCCCAAGTCTCTCTCTCTCACATTATCTCCTTGGAGCTTGACAGCCCTGTGAGAAAGGCCGAAGAGATGTCGTCTTCCCTTTTACTCATGAGGAAAGAGAAGCTTAAAGAAGGTGAGTGATTTTGCAAGGTCATATGGCTGCGAAGGGATGGAATTGGAAAAGGAACTCAGATTTTAAAACTGAATCCAGCGCTTTTTTTGATGCACTTGTGCTACTCACATTGGGGTGTAAGCATGCCTGGATAGGTAGGGCAGGGCCAAGAGATCATTTCAAAGACTTGCTATAGGGGCTTCCCTGGTGGCACAGTGGTTGAGAGTTCGCCTGCCGATGCAGGGGACACAGGTTCGTGCCCCGGTCCGGGAAGCTCCCATATGCTGCGGAGAGGCTGGGCCCATGAGCCATGGCCACTGAGCCTGTGTGTCTGGAGCCTGTGCTCCGCAACGGGAAAGGCCACAACAGTGAGAGGCCCGCGTACCGCCAAAAAAAAAAAAAAAAAAAAAGACTTGCTATAGGGAATTCCCTGGCGGTCCAGTGGCTACTCCGTGCTTCCACTGCAGGGGGCAAGGGTTCGATCCCTAGTTGGGGAACTAAGATCCCGCAAGCCTCGCGTCATGGCCAAAAAAAAAAAAAAATTGGTATAAAATGGCACTTTTAGGAAAACATTTTTATATAAAAGAGTAAAGGCACATTATGAAGTAGAATGCAGAATTTGCATGACTTTTTACAATAAAATATAAGATTTCAAAGATATCGGCACACTTTTTCTGGCCATGCCCCCAGGCCTTTGGATGGTGTGCTTTCATTGTTCTCTGCTGTTCTGGTGGAAATGAGTGAGAAGTACTGCTCTTCACCATGTTGCCTCTCACCTTTTCTTTCCTTCCCCTTCTCCTCCTTGTTCTTCTTTGTAATCTTCATTTATTTAGGTGACGATGCCACCCTCAGAGCCCCCCAAAGGCAGCTTGCCTGTGAATCATTTCAGAGGCATGGAGCTGCCACGGTTAGGTTCTGGTGAGGCTCTCTTCCTGGCTACAAACAGCTGCCTTATCACATATGTCCTCACATGGTAGAGAGAGCAAGAGAGGCTTTCTGCCATCTTTTCTTATAAGGGCACTAATCCCATCATGGTGCTCCATCCTCATGACCTCTCTGGATGGGTTGATCCAGAGCCTGAACCCTGTCATCAAGGACTCTGATGTCCATAGCACTGCCTTCATACTGAGACTGATATAGTATGTCTGAGACTTTGTGCTTCCTAGTTCACCTCCAGTGAACATGTCTCGTTAGTTGGAATTATGGCATGGACTCATTCCCAAACCAATCACAATGGCCAGTGTGATGGGCTTTACTGATTCACTCAAACCAAAGTTCATTCCAAGAGCTGAAGGGTTAACCCATCCAAATTCCACAGCTGCTTCATAATCTGGGAAAGAAAGGAGTAGAGATGATGGGATGTGACTATGTTGCCCACTACAATTTCCTCTTTAAAACTATTCACTTTAAACTATTGACTGTGTCTGCTACACAGAAAGTTGTAAGTAAAATGAACTGTCTAGCTGACCATCTGCCTGCTTATTATGAGCTATAGTGAACATCGTAGGAGAGGGTAATAATGGAATAGACCCTTCAGAAAACACAAAGGGAAATGCTGTGAATACTAAGGCCAACACCCCCTCTGAACTCTTATGTTGCGGCAACACAAAAGCATTCAAAAAGGGACAGATGGACTTCCTTGGTGGCACAGTGGTTAAGAATCCGCCTGCCAATGCAGAGGACACGGGTTCGAGCCCTGGTCCGAGAAGATTCCACATGCTGCGGAGCAACTAAGCCCATGCGCCACAACTACTGAGCCCGTGTGCCACAACTACTGAAGCCCACATGCCTAGAGCCCGTGCTCTGAAACAAGAGAAGCCACTGCAGTGAGAAGCCCGCGCACCACAACGAAGACCCAGTGCAGCCCAATAAATAAATTTATTAAAAAAAAAAAGAAAGAAAGGAACAGAAGTCCCTAATCCGCAAAACTGCATTTGGGGTTCCACTGGGTCCACATTCTACCTGCATCCACTCCCTCCTCCAGGTCTGGGAAGAACCATCTTCATTCTTCTTCCATATGGAAATTTACATCACTTTGCAAAAGACTTTGGAACATATATAGTTTAAAAGTTGAGAATCTGTTATGCTAAGTGAAATAAGTCAGTCACAAGAGGAAATATATGGTGTAATTACACTTACATGAGGTACCTAAAGTAGTCAAATTCATAGAGACAGAAAGCAGAACAGTGGTTGCCAGGGCTGGAGGTGGGGCAAATGGGGAGTACTGTTTAATGGGTACAGAGTTTCAGTTTTGCAAGATGAAGAGTTCTGGAGATGGATGGTGGTGATGGTTGCACAACAATGTCAGTGTACTTAATAGGACTGAACTGTATACCTAAAAATGATTACAGTGGTTTATGTGTATTTTACTACAATTAAAAAAATGTTGAGAATCATTTGTGGGATTTCCTTTTCTTAACCTTACTGTCAGCATAATTTTTTTTAATTTGTATTTTTATTATAAACATCTTACTTGAATAGTCAGCAAAATATTTTTTTTCCCACCTCAGGCACCTGGACTTTTTTTTTTTTTTTTTACAGTTAAATTTAGACCTTCTATTGAGCTACTCTAGATTCACAATGTTTGTGTTTTTTTTCATCTAAAATGTTCCTGGGACTTTCCTGGTGGCACAGAGGTTAAGAATCCGCCTGCCAATGCAGGGTACATGGGTTCAAGCCCTGGTCTGGGAAGATCCCACATGCTGCGGAGCAACTAAGCCCGTGCACCACAACTACTGAGCCTGCACTCTAGAGCCCGTGAGCCACATCTACTGAGCCCACATGCCACAACTACTGAAGCCCACGTGCCTAGAGCCCATGCTCCACAACAAGAGAAGCCACTGCAATGAGAAGCCCCCGCACCACAATGAAGAGTAGCCCCCGCTCGCTGCAGCTAAAGAAAGCCTGTGAGCAGCAACGAAGACCCAACGCAGCCAAAGATAAATAAATAAATCTGTTAAAAAAAAACTTTCTTTAAAATGTTGCTTTTCATTTTTACCCTCCTGATAATGGAGCTCTTTTGCAGCTCCTTTTTCCTTTCCCAAATGGAGTAACTTTAGTTAACTTTAGTGGCCGTTAGAGTTACCATAATCACACATTTTCTTGGGAGGATGACCATAGCCCAGTTGTGTTTTGGGTAGGATTCAGCAAAAGCCAAATTCTGTCACTAACTGGGGCTGCAGTCTGAGTGTCGCATCTTTCCCCAGGTGCTCAACAGTCACCTCCTCTGCCCGGTCCTTTATGGACAAGATTTCACTGGGTTGTCCTAGCTTCCCTGAGGTCTGTATATCACCACCATTATACACAGGGACATCCAGAGATGTTACCTAACTTGTTCAAAGCTCATAGTTAGTGTCCTTGGCTCTAAAGCTTTGTAATGTCGTTCTTTCTATACTACACTGCTTCCCCTCCAGTCTTTTCCCTCTACTCCAGGCATTAGGATATTTCCACACCTGAAATGGGGATTGAAAAAGCTGGCTGGGAAGAACTGGTGGTGGAATCCCTGCAGTGAGAGATGAGTCATCACAGCTTTCTGACTTGCCTCCCACTGTCTCCCTTTCCATCTGTCCAGTTCCTCCCGGTTCCCCCACTTCTCCAGAAGCCATCACCACACCTAACCCAAAGGGCACATCGATCCTCTCCTTGAGCCAACCTGGGTAAAGGCAAATCTCCTGCTTCCCTTTTATTTTATTTATTTATTTTTTTGTGGTACACGGGCCTCTCACTGCTGTGGCCTCTCCCATTGCGGAGCACAGGTTCCGGATGTGCAGGCTCAGTGGCCACGGCTCATGGGCCCAGCCGCTCTGTGGCATGTGGGATCTTCCCGGACCGGGGCACGAACCCACGTCCCCTGTATCAGCAGGCGGACTCTCAACCACTGCGCCACCAGGGAAGCCCCCCTGCTTCCCTTTTTTGAGCAGAAACAAGGATAGCACTTTTCAAAAGTAAAGCAACATTTACTACGAATGTAAGATAAATTGTAATACATTAGCATATGATAAATGACATGCCCACAGGCTCCGGGACTGTTCTGAGGTGGACCATAAAAGGCCAAAAGGGGGCAGTGACCCAATTCCTGGAAATCCCCGACCCCTCTCCAAAATAGTTGGAATAATCTTCTCACTCATTAGCCTACGAAATTACCCAGTCCATAAAAACTAACCACTCCAAATTTTGGGGCCACTCTCAAGCCTTTTGAGATGGACCAAATTCTGTCTATGGAGCGTGCCGTGCATCTCTCTCAATAAATCTACCTATCACTTTGCCTCTTGCTGAATTCCTTCTGCACTGAGACATAAAGAACCTGAGCTTCAGTAAGTCCTGAGACCAGGTGTTCAATTTCGATTAAAAGACAGTGAGTGGGTTCGAGTCTCAGCTCACGGGTTCAAGTCCCAATCTGAATTTTGGCTGGGTTCGAATCCCATCTGTGTTGTGTGGTTTCAGAGTTAAGAATGTGTTCAAATTCCAGCAATGCCCATCACTAACTAGCTGGGAGACCTCAGGCTGGGCAAATCTTTCCACCCCACCAAGTCCCATTTCCCTCCTATGTAGGGTTTCAGGGAAGATTGAAGAGGTAAATGCACACAGCATTCAACAACCCCTCCCAAAGTGTTCTGTTATCAATGACACTATGAGCTGGGTGTGGATACTCCAATTTCACAGATAAGGCAGCCTTTGAACCCAGGTCTGCTGTGGTCAAGGCCCAGGTTCTTTCCATCTCCCCACTGCTGTGACCCTCATGTGAGCACCTGTTCTCATACTGTCTTGCACCGTTACCATACTGTGCATTTGTGGAGGCCAGGACAGCCCTAAGTAAACAACTGTTTGAACTGAATGCATGAATGCCCATGTTAGTAAAAGGAGAGGAAATGATTTGCATTTGAGAGACAGAAAAAGCACTTGTACCAGAGGCTAACAGATTAATTCATGTAGACAGTCAGCCCTATTCATATAGATTGTACCATTCTGGATGCCTGGAGGGAGTGGGAAGGCAGGGTGGTGGGATTGGGGGAATGGGAAAGTTGATCTAAAAAAACTCTGAATTATAAATTTTAACATTATTATTTTCAGATAATTGGAAACCTCAAACTGGGTTAAAAAGTATTATTAGAGACAGTGAAAACTGATAATATAATACGATTTTTAATAACTATATTAGTAACCATTATGTGAAAACATTCCTGTCCTATTCTATTCCAATATCCTGGTTGCATGCATACTTTGCATTATCTCTCAAAACTAGTCACTTTAAATTCCAAATTAGCACCGAGTCCAAGTGAAGGTTTTTATTGGACTGTTGCTATGGGCAGAAAGTACTTGAAAAGAAGACACTACACCTTGGATAGGAGGTGCAGAGAGCCTTCCCGAGAGCAGGACTTCATGTCTTGAAGGAGGTTTATGCTTCTTCACTCAGTCATTCACTTGATTTAGGAAGGAGACAATCAGCACGTGTAGGAACCCCAAAGGTCCCAGGTATGTGCAGTTAGTTGGGGGTAACACCACCATTGCTGGGAAGGCTTGATGTGGTTAGGGTTCTGGATGAATTGGTGGAAAGCGGGGAAGAGAAGGAAGAACCCAGGGCCAAGGATTCCTCAGTGTGGGCATCTGCAGGTTCAGGTGGGTAGAAGAACAGACAGGTTAAAGCAGGTTGGATCACAGGTGACACAGTGAGGAAGGGCTCACGGGAGCGGCTCCCAAGCATGAATCCTCAAAATGAGTGTTGAAATGGGAATGAGATGAATCTGGGGACTTCACTCCTTCTGCAGTCAGTCTTGAGTCATTACATGGACTCTGGCTGATGTAGAAAGGGGATGGGTGAAGGCAGTCTAATAAGGTGCCTCCAAGCATGTTTGAATCCCAGTCTGTCTCAGGCTGAGTGATCTTGGTAAA
This sequence comes from Leucopleurus acutus, assembly GCF_964270905.1. NCBI lineage: Eukaryota > Metazoa > Chordata > Mammalia > Artiodactyla > Delphinidae > Leucopleurus > Leucopleurus acutus. The sequence continues at coordinate 28,689,859 of NC_139156.1, forward strand.
TTATTTAAACTTTAGGCTTCCATTTCCTCATCTGTAAAGTGGGGATGACAACAACAGTTGACAACCTGTCTCCTGGGATGTTATGAGGATTAAATAACTTGATGACTGTCACATGCTCAGCATTGTACCCAGTACCTAAGCACCTCAGTGCTCAGTATCAGGCAGTGATGATTATTATTGAATTGCAGGGGTCTAGGGCTACCACTTTTGGTTTATTAGCCCCTCAAGGGAGGGATCTATGGTTTTATCTTTAGTACTCATTAAATTATTTAGTTCACTATCACGACTGTTTATAAAATAACATTCAGCCATTTTGTAACATGGCTTCTGCTTCCAATGATGACTAATACCTGATAGCAAGCAACCTCTCTGTGGACCTAGAACCAACTCTTCCAGGTTTGTTTTGCACCAGAAAAAAAAACAGTTGAGCCACAGCAACACAGTTGAGCTGTCATGTGAGTCATCCCTGCTCCCATTGCATATCCTTAGATTACTCCCCGAACCTCAGATCCCAATAAAAGAGCCATCATAGAAAGAAAGAAGAAAGGAATATGAAAGCAGAAGTAGAGAACTGTCTGCCTGGAGGGTTGGAAGGCATTTCTGAAGGCTCTCCAGACCAAGCACCCCACAGTCAATTAAGTAACAGTGAAGTCAAGAAGGGGACAGAGAGAAGTGATGGGAGGAAGGAAGGGAGCCCTCCAAGGAAAGGTAGGTTACAGGTTCTAAGGGGGTTCAACAGAAGCTTTGCTTCTAATTCCAGTGTTAATAACTGATCTATGCTATGTTAGACAGGCTGAAATTCTTGGGGAGTTGACAGGAGGTCTCTTCCCAGATCCTGAGGCCTCTGGCTGAGACTATCTTTTGCAAAGAGGCACCTGTAGATATTCTCAACAGATAACTAGGTTAAATTATAATAGACTTTTTTTCAACCCTAATTACTCTTTTCTACCTAGCTTTTGTAGTACTCATGTACAATATGTTACCACTTTCTCTGCCATCCCTTTTCTTTTTAAATGTTGTTTCTCTACTTCTCTCTTTCATTCAAAGTATAAACTTTTTTTTTAGAAAAGTCCCTTCGTTTCCTTATTTTCTCTCCCTCTGCCTCTCCAACTCTCTGCTGTCCTTTGCCCTTCTGTTTTCTGATTATTTATTTCGTTTTCTGTTTTACTTGCCATTTATCTTGCTCTAACACTGCATATGAGCCTCTACTCATATTCAGGTCTACATCTTCAGCCCAAGAGAATACCATCTCTTCACAGGGAGGAAAAACTAGAAAAAACCCAGAGCTCTGGTTCTGACCCTTCTCTTATCGTGTGGCTCTGTTATTCCTTACTTCTTTTAATTCTTACTCTCAGCACTGAAAAGAGAGAATGACCCAGGATACTACTCAGTAATGCACTCTACCAATCACCTTTCAACTAAAGGCTTAGAAGGCACAGCTTCACTATTTAAGATGCAAGATGTTCCAGGCTGATATTATGGCACTGATATTATGCTCTTATTACAGGATTAAGTAATCTGGCTGAAGTCCAGCCTCTGCCACCCTTTACTGCCCCCAGGCATTGAGACACTTTGTGATTCTGGGATTCACTTTGGAATTATACAGATTTTAGCAGAAAGTTTCTTCAAAGTCAGTGCAGTCCATCTGGCCACCTGACATCTACGTCCCTGAATCCAGTGAAGGGAAACTCACTACTTCCCAAGTCAGCCTAATCCATTCCACGACCAAATAAGAAAGCTAGATTTTCAAAGAAAACATTCGTATATTTTGTCATGGTGATTGTTTGCTTTGCAAATTCTCCTTCCATGAATTATAGTTATTCATAACTTTCAACAGCCATAGGTCATTGCACTCCTATCAAAGTTTTTGCAAGACATTTGAATTACAGATGTGGAGGTAAAAATGTGTTTGTAGTGCATGGATCCATCCTCATCAGCCTTATCATCTAGTATAATAATAATTGCTAATACTTCTATAGAATTACTGGGTGCCAGGCATTTTCTTAGCATTTTGCATATATTAAATTGAGTAAATGTAATTTCTCTAAACACCGTTTCCTATTTGCTTCCCTACAGGGGCCCAGAATTTGATGGCGTATCCACAAAAGAAGGAATCTAGATGTCATCTAGTCCAATCCTCAACTTTCCCCACAAGTCCCAGAGAGGTTGTGTGCCTTACCTTAGGTCACACAGCTATTAGTGGTAGAGTGGGATCTCAAGCATCTTAATAACAACAAGCTCACTGTTCATAGCCAGGATCAAGAAAGGTATTGTAGGAACCTGAGACTCTCTTTCATAAGAATCTGCCTTGTTTTGTTCTACATACGGCTAATACTCTGCCGCAAGGTGCCAAAATCACCTTTCCTACCTTGTGATCTTTTAAAGTAAGTCCTTCTTTGAATTTACTTTAAGGCACTTGTATCATCTCTCCTTCCATTTCCCAGTGTTTTTAAAAACTTTTCTAATATAGCCAAGTGAATTTCTTTCCACGTCAGTGAGATTTCTGCATCAGGAACAAAATCATTTCAACCTGTCTGCCATTAACTCTCCCATCGGAACAACTGACAAACGCAGTTCAGTTGACCTATTCAAGATCTGTAGGATCTTTCTCCTATGTGGCTTATGGTGAAGGGTGAGCAGGTGTCAGGAGAGAAGAACCCTGGGTAGAACATGGAGATGTGTGGCACCTTAGCTGGCTGCATGTTGAACAGAGCACCTCTCTGGCAGCAGAGAAGGGAGCTGGATCCCTGGCTGTTTGCTTCCATGGACGTTCACCTGAATTCTGCTCTTGGGACAGAACTGAAAACTCCTGCCCAAATCTGGTTGTGTACATTTCTTTCCAAGAACCCTATCTACATTTGCAACCAGGTCTGGCAATATCAGTAGAGAGGAAAGACTTTTGTCCTCTCAGAACACGGGAATATTCTACGTCAGCAGCCACTTTTTTCAGTGTTGGGTGCATCAGTGTCTGGGTTGCATAGAATATTTTAAAATCATATTTGCTTTCAAGCAATGACAGCTTTATAAACAGAATGGACATGAACAGATGATTCTAATTCAGTTATAACTAAAGCTAAGGCAATTCCAAAACTACTTTATTGTATAAAATATTGTTCAGAATTTGTGTATTGGGTTTGAGCTTCCTTTATTTTTAATACAGATTTTATTATAGTTATATTCGTTGGGGAAAAAATACCAAAGAGAGACTGGTTGATTTTTAGTCAGGGTTCTGGTAAAAGTGTGTTTTCCCTAATTGTCTGAACTTTTCTCCACTTCCATAACTAGAAAGATGGGATCTGTATGGATTTTAGGGCCACGGACATCTGCGGCTCAATCTTCATTCTACCACTTAAAATTGTGGGAGCTTGTGTATGTGACAACTCTCTGAGTCTCCACTTCCTTCTATGTGACTGATAGCACTTATCTCAGAAGCCATTGTGGGTTTCAAACAAGGTATTTGAAAAGCACATGGAATAAGTTTGCATAATGTTAGGTATATAGACACTCAGTAAATGTTAGCTTCCAGTTTCCTTCTCTCACTCTTCACTCTGTGTGTGTGTGTGTGTTTGGTGAAAAAAGGAGGAAGATTTGATGAGTATGAATTGGACAACTGGTCCAGAAATAAAGGATCAGTATACAATCAAACAAACACACAAAAAATCAAACACAAAACAGAAAGGAAGAGAGGTGAGAAATGGAAAAATGAAGTTTAGAAAAACGCTATCAACAATAAATATTTACTAAGAACTTCCTATTTATATGTTTAGGTCCTCCAATGTATGGGACTCAAGGATATTCTTGTCCTCAAAGGGCCTAGACACTTTTTTTTTTTTTTTTTTTTTGCGGTACGCGGACCTCTCACTGTTGTGGCCTCTCCCATTGCAGAGCACAGGCTTCCGGACGCGCAGGCTCAGCAGCCATGGCTCACGGGCCTAGCCGCTCCGCGGCATGTGGGATCTTCCCAGATCCAGATCGGGGCACGAACCCGTGTCCCCTGCATCGGCAGGTGGACTCTCAACCACTGCGCCACCAGGGAAGCCCAGAGCCTAGACATTTTTGAGGAGACAAGATTGATTCATTTGTAAAAGAGATAATTAAAATGCAAAGGAGTTGCTACTCTTGGAGTTGAGAGGAGAAAGCAACCTCTGTATTTATGGTATCTTTCAGTCGTGCTATGGGAGACAAGGGAAGATGAGAAAATCTTGAAATGCCCAGCCATTTGAGTCTGATGACAAAAGCTGGGAATATTCTTACAAAGGGAGACCATTGGTTTTGTGAAAACTGCAGTGGTGAAAATGATCGTGGTATTCTTTGTAACAACAGAAAATCCCCAAACAAACCTAAATGGGGCCTGGTAGTCTCACAGCCTTTATGCTAAGGGGCAGGGGGTGGGTGGACAGGCTGAAGACGTCCAGTGCATACTCCTGGTTTCCTTATTCAGCCTGAGAGACGCTGATACCCCTTGTTGAGTTACTTATCTAGATTCTCTTTAAGCTCCATCTCTTTCCCCAGCAGATCCCTGGAGAGATGCCCTTTCAACCTCCATCTCTACTAAATGCCTTTTGGATCCCAGCAGTGGAGCCCATTGGGTGGCTGGATTGACTCAGAGCAAACTATTACTGAAGCCTGTTAGCGTTGGTGAAAAGAATTCTAGCCAAATCCTCCAGGTTAGAAGAGAAATGACAGCTCCTCCCAGAAGTATTCCCGTGGCAAAACACAGCAACCACCCTACAAAGGGTTAATCCTCCCCCCTCCCCTGCCCCCCAACTTGCTGCCAGAGATCAGCTAATCTGATAATTATGGCAACAAACACAGTTTAGACAAACAAGACCTGACCCTGAGGGTTTGGAATGAAAACATTTACTCTCTCCCTCCCCAGAGAGACTGTGCCTGGAGCATACACACAGAGAGACACTGGGAAAATACCCTTGTGCGGGAGCTACAGGGTGAAAACATCTGTGTTCCTGAGCTGCTTAAGAAGATAAAGTTAATGGGGAGAAGGAAGGGGGTGGGGGAGGTGGGAGGAGTGGGGAATGGTACAGTCGGAGGGTGTGCATGTTTGGAGCAGATGGAAAATGTACCCAGAACTGGAGATGTAAGCCAATTGTAATTGATTTTACAACAGAGACAGAGTGAGAGGAGTCTCAATGAGGCAGAATTCCAGTGAAGAACCTGGACTGTGGCTAGAGGAGGAGAAACATCTTAAACCCCCAAAGTAGGACTTATTCCTGAGAGCTGGAAGGGAAGATTATTCCAAGTAGTCCACGATTCTAAGTGAATTTTAATATCTGCCTGCCAGGCAATGAGGCTCACAATCTAACTTGGCTGGTCATCCTTCTCTCACCCCTAGTTTTGCTTCTAAACTGAGCAACATGGGACTTCCCTGGTGGTGCAGTGGTGGCGCATCTGTCTGCCAATGCAAGGGACACGGGTTTGAGCCCTGGTCAGGGAAGATCCCACATGCCGTTGAGCAACTAAGCCCGTGCACCACAACTACTGAGCCTGCGCTCTAGAGCCCGCGTGCCACAACTACTGAAGCTCATGAGCCTAGAGCCCGTGCTCCGCAACAAGAGAAGCCACCACAATGAGAAGCCCGCGCACCGCAACGAAGAGTAGCCCCCGCTCACAGCAACTAGAGAAAGCCCGCATGCAGCAACGAAGACCCAACGCAGCCAAAAATCAATCAATCAATCAATCAATAAATCAACGAACTAAGCAACATGCCCTTTCCCCCTTGCTGTCTGCCTCAAAACTTGTCAAGCTACTTTTCCCCTTTCTGCATCTAAAATGCTGCTTCCTAGAAGAAAACTTTCTGGGTTGCTGAAACTGGAGATGCTGACCTTGGCTTGCTTTAACTTGGAATTCCAACAGTTTCTCCTTTCCAACTACCTTCAAGTTTTGCCCCACGTAGCCATGAGCCTAATGTCATCCTAGAGCCAAATGTCATTTCTTTTTTGCACATGGCTGGTGGTATATCAGCTGGTAAACACTCCTTGCCCCTTAAAACTCTCCACAGGATCTCTAGGCATCCAAATCCTTGGGGATTTGCAGACCATATATATGGATTACCCCAAGCTAAGAGGAGCAACTACTATGATTGATGATAGGATCAAGGTTTAAAATGAATTCCATAAGGTGAAAGATGGTCTAAAATCAATAAGAGAGGATGTGCCAGGAATGTGAAGCACTTCATTTAGGTCCAATAATCAATTTACGAGCATAGGACGGAAAGACCTACAAAACAAGTTTACGTAAAAACAAAATAAAAAAACCATTATTTTGGACAACAACTGGTTCAATATGAGATAAAAATGAACCTATCTGCTTAAACAGTGAATACAATCATGGTAGGTGTTAACAAAAGTATTGTGATCACATTAACATTTTACTGTATTCTTAGCAAGGGAAGGGTAGAACTGAACAAATCTTTTTTTTTTTTTTTAAGTCTAACTGTCGGCTGACCAAGCAGAGTCCAGGAGGCTATGCAGATCAATTTTCCTTTGTTTGTGCTTTAATTTAATTTCAGATTCAAGTGCCCTATTGCAATCTACACAGGGTCCACCTTGGCAATCATCATACCTTGTTCAGCTGGTTCCACCTGCCCCTGTGTTTTGAATCCCATGCAGGCCCATTTACTTGTTCCTCTGCCAGTCTGTTGGAGAATCGGAGATTCCTCTACTCCTCAAGGAAAGACACTTCTTTCCAAATAGTCCAGTCTTCTCACTGCTCTTCACACACCCCATGGTCGTTTGTTAATTTGTTCATTCATTCATAAATCCATTGACCATCCACTATGTGCCAGGCACTGTACCAGGAACTGGGATTCAACAGTGATAAGAAACGGTCCTTGCTTTCATCAAGCTTATGTTCTCAGGGGGGTAAGCAGATCCTAAACAAAACTAAGAAAATTTCAGATAATAAAAAGGTATGAAAATTTATCCTGTACTTGAAACGCCTTCCAACTTCTGCCTAAAATTCTCCGAAAGTTACCTCCTGCTTTCTAACTCAGCTCAAGTTCCACCTTCCCCTTGGAGGGGCAGAGAACTCCTCCAGCTTTCTCCTCCCTGAACTTTTGGTGCCCAAGGGCTTGTAACACATAATTAATACTCAACTGCTCTCCAATTGTTTCCCTTACACTAATTTTGCCTCCCAGTAGACTGTAGGAGCCAGTAAACTCTTTGAAGTTATAGGCTATGCCTTCAGTTTAAACATATTCAGTCAATCTTTATCTATGATACTGTTAAAAAGGAAATGAGAAGCACAGTTTAAACATAACTTGAGGCTTTTAAGCTGATTCCCAGATAACAGGAGAACTTCTTCCAGCGTCTCCGAAATCCTCTAGAATAAGAATGTAAAGTCAGGATAGTAGTTTGTTTATTTGCTGAACACACCTCCTCCAAAGAGTCCTAGATTTTGTAAGGAGATCTTTAAAGCAACAAACATACCTTGAACTGAGTATTAGTGAGATTAGAGGGAACAGCAGGAGGGAAACTGCCAACAAGCTCAAAAAGGGAAGAAAGTTAAGGACAAACAATGGCAAATTCAGAAAAATGTTTGGTCCAAAATTGAGCCCAAACAACATTTTTTTGGGCCCCTCACACTCTGCAGAAGCAAAGCGTCCTGAAAACAAAACAAAACAAACCTAGAAACAACACAAATGGCCATCAATAGAGGATTTGATTAAAGCAATAATGGCACCTTTATAATGTGGACTGGTATGCGGTAAGAATGAAGTAGTAAATCTACATACACTGATGTGAAGAGATGGCCACTTTGTAGTTTAAACAGCAAGTCTCAGAACAATACAGATAATATGACCCCTTTCATTAAAAAACTTATTTATATATGTGTAGAAAATGCATTTAAGGATATATGCTAAATTGTTAACAATGGTATTTCTGGGAATGGGTTATAGGCAATGAGGTTGGGGAGACAGGGGGATTTAATAATTTATTTTTACTTTATAACTTCTGAACTGTTGTATATCCTGCACTTATTTATAGATACCCAGAGTGGTTCCTGGATTTGTACGTGCTCCTTGTGCCACGTGGAAGGACTTCTGAAGAGAAATCCTAAGCATCTGCCAATGAACTGTGCATGGCTATGTCCTAGGGGGCATTCTTGGGTAGAAGGAGAGCATGTCCCAGCCAAAGATTTGCCAGGGCACACAAGGAGAGCCATGAGGAGGCCGCTACAAGCATGTTTCATGAGTTTGCTTCCTTAATGCAACTCAAGGATGCACTGAACAAATTCCATGACAAATTTGTTGTTGCTGTTATATAAATGAACCCCTGGAAAAACGTATAAATAAAACTTCTACGTCACCAGGCAGTAAGGGAAAACAATATTTAAGACATGTTGAGGTCAAGAATGTGGCTTTGGGATGATAGAGACATTTTGAATTCTAAGTTTGCCACTTACTAGCTTTGTGAACATGGGCAAATTACATCACCTCTCATTGTTTCCTCCTCCTTCCTGTGAATCTTTTTTGGGGGAGTCTTCTCGTTCTCTTTCCAGCCCTGAAATGCTGGTGTTCCTAAAGCTGCTGTCCGAGGCCCTCTTCTCCTTTCCTTGGGTGATATTATCTTCCTGTGGCTTTAGTGGCCACTGCGTGCCTGTGACATACAAGTCAACGGATCAGGCCAAATCTCTCTCCTTAGCTCCATGCTCTGCCTGATACCTTCTAACGGAACCCCATTTCCTGCATGCTAAAACCCTTTAACATGCTTTACATGGTCCTTCAAAATCTGGGGCTAGGTTACCTTTCTAATCTCATTGCTCACACATTCTCTCTTCCCTCTCTGCTCCAATCAGACCAAGCCATTTTTCATTTCTTCCACTAACCGTGTCCTGTGGTCCTTAAACTCTGGGCTTTTACAACTCTTTGGTCCTCTTGCTCTAGCCTACGTGTCTAGCACCCACCCCGGCAGTTTCCCAGTATTGCACTCCTCACACTGCATTGAATGACTTGTTTACACATTTGGATCATCCACCAGATCATAAGCCCCAGAAAGCCAGGGTATTTGTCTTGTTTGTCACTGTATACTTAGAACATAACCCCCATTACTGGCACTTGACAATCTAATTATAGACATTTGTTAAATAAAGCCCTATCATTATAACATGAGCGAGGTGATATAATCTTTAAGAACTGGGCTCTGGGTTCAAACTTTAGGTCTACTGCTTAACAGCTGTGCAACTTTTGGCAAGTAATTAACTTATCTGTTCCTCAGTTTCCTCATCTGTTACCCCATCTATTAGAATGCTTCGAGGAAATGAAGCACTAAATGAAGTAACTGTTTTCATTACAAAGCAAGTGCTTAATAAATATCAGATAGTTTAACGCTTAGACAGTGCTTAGAACAGTACCTGGCACATAGTAAGAACATAATAAATATTAGTTATTAGTATCACTATAATTTTTTGTAATGATAAAAATAATCTCTAATTAGTTTTAAAAGTTTAGATTTCTGTGTATAGATTTTCTTAAACCACAGCATATTTGTGCTTAGTAAGTCAGGTAGTCTAGTAGCTTTTCCCCTCTAGGAAAGTATTTAAATACTTGAGTGGAAAAGTTATTAGGGACAGTAAGAGAGCAAGGAAGGAGAACCAACTGTGTTTAGTGTTAATAGTGTTTTAGATTTCAGTTGTTGCAAAACAGTGGTTGGACTTTAATGTTTCTATGATTGTTGCTTTTCTTCCAATGGCAGTTCTCAAACTTGGGTGTGCATCAGCATCATCTGATAGCTTGTGAAACTACTGATCAACTGCCTCTATTTCTAGGTGGTTCTGGGACGGGGCCTGGGTCCGTGGACTTTTACCAAGATCCCCTGGTGATTCTGATGCAAAATAAGGTTTAAGAGCCTGTGAGCCAATAAAAAGCAATTGGTTAAAACCAACAACCACTGTGTCCAGGTGGCAGCATCGGGCTCAGCAGGACTTTGTTGGAGTTGCCTTCTGGAAAGGGCTCTGAGAGATTGGTGTCTGGGAGATGCCTCTGTTGTGAGGGACTATTGTGATGGCCAGGAGAATCCTAAAGACAAAAGGCTTCACCTCCAACAGGAACAGCTGCTGAGGACCCACTCTGGGCTTGCTGGGGGAGGCGAAGAGGAGCTCCGCCAAGAGGTGTGCTGGAAGCACCATTAGAAGCCCTTGCTGGAGGCGCTACCCTGTAGCAGCAGTGAGAATCATCTAGATAGTTTGTTAAAATGCAGATTCCTTGGTCCTACTCCAGACCTACTGAATTGGGATATGCATTTTAAACAAGCTTCACAGATTTGTCTGAGGCATGTTAAAGTCAGAGAACCATTGACAGAAGCTTGGGCTGATCCCAGTGCGTCACAGCCTCTGCCAGCTGGTGTGGAGAGATGTTTTTGTTTTGTTTTGTCATACTCCCCTTCCCAGCAGTCTGCATGGAACCTAGACTGACTTCTCAGATCTTAGATGGTCACCAGCCCTCAAAGACCAGGGAGGGTGTAACCCGGAAAAGACTTTTGTAAATCAAAGCATAACTTTCTTTGAGTTATTAGATGTTATGCCCTTTTCTGAGGACAACTAGAGTGGGCATTTGGTTTTCAGGAACTGTCTGGTTAAAATGATTTTCTTTAGAGAGAAATCTCCATTGTGGTAGGTGGGCCTTGTCTGGATTCCTCCTGTAGGGTCCTGCGAGGGAGACAGGGCTGTCCTGGTACACTTGGCTCCAGTGAGTGAGGTGTTTTGAAGGTGACATCTATTCTCCTTATCTGTCAAAGATAGATGAGCAGGGACTTGGTTGCCGCGGGGGATGTTACCGCCTTGGTTTTCCCATCAAACTCTGTCAGGCTTTGTAACTTGAAGGCATGAAAGAGGGAGTGGGAGAGGGACAGTTTCTAACGAGCTGTCAGCAGGGTCCCACCAGCCTGCCTTAGCCCAGACTTTGTTCCAATGCTATTAGGGTAAAAATCCTTGAGTTTCTCTCAGACAAAGAGAAGTGGCCTGGGGCTGAGAGGCACAGATTCATAAGCAATTTCCCTCATTATACACTTCCAGTTCTTAATCACCAGTTCAAAGAGGATGAGCTATCAGAGCAGACTTTGAGAATTTTGCCCTAGACAAGATGCACAGCCCTCATACTGTAGCTTAATCAGTGTGCTTTTCTCAGCTGCTTAAAATGGGGGAGACCTGGCTCTCAGCATGGCTGAGCTGTAGGAGACCTTTTGTCCCTAGTGATTTTTAGGCCTGGGACAAGGGAGAATTTACGAAGTGCTAATGTAGAGATCTTTCCAGAAGTGGGATCTGCTCGCACGGATGAGATATCCAAGGAACCAGAGAGGTTATTAGCGACAATGCCAAGTGTAACATCGGGGGTGTGGGGGGAATGTATCTGGAAAAGTCAGACTAACACAATTCCAGTAATCCCAGAATCGAAAAGCTACAGGTTTAATAACAAAAACCTTGGTGCCCTAGCAGTTTTTGTTTGGTGCAGGAATTATAGATTTATTTTTTGTCAGCCACTCTGCTATTTATTATAAAATTATGCATTTAGGATTATAATATTAAAATAATAATTAGCTTAAATAGTCTGTAATCCAGGATTACAGATGGTATGACAACCAATAGCCCTGGAATGCACTTGGAATAGTTACACAAGTAGTGCATGGATACATTCTTGTAAAATATTTAGAAGTTTACACAGCAAAAAGTCCCTTTCCCTCCCATTCCTCTTCCCAGAGGTAACCACTGTCAACAGTTCAGTAAGTATATTTCAGTCATCTTTCTGAACATTTACATACACATGTATGTATATATATGCACACTCATCTTTTCCCATGAGATAATATATATTGCTATGTAACTTAAAAAAAACCTGAATAGTACATATATCTTGGAGATATTTTCATAGCAGTACATATGAGTCTTCCTCATTCATTTCCACATTAGCACAGTACTGCATTATCGGGATGTGCCCTACTTAGGGAATCACTCACTAACTGGTAGACATTAAAATTGTTTCCAATATGTTTGCTATTACTAACTTTTAAAAATGATGTATACCCATGCTGCACTGCAGACCCACTGATTCAGAATCTTTGCGAGTAGGACTTAGGCTTTGGATTTTTTCAGAAAAAAACTGGAAAATTCTAATGTGAGGCAAGGATTGAGAATCATGATCTACACATTAAACAAAATAAAACGAACTCTAGAGCATTTTAAGATAGTACAATCAATTATTATGGAAGCAATCAGAGACAGTCAAATAGTCACTGATTAATTTTTAATCATTTACTCTGAAAACACCTTGAGTAAATCAAGTTATCCAAGTGAAAATAAATATGATATTTAATAGCTGCATGGCATTTTTATCTTTGGGAATGCTTTCCTTTTTTAATCTCAGCATCTTCAATTAAAAGCTGTGAGCAAGGTGGGCCAGGAATGATCTTGTCTATTTTACAGTCCTGGAAGCTGATGGGGGTAAAATGATGCTTCTCAATTTTAATATGCTTAGGAAAAATCTGGGAATCTTCTTAAAATGCAGATTCCAACTTAGTAGGTCAGGGGTGGGCCTGAGATTTTGTATTTCTAACAAGCATGAAGGTGACTCTGATGCTGTTGATCTGAGGACCACACTCATTAGTAAGCACCTGGATTAAAGGTAGTGAGCTAAATACAATGGAGAACTCAATTCAATAGAAGAAACTGGGTGTCATTGAAATGATGGACACTTAGCATGACGAAGAAAGGAGTTAAAGGAGAAGGGAATATAGGGTGGAGAAGGATGGACGGCAAAGAAGCTCTTCCTCTATATCAGCTAAACAAGGATGCCTTTCATCTTGGAATCCCATGCCCTAAACAGGGGCACATCCTGAATATGGCACTAAAAGCATTCCAAGCCTATTGGCTGTCATACCATCTGTAATCCTGGAGCTTGCCCAATACTATTTCTTGTCTCTGTAACTTTCCCTTCTGGGGGATCCTGATGGTAGCCCATGGGTCCTGTAGTGCTCATCCCACTGCCTTTCACCTTGTTTACAACCCATTCCTTCCTGGGGGAACCAGAGGCTCCAATTCTGAACTTGACATGTCTCTGCAGACCATTTACTCTCTTGGTTCAGTGGTCTTCCAGAGGAGACTTTGCAGCCCAGCGCTGGCTGTTATCTCCGTCAGAGATGGAGGAGACACCATAAGTCTCTTGGTGATATCCACTCACCAACTATGACAGTTCCATCTTCTTTGGGCAGTGCCTGTCATCAGTTTTCCTCTCACTCTTTAGAGATTCCTGTCCTGTGTAGGATAAGAATAATAAACATATAAGTACACGTTTCTGATTCTCCCTTCTCTTGATATCTGTTTTTATTTAATAAAGATCTATGTGATTCAGAATAAATTTTTTACTAGTTTTACATTTCTCAACTGAGTCATAAAGATAAAGATACTTGTATCTTACTAATAGAAACTAGATTTTTTTAAATGCTGTTTTTGCGCTTTTATCATTTGGAACAAAAGAGCTAGAAGCACTAATAAGATAACAAAGGTATTATTTTAATGGGCCATTTTCTCTTGAAAACATTGGCTTCCAAAACATATTCCAGAAATTTAAGATTAATATGTGCAAGCTGTAGGGTCTAAGAGGTGCTGCTGGGGTGGGAATTAGAAGGGGAATGCTATCCACGCTGGAGGGAACATTCTGAGGGGAAAGAACTGGCCTCAACTAGATGAATTCCCCTTATTAATATGCTTTCACGTTCCTTTTCCACGAAAGGACAAACAGCACTTACCATGGCTGTAATTTTAGTAATTTTATTTGTGCACTGCTTTTATTGCCTGTCTCCCCCATTAGATTAGAGAATTCGTGAGGACAGGGACTTTGTCTTTTTGTTCACCATGTTATCTTTTTCTTTTTTGGCCACACCGTGCAGCTGTGGTTCTTAGTTCCCTGACCAGGGATTGAACCCAGGCCATGTCAGTGAAAGTTCCGAGTCCTAACCACTGGACCACCAGGGAAGTCCCTCACCATGTTATCTTTAGCACCCAGTGCAATGCCTGACACATAGTAGATGGTCAATAAATATTGATAAAATGAATGAAGTGAGTGGAAAAAATCATGAAGAAAATTATGAAGAAAAAGAAACAGTGGTATTATGTTATGAGATGGAGTTTTAATGTAACTAAGGTTAAAACTACAATTAAAAGTAAAAAATAAAAGGCTCTCAAGACTACAAAGCTGATAAATGGAATATTGCCTGCCATATCAGTAAACAAAAGATGTCACAGTCATCAGCAATTGCAGCCACAGCCAGTGGTGAGCTGGTGAGCCCTGAGGAAACTCAGGAAGGGAAAGTGTACCTGCCATCTAGCAGCCATCAGGCTGCAGCTACTCCCTAGGGTGAGCCCTGAAGAAACTCAGGATGAGAAAACACAGGATACTGGCCCCAGTTAGTTGAAGTACATATCAAAGGAATGATTTCAGTGAGCCCAGACTCTTGCATCTTCCCATACATAGAAAAGCAATAAATTCCTTAACTTGAGATTTCTAGTTTTCTTTAATTAACAGTAATCATTTGTTCCTACTACCTGCCCTTTGTCGCAAAACTCCTATATATCCTAGCTCCCCCCTCACCTCCTCAGAGCAGTTCTCTCAGGGTTATTTGAGATGCTGCCTCCTGGGCTTGAAGCCCTAAAAATTCCCACCAAATAAAACATTACTCTCAACTTTTAGGTTGTGAATATTTTCTCAGTCGACAAAGCTTAGCTACGGAAGAAGGATTCCTGATTGGAAAAGTTGGAGACCCATTGCTTTAGTCATGTGGAAGATTAAAACTCACACCTTATCCCTTTAAATAATTTTGACATTGTTAGGTCATTTTTCTTTGTAAGCCCTATGCCTCTTCCATTTCTAGAGCAGGATGTTTCTCTGTTCCGAACTTGGAACTCTTGTATGGAAATTAATATGATGCCAGAAAGCAAATACAGTGACTTCACCACAGAACAAGGACCTCCTGTGGTCTTTTTAAACTCAAGTAATGAACCAGTAATACATTTTAAATGTTTTTTAAAATATGCTCTACCTTAAGGAGACGTTGTGGGATTAAATTTTGGTATGCATTAATATAAAATATTCTGAAGTCCTTGGAATAAAAGCACAATATGATATCTAAAACCAGAACATCTCATGCATTCTTTCACTCAATAAACTTTTATGACACCAGAGGCCATATGGCACAGCGGAGCAGGGACCCTGAAGATAGGCTGTCTAAATTCATATCCCCACCATTTTATGGTTGTGCCATTTTGTGCAAATTGTTCCAGTGCTTTTTGCCTCAATTGCCTCATCTGTTAAATGGAATAATAAGACAACCTACTTCCATTGTTATTGTAATTTGAGTTAGTTTTTATTGAGCACTTAGAACAGTACCTGCCATATAGTGAGCACTATGTACATGGATTTAAATAAACAAACTCCTGTAATGTGCCAAGCAGGTACTAAGCACCAACAGGCTTCCAGGAAATTAGTGAGCTAGTATCTACTGAACACTTGCTATGTATCAAGCACTAATCTGTAGGCAGTTTTGTATCCATTTTTATGACAACTCTGCTGGAGATATCATCCTCCTTCATTCCTTCAGCCAATATTTACTGAGTGTTCACTAGATGTCAGGAGCTGTTTTTGGTCCTGAGACACAATGTCTTGGGATTTATGTTTTAAAAAATTACTATTTTACTAACAAGTGATTTTCAAGAGCTCCCTCGATTTCCAGATCAGCTCAAAACTGTAGTGTGTCACATTAATCTTTATTAAAACATATTCTCATAACTTCTGAAGTTTTAAATTACTACATTTCTAGAGCTTTGTAGAACTATTTTCCTCCCTCTGTCTATTCTACTTAATTACCATTATTAGAGACTATCTTAATTTTGTATTCTTGTTGTCTCTTTCAAATGTTATTTTTTCAATAAAAACTTGATTTTTTAGGTTATAAAATAACACCTTTGTTGGAAAGTATGTCACTGTTTATTTCTCTATTAAAGCAATGCTGCAATGCATAGTTGTATATGACTGTCTCTCTTTGTAAACTTGTATAAATGTCTTTAGGATAGATTCCTAAGAGGAGAAATTGCTTGGTGAAATGGTATACACATTTTGACTGATATTGCCAAAATACATTCTAAGAAAAGGGTTTATCGAGTGACACTCTCACCAATAGTGCATGAAAGTGCCTACCCTACCCTGCACTCTCAACGACACTATTTTATCCATATTTATAAATATTTTTGTCAGTCTGATGGGCAAAAATGGATTAATTGGTGCGGTTTCAATTTTATAATGAGTATGATTTTTGGTCCATTTATTGGCCATTTGTATTTATTCTTTCCTGATTTCTCTATATCCTTAATTCATTTTTATATCAATACAATGAAGCGCTGAGTATCTACTAGATGTGACTGATAAGCAGGCTGCAAATATTTCTTCCAAGTCATCATATTTTAATTTATGGTGTCTATCGTCAATGTTTTTCTTTATGGCTTCTGAGATTGTGTCGTGATTGGGAAAGTCTATTCCACCCCAGTACTGTTTCAAAAATCTCCACTATCTTCCCTATTTTGTTTGTAGTTTAAATATTTAAATTTCAAAAAATTGCTACAGTGATAGCAATAATGATTAAAAATAGTACTTAATTTTCAGTAATTAACAGAAGTCACATATTCTGGAAATCGAATAATAACAGTTTCTTTTAATGTGATAGTTTTCTTCATGTAAATGTTTAATTATATGCTAGACATAAATGACCTGTGAAAGCATTTTATAGAGGCGCCTCTCTTTTCTGGCATATATTCCCATGTTTATAGAAAATGGCTGAGAAAATGGTTAGAGAGAGACCAGGACAGAACCTCTCTGAGGGGAGTGAGAATTTAAAACAAAGTAGAAGTCTTTCGATTACCTTGTTCTACACATCCCTATCCGCAGAGTGAAAGTCCTGTATTTTTTTCCTGTTTTTGCCCAATCAGCAAAGATGTGCTTTGGAAAGCAGGTGATTTGGAAGATAGTTATTAAGAATTAATTCTGGATGAAAAAGTTACAGAGATCTGTTGTATACAATGTGCATGTAGCTAAATCTACTGTACTATACACTTTAAAATGGTTAAGATGGTAAATTTTATGTTTTTTACCATAATTAAATAAAAAGAGTTAATTCTGCATTAGAGTGTATTTTTTAATCAATCAACAAATATTTGAGTATCTATTATGTACCAAATATCTTGTTGCGGTGCAGGATACCAGGAAATACAATTGGTGGTTTCAGTTCTCAAGGAACTACGAAGCTATCAAGTTGGAGAAAAAAGTTAAGTATGCATGAAAATGTACAATCTCAGGCAATGTAATGATACCAAATGAGGAGAAGAGACACAAATTCTTATAGGAGTTTAGAAAAAGCAGGAATCTGACTAGAGTGATAGAAATATTTGTTAGGTACTTAAAGGGCTTTCAAAGCACTTTGACATATATTTTCCAAATTGACCCTTTTACCAGATCTAGGAGACATTATCTCCATTTAACAGATGAGGAAACAAAGGCTCAGAGGTCGTAATTTTTCCAAGTTCACACGGCAGAACTGGGAACTAGATTCATGTCTTCCAGTTCTTACTTCTAGTGGGATTTATTTAAGTTGGCACTGAAGTTTTGCTGCCAGAAAGTTTTGAGGGTTACAGCAGAATCCAAATGTGCCAGGGACACTATGGTTATGTATTAGCTAGAATTATGATTATTCTCTCCTCGCTGTCATCCTGCCAAAGAGCATCAAGTAACTTTTAATACAAAATAAGGGATTATTTTTTTCTTGCTAGTTACTGCATACAGAAACTCAAGTCAAACTGCAATTGAATGAGGACTAACATGCGAGACTTTAATTTCACCACTGTATACACACAGCCATTTAGCCAACTGCAGTCCCATGACAGACATTCCGTACTCATCATGTCTGACATCATTCTTTAAAGTCATAATACATATGGTACAGGTCTGATCTGACCCAGGTGTGACAGAAAGGAAAACTAACACAGACAGCAGAATAAAGTCAGTGAATTCAAATTTAAAAGCAGTTATCAGGGCTAAGACCATTTGACTTACACACATTTTTAAAATCACATCCTGCTAGTTCAGTGGATTGACTTCTCCCCAGAAAGTGCAGAGGAGCATTAGGTCTGTTCATACAATAACCCCATCTGATTGCCTAGGGTCAAGCTACTGTTTATCTCTGTCAGACACAACCCATATCCTGAACAGAGCCCATATCCTAAAACCTGCGTTTTTCACCAATTACTTCAGGGCAATACAGGATCTGACGTTATTTCTACATAATCACCTAAACAAGAAAAATACTCTAATTTTTTGTTTTTTAAATATTAGGTAAAAGTAAACGCACAGACACAGTGGTCAAGAGCTTTGCTTTTCATTTTCCTTCTCGTTGAGTGCTCAACATTTTGCAAAAGAAGGGCAGTGCTGCCCTCTACTGCAGGATGTTGCAATGTTCACAGTACACTTCTACATCCACGCATCACCCCGCACTCCACCCCAGACATGTTGGGTAGAGGAAGACAATCTATTACAAGGTTTTACACTACCCCTTTAGGAGCTGTTTAAAAGAAATGTGTTCTTGGAAAATACATTGAATTTGTTTCCTTCATTATCTCTTCATCTACCTTCCTCTTGTATCAAAGCATAGGACTTTTAGGACATGACCTACCAACAAAAAAAAGGATATTACAACTTGGGGGGAAAAAAGCTTAAGACATTGCTCTAGAGGTAAGAGGTTGTGTTTTGATGCATTTAGGGAGAAATGGGGCAAGGGGAGGAAACTTTCTTCTGACTTTAAGGTCTGTAGCCTTCTGGTCTTCTGTCATTTGGTGCGTTCTCATCAGCTTTTAGCTAGGGTGATCTATTTCCTTCTCTGTATTTCTCTGACTGGAGATGACAGTCACCTGGGCATGTTAAGAGAGTAGTGGAATAGGGTGTCTAAAACACTCTCTACTCTTCAGAAAAAGATAATATAGAAATACTAAGGGCTATTATAAATATAGCTACATTTTAATTAATTATTAAATGTCTTGTTAACTTTAAATTGCTTTGAGATTTTACAGATCTCTACAAAGATTTCTTGAAGGGTTGAAGATATTAAGAATTATGTTCTGTTTTCTTTTCCATTAAAAAAAATTTCAGAGTACATGCCCTCAAGAGGCCACGGCAGACAGACTTTAAAGACAGTCTAACCATTACCTTATAGCTACCCAGGAACTAAATTGTAATCTTCATGATAATAATTTCTACAACTGTGTTAAATTCATGTGTGTGTGTGTGTGTGTGTGTGTGTGTGTGTGTATCAACACCAAGAAAAAAATCTTTTTTCCCCCAATTTACAGATAAGAATACTAAAACTCAGACATATTAATTTACTGAAACTTTCAAAACTAGTAAGAGGCAAAACCAGAATTTGATTTCAGAATTTGATTGAAAGCCTAGGTATTATTCTACTATGCAGCTGATCAACGAACAAACTAAACAAATCTCAAAGGCACATGCTTGTAAACAACATCTGTGATGATGACAATGATGATAGTTAACATACTGAGTACTTACTAAGTGTCCAGTACAATTCAAAGCATTTTAGAGTCAATCATTTAATAACATTAAATCATTTAATCCTCACAGCAACCCCATGAGGTAGAAATATTATCTCCATGTTATAAGTAAGGAAACTGAGGTATACAGACGAAATCTAGTCCCAGAGGCCACGCTTTTAACCATTATGCTACACTGCTTCTTAAGTAAAGTACAAAAATTATATAGCACAACAATTTCTAAATGGTGCCCTGGAACTTAGTTCTATTAATAAGTAGATAAAACCCATCCATAGTTGTCAGTCCTGTTGATATCTGTTATACAAAGGCCTCAGCAGCTTTAAAAAAAGTTCTGCCCATGTAGGTGCCTAGTTTAGAACTAACATTAGACCTTGTCCACCACAGGCCTCACCAGACATGCCCTTCTATGAAATAGGAAACAGCAAGAGACCTTCACTTGGTCCAATCCATGTGTGCAGGTGGGGAAACAAGTCATACATAAGGGAGGGAGGAGAGAAGTGAGGGAAGAGATGCAAGGGGAGATGGTTCCACCAAGGCACAGCCAGGAAACAAGCCAGTTAAGCTGAAGGGAGTGGTTGATAAGCGATCACTTTCCTTAGCAAGAGTAAACTCAATCCAATCAGAAGCCAGCACCAGCTTAGGGGCTCTACTCTTACTTTCTTGCCCACGATTTGGTCACACGGTGACTATCAAACAGATCTCCTCTAGCAGCTTTGGTTTTTTTAATTTTTATTGGAGTATAGTTGATTTACAATGTTGTGTTAGTTTCAGTTGTACAGCAAAGTGACAGCTTTGGTTTTTTTTTTTTTTTTTTTTTTTTTTTTTTTGCGGTACGCGGGCCTCTCACTGTTGTGGCCTCTCCCGTTGCAGAGCACAGGCTCCGGACACGCAGGCTCAGCGGCCATGGCTCACGGGCCCAGCAGCTCCGCGGCATGTGGGATCCTCCCGGACCGGGGCACAAACCCGTGTCCCCTGCATCGGCAGGCGGACTCTCAACCACTGCGCCACCAGGGAAGCCCCAGCTTTGGTTTTTAAAGAAACTTTTGTTCAATGCACAACTCAGCTTCTAAATAATATCCTACCCTTAGTGACAACATATACCCAAATATAACCATTCCAAAGCGCTTTGTGCTTAAGTACAAAGTGTGATAAACTCCTCCCTCCCTTGTTGCTAAGCATAGACCTTCTGGGTATCAGCGGCAAGATCAAGTACAATAAGCAGGTGTGGATTTGCTTAGGGGTCCATGCAGTGCCCGCTACTGCCCTGGCCTGCCTCTTATGCTATGCGGCAGTGCTGCCTAGCCCCAAAGGCTTCAGATTTCCAAGCAAGTATATTCTAAAGGAATTCATTCCCGATCAAGCTGTTGCTATGTGGTTCCTACTTCCTCCCTTCCAATTCTTTTGGAAAAAAAAAAAGGCAGAAGGGAGATGGTAGGGACAGATAGTCATAATGAAGTCAGGAGCCAGGGGAATACCTGCCCCTTTTCCTTCTGATCCTTACTGCCCTTTCCCTGGACACTCACTTTACCTGGCTGCCTACTAGTCTGGGCAATGTTTGCCTCTCAAGAATCTTTTGCTTGAATTATCCATTCAGCAGGGTGGCTGTCTTGCATCCATTCTAAGTCCAGTGTTAAAATTAGTGATGGCCTGGAAAGCATTTTGTTTACTTCAATACAGGCATTTTGCTTAGAGGGGCAGGCTGCAGGGCTCAAGATAGAAGGCTACTGAACTTAAAGTAATCTCCAAGAAACATATTCCCAAGGAAAAAAGTTTGAGACTTGCATCCCACATAATATGCAATCCCTTCCCCCAACACCCAGTAACTGTTTGCCCCTTTCTAAAATTCAGAACAGATAATTATGGGGACATGAAGAAAAACTGCATATGGTACTTTCTATGCCCCTGTCAGCACTGACTTGGTTATGGGGCTGCTTAGGCTGCCAATAAATATTTATTTGGACTTAGCTAAGTTGATAATGTTTAGGTAATTTAGGGTTGTTTTTCCCCCAGGGAATGACGTAAGGCGTGACCATGACATTGTTGGCTAACGCTGTGAAGATCATACTTTTAAATCAAACTTTGGTAAGGCTGGGCTATATAACATCTCACTCAGCAGTTGCCCTTTGCCTCTGCTTATGGAAGCACCGAAAGTTCATTGTCATTTCACCTTCAGTGTTGAACTCACAATCTTAGAGGAAAGTGTTGTTAATGAAACACTGTTGACAGTTATTTTTAAAACCAGAGGCTGTTTCTGAAAAGAAGCAAATGATACAAAGGTTGGCAGGTGTTGCACAAAGGACTTTTGGCTTATGTTTGTTACTTTGAATGAGATTCATTTTGAGATTTGTCATATTATCCAATGAACAGAGGGTAAGGTATTGCTTTTTTCTGAACCAACAGAACTGACTCCTCCTGCCACCATTTATTGAATACTTACTAAGTGCAAGAAACTAAGGGAGACTAATACAGGGTTAATATCTCTAGCCAAAGGAAGTTTACCATCTACAAGGGGTGTGCATCTGTGCAATGATGACAATAGCTAACATTTAGGGAGTGCTTACTATATGCAACTAAACACTTCATATGTATTAACTCACATAATCCCCACAACGACCCTAAGAAAAGTACTATTATCTCCACTTTATGGAGCAGGAACAGAGAGGTTAAGTAACTTGCCTAGCCCTGACCAAGTTAGTAAGTGGTAGCATTAGATTCTAAACCTAGGTAGTCTGGCTCCAGAACTAGGTTCTTAACTGGGCATTTTGGTCATTTTCCACAATTGTAATATTGCCAACAAGGGACAGAAGCACAGGAAAGAGAGAGGGATTTTAACCAGAGTGAGGGTTAAGGCAAAGCTTTAGGGAGGAGGCATTTGCTCTGGATCTTGAAGGTCAACAGATGGAGAGAGGGGCTGGGGAGGAAGGAATAGTCTGACTAAAAGAAGAGACAGTCTGAATACCAGCCAGCTGACGACAGCAAGATCTGGTTGAGTGCCTGCGTGGGAGAAAAGCTGGAGGGGGAGGCCGCGCCCAGATCCGTAAGGTCCGTGAGGACCAAGCTCTCTCGGTAAGGAAAGGGGAGCAAAAGTTTCAAACTGTAAGAGCGGCAGAAAGGAATTCCTGGACACTTCCTCTTTTAGTAGGATGGCCCCCTGTCTGAAACCAACGCAGGTGGCCCACCCACATTCCTCTCAGGGGGAAACAGCCGGCCGAGATGGTCAAGGTCGTCCGCGCGGGCTCCGGAGCTGCGCGTCCTGGCCAAGGACTCACTACCCGTGCGCAGAGGCGGATTTGGCTGCCAGCCCGAGCCAGGCCAGACTGGGTCAGGAACGTGCGCACTCCCGGGCCTGGCAGGGAGAACACCAGCTCCACGGGTACCGGAAGGGCGGTCCTCCAGCTACCTGCCGCCAGCCACCTGCCGCCAGCCACCTGCCGCCAGCTACCTCCGGCTTGTCTCCGGGCGCCTGAAGGTCGAGAAAGCAGCCTCCCGCGTACGCCGCTCGTCTCCTCCCCTCAGCGACCCAAGGAACAACGGCTTCAGCGATAGGAGCACGCTCTGCCAATCAACTCTATCCCCGCCCCGTCCCAGCCGGCGTACGTTGCATTGGTTTCATCAATACCGGCCTCCGATAAGATTCTCTTCTTGGATTGGCTAATACCATCCTGTTCCTTTTGCGTCAGAAACTCGCGATTGGTTAACCGCGTTGCCAAGTTCCGGACGCGGCTCGACCATTGGAGGCCGCGGGCCCGCCCCTGCCGGCTAGGCGAAGGTGAGAGTCTCCTCCAGTCGCAGCCGTTGGACCGGACCGAGCGGCTTCAAGCGCAGAGTGGAAGCTTTCGGCCGACTCCAGCTTTCTAGCTATGGCGCCTCCATCAATCTTTGCCGAGGTTCCTCAGGCCCAGCCGGTCCTTGTCTTTAAGCTCACTGCTGACTTCCGGGAGGATCCGGACCCTCGCAAGGTCAACCTGGGAGTGGGAGGTAAGGATGCAGTGCCCAGGAGTGTGAGCAGCCTGGGAGTGGAGCGGGCCTAACCCTGGCTGTGGGGACCGTAGGAGATAACCAGGTCCAGCTTAGCTCCGTCGGAGAGGAGGAAAGATCCATGAGGCTTAGTTCAACCTGCCCATTTTACAGATGGGCATATGGAGTCCCTGGAAAAGGGAGATGTATCAGTGTACACACAGAAAAGGTGTAGCAGTCAGGGCACAAACTCAGTTTTTCCGATTCCGCATTGTGTGTTCTTTATTCTGCATCCTTTCGCCTCTTAAGAAATGGGGCGGCCAGGGATTGAAAGGAGAGGGATAAAAATAGGAAGTCTTATAGGCTTGGAGTCCTGGCTGCTGGGGAATGGAAAAAGGAGAACTCTTAGCCCTAGGGAGCTCTGGTCTGGGTCGGTAAATGTTTGAGGTATCAATCAGGTAGTTTACCAAGCCTTGTGCGGGGAAGACTGAGTCTTGGTTTTGGCCCCAAGGAGATTAAAATCAGCAGGTGTTAAGTGATGTAATAGAGATCTAAAATGCTTCTGAGACAGGTTAGTGCTCCCTGGGGATCTGGGAAGAATGTTCTGGCTCTCACAGATGTGGTGGGAATGGTAGAAATGGTGGTAGAGATGGTAGAAAAGAGAGGAAAGAGTGTGGACAGTAGAAGCTCGTTTTCCACACATCCTTGTCATCATTTCTTGCTTGTATTTCTTGGACAGCTCAGAGCATGGGCCTCAGTTTTTCCTACTGCCAAGAAAAAGATTTGGACTGAAATGCCTCTGAAATTCCTTTAACTCTTATCTTAATCTTATCTGGTGAATTTGTTATTTCTGTCACTGTCATTTGGATGTTTGAAGCCACACCAACACTTACTCAACCACATAGAAAGATGAGCCAGGGAGAAGAGAATGAATAGGACAATGTTCTGTGCTAGGGAACAGACTTAGAGCAGAAGGACTAGAAATTTCTGAAAGAGAAAATTGAACTGTTTTGTAGCAGAGAAGCAGTGGCGAGAAGGAGGTGCAGAATCAGGTGTCCCACAGTGACAGTGTCTGTACACAGAACCTGTTAAAGTCTTCACCAAGGAATATGCAGGAGGGGTGAGGAAAAAGCCATTAGAAAGTGATGGTTTGGGCTTCCCTGGTGGCGCAGTGGTTGAGAGTCCGCCTGCCGATGCAGGGGACACAGGTTCGTGCCCCGGTCCGGGAAGATCCCACATGCCGCGAAGCGGCTGGGCCCTTGAGCCATGGCCGCTGAGCCTGTGCTCCACAACGGGAGGGGCCACGACAGTGAGAGCCCGCGTACCGCAAAAAAAAAAAAAAAAAAAAAAAAAAAATGATGGTTTGTTGAACCTGGGTAATGGGTACATGGGCATCCATTATATTATTCTCACAACTTTTGTGTATGTTTGAAATTTTCCATAATAAAGCATAAAAAAGTCAATTCAGAATACATAGTTTCACCCACAGAGGGAAAGTGATGTTTTTAGCAGGCAGCAAAGTGGAAGTAATATTGAAAGATTGCCTTGAATTGAATTGGAATGAGCACTATTCAAGCTCTTAATTTAAAACCAATCCAAAACCTCCAAGTATTCCTTTAGGGCCGGATATATCGTGAAGAACTAGTATTGATATTAATCCAAATACATGTTTTTAAAACCTTAGGTTTCATTGGCTCAATTACCCTTGAACTATCTTACAGGATTTTGGTGAGGATTAAATGCATTTAAAGTGCTTAGAACAGTCCCTGGCACATAAGTAGGAGTTATGTAAGTATTAGCTGTTACTGTAGTTGTTTTGGCATTTCTTTGCATAAAAGATATTGAATAAAAATTTTCAGCTCAAGAACTGCAAAATGAAATAATTTCTGACATTGGTTCAGAAATAAATTGCTAATGCATAGAAAAAGCACCCTGCCAGCCGAGGCCAGAAGTGATTGGCTCAGAAGCATATTCTGCAGCCCGGATAGTGGTCAGTTCAACTGTGAAAGTGCCTTTGTCATGTTTTCCTGGAACCGAGGAATTCTTTCTCTTTACTACAAGCAAATGATTTATGCAGTTAATTGCATTTACTGCTTAGGATGACTCTGGAGGGTTGTTTATTACTATTACTGTTTTAGAGGTAAGAAAGCTGAAGCCCAGATTGATGAAGCATTTTGGTCGAGATCACATGGCTGTAGTTGGTAGAGCTGGGATTCTAGGCCACATTTCTCAGATCCCTAGGTCTCTGCCCCCTTCTCTATTGGGCACCTTCAGGTGGTCCAGAGGGAGCCAGTGTATGGTAGTGGAACAGCCAGGAGACCTGGGTACAGGCCCAGGCCTGCGGTCCAGTGATGTGACCTTGGGAGTGTTATTTACATCCCTGGACCCAGTCTGTTAAATGAGGAGCCAGAACGGAATGACCTCTCTCTAAAATTATACTCTAAGATTCACTAGCATGTTACATGACTGTAGTATAGAATAATAATGTTACTGGCTTCATCAGATGACTGAGAATTAAATGAATAATTATGTGTGTGAAATATAAATGAAAAGTGTTGTATAAATGTTATTTTTGATGATCACTGTGACCCGTCTTTTTTGTGGATGGCAGGTGCTCAGATAAAGGTCTCATTAAAGTATAGTAGAATAAGAAGTCTCTTTATGGCTTTTGTATGTCCGAGCTCTATTTATACACATCCCGAAGTATATCCTTTGTGAAGGAAATGTATTGATAATTAATCTCTGACTTTGGTGAAGATGCCCTTTTTTTTTTCTAAGTTAAGATAAAGCTTAATGGAAGTTAACCAGCTCAAGTTCTAATGACGTTGGACATTTAGAACAAACTGCAACTATAATCTCATTAGCTCATTCCTACTTGCAGATAGTTTCCCCAGAGATTTTCTTCTTGCTGTGACTATTTGCATAATTTCCATATACTTAAACAGAGCAGAGCATCACATTTTTCACTGTTAAATATGATGCTCTTCGAGTTGACTGTTTTAGCGCTTCGTAAAGTTTCAGACAAGTGACTTTAGGGGCAGGGGAGATATGAGTTCATTCAGCCTGATGCAGCCTGAAGCAGGACATTTCTACATAGACTCCAGTCTGTTCATCATGTAAACTTAGCTTTCTTTTGTTCCAGGTAGACTGTGCTTGCTTTCATATTTGTTGTTGTTTTTTTAATATGGGTTCTTAGCATCTTCAAATAAAGTTGTGGGAGAGACGTGCTGTATCAGGTGTTTCTGAGTACCCCCGGTCCTCTCCGCAGGGCCCTAGTTGGAGAAGGGCCTTAAAGAGGCATATGTGCATGGGCTGTTGGGTAGGGATGGATGGGGGAAGTGGAGATCTTAGGAGGAGGAGGAGGGTGATGGTTTGATCATCTAATTCTCCGTGTTCTTCTGGAAATCGAGACTCACCTGCAACCTGTGTGACTCCTCTAAAAGAGCTGGTCCTCAGGGAGAAGGGTGTGGTGTGTGGAGCTGAGGGGCATGCTGGTAGGTAGAAAGGCCCCTTGCACAGTCAGTCCTCTGGGACCTGCTGGCTTCAGGCTTTCCCTAGACATCTCTTGCTCTTTAGAAAAAGCACAGGGATCCATGAACTTAATATTAATAGTATGACAGCCTAACTCTTACAGTTCTTGTGATCTTGGGCGAACTTTTCTGGCCTCAGTTTGCAGATCCCGAAAATAGAGATCATAATATCTATTTTGTGAGTTGTTATAAGAATTAAATGAAAGTAAAAAAAATGTGAAGTATTTAGCACAGTGCCCTGTATGTAGTAAGTATTCAGTAACTCCTTGTTATTACCATGGCTTCAGCCACCGTCCATGTCTATAATTATGAAATCTTTCTTTCCATCCTGGACTTCTTCCCTGGATGCCAGACCCATATCGCTACAGTTTGCTGGACACGTTGTACAACCACTTCAGATTCAACGTGTTTAAAACAATGCATGGATTTCACCCTCCCCTCAATCTTTTCTTTTTTCTTCTGCTTTGCTCTATATCTTGGTTGCCCTCTCCCCTGCACCACCCCCACTAGTCGTTATCCAGACTAGAGAGAGGCTTTGGAGGTTGTCGGTGACCCTTTCATCAGTCCCATGTATATTTATTTGGTCACTAGGTTCTGTCTTTTTTACCTCATAAATTTATTTTGAATGTCTCCCCTTTTGTTTATCCCCGCGGCCGCTGCCGCTGCTGTGATTCAAGATTTCACTATTTCCTTCGTGGATTATTGCAGCAGCCTCCTGACTTCACTGTCTGCTTCTGTCCTCCTTCCAGTTTATTTTCCATCATGTCACTCAAATGATTCTGTTAAAATGTACAGCTGTCCACGTCACTCTCTTGCTTAAATGCTTTCAGTGGTTTCCCCATTGAGACAAAGTTCCTTAGAAGAGACCCCAAGACTCCCTGAGCCATTCCTTGCTGTTTCTCCATGGATCTTACCTCCGAGCCATGAAAATGCAGATCCTCAAGAACCTCATCTCTTCAAGCCTCTGGGGGCCTTGCACAAGTGTTCCCTCTGTCTGGAAAGTCCTTTTTCCTGTCTTTTAAACTCTTATTCATCTTTTATACTTCATCTTCCCTGCTCACTTACAGGAGAACTAAGGACTCTATGCTCTATGTTTCCTGGAGGGAGGCCAAGACAGTATCTTGTTTTATCTTACCCATCTCTGTGTAGCTACTTCTAGCCAGTACCTGGTTCATGGTGGATTCAATAAGTAGCCGTCAAATGAGTGAGATAATGAAAGAATGAATGAGAAACTCATGGGTCCAACAAAACAGGAATAAAACCCCTCTGGGAGAGCAGGAATAGTGGTTGTTGGTAATGCTTAACCTCATTGCTCCAAACGCCCAAGAGTAACTGCAGTTCTCCTTCAGTAGGGCAGTGAGACAAGGCATTGGGAATAAATCTAGAATTGAATCTGGGGGAAACTGGGCAGTGAAGAAGGAAGCAGAGGTGTGAATTGGCCATTTTCTCTTTTGTCACAATATGGACACAATGCCTCCCTGCCTCCAGTCCTATCACAGGATTTTTTAGAGTTGCACAGAGTATACATTACTGGTAAGAACAGTGGTACTATGGCTTTATCTTTCATATTTTATTTATTTATAATACATGATTTACAAATGACATATCATAAATATAAGTAGCATAATTATATATTAACCATCCAAACACAGATGGGAAGCATAATAGAACTAGTTTTTCTACAAACACCCATATTCTTGTACATCTAAACAGTATCCCCTCTGTGTAGTGTAGTCCGTATATACTGCTATTGCTCAAAGTTTTCCGAAAACCCTGTTTTGGAATGGCCTTCAAAGCATGTTAGACCCATGTAGGAGGCCATCTTTTTATAGCTGTTCTCCATTAATATTATTCAGTCCATTCACCCACCTACTTTGCTGGACATAATACAAGTACCATTTTCAAAAATTAAATTTACTTTCAAAGGACAAAGATTTGGCATCATTAAGGATATTCAAAATAATGAGATGTCTCCTCTAAAAACAATTCCAAGAGAAGAATTCCAAGAATATTTTGAACAATGGTAGCATTGTGATCATAGATGGGGTGATCTACTTCAGGGAAAACGATTACTTGGGAGTCATTATTTTGGTATCTCTTTGAAAAACCAGACCAAATCTCAACTGATAAAGTAGACTTTTTGAACTTGTTGAGAGGGAGGGAATTTGGTGGGCCAGGGGGTCTAATGTGAGTGATATGACAGTATTGTGAGTCAGATTCATCTACCCAGAGACTGGTTGTTGGTTAGTGGCTGTCAGTCTGGAACTCTCTCCACATTTTTATTCCTAGCTTGATGTGCTTTTCAAATTTGCAGATGACACATTCCTGGAAGGTAGGGTTAGTTGATGGAGTAGACGACAGATGCAAAATCAAAATATCTTATAAAGTCTTATTTGTTGTCTGACTTTTGATCTAGTAATTTTACATCTAGAAAAAGTTTTCCTAAGGAAGCGCTCATGAATGTGTAAAGTATAAGAACATTAATTACAATGTTTATTTTAGCAAATAGTCAAAAGCAACACAAATAGTTAATAAATTATACATAGAAAGGAATATTGTCTAGCCACTAAAATTGTGTTGTAAATGGCTCATATATATGAAAAATGCCCAGTTGCATCCACGATAAGAGAAATGCAAATTTAAACTACCCTGAGATAGCATTTGGACTCTTAAATTGGCAAAAATTCACTCAGTGGCTGTGGCTGTGGGGAAGCAGACACTCTTGTACATTGATGGCAGTGATGTACACTGATAACACCCCTGCCCTATGGCACAGATGTACACTGATAACACCCCTGCCCTATGGCAGCGATGTACACTGATAACAGCCCTATAAAAAAGGCAATGTGGATATATCTGTCAAAACTACAAATACACAAAGTATGCTTAAAAGTAATATATTTGCATTTAAACTTTTCATTGATTGCCACCAGTATTCTTCCAATCAGTTGTTTTAACCATATTTGTCCTACAACCATGTGTTGTAAAATGAAAATCAGTTGAAAGTAGTAAACTAATGTATACCCTCATAAACAACAACAAAATTACACATACACGTACTTCTCAACCTACTCTTCCATTTTCAACCCTGCCTCTTACAGCTATATTTACATACATGTAAGATGACATATGTACAAGGTTCACTGAAGTATTATTTTCTAATAGCCAAAGATTAGAAACAACTCAAATGTCCATCGAAAGGAGACTCACAAAACAAATTATAGTACATTTATCAGTTATGCAGCTCTAAAAAGAACAAAGACAGTCTGTGTGCACAGACTTAAGTAGTTAATGATGATGAAAGATATTCATAATATATATTTAATAAGTGGAAAAAAGCATGTTGAAAATTCTATATAAAAAATGACACAATTGATAAAAGAATATACTCATGTAAAATAAAGTTTAAAAGGCTGTACACCAAAATTTTCATACTCCTTATCTCTGAGTGCTGGAATTACATGTTAATCATAATGTTTATTATTTTCTTTCTGGGCTTTTCTAAATTTTCTACAGTCAACATGTGTTGTTCAGTAAACAGTATCAACCACCCTAAAAAAGTGATTTAAAAAAAAAAGGGATTAATGTTGAGCAGAAATCAACAAGATAAAGAAGAATTACTTAAAAAATTTGTTTCACTGTCACTTGCCAAAGTATAGGCTTATTGGAGACCTAAACAGTCCAGCAGAAGCAAATCCCTGTCAGGAATCCTGCTCAGAGAAGTCATTGGCTTGGATGCAAGCCAAAGCAGCTGCCCTCTCAAGCTATAATCTCAATGATTATAGGATAGTATAGGAAAAAAATCAGTGACAGGATAACTCAAAGTAGACTAAAAATACTTTTAGCATAGAAGAAATGCTTAGAAATTTGCTGTAATCAAGATTAAAAATTATGAAACAGGTAAACTTAGATCCATAAAAGTGTGAAGCAGAGGAAGTGAGTGGTAGGAACAGTCAAAATGGTAAACACTGACTGATGTCAAAAAACAGCAAGAGGACAAAGATGTGTTTAAACTTGTTGTTCGATGATTGTGTAACCAGTTGTGGGACTCTTCAGTCACAGGTGTTTCCTCGCCATTTGTCTCATTTCTGTTCTTACAGGACAAGAGGAGGAGGTGGGCCTCCCTCTGCCCTCCTCTCTCTCCATGTTTATGTTTGAAGGTGCAGCGTTCATGTGAAGTAGCACCGAACCCTTTTCTTGGGGAGATGCAGAAGGAAGGCGATTACTGGGCCAGTGGTCGTAGAGACCTCAGTGCCCTAGTGATATTGACATAGCATTTGTAAGGTATTTTTAATTTGCGGAGTGCTTTTGCGTGCACTCTCTCACTCGATCAGGCTCTTTGATGTCCCAGTTTTATTTCAGCATTCTACTTTTTGGAGGTCACATATTTAAGAACTATAATTTCCGTAAGGATAGGAAACTGTCCTTCTGCCTTCCCAGCACCTAGCCCGGTGCCTGGCCCAAAGCAGGCAGTCAGTAAGTGAATGAACTTTAATTTCCCTCACAGTTCTGTTTGGATTGGAAGGTGGTAGAACTCTCCCTGTTCACAGCTCCGAATTCTTCCTTGGACGAAGCCTAAGACTCCTCCATTTTATGTCTCTTTCCCGTGTCCCAGCTTATCGCACGGATGATAGCCAGCCCTGGGTTTTGCCAGTCGTGAGGAAGGTGGAGCAGAGGATTGCTAATGACAGCAGTGTAAACCACGAGTACCTGCCCATCCTGGGCCTGGCAGAGTTCCGGACCCGTGCTTCCCACCTGGCCCTTGGGGATGACAGCCCAGCTCTGCAGGAGAAGCGGGTGAGTTTTGGGTGAGGATCTATTTTTTTCTAGAAACTGTGAGGGTAAAAAGTGGTTAAAAATTAGGTGTTATGTCTATTGAACTGTCAGTGAATAAGGGTTTAAATAGTGTGACCTCAGGGACTTGATAGCACGAATAACATGCTTTTGTATAAAGCACAGCTTCTTCAGTTGTTCACTTTTGCCCAAGAGATGATTGGATTTCAGCTGCTGGGTTTGAAGCAGTTAATGGAAGTGCCAGCCAAGGGAATTTAATGGAATGATCAAGAGATTAGGGTCTGGACCCAGCTCTGCCACTACTTTTGACCAAAGGCAAGTCATTTGCCCCTCTAGCCCCTATGTCTCATCTGTATGTTAGGAAAAGACTAGTTTATGGTTCATGGTCCCATAAGGAGCATTTGCATAGGGGATCATTCAAGGGGCCTCTGAACTCCCTGAAATTTTAGGCAGAATTCTGTGTGTATGTGTATTTCTGGAGAGAAAGTTCATAACTTTTATCAGATTTTCTGAAGGAACCTATGGCCCCCGAAAGTCCAAGAGCCACTAGTCTAGATGCTCTCTGAAGATCCTGCCAGTTCTAATATTTGATTCTTCTAGCCTTGATCTCAGCTTCTCTTCATTTAAATGCTTCCTGGTATGTAGTCTATGTATAACTAGAGATACATGGAAGAGAAATGCATTTGGGGAGAGTCTGTATGTGGCAGAAAGTGGTGTGATAGAGATTATCAGTGTTGTAGGAATTCAGAGAGACTGACAAAGGCTGGAAATGGGACTTGAGCTGAACCTTGGGGAATGAGGCCAGGACACTGGTTCTCAACTGTGACTGTATCACCTGGGAGGTTTTAAAAACATTCTGATGGCTGGATCCCATACCAGACCTGTTAAATCAGAATCTTGGAGGGTACCACCTTTCTCTGCCCTTTTATTACCTTTCCCTACAATTCCCTTCCCTTCATGGGTATTTTTTAAAAGCTCCCCATGTGACTGCAAAGTACAGCCAAGGTTGAGAACCGCAAAGTACAGAGGAAGAAAAAGGAGGGGTATTTGTTTGGAGCAGTAGGAGTCCAGGGACAGAGGTTGGAGGTGAGCAGGTCTAGGTTGTAAAGAGACCTACCTACCTGATATGGGCTGGGAACATGCTGGATAGATCAGGGAGGCTGATTTTGGCAGCCAGGGCAGGGGAAGCCCCTTGAAGTTTTGCGCAGAGAAGTTACCCAATAAGAGTGTTTGAAGAAGATAAACCTGGCTGGATGAGTAGGAAAGGGAAGAGCTCAGGTTTTTGCAATAGTCCGATTAGGTATTGTGCAATTTAAACCAACTTCCCTTATTGCTCTGCTAGGCAGTGTCAGCCCCGCTGAGCAGCCTTCATGCAGGTACAGCCTTCATGCATGAAAGAGACCACATCTTGGAGTCACTGATTTATTTCCATGCTGTTACCCAGATGCCGTGATAAGCAGAGTGGGCAGGGTAAAATGAAGGCTGCACACAGGCACGTTCTTATGTATATCAGGAGACCTGGAGGCTCTGCGTGAAGGTCTTGGAACTCAGATCAATGGTTAGATAAGTAATTAACTTGATGAGGGTTTTGTCTGGATTGGTATAAGAGACTGTAACTGACTTGCCTCTAGGAACAGAAGGAATATGGGTAGAAATGGTAGACTTTAGAGATTATGGGTGACATTGGGAAGTTGCTCTGAAAATCTAGGGTTTCCACTGAGGGAGAGAGAGAGTCCTGATGAAGTTTGAAAATGGGGAACTTTGGCGACTGGAGGTGATCTTCTGAGACGTTGTTGATAAATTAGTTGGAATTCCATTGCTGACAAATGAAAACAGAGGTTCTGTGTTGGGGAGCTTCTTCCTCTAAGACTATACATTTCTTATATGATGCTTATTAACTATGTTGGCAGATAGATGCTTGTTCCTCTGCCCAGGAACAAAATGGTCTGTTCCCCATTTTGATCGCTTAATACTGAGGCTTGGGGCTATTGCTTGTGGCATAGAGCCCTTCCTCTTAGTCTAGTTCATCCTGTGTTATGTTTTTGATTATAGAACAAATTTAAATGGCAGTCTGTAAATATTTGAAGATTTTTACTTTTTACTTTTTGTGTGTGTGTGTGTAATGGTTTAGGATACCCTCTTGGCATCTACAACACCCTGGGTACCAGTTCATACTGAGCTCTGAGCACTTGCTCTTTCCCTGGACCATCCCCAGGTGACTATCTTAGCTCAGCCCACCATCATCTCATTTGGATTCTTATAATAGCCTCTTGCCTCTAGTCTCTTCCCCATTCTAGTACATTCTGCACAGTGCAGCTAGAATGATCTTCCTCAGCAAAAAAAAAAAAAGAGCTAATTGTGTCACCTGCTTCCCCTCTCACAGACACACAGTAGCTCTTCCATTATCTACAGGGTAAAATGCAGACTCTGACCCGGGCATGCAGCGTGTTTTGTAGCCAGGTGTCATCCTGTTCTTGCAGTTACTCTTGCTCCCATCCTCTCAGGGGCCTGCCATCCTAAGAGCCTGCTGTTTTCTAGACCTTCCGAGCCTTGCCATGACTTGGCACCTTTGCCTCAGCTGTTCCTTCTGCTAGGAATGCCCCCTTCACTTCTCTGACTCCCCAGTCCCCACTTCCAAGTCCTTCAAGGCCTGAGCAAGGGTCACTTCCATGCTGAATCCTGAGCTCTCTCAGGCAGAGCTAGTTGTTGGAGTGCTCTGAGTCATCACAGGACTGTGCATCGCTTGGGAAAAGCAGTACTTACTGTGTTTAATGTACAATTTTGTAAGCCTGTCCCTCCCGCAAGACCCTAGGTTCCTCCAGGGCAGGGGTGATGGCTTATTTACTTACTTAAAAAAATTTGTGTGTGTGTGTGTGTGTATGGTGTGAAGTATGGTTCTTTTATTTATTTATTTATTTGGTTGTGCTGGGTCTTAGTTGCGGCCCATGGGCTCCTTAGTTGTGGCACGTGAACTCTTAGCTGCGGCATGCATGTGAGATCTAGTTCCCTGACCAGGGATCAAACCTGGGCCCCCTGTACCGGGAGCACGGGGTCCTATCCACTGTGCCACCAGGGAAGTCCCAATGGTTTACTTATTTACCTCATGAATCTTCAGCATTTAGCTCCTAGCCTGGCACCTCAGAGATCTCAGATGTTTTAATTCACTCATTCATTCAGTCAGCAGATGTGTGCTCACCACTAGGCACTGTTCTAGAGGCTGGAGCACAGTGGTGACCAAAACCATTGCCCGGCTTACAGTTTTGTTGGGAGAAACCGACAGTAAACATAATAAATAGGAACATTATATAGTTTTTTGAAAGATGATAAATGCTACAAAAACAGAGGAGAGGAAAGCATATTAGGAGTGCTGAGGGTGGGAGTGAGAGTGGATACAGTTTTAACTAGGGTGGTCATGGTAGAAACAGAAATGACATTTGAGCCAAAACTTGAAGGAGGTGAGGCATGAATGAAAGAATGAACCAGAAAACAAACAGTAATCATGTCCTCTCTTAGATTTTTCTTCTCAAGATTTTACATTACCAGGTCCATCAGCCATTTTGAGGAGACCTGTTTTCTAGACTCGTCACTGCCGCCTTCTGCTTTTCCATTTTCAGATCTTAGAATCCAGACCAAATGTCAAATTGTCATCTCCTGCCTGGTAACATTTCAGCTTCTGAAATTACTGAGCCACTGCAGGTAGGAGGGCTTGTGGCGCATGAGATGGCGTCCCAGTTTCCTGCTCGGACCGTTGCCTCTGGGAGACTTGGGGCTTTCTCTGTGGCTCTCACCTTGTCAACACTGTCTTCTTCTTCATCTAGTTCAGCCCATGTTTCTTTAGTGCCACATGCCAGATACCACATGAATTGCTAGGAGCACCCAGATCAATGCATCATAGCCTTGGCCACAAGCAACTCCTAAATAGCTCTCCTGCTCCTCACAGGGAAGTCATTACATCAGCAAATTGTGATCTCGGACAAGTGTTCTAGAGCCCAGCAGGGATTCCTTCAGGCAATTCATGGCTAAATTGGGAATACAGATTGCTGGCATAGCTTTCTGCCAAGTCTTACTGGATTTCTCTTGTTCTGGATACTCCTGTTTAGCCACCCAGGTCCAGTTGTCTGGCTCCTTTTGAAGTTTGTATTTATTTCCTTTGCTATTACGATTTTTTTCCTTCATCCCAAATACAGGATTTTCTTGAGCTTTACAGCTATTTGCCAAAAATCAGTTCAGAGAATGACCGAATTGACATATTATTGATTCACCAAAAATTCGTTTCCGCTAGTTGCTGATATAGTTTAGAGCCATCTGTGTTTCACTGAAGCCATCTAGTGTACAATATATTTTTAGAGGGAATGATAATTTCTTGGGAATTTAATATGTCAAGTGTCATATACATCATGAATATCAAGAATTAGTTACAGGGGCTTCCCTGGTGGCGCAGTGGTTGAAAGTCCGCCTGCCGATGCAGGGGACACGGGTTCATGCCCTGCTCTGGGAAGATCCCACATGCCGCGGAGCGGCTAGGCCTGTGAGCCATGGCCACTGAGCCTGCGCGTTCCGGAGCCTGTGCTCTGTGACGGGAGAGGCCACAACAGTGAGAGGCCCGCGTACTGCAAAAAATAAAAAAATAAAGAATTAGTTACTGTTAGTGAAGTGGGTTTATCTCTTCCAAACACATTTCCAATCTAGTCTACTGACTTTGTGACTTCTTTTAGTTAATGACTTTGCTTTTTGGAGTGGGAGAGAAAGGGTGGGGTTAAAAGCTGAGCACAGGAGAGGGCAGACAACAGAAGCAAGAAGAACTACAATCCTGCAGCCTGTGGAACAAAAACAACATTCACAGAAAGATAGACAAGATGAAAAGGCAGAGGGCTATGTACCAGATGAAGGGACAAGATAAAACCCCAGAAAAACAACTAAATGAAATGGAGATAGCAATCTTCCAGAAAAAGAATTCAGAATAATAATAGTGAAGATGATCCAGGGCCTCGGAAAAAGAATGGAGGCAAAGATCAAGAAGATGCAAGAAATGTTTAACAAAGACCTAGAAGAATTAAAGAACAAATAAACAGAGATGAACAATACAATAACTGAAATGAAAACTACACTAGAAGGAATCAATAGCAGAATAACTGAGGTAGAAGAACGGATAAGTGACCTGGAAGAGAGAATGGTGGAATTCACTGCTGTGGAACAGAATAAAGAAAAAAGAATGAAAAGAAATAAAGACAGCCTAAGAGACCTCTGGGACAACATTAAACGCAACAACATTCGCCTTATAGGGGTTCCAGAAGGAGAAGAGAGAGAGAGAAAGGACCAGAGGAAATATTTGAAGAGATTATAGTCGAAAACTTCCCTAACGTGGGAAAGGAAATAGCCACCCAAGTCCAGGAAGCGCAGAGAATCCCATACCGGATACACCCAAGTAGAAACATGCCGAGACACATAGTAATCAAATTGGCAAAAATTAAAGACAAAGAAAAATTAATAAAAGCAGCAAGGGAAAAATGACAAATAACATACAAGGGAACTCCCATAAGGTTAACAGCTGATTTCTCAGCAGAAACTCTACAAGCCAGAAGGGAGTGGCATGATATACTTAAAGTGATGAAAGGGAAGAACCTACAACCAAGATTACTCTACCCAGCAAGGATCTCATTCAGATTCAATGGAGAAATCAAAAGCTTTACAGACAAGCAAAAGGTAAGAGGATTCAGTACCACCAAAACAGTACTACAACAAATGCTAAAGGAACTTCTCTAAGTGGGAAACACAAGGGAAGAAAAGAACCTACAAAAACAAACCCAAAACAATTAAGAAAATGGTCATAGGAACACACATATTGATAATTACCCTAAATGTGAATGGATTAAATGCTCCAACCAAAAGACACAGGCTTGCTGAATGGATACAAACACAAGACCCATATATATGCTGTCTACAAGAGACCCACTTCAGACCTAGGGACACATACAAACTGAAAGTGAGAGGATGGAAAAAGATATTCCATGGAAATGGAAATAAAAGAAAGCTGGAGTAGCAATACTCATATCAGATAAAATAGACTTTAAAATAAAGAATGTTACAAGAGACAAGGAAGGACACTACATATTGATCAGGGGATCCAAGAAGAAGAAATAACAATTATTAATATATATGCACCCAACGTAGGAGCACCTCAATACATAAGGCAAATGCTAACAACTATACAAGAGGAAATCGACAGTAACACAATAATAATGGGGGGCTTTAACACCTCACTTACACCAATGGACAGATCATCCAAAATGAAAATAAATAAGGAAACAGAAGCTTTAAATGAAACAATAGACCAGAGATATTTATAGGACATTCCATCCAAAAAGAGCAGATTACACTTTCTATTCAAGTGTGCACGGAACATTCTCCAGGATAGATCACATTTGGGTCGCAAATCAAGCCAAGTAAATTTAAGAAAACTGAAATCATATCAAGTATCTTTTCTGATCACAGCGCTATGAGATTAGAAATGAATTGCAAGGAAAAAAACACAAACACATGGAGGCTAAACAATATGCTACTAACTAACCAAGATATCACTGAAGAAATCAAAGAGGAAATCAAAAAATACCTAGAGACAAATGACAATGAAAACACGACGATCCAAAACCTATGGGATGCAGCAAAAGCAGTTCTAAGAGGGAATTTTATAGCTATACAAGCCTACCTCAAGAAACAAGAAAAATCTCAAGTAAACAATCTACCTTACACCTAAAGGAACTAGAGAAAGAAGAACAAACAAAATGCAAAGTTGGCAGAAGGAAACAAATCATAAAGATCAGAGCAGAAATAAATGAAATAGAAACAAGGAAAACAATAGCAAAGATCAATAAAACTAAAAGCTTGTTCTTTGAGAAGATAAACAAAATTGATAAACCCTTAGCCAGACTCATCAAGAAAAAGAGGGACTGGACTCAAATCAATAAAATTAGAAATGAAAGAGAAGTTACAAGACACCGCAGAAATACAAAGCATCCTAAGAGATTACTGCGAGCAACTGTATGCCAATAAAATGGACAACCTGGAAGAAATGGACAAATTCTTAGAAAGGTATAACCTCCCCTCTTCCTCCAGAACCAGGAAGAAATAGATAAAATGAACAGACCAGTCACAAGTAATGAAATTGAAACTGTGATTAAAAATCTTGCAACAGGGCTTCCTTGGTGGCACAGTGGTTGAGAGTCCGCCTGCCGATGCAGGGGACATGGGTTCGTGCCCTGGTCTGGGAAGATCCCACGTGCCATGGAGTGAGCCATGGCCACTGAGCCTGCGCGTCCGGAGCCTGTACTCTGCAACGGGAGAGGCCACAGCAGTGAGAGGCCCGTGTACCACAAAAAAAAAAAAAAAAATCTTGCAACAAACAAAAGTACAGGACCAGATGGCTTCACCGGTGAATTCTATCAAACATTTAGAGAAGAGCTAACACCCACCCTTCTCAAACTCTTGCAAAAATTTTCGGAGGAAGGAACACTCCCGAAATCATTGTATGAGGCCACCATCACCCTGTTACCAAAGCCAGACAAAGATACTCCAAGAAAAGAAAAATACAGACCAATATCACTGATGAATATAGATGCAAAAATCCTCAACAAAATACTAGCAAACAGAAACCAACAACACATTAAAAGAATCATACACACCATGACCAAGTGGGATTTATCCCAGGGATGCAAGGATTCTTCAATATATGCAAATCAATCAATGTGATACACCATATTAACAAATTGAAGAAGAAAAACCATATGATCATCTCAATAGATGCAGAAAAAGCTTTTGACAAAATTCAACACCCATTTATGATAAAAACTCTCCAGAAAGTAGGCATAGAGGGAACCTACCTCAACATAATAAAGGCCATATACGACAAACCCACGGCAAACATCATTCTCAATGGTGAAAAACTGAAAGCATTTCCTCTAAGATCAGGAACAAGACAAGGATGTCCACTCTTGCCACTATTATTCAACATACTTTTGGAAGTCCTAGCCACAGCAATCAGAGAAGAAAAAGAAATAAAAGGAATACAGATTGGAAAAGAAGTGAAACTGTCACTGTTTGCAGATGACATGATACTATACATAGAGAATCCTAAAGATGCCATCAGAAAACTACTAGAGCTAATCAATGAATTTGGTAAAGTTGCAGGATACAAAATTAATACACAGAAATCTCTTGCATTCCTATACAGTAATGATGAAAAATCTGAAAGGGAAATTAAGGAAACACTCCCATTTACCATTGCAACAAAAAGAATAAAATACCTAGGAATAAACCTACCTAAGGAGACAAAAGACCTGTATGCAGAAAACTATAAGACACTGATGAAAGAAATTAAAGATGATACCAACAGATGGAGAGATATACCATGTTCTTGGATTGGAAGAATCAATATTGTGAAAATGACTATACTCCCCAAAGAAATCTACAGATTCAATGCAATCCCTATCAAATTACCAATGGCATTTTTTACAGAACTAGAACAAAAAAACTTAAAATTTGTATGGAGATACAAAAGACCCCAAATAGCCAAAGCAGTCTTGAGGGAAAAAAATGCAGCTGGAGGAATCAGACTCCCTGACTTCCGACTATACTACAAAGCTATACTACAGTAATCAATACAAAAGACCCCGAATAGCCAAAGCAGTCTTGAGGGAAAAAAATG
This sequence comes from Leucopleurus acutus, assembly GCF_964270905.1. Classification (NCBI taxonomy): domain Eukaryota; kingdom Metazoa; phylum Chordata; class Mammalia; order Artiodactyla; family Delphinidae; genus Leucopleurus; species Leucopleurus acutus. Next base: position 28,730,452 of record NC_139156.1, read on the forward strand.
CAGCTGGAGGAGTCAGACTCCCTGACTTCCGACTATACTACAAAGCTATACTACAGTAATCAAGACAATATGGAACTGGTACAAAAACAGAAATATAGATCAATGGAACAGGATAGAAAGCCCAGAGATAAACCCATGCACCTATGGTCAAGTAATCTATGACAAAGGAGGCAAGGATATACAATGGAGAAAAGACAGTCTCTTCAATAAGTGGTGCTGGGAAAACTGGACAGCTACATGTAAAAGAATGAAATTAGAACACTCCCTAACACCATACACAAAAATAAACTCAAAATGGATTAGAGACCTAATTGTAAGACTGGACACTATAAAACTCTTAGAGGAGAACATAGGAAGAACACTCTTTGACATAAATCACAGATCTTTTTTGATCCACCTCCTAGAGTAATGGAAATAAAAACAAAAATAAACAAGTGGGACCTAATGAAACTTAAAAGCTTTTGCACAGCAAAGTAAACCATAAACAAGATGAAAAGACAGCCCTCAGAATAGGAGAAAGTATATGCAAATGAATCATCGGACAGAGGATTAATCTCCAAAATATATAAACAGCTCATGCAGCTCAATAGTAAAAAAACAAACAACCCAACCCGGAAATGGTCAGAAGATCTAAATAGACATTTCTCCAAAGAAGACATACAGATGGCCAAAAAGCATGAAAAGCTGCTCAACATCACTAATTATTAGAGAAATGCAAATCAAAACTACAATGAGGTATCACCTCACACCAGTTAGAATGGGCATCATCAGAAAATCTACAAACAACAAATGCTGGAGAGGGTGTGGAGGAAAGGGAACCCTCTTGCACTGTTGGTGGGAATGTAAATTGATACAGCCACTATGGAGAACAGTGTGGAGGTTCCTTAAAGAACTAAAATTAGAATTACCATATGACCCAGCAATCCCACTACTGGGCATATACCCTGAGAAAACCATAATTCGAAAAGACACATGCACCCCAATGTTCATTGCAGCACTATTTACAATAGCCAGGCCATGGAAGCAAGCTAAATGCCCATCGACAGATGAATGGATAAAGAAGATGTGGTACATATATACACTGGAATATTACTCAGCCATAAAAAGGAACGAAATTGGGTCATTTGTAGAGATGTGGATGGATCTAGAGACTGTCATACAGAGTGAAGTAAGTCAGAAAGAGAAAAACAAATATCGTGTATTAACGCATATATGTGGAACCTAGAAAATGGTACAGATGAACCGGTTTGCAGGGCAGAAATAGAGACACAGATGCAGAGAACATACGTATGGATACCAAGGGGGGAAAGTGGCGGGGGCGGAGGTGGTGGTGGGATGCATCAGGAGATTGGGATTGACATGTATACACTGATGCGTATAAAATGGATGACTAATAAGAAAAAAGAATAAATTAATTAAAACAAAACAAAAAAAACCCCCAAAAACAAAAAAAAGCTGAGCACAGGAAATATAAAAACTATGCTTGGGAATGTCTTTACTGATATCCACATGCACCTGTCACATATCCATGATAACTTTAAGTCCCTGCTTTAAGGGACACCTTGCTCATTTGTATAGGAAGTATCAACATTCCTATACAAAGTGCTGAGGTATTTGAAATATGAAATAATGAATAAAGTTGCCATTCAGCTTAGCTGATGACAAATCCATAAAAAATGAATGTACGTTTAGGTTACATCACCTTGGTTGAGATTTGCGTAAGGAATCCAGGTAGGTCACAATGTGAAGCCCAAACCTTTAAGGTAATGGGAAGCAACAGGTACACACTGCTATATTTAAAATAGATAACCAACAAGGACCTACTGTAATAAATGAATGAATGAATGAATGAAATTATTAACATAAAAAGAAAATAAAGTAATGGGAAGGGACCAGTGCTCGGGGGGACCACTTTGAAGAACCACATCTGATGCGCAGTGACCTTTTCCATCCCAGTCCACTGCCTTTGCTCCTCTCTGCAGTGGATGCCGTGCTCAGTTCCTCGTTTTCCTGAACGTCAACTTCGCTTCTGTTTCATGTTTCAGGCGATGTTCTTTCACAGATGCTCAGATCTCTGAATATAAATAGAGCAGTGGGGAATAATAGTGATAATTGGTATTATTGCCTAGTTCCTAGCTTAAAGGGAACTTCTGCTCGTGATTCAGTGTTCTTCATGAAGCTGACTTACTCATCATGGCTGGATCTTATTTTTTTTTCTTTTTAGTTATTTTTAGGAAGTCTCATTGCTTCTTTTTTTACCAAGCATTTATATCAGAAATAGCTCTATTGTTTTCTCCTGTTATGATGATCATTTGGGTGATCATTTTCTCTATCTAGCAGCATGACAAATTTTATATTTCTTTTCTCTTTTTTTTAAAATAGGAGAAAATCAAAGTTTAATAACATATATACATGGGAGAGGTCCAGGAAAACTGACTCACTCCTATATTTGTTAATAATCGTGCATTCGTGGGATGACTAACTTGACCAAGGGAGTATTTTTATATGCACTATTGGATTCATACTGTTCATCAATATTTAGGAAGTTAGTATCAATATTCATGAAAGAGGTCTCTTTTTTTCTCTTTTTTTTCCCTTTGTCATCTTTCAGCATTGGTGTTGACGTTAGTTTTTTTTTTTAAAGATTTTGGAAGCTTTTCTTCTTTAGGAAGATTTTTTTTTTTTACTTCTTTATTGTGGGAAATTTCAAATATATACAAAAGTAGTTAAAACTGTAATGAACAAACCCCCATGGATCCATCAGCTAGCTTCAACAATGATCTGTATTTGGTCAGTCTTGTATATTCCCCCACCCTCCCTGCCAAAACTGAATTATTTTATAGCAAATTACAGACATCTAAATATATATTTTAAATTATTAAAAAATTTTCCAAATAATCCATGAATACATTCTCCTTATTTTTTAAAAAAACAACTTGTAGATTAGGCCAAAGTCCCTTTGACCACTATTCCCACATCCTAGGCCCCTCCCCAGAGGTTGCTGCTGTTATTACATTGGTGTGTGTCCTTCCTTTTCAGTAGACATTCTTATGTGATCTTTCTCTTTCTTTCTCCTTTAGACATATTAAGCAACACGTAATTAATGACATTTCTCTACTGAAAGAGTTATGCTAAAACCTAATTAGAAGTGTGAAGGGGCAAAAGCAAAGATGTTGAGGCAGAACAACAGAAGTAGGGCCTAGTGACTAGATGTAGAGTGAGAAGGCCTGGATTTATACCCAGCTCTGCCGCTCACCAGCTGCGAATCCCTTGGTGAACCACTTCTCTGAATCAATTTCCTCATGTATAAATTGGGGATCTAGAACTTACTTTACAGGGCTGTGTGAGGGTCAAACAAGAATGTGTGTGAAGGTATTTTGTAAATGGTAAAACGTAGGACTTTTATTATTGCCCAGGTGAGGCCATTTTAAGATAAGAGGAAGCTTCAGGAGAGGAGAGTAGTATTTGCATATAACCTTTGTTCTGTGAGAACATTTCTAAGGATTAATAAGCCTTTGTCATAGCGATGAGAAAGGGCATTGCAGACTGATGATAGCAAGCTCGCAACATTATTTTACCGGCTTCTGTTGGAGGGCAGTTTTGATCTTGGGATGGGTGCAAAGGGATGGGTTTGCTTTGCAGGGCACACTCTAGTGTGCCCGAGGTATGTCCTAGGGCCTAGGTATGTCCTCCACCTCTGTGTTCAGAGGGACGCTCCTTTGGGGGTCAGACTTCCAGACTTCCTGGGTGAAGATCTGACCTTTCTGCTGAGTAGCTGGTAACTTTGAGCAAGGTGCTTCACTTCTTAGCCTTAGTTTCCTCGTTTGTAAACATGGGCAAATAATACTTTTTCATGTAGTTATGACATTTTATAGAGATAACACATTTAAGGAAGTGCTCATCATTACCATATTTTCCCTAATATTATCTGACCTCACCATTAAATAACCAGTGACCCTGCTTGTTCTCTTCCAGGTAGGAGGTGTGCAGTGTTTGGGGGGAACAGGTGCACTTCGAATTGGAGCTGAGTTCTTAGCGCGATGGTACAATGGAACAAACAACAAGGACACGCCCGTCTATGTATCCTCACCAACCTGGGGTGAGTCCTGTAGCTGTAGCGAGAGGAGAGACAGAGAAGCCAGAGGAATTCTCACATACTGTGAGACAGCTATATTGATGGGGTCCTATGGAGGCACATAGCTCAGACTCTGGGGAGTGTGTGTGTTTTGGGAGGGCTGGTGGTAGCAGAGGAAGCCTTCCTGGAAGAAGTGGTTTCCGTGTTTAGACTTGAAGGATGAGGATGGGTCGGGGCTGGCAGGGAAGGAATTATCCTCATGAATTTCACTGCTTACACTGAAAATGTAACCCAGCCCTGGGTCAACTAACATGAGAATGGCTTGAGCAGTGGATTATGGTAGTACATGGGTAACCTGATGCTTAAATTCAGATTGGGACTACTTTATCCCAAGACTCTTGGTGAACTTGTGTTTTAGTGTATATTGAGCCTTCCCAGAGGAGGGAGGTCCCACTGTAGTAGGATGTAAGTCAGCATGACTAGACTGGTCAAACTTGTTGTTGGTCACAGTCATTCCTCTCAATCTGAACCCCTCACCTCCATGTCACCCAGTGGATGTTGAGCCTGTGAGGGCCCTGGAAGCTGCCTTGAGTCCCTTCTGTTCATGCCTCCTTGTGTTTGTAAAACATTTAACATTTTACCCCTTTGCTTGCAGAGAATCATAATGGTGTCTTTATTGCCGCTGGATTTAAAGAAATTCGGTCTTATCACTATTGGGATGCAGCGAAGAGAGGACTAGACCTCCAGGGTTTTCTGAATGATCTGGAGGTGGGTTATTAGAAGAAAAAGTAGACAGAATGCTATGACGTCAAGAAGAGCAGGGAAAAGTCTTTGGATCAGTTGATAGGTGAGAGAGTCTGAGACACCCTACTCAGGCCGGATGGTGGTTTCTGAAATGGCACGTAAGGAGGGAGTACCTGCCCTCTGTGCCCCTGACTCTGCCCCCCATGTCCCTGCTGGTGTCAGAACTTACATAGCTTCCTTCTCTCCAGAAAGCTCCCGAGTTCTCCATCTTTGTCCTCCACGCCTGTGCACACAACCCGACTGGGACTGACCCAACTCCGGAGCAGTGGAAGCAGATTGCCTCTGTCATGAAGGTAACTGTCTTTTCAGAGCATCTCTTAAAATAGTGTGTGTTAATATTTGATGTATTCAACAGCAGTACCTATTTACGGAAGAATTTGGAAAAATGGAGAAAAGCCCAAAGAAAAAAATAAGTACTAACTATAAATTCTATTACCCAAAGAAAGCCACTGTTAACATTTTGATATACAGAATGTCAGGCTCTTTTCTTTTTAAATTTTTTTTTAGTGTAGTTATACATGACATGCATGGCTATGTCACAGTACAGATTGATTAAATCAGTTGATGGGCATTTCGTGCCCAGGTTCCTTACTCTTGTGAACAATATATGTAATAAACTTCCTATTTTTTTTTTTTTTTTTTTTTTTTTTTTGCGGTACGCGGGCCTCTCACTGTCGTGGCCTCTCCCGTTGTGGAGCACAGGCTCCGGACGCGCAGGCCCAGCGGCCATGGCCCACAGGCCCAGCCGCTCTGTGGCATGTGGGATCCTCCCGGACCGGGGCACGAACCCGTGTCCCCTGCATCGGCAGGCGGACTCCCAACCACTGCGCCACCAGGGAAGCCCCAAACCTCCTTTTTATTATTTCTTTGGGATAACTTTCTACACTGGAATTTCTAGCTCAAGGTGTATATATTCTTCATTAACATGTTTAAAGAATACTTCTTGATAAACTATTATGTACCAGGTGCCATAGGGGGACAATAGTGAACAAAGCAGAGGTGGTCCCACCCTCAGAGCATACAGCCGGTTTGGGGAGACAGCCACGTACTGTGAGACAGCTGCGTTGATGGGGTCCTATGGAGGCACATAGCCCAGACTCTGGGGAGTGCGTGCATTTTGGGAGGGCTAGTGGTAGCAGAGGAAGCCTTCCTGAAAGAATTGGTTTCCGTGTTTAGACTTGAAGGATGAGGATGGGTCAGGGCTGCAGGGAAGGAATGTTTCCTGCAGAGGGAAGAGCACCATCAAAAGCCCAAGGCAGAGGTCATGGTCCATATGAGGAAGTAAAAGTAATTCTTGGTACGGGCTGGAGTTCCAGGGGAGGGGGCGAGTGAGTGATGAGGCTAGAGAGGTAAATGGGGGCCAGGTCCTGTGCTGAAGCCTCGGACTTTATTCTGAGGGCAGTGGGGAGCCCCTGGAAATCTTTGATGTCATGGAGTGACATGATCAGATGTGCCCTTGTTGGCAAAGCAGCATCGTGACACTCTAGGACAATATACTTAAAAAAATAAGGTTTACCGAAGTTAGATTTGTTGGTTGGTATTTAGGTGAATAGAGAAACAGATGTAAAGTGGAGTTGGATGCAGAAAGGAAAGAGGTAGGAGAAATGGACAGGGGTGAGACATTCCTTCCAGGCACCAGTTGGGGAAGGAAGGCCGGTGTCTGAGGTTGGTTCCAGGAGGATTTCCTGCCCTGACTCACTTTCCTTTCTCGCAGCGCCGGTTTCTGTTCCCCTTCTTTGACTCAGCCTATCAGGGCTTCGCATCTGGCAACCTGGAAAAAGACGCCTGGGCCATTCGCTATTTTGTGTCTGAAGGGTTCGAGCTCTTCTGTGCCCAGTCCTTCTCCAAGAACTTCGGGCTCTACAGTGAGTGCTGTCATGAGTTACAGCCCAGCTGCCCCAGCCTCGCCGCCCCCGGAGCCCCAAGGCTGATTCTCCTCCTTCCTTTTAGATGAGCGAGTGGGGAATCTGACCGTGGTTGCGAAAGAACCTGATAGCATCCTCCGGGTCCTTTCCCAGATGGAGAAGATAGTGCGAATTACGTGGTCCAATCCCCCTGCTCAGGGAGCACGAATCGTGGCCCATACCCTCTCTGACCCTGAGCTTTTTAATGAATGGTAAGGGGCTCAACGCCGATGGGCGAAGCGTGGGGATGCAGAACAGCGATTGTCCCATTACATTTAACTGTCTCTTCCTTTTATGCTGGCAGAGGCAGGACAAAAATACTTGAACCTCTTTTGAGTGTCAGTTATTATTTCTGTAAAATAGGGCTGACACTTACACTGTGTGTAACAGAGCACTGGGAACATAGGAAGGAGGCCCTCAGTGAATGGGAGTTTCCCCCACTCTCCCACCACCCAGGCTTCCTCCCCTTAAAGTTGGGAAATACAGGGAGGAATTTCTGATAAAATAGAATATCTAACTTCAAGTTAGTGCAACAATTTTGGGGCTCTTCATTCTTATCTAATTTATATACTTTTTGTCTTATTTTGAAACAGTAATTTTTTTGTAGTAGCTAAATCTGCAATCTCTACTTAATTACACCTGATAAAATACATTATCCTGTCTCAAGCAGCACCTAGCTGAAGAAAATATATTATCCTGTCTCAAGCAGCACCTAGCTGAAGTCTGAGTTAAAACATAAGTGGTATTACAGCCAGTATACCTAAGACTAGCCATAAACTCCATCAGTAAATAAAGTCCTTTCCTTCTGCCTAGTAAGTCTATCTCTCTGGTCTCCTTATCCACCCATCCAGGCATCCACATACCATAATAGGCAGGTTGTGATCATGTTTTCAGCTTACAGATTAAATTACATTTAAAAAATTTTTCTGTTTTCGTGTACCATCTCTCCTGTGTGGATTGGTATTCATATTGCTGTCCACTCAGGACAGGTAACGTGAAGACAATGGCTGACCGCATTCTGACCATGAGATCTGAGCTCAGGGCACGATTAGAAGCCCTCAAGACCCCTGGAACCTGGAACCATATCACGGAGCAGATTGGAATGTTCAGTTTCACCGGGTTGAACCGTAAGTGGCCCCACCGCCTTGAATGCTCACTGTTGGACACAGCACTCCTCACAGCCAGTGTTCTTGGGCTTGGCTCCCTTAGCTGTTGCCCATTTGGTCAGCTATGACTTTGGACCAGAACAAGTTAGATTTTCTCAGTGTGCCCCGCCCATCTCCTGGACTGCTTGGGTCTCAGAAGAGCATTGTGTGGTCTACCCTCCAGAACATAACTCAGATACTTTCATTTTTATGGGCTTGGGAAGTGACTCAGAGCCAGCTGGGAAGTAAGAGGATTTGTACCTTGGAGCCTTGATTTATGAAACATCTTTTATAAATGCTTAGGCACCTTTTGGGTTTTCCTTAACCTTAAGTATAAATATTACATATGATTATCGAAGGACCTAATTTCTTAACAGGTCTTTCCTAGTCTCCAAGCATTGCCTAGGTTACAACATTCGCTTTTCACTTCATAAAAAAGAATTTAGATTGGTAGTTGGAATTAAAAGTCAGTTGACAGTCTAGCAGGCAGACATGCACGATCTTGGTCAGCCGTCAGTAGGGTGTATCAGTGATTGGCCATCCCATCTGATGATAGAGGACTCATTCATTTAATAAATAATTCCTGAGCACCTCAAGCCAAGCCACTGGTTGCATGGTGCAGATATGACCTCCCTGTGGAGCTTGTGTCTGAGTGGCTCAGGGGACAGATGTGTGCCTTTGGGTAGTCAGTAGAACCTTAGGTACTGGGAGGTACTATAAACCAGGGCCATCAGAGTGCCTGTCTGAAATGGGCTCAGAAAAAAGCCAAAAGAAAGGTGGTAGAGACTGTATATTGCAGACTCACTGAAACACTTTGGGGTAAAATGAGGCTAACCAAGAAAGTAAACGGATAGCTCAGTTAGCCTTTGGTGTCCTCACAGTTCTGGAATGGGGAATTAATTCACTTAATTAAGGAAAATCATCCTTATACAATTTTTAAGATATTAAGTGTAATGGAAATGGTGTTTAGTAGTAATATTCTTTTTTTTTCCCTAGCCACATTTCTTTTTTTTTTTAAAAATAAATTTATTTATTTATTCATTTATTTAATTTTTGGCTGCATTGGGTCTTCCCTGCTGCACGCGGGTTTTCTCTAGTTGCTGAGAGCAGGGGCTACTCTTTGTTGCGGTGCGCAGGCTTTTTGTTGTGGTGGCTTCTCTTATTGCAGAGCAGGGGCTCTAGGCACGCGGGCTTCAGCAGTTGTGGCTCACGGGCTCTAGAGCGCAGGCTTAGTAGTTGTGGCATACGGGCTTAGCTGCTCTGTGGCATGTGGAATCTTCCCGGACCAGGGCTCGAACCCATGTCCCGTGCATTGGCAGGTGGATTCTTAACCACTACGCCACCAGGGAAGCCCTCTTTTTTTTTTTTAATTTATTTTTTTATGCAGCAGGTTCTTATTAGTTATCTATTTTATACATATTAGTGTATACATGTCAATCCCAATCTCCCAATTCATCCCACCACCACCACCCCGCCACTTTCCCCCCTTGGTGTCCATACGTTTGTTCTCTACATCTGTGTCTCTATTTCTGCCTTGCAAACCGGTTAATCTGTACAATTTTTCTAGATTCCACATATATGTGTTAATATACGATATTTGTTTTTCTCTTTCTGACTTACTTCACTCCGTATGACAGTCTCTAGGTCCACCCACATCTCTACAAATGACCCAATTTTGTTCCTTTTTACGGCTGAGTAATAGTCCATTGTATATATGTACCACATCTTTATCCATTTGTCTGTCGATGGGCTTGCTTCCATGACCTGGCGATTGTAAAGAGTGCTGCAGTGAACACTGGGGTGCATGTGAGTAGTAATATTCTAAAAGCTCACAAGGTGGGGATGTCTTCCCATGAAGTATCCATATTGTCCCACTCTCCAGAGTAGGAAATTAGTTTTATTATGAATTGAAAAGTGGTGAGAATAGACCTGGGCTTATAACATAAAGTTATACTTTTAGAACTTGGCATTATTTACCCTTTTTAAAAACAGGGTTTGTTTTTTTTCCTCCCGACATTTTATTAGGAAAAATTTTAAACATACAGAAAAGTTAGAGGACTTGAACCCCATGTGCCCGCCACATAGTTTCTACAATTCTCATGTTGTGGTACTTCCTTTTCTACATTTTATCTATCAGAACAGGGGCTTTCATCCTGAAATATTTTTAAAATTGGGTATATGCCTATATTGGCCTTTTTCCAGGGAAAGAGTCCCTAACTTTTACTAGCTTCTCAACTGTGATACTCCCTTTCCCCATAAAAGTAGAGAAGTTTCATTTCTATTTAAGAAAACGGGGCGGGAGCCCTGTAACCACAACATCTACCTCTGGAGCATAGGCTTTACAAGGTGCTGTGCCCGTGGCTCTGTTGATGTGTGAGGTTAGGCGCTCTCTCCTTGGATGGCTGTAATTCACATAGTTAAAGCTGATCAGGGCTACTGTGAAGGTGGCTTTGTTTGGAGGGGCCCAAAGGTAGCACTGAGTACAGGGTCTAGGTTTTTCACTTCCATACAGAGGCAGTATAGTATCCTGGCTAAGAGCTGAGAGCCGGGAGTTATACTGCCTACCTTAAAATTCCAGATTCACAGCTGACTAGCTGTGTGACCTTGGGAAGGTCATTTAACTTCCATCTATGCCATCTGTAACATGGGGGCGATAAGGTTATTATCAAGATTAACTGAGCTAATATAAAGTGCTTAGAACACTGCCTGGCACCTAATGTTTGCTCCTCTGATGATTATGATTTTATTACTGTCTTAGTCTGCTTGGGCTGCTATAACAAAATGTCATAGACTGGGTGGCTTAAACAACAGAAATTTATTCCTCACAGTTCTGGAGGCTGGGAAGTCTGAGATCAGGATGCCAGCATCAACAGGTTCTGGTCGGGTTTCTCTTCCTAGCTTGCAAGTGGCTGTCTTCTTGCTGTATCCTCACATGAAGGGAGGAGGTGAGGGGGGGAGAGAGAGAGAGAGAGCTCGTGCATGAGCAAGCCTCTCTGGTCTCTTCTTATAAAGGTCACTATTCCCATCATGCATGCTTACCCTCGTGACCTCATCTAAACCTAATTACCAGCCAAAGGCTCCACCTCCTAATACCATCACAATGGGGCTTAGGGTTTCAAAGTATGAATTTTGGAGAGACACAAACATTCAGTCCATGACAATTATTATTATCCTGATCCCTCAAATTGATGGTGCCTTAAGGGTGCTAATTACTTAGGGGAAAAAAATCAGCTAAAATTCTCTCATGGATTTGCAATAAAGCAAAAAAAGCTCTAGAGATTGTGGCAGAAGGGAAGTACAGGCAGTCCCTTCCCATTTCATACAGCAGCGTTTCTGCAGACTCATGGGAAAACCCTCCTGTGTGTGTGTGTGTGTGTGAATGAGAGCTGAGATGCGCCAGGCCCGAGAGGTCTCTGCAGTGTTCAGCCTGCGGGTTCGCACACACAGCATTTATCCAGCAATGCTCATCTCAGGGCCTTGTCCAATGTACTGTGAAAATGAAACGTCAAAGGGAAGTTGCTCTGGGTGCTCAGGCTTAAACAAATAGAGGTGAAGGAAGAGATAAACAAAGCAGTTCTTAACCAGTTTTTCATATTAATGGATTGTTCTTAGGTCTGTGGGTTTGGTTGAGTGGATAGGGTGTCCCGGTGAACGTAACCTCCAAGGTTTGGTTGGGAGGTAGTCCCAGATTAAAAGTCCCATCAGGAAGAACCGTGTTAAACTTGCTGGGGATTAGGAAGTTAGCTCATAAGAGTAGTTTCCAGAATCTGCTGAGCGTATTTCTCACTGTGTCAGGTGGACAAAATAACTCCTATTGTTTTGCTTCTCTGTGTTAGGGGGAAGAAAGGAAATTGTCATTGTAATGGACTCTCTGGACCTCCATTACTTAAAGGATTCCTACTGCTCTGATTATGTATCTCTTTTGGTTTTCAACAGCCAAGCAGGTTGAGTATCTGGTCAATGAAAAGCACATCTATCTGCTGCCAAGTGGTCGGATCAACATGTGTGGCTTAACCACCAAAAACCTAGATTATGTGGCCAGCTCCATCCATGAAGCAGTCACCAAAATCCAGTGAAGAAACACCACCCAAACAAGCACCACCAAAGCGGTCCTCTGTCTTGTGTATTCCCTGCCTGCACAAACCTGGTTGTATACATCACAACTAGATTAGAGACTACTGAGGGACAGAAAAGCTGTTCTGGTGAGGCGGTTTCTGTTTAAGCTGGCCCCACGGGAAGAGAACATGTCTTGAAAGGAAATGGGGATCTGGGATTAGAGCCCGTTTGGAGGCCAGAGCAAATTAAGGCTTTTATTTGAGAAGAATAAAAAGATACTTTGATGATGAAATGTAGATGTCTTGCCCCCTCGCTGGAAGCAGGAGTATTGCCCATGTCACTTGTGTGCTCCTCTGTGTTGCTTTACTCTGTACAAATTTGAGTCCCAAAGATCAAGTTGTCTGAAGAGCCAAGTGTGATTGTGGGTGTCATTTGTGTCATTAAAACTCGTCATCTCGCAGAGTCTCTGTCTCCCTGCTCTTTCTGCATGGTTGTGTCCCTGTCCCTAAGCTTGAGTTCTTTAGAGTGACCAAGTTAAGAAATACATTTATATCTCACCCACACATTTAACTGACATGAAAGTTTCATAAAACAGTATTTACCCTTGCTATGTGTAATGCATTCTGATATTTTCTATTCTATTCTATTCTATTCTATTCTATTCTATTCTATTCTATTCTATTCTATTCTGTTTCACTAAAGTAATAAAGTGAAAGTGCTGATTGAGGCCCATGGACTTGATTTTGTCATCCGCTAATGGGTTGTAACCCATGATTTAAAGTGAATGCTGGGGCATAGAGAATGGACTTGAGGACATGGGGAGGGGGAAGGGTAAGCTGGGACGAAGTGAGAGAGTGGCATGGACATATATACACTACCAAATGTAAAATAGATAGCTAGTGGGAAGCAGCCACATAGCACAGGGAGATCAGCTCGGTGCTTTGCGACCACCTAGAGGGGTGGGATAGGGAGAGTGGGAGGGAGATGCAAGAGGGAGGGGATATGGGGATATATGTATGCATATAGCTGATTCACTTTGTTATACAGCAGAAACTAACACACCATTGTAAAACAATTATACTCCAATAAAGATGTTAAAAAAAAAGTGAATGCTAGAGTGGGATTTACCCGTTGCCAAAGAAAAAACTAAAATATATTCCTGCAATCTGCCTCCCTTTAGTGAACTCACCATAACACAGCCCTTTGACAGTTTTGTCCTTCAGAGGCCAGCCATCTTCATATGTTACTTAAGAAACTGAACTTCATGGCTTCATAGAAGGGTTGACATCACTCAGGGTGATTCTAGAACCCAGTCCCTCCCACTGTAGTTGGAGTACCTCTTAGTCTATTGAAATGATTAGAGCCACTTAAACATAGATCACATTTTCCAGGGAGTCCAAGGGACTCTCCAAATGATGATTTAGTAGAATTTGAGTTTTACTTAAAACAAGAGGGTCTAGTAATTGGTGTCTTAAAACTGAAAAGTAATTCTTGTTATGTTAACAGGATCTGCCCCTTTTTAGGATGCCTTTGAGTTGTTATAAAATCCTACAGTCTTTTTTTTTTTTTTTTTTTCCAGACTGGAAGAATATATTTGCCATGCATATAATAGACAAAGGATTACTATTCAGAATTATAAAGAATTCCTGTTATACAGGATTACTATCTGGGATTTTTTTATTTTAATTTTTAAAATCCTACAAATTAAAAAGAAAAATACAGATAACCCAGTAGAAAAATGAACAAAGGATACGAACAGGTAATTCAGAGGGAAAACTCAAATCAATTATAAACAATGAAAATGTTCTGAACATCGCTAGAAAAAATGGAAATGTAATGAAAGTAACAGGATACTATTTTACACTTAGATTGGGGAAATGGGAAATATGGTACAAATATGTTGGAGAGCAATTTGGCAACATTTTGAAAAGCTGAGGATGTGTGTACTTTACAATCAAGGAATCATATGCACTTTATGTATGCACGTTAGAGAAACTCACTTGTGCACCTGGAGAGAGCCATGGGAGTGACCAGGGCACAGTGTAACAGTGAAGAGATGAAAACACAAGTGTGCATCAGTAGGGGGTACATCAGCACCCCACATCCAGTACAGTCACAGGACTGGACATGGCACCAGAGCTGTGTGTGTCAATGAGGGTAAAGCTCACACATGATTTTGAGTGGATGAAAGGTGAGATGAGATGCCATTTGTGATACCATTTCTCAAAATGTGCTGCATATTGTAGTTGCTTATGAATACATACATATGTACTAAAAATTTTAAATATAGGTAGGAAAGTTACACATCAATCTCAGGACAGTGGTTACCAGTGAGGAGAAACGGAGTGAGACGGTGAGGTGCTTAACCTGTAACTGTGATATTTTCTTTAAAAATTATGTATCTAAAAGAAATATGAGGAGAGGCTTTATTAATAAAATTAACATTTACTGAATACAATTTGCCATTGTCAGGCACTATTGTAAGCCCTTGTATGTATCGGTTCACTTAATCCTCAACAATAAATCAGTGTGGTAGGTACTAATGTTATCATCACCCTTAGCAGAGGAGAAAAGAATGATAGTAAATCAAGTAACTTGCCTAATATTAATATTAGTCACATGACTAGTAGGTGCTAGGATTTGAACCTAAGAAGTCTGGGTCCAGAGTCCATAAGTTTAAGCTATTACTCTACCCTGTTGCTGTGCCTTATTCTCTCTGAATCTCCTAAAGCAGGAAGGGCGAGTACGGAGCAGTTCTCAGGGGCTCAGAGCGTAGCCTGTGATTCGCTCAGCGTCAAGGGCAGAGTAGCCTACATGGCCTTCTCTGTCAGAATTCAGTCTTTCTGAAGCCTAATCTGGAACTCTGTGATTCCAAAAGGTACAGGGTGGCCACGTTCATCCGAAGCCGCCTCCTACACCTGCCTCTCCCTCAAAATACCTGTCTGTTCAGTCTTCCACTCTTCCCTGTCAGGAAGAGGGAAGACACTCCTCACCAATTCCTTCTTCAGGATCTGCCAGGAATGGGACACCATATATCTCCTCATGGCTCCTGAGTTGGCAAATGGCACAACAGCCCCTTTGCCTTTCAAGGGTAGAACCACAAATCTTTCCCCAAGAATCCAGTTATACTAGAAATAAAGTTTCCTTAGTGGCAAGGTAAGAGCTCCTCTCCATTCCTCATATCCGACCAACAGTGGCTGGAAGCCTTGTTTGGACAGATCTCATGTCACAATGGAGGATTCTGGAAGGAACAGGGGGCAGTGGGAAATAATTGGAATCTGGGAATCTAATGTTTACTGAGAACTCATAGGCATTATCTTAGTTAATCCTCACAACTACTACAAATAACCCAGAGGGACTTCAC
This sequence comes from Leucopleurus acutus, assembly GCF_964270905.1. Taxonomy (NCBI): domain Eukaryota; kingdom Metazoa; phylum Chordata; class Mammalia; order Artiodactyla; family Delphinidae; genus Leucopleurus; species Leucopleurus acutus. The sequence continues at coordinate 28,745,800 of NC_139156.1, forward strand.
ACCCAGTCCTTACATGAGGCTGAGGCTCAAAGTAGCTAAATGACTATGAGTCATGGGGCCATCTTAAAGTGGGAGGCTTCTGGGCTGGAGGTGGGGGCACCCAACACCTCAGCCTGGGGACCACTCTGAGGCTTAGAAACGAACCCCTGGAGTGTAGGTACAAGGCACTATCCTGTAAATCTTGTTAAGTCAGCAAATCAGGAACACTCCGTGTTGGGCTGCACACCACAGGCCTGCAAGCCCTGTACTTACCCAGCCTCAAGACCGAAGAAATAAAATCCTACAGTCTTGAAGGACGATCAGGGTCTCAGAAATCATTAACTCCAGCCTCTCTCCCAGTGCAAGAGTCTCTTCTATGTTGTCCCTGACTCATCACTTTTAACTGGGGTGGGTTGGGTTCTTTCTTTTTTTTCTTTTCTCACAGCACGTTTTACATGCTTACATTAAATTATATGTTCATTTATTTATTTTTAATTTTATTTATTTTTTATACAGCAGGTTCTTATTAGTTACCTATTTTATACATATTAGTGTATATATGTCAATCCCAATCTCCCAATTCATCCCACCACCATCCCCACCCCCCCACCACTTTCCCCCTTGGTGTCCTTATGTTTGTTCTCTACATCTGTGTCTCTATTTCTGCCCTGCAAACCAGTTCATCTGTACCATTTTTCTAGGTTCCACATATATGCATTAATATACGATATTTGTTTTTCTCTTTCTGACTTACTTCACTCTGTATGACAGTCTCTAGATCCATCCATGTTTCTACAAATGACCCAATTGCATTCCTTTTTATGGCTGAGTAATATTCCATTGTATATATGTACCACATCTTCTTTATCCATTCGTCTGTTGATGGGCATTTAGCTTACTTCCATGACCTGGCTATTGTAAATAGTGCTGCAGTGAACATTGGGGTGCATGTATCTTTTTGAATTATGGTTTTCTCTGGGTATATGCCAGGTAGTGGGATTGCTGGATCATATGGTAATTCTATTTTTAGTTTTTTGAGGAACCTCCATACTGTTCTCTATAGTGGCCATATCAATTTACATTCCCACCAACAGTGCAAGAGGGTTCCTTTCCCTTTTCTCCACACCCTCTCCAGCATTTGTTGTTTGTAGATTTTCTGATGATGCCCATTCTAACTGGTGTGAGGTGATACCTCATTGTAGTTTTGATTTGCATTTCTCTAATAATTAGTGATGTTGAGCAGCTTTTCATGCTTTTTGGCCATCTGTATATCTTCTTTGGAGAAATGTCTATTTAGGCCTTCTTCCCAGTTTTGGATTGGGTTGTTTGTTTTTTTACTATTGAGCTGCATGAGCTGTTTATATATTTTGGAGATTAATCCTCTGTCCGATGATTCATTTGCAAATATATTCTGAGGGTTGTCTTTTCGTCTTGTTGTAGTTTCCTTTGCTTTGCAAAAGCTTTTAAGTTTCATTAGGTTCCATTTGTTTATTTTTGTTTTAATTTCCATTACTCTAGGAGATGGGTCAAACAAGATCTTGCTGTGATTTATGTCCAAGAGTGTTCTTCCTATGTCTTCCTCTAAGAGTTTTATAGTGTCCGGTCTTACATTTAGATCTTTAATCCGTTTTGAGTTTATTTTTGTGTATGGTGTTAGGGAGTGTTCTAATTTCATTCTTTTACATGTAGCTGTCCAGTTTTCCCGGCACCATTTATTGAAGAGACTGTCTTTTTTCCGTTGTATATCCTTGCCTTTGTCATAGATTAGTTGACATAGGTGTGTGGGTTTATCTCTGGGCTTTCTATCCTGTTCCATTGATCTATATGTCAGTTTTTGTGCCAGTACCTTATTGTCTTGATTACTGTAGCTTTGTAGTATGGTCTGAAGTCAGGGAGTCTGATTCCTCCAGCTCCTTTTTTTTCCCTCAAGACTGCTTTGGCTATTCAGGGTCTTTTGTGTCTCCATACAAATTTTAAGATTTTTTGTACTAGTTCTGAAAAAATGCCACTGGTAATTTGATAGGGATTGCATTGAATCTGTAGATTGCTTTGGGTAGTATAGTCATCTTCACAATATTGATTCTTCCAATCCAAGAACATGATGTATCTCTCCATCTGTTGGTGTCATCTTTGATTTCTTTCATCAGTGTCTTAATATTTTTCTGCATACAGGTCTTTTGTCTCCTTAGGTAGGTTTATTCCTGGGTATTTTATTCTTTTTGTTGCAATGGTAAATGGGAGTGTTTCCTTAATTTCCCTTTCAGATTTTTCATCATTAGTGTATAGGAATGCAAGAGATTTCTGTGCATTAATTTTGTATCCTGCAACTTTACCAAATTCATTGATTAGCTCTAGTAGTTTTCTGGTGGCATCTTAGGTTTCTCTATGTACAGTATGTCATCTGCAAACAGTGAGTTTTACTTCTTCTTTTCCAATTTGTATTCCTTTTATTTCTTTTTCTTCTCTGATTGCCATGGCTAGGACTTCCAAAACTATGTTGAATAATAGTGGCAAGAGTGGACATCCTTGTCTTGTTCCTGATCTTAGAGGAAATGCTTTCAGTGTTTCACCATTGAGAATGATGTTTGCTGTGGGTTTGTCGTATATGGCCTTTATTATGTTGAGGTAGGTTCCCTCTATGCCCACTTTCTGGAGAGTTTTTATCATAAATGGGTGTTGAATTTTGTCAAAAGCTTTTTCTGCATGTATTGAGAAGATCATATGGTTCTTCTTCAATTTGTTAATATGGTGTATCACATTGATTGATTTGCGTATATTGAAGAATCCTTGCATCCCTGGAATAAATCCCACTTGATCATGGTGTATGATCCTTTTAATGTGTTGTTGGATTCTGTCTGCTAGTATTTTGTTGAGGATTTTTGCATCTATATTCATCAGTGATATTGGTCTGTAATTTTGTTTTTTTGTAGTATCTTTGTCTGGTTTGGTATCAGGGTGATGGTGGCCTTGTAGAGTGAGTATGGGAGTGTTCCTCCTCTGCAATTTTTCAGAAGAGTTTGAGAAGGATGGGTGTTAGCTCTTCTCTAAATGTTTGATAGAATTCACCTGTGAAGCCATCTGGTCCTGTACTTTTGTTTGTTGGAAGACTTTTAATCACAGTTTCAATTTCATTACTTGTGATTGGTCTGTTCATATTTTCTATTTCTTCCTGGTTCAGTCTTGGGAGGTTATACCTTTCTAAGAATTTGTCCATTTTTTCCCGGTTGTCCATTTTATTGGCACAGAGTTGCTTGTAGTAGTCTATTATGATGCTTTCTATTTCTGCAGTGTCTGTTGTAACTTCTTCTTTTTCATTTCTAATTTTATTGATTTGAGTCCTCTTCCTTTTTTTCATGATGAATCTGGCTAAGGGTTTATCAATTTTGTTTATCTTCTCAGAGAACCAGCTTTTAGTTTTATTGATCTTTGCTATTGTTTTCATTTCATTTATGTCTGCTCTGATCTTTATGATTTCTTTCCTTCTGTTAACTTTGGGTTTTGTTTGTTCTTCTTTCTCTAGTTCCTTTAGGTGTAAGGTTAGATTGTTTATTTGAGATGTTTCTTTTTTCTTGAGGTAGGCTTGTATTGCTCTAAACCTCCCTCTTAGAACTGCTTTTGCTGCATCCCATAGGTTTTGGATCATCGTGTTTTCATTGTAATTTGTCTCTAGGTATTTTTTGATATCCTCCTTCATTTCTTCAGTGATCTCTTGGTTATTTAGTAATGTATTGTTTAGCCTCCTTTTTTTTTTTTTATGTTTTTTCCCCCCCTGTAATTGATTTCTAATCTCATAGCATTGTGGTCAGAAAAGATGCTTGATATGATTTCAATTTTCTTAAATTTACCGAGGCTTGATTTGTGACCCAAGATGTGATCTATCCTGGAGAATGTTCCGTGCACACTTGAGAAGAAAGTGTAATCTACTGTTTTTGGATGGAATGTCCTGTAAATATCACTTCAATCTATCTGGTCTATTGTTTCATTTAAAGCTTCTGTTTCCTTATTTATTTTCATTTTGGATGATCTGTCCATTGGTGTAAGTGAGGTGTTAAAGTCCCCCACTATTACTGTGTTACTGTCGATTTCCTCTTTTATAACTGTTAGCAGTTGCCTTATGTATTGAAGTGCTCCTGTGTTGGGTGCATATATATTTATAATTGTTATATCTTCTTGGATCGATCCCTTGATCATTATGTAGTGTCCTTCTTTGTCTCTTGTAATAGTCTTTATCTTAAAGTCTCTTCTGTCTGATATGAGAATAGCTACTCCAGCTTTCTTTTGACTTCCATTTGCATGGAATATCTTTTTCCATCCCCTCACTTTCAGTCTGTATGTGTCCCTAGGTCTGAAGTGGGTCTCTTGTAGACAGCATATATATGGGTGTTGTTTTTGTATCCATTCAGGAAGCCTGTGTCTTTTGGTTGGAGCATTTAATTCATTCACATATAAGGTAATTATCGAAATCTATGTTACTATTACCATTTTCTTAATTGTTACGGGGTTTTTTTTGTAGGTCCTTTTCTTCTCTTGTGTTTCCCACTTAGAGAAGTTCCTTTGGCATTTGTTGTAGAGCTGGTTTGGTGGTGCTGAATTCTCTTAGCTTTTGCTTGTCTGTAAAGCTTTTGATTTCTCCGTTGAATGTGAATGAGATCCTTGTGAGTAAAGTAATCTTGGTTGTAGGTTCTTCCCTTTCATTACTTTAAATATATCGTGCCACTCCCTTCTGGCTTGTAGAGTTTCTGCTGAGAAATCAGCTGTTAACCTTATGGGAGTTCCCTTGTCTGTTGTCATTTTTTTCATGTTGCTTTCAATAATTTTTCTTTGTCTTTAATTTTTGTCAATTTGATTACTATGTGTCTCAGCATGTTTCTACTTGGGTTTATCCTGCCTGGGACTGTCTGTGCTTCCTGGACTTGGGTGGCTATTTCCTTTCCCATGTTAGAGAAGTTTTCGACTATAATCTCTTCAAATATTTTCTCGGGTCCTTTGTCTCTCTCTTCTCCTTCTGGGACCCCTATAATGCGAATGTTGTTGTGTTTAATGTTGTCCTAAAGGTCTCTTAGGCTGTCTTCATTTCTTTTCATTCTTTTTTCTTTATTCTGTTCTGCAGCAGTGAATCCACCATTCTCTCTTCCAGGTCACTTACCCATTCATCTGCCTCAGTTATTCTGCTATTGATTCCTTCTAATGTATTTTTCATTTCAGTTATTGTATTGTTCATCTCTGTTTGTTTGTTCTTTAATTCTTCTAAGTCTTTGTTAAACATTTCTTGCATCTTCTCGATCTTTGCCTCCATTCTTTTTCCGAGGTCCTGGATCATCTTCACTATCATTATTTTGAATTCTTTTCCTGGGAGGTTGCCTATCTCCACTTCATTTAATTGTTTTTCTGGGGTTTTATATTGTTCCTCCATCTGGTACAAAGTCCTCTGCCTTTTCATTTTGTCTGTCTTTCTGTGAATGTGGTTTTCCTTTCACAGGCTGCAGAATTGTAGTTCTTCTTGCTTCTGCTGTCTGCCCTCTGTGGGTTGGGTTCTTTCAATGCTTGGTGAAACATCCCATTCTACTGATGGAGTAATTTCATTACAAAGATCTTTTACCTTGACCCAGAATTTGATCTCCATCTGTCCTACTCACCCAGTCCCCCTCTTCTCTTCCTTAAAACCACAGACACTAATTGTACTGGCACTTCTAATTGATGACTTTTCAAATATTTGAGAATAGCGGTTGTTATCCCTTGTTTTTGCTTCTCCCTGTGAAACTCCTCCCTCCAAGATTCTGCAGTGTTTGAGCACAGATTATGGTTTCCAGATCCTTCACCACCCGGCTGGCTCCCTAGCAGTCCTTCAGAAAACGTGCAGGTGCATGATTGGGTCTAGTGGATGGGAACAGATTTCAAGTGATGAGATGACCTTGCACTCAACTCTTCATTGCTTTCATTCTATTTTTCTTTCTGTCAATATTTGTTCTTCCTATTTAAAGATGCTTGCCGTTCATAAGGGAAGAATAACAAAACTGGAGTCGAATGATTCTACATTTTGTCAGTCTTCTATCATTCTTCCGAAACACAGCTTTAAACCATGAATTCTCAACAAGGGTGATAGTACCCCTTAGATTGGGGCTAAAAATTGGTTCATGGGGACAAAGAAAGTCCGAGATACTGAAGTGGTTTTGTAGTCCTGCAAAGCACAATCTTACTTGACAAAATTTTATTTCTGGGTATTTAATTTCTCTTGTTGGGGAGAATTTGAACTTAATTTTTGTCTTTAGGGGGATTGCTAATGAAAAACCGGTTGAAAACACTTCTTCAAGTCAAAGTATACCTACCAAAGTTCTCAAATGTTTTTAGTATTTAAAAAAGCTCCAATCTCAGGAGTTCCCTGGTGGTCCAGTGGTTAAGAATCTGCCTTCCAATGCAGGGGATGTGGGTTTGATCCCTGGTTGGGGAACTAAGATCCCACATGCCATGGGGCAACTAAGCCTGCCTGCTACAACTAGAGAGAAGCCCATGTGCCACAACTAAGACCCAACTAAGCCAAAAATAAATAAAAGCCCCAGTCTCAATAGGAATCTGCCTTTCTTCATTCTCTTCTTACATATATTCCCAACAGCGTGTTCTTTTTCCCCACGAGCGGGGGCCTGAGCAAGTCTGGGAAAAGCCAGGCTAAGTGAGTTACACAGGTTTCTTTACTGCAGGGCTTCTCGGCACCTCTCACATGCAGGAACGCTCATTTCTTTCTCAAAATCACCCTGGAAAGGAAGTTTCACAGCCTGCCCTCTTTTACAGTCTATGAAATAGGCTGGGAACAGTTAGGTGAATTGCTCAAGTTTCCATGGCCAGGAAGTTGCGGAGCCTAGGGGTGTGAGTGCTTCCTCGCAAGCGTGGACCAGTCCTACCTCTGAAGTTCACAGTGCACACCTGCTTAGCACAAGACCTGGCACATAAAACCCTCAGCAAAATAGTTGTATCATTTATTTACTGTTAATGAACTTAACAGCCTATGGAGGCTCCTGGGAAGAATTATGGGTCGTACTGGTGCAGGTCACTCGCTAATTGTCCTGTGTGGTGGTTGAAGACTTTGGTAGTAGGTGTCAGATTCCAACCCTCTGCAAAGACCTTAAAAACCCCAACACCTGTGCCCACCTGTCTGGCTGTCCCCTCGCTCCTGCCTTGGTTTAAAACTAATCAATAAGCCCTGCCTGCTCCCTCATTCCTTTTCCCAGCCTTTGGTTGGAAAGTGCTGAAATTAGGCCACTTTTGCTCCTCTCCAAAGGGCCTACAGAAGTGAGCCATTGTGACCAGCACATTGTCTCAAGTGCTAGACTGGGTTTTGGCCTCCAAGACCTTGAACTTAGAAGGCACCCAGCCCAGTGCCTTGCACATCACGGGGCTCTGGAAAACGCCAGCCCTTCTCATTATCATCCTTGTGCTTCTTCCTTGTCCAGAAGTCACACTCTGGCTTCTCATTTGGCTTTTACTTTCCATTTCTGGCATTCGTTCTTGCAACATCTTACTCATCTGATATCCCAAAGCAGAGCGCGAGGGCTTTTCTGTAACCTTACCTGCAACCTCACACCTGGTCTCAAGAGGGGTGCCTCTTTAGGCAGGTGGGCCTCAGGTAAGATAATTATGTGTGTACCCCCCACCCTGCACCTCAAATGAAACCATGTCAGAACACTGAGATGCCGGGGCAAGGGAAACAGCCACATTCCAGGAAAAGCATTTTTATTTTATTTAAAAATTATTTACAGTTATTGAGCCTTCACAAATGCTTTATTTTAAAATCCTCTTTTTTTTTTTTTAAATCTGAAGAAAATCTTGGGTTGGGGTGGGGAATAGGGAGGGGAGTGGTGACAGGCTCCTTAGGGATTTTGCATAGGGATGGATTAATGCAACAGCAGTGGTGTAAGGGGTAATGAAAGGAAGACTAGACAGGCAGGCCCCCTCGGGCCAGTGGCCAGCTGGGCAAGATGACTGCATGATGGCAGTCCTTGTTTGAAACTCACTGTTTACTGGTTTGGGTCGGAGCACCCAGCACCAAGGGCTGACACTTTGCCTATTTCTACCAGGCAAGAGTAGGTGTTGGGGGTGGGCGGTAGCTGTGAGTTATCTACAAGAAGTCATGCACTGCTGAGCCTCAGGCAGAGCCAGGCAAGGGATGTGAAGTCAATAATACATTGATGAAAGAGGCATCTCCAGCTGGAAAGTCTACTTCCACATGCTGTGTCCCTCCTGTTGGCAACACCTGCTCTGGTTTGGTGGGGGAGGGGGACCAAGTTATGTCGGGTGTAGGCTGTACAGCACCACAGGGTGTGTCAGGGGTTTCTGACGACTTCCACGTGGTGGGTGCCAGCTTTCCCTATCGATTTGATGGACACTTGAGAAGAATCTGTCTCAAACTAACCAGTATTCACTTCACTCTGCACTGCAGAAACTCTGGGCTGAAAGTTCCACTAGTTAAAATAGTGGCTTTTAACACTTTGTGGGTCTGAGACCTTTGAAAATCGTATGAAAGCTTTAGGCCTCTGGAAAACACACATAAGAACGCAGACACTAAATTCTGACAGAGTCAGGGGTTTCATAGACCCTCTGAAGTCCAACAATGGACCCCCTGGAGCAATGGACCCCAAGTTAAGGACCCCCTGAGTTAAAGGTTCCTCTGGGTATTTTCTTTTGAGATGCAAATAACCCAGAGGAATTATCAGCCTCCCCGCTCCCCATGTGATTATTGATTGAATGGGTGGGGGGAGGTGAGAGTAATGGTTTTGGAGGAAGGGAAGGGAAGCCTGAATAGTATACCCCAGAGAAAAGTTAGGGAATGGTTTGGAGATCAGCAGGTAGCACTGGATCACTGGATCCCTGATCTAGGGGTGGGACATACATCAGAAAGGGGGGCAGGTGTCCCAAAGACAACCTTCACTTACTTCCACATTTTCCCTAAGGCTGGCTGTGTGGTTCCGGATCAGAACGAGTTTGTTCTTCAAGTAGGTCTGTGCAGTCATCCTGCCATCTGGTGGTGATGCTTGGAATTGCACCTGCCCCAACATCAGGTGAAAAACCAGAGATCTAAGATCAGTACGTTCTTAGAATAAAGTACGCTCAGCTGACTTGCTGGAGTGGAGTAATGGGTGGGGGTGGGGGGAATGGATGAAAAAAGAAGAGTGATTCTTCAGTGTTCCAGTGTAATATACACTGAAGTCCCATGAGAGCTGCATCCTTCTTGGCCGACCTGGGCACTCTTTGGTTTGTCATGGCTAAAAACTTTCCACATATATATATTTTTTGAACTTAAAACCTGAAGTTCCATCTCTGGCTCCCAAATGGGGTTCTCTGCTCCCTGCTCCTCCTCTTCCAGAGCAGATTTATTGTTGGATTGATGAGTACTGATCAGGAGCCAAAACAGATGTGTCCCTGGGAAATAACAGTGACTTGAGGTTCCATCTCACATTCTTTCCATTCCAGCTGAGACACACCTCCCAGGCTGCTGGAACCCTTATCTAACAGGAAACTGGTCACTGACAGTTATCTGTCCTGTAACTTCACATGCCAACGTGACTGTCCCGCTGCTCTAATGTTCTGGAGGAATTCGTGGTGCATCTCCTGAACTAATCTTCCTATCTGCTGCTCCAGCCTCCTTTGTGCCCGTCTGCCAGTGGCACCTTTTGACCTAAGCTAAGTATGAAATATGGTGCCAGGGGACACCAAAGAACAAAAAAGGGCATCAGGGATCCTCGAGTGGCACTGTCAGCCTGGGGTCATTTCTTCTCCAGTCCCAGACTGTGCTGTGGATAAAACCATTTCTAGCATGTTCCACTGAGGCACCTCCTTCCGTTATGGCTACCGCAAGGCTCTGAGTCAAACTGGAGGAACGAGGGAAAATCTGCCAAACCGACAGCTAGGGGTGAAGAGGTGGCAAGGAAAGCGGAACGCTCTGTCACCTGTGGGAGGCCTTGGGGAGAAGCAGATGATGGGAGGACGGGTTCTCCCCAAAGCTCTGGAATCTCACGCACCCAGCGAACGCTGACTGCCCTGTCATGTGATGAGAGGGGTTAAGTTGGAGTTCTCCTCAGAGGTTCTCTCTCCATCTGGTGACCTCTTCCTTTTTTGACCACCTGAAAAACACAGCTTGTAAGGATCAATCTTTAAGACTGGGAGGACATTGATACTCTCTCGGTGGTCTAAGCTTTCTTCAAAATAGAAGCAGGAACGGAGACAAAGCCCTTGATAGTTTGTCAGAAGTAACCTGCATTGTCTCCTGGTGCTGACATCAGCATATTTACATCTTGAAGGATTAGGATGCACCTTCCAGCTGAGATGACATCTCCAAAAAGCCGCACACCCAGGCTAGTGCCAATGGAATGGAGATTTCCTGGAGGGGACTGAGTGAAGCCCACACAATGCCTCAGGATCACGCCCCACCATCCCCAGCTCAGATGACTGCCAGACACCCTCTGAGAGAGGGCTGGTCTCACGGACTTTGATGTCCCTGAGCCAGGGGTGGTGGGTGTAGCTGGGAGCCACCCCCCCCCCCCACCGGGGACCTACATTCTCTAGATCAGAGGCAACCTTCCTTCTGCACTGGGGTACGTGGGGATAATTATGTAACTGCCCTCAAGGATGGAAGGGCACTCTGTTCCCAGCTCCACTGTTTTTAGGAAGGAGCATTTTTCACCTTGTTCTCTCTGCCATGGACTTCTTTCCACAGAGGATATTGCTTTCCTTTTTATTGAGTGTCCCAAACACAAATTCTTTCCTTAAAGGACCAGATTGTAAATGTTTTAGGTTTTGCAGGCCATTTGGTCCCTGTTGCAACTACTCAACTCTGCCATTGTGGCCATCAATAACAAGGGGCTTCTATGATCCAGTAAGTCTTTATTTTTTACAGGAATGGGTGGGGGAGGGAGGTCAGGATTTGATCTGTGGCCATGGTTTGCAGACTCCTGTCCTAGACGACCACCAACTGAGTGGGAGAGCTCCCCAAAGTATCAAAGGTGCAGTACTGCCTGAGCCCTATTATGGGTTTCCACAATTGTACCTCATTAGAGTTCCCAACAGGAGTCAATGGTTCCTCCTCCAGGAATAAGATCCTAACATGTTTTTTGTACTAACCAGCTGGCGGGCCGTTTTCATCTGGGTGAACAGCTACTCACTCAAGGTTCTCAGCAACTTCTGGCCCATGGTTTCCTCAAAGCTGCTGCTGCAGCGGCTGGTCTCTGTGTCCAGGTTGATATGACAACATTCACTATCTGATGCTGAGAGAAAGGAAAGAAGAAAGAACACAAGCCTTTCCCACCTACACACCCAGGGATCCAGGTAGGGTGTTTTGGTTGAGGTTCCTCAGCAAGCGAAAGTTCAAAACCAGCTTACTAGCTAGTCTCTGGGGCCCAAAGGAAGGGACGAACCTTAGTAAGAGTGATGCCTGACCTCAGTTTCCTAATGTGTAAATTAGGCCTAATAATAACTATTGATACCTAACATTTAGGGAGCATGGTACCAAGTACTATGATGTGCCCTCCTGTAAACGTGATCTCATTTATGCTCAGAGCTACTTCATGAGCTAGCCACTGTGATTTATATCTACTAATATAAGGAAACATATCTATTAAGATAAGGAAACCTAGTCTTAGGTTAAAGTAACTTGCAGAGCTCCTAAGTGGAGAAGCCAGGATCCGAATCCAGGTGGAAACCTAGCTAACAGTGTCCTACACACTGTTTTCCTAGGAGAATGGATTAAGATGGGTCTGACGCATGGTAGGTGCATAGTAAGCCTTAGTTTCCCTTCCCTGGTGGAATAAGGAGGTGGGAAGTTTTACATGGGGACAGGGGTCCCAGACTTCCCTCACATGGCTCACCCTGGGCCATCCCAGCACCTGGTGGCCTTGACCCCCACCCCAACCTGTTCCTGCAGGGCCCAGTTTCCCTCCCTGACCTGCTCTCATGGGAACAGCTGCAGGAGACAGTGAGAGTTGCTGCGTGCTCTGCCCCTCGAAGTCTGTCATCTCCTCCTGGGTGAAGGCCATCTCCTCCATCCTCAGGTACATGACCTCACTGGGGCTTCTCAGCCCATCTGAACGGCTGCCTGGGGAGGACAGTGAGTGCGTCACCTCCCTGCTTTGTAGAAGACCTGGGGCCCCATGAGGACAAGATGGCAGCTCTGGGCAGGACTGAGGAGGAAGGTAGGGCCGTCCCTACCCCACGGTAGCCCGGCCCATCATCCTCCCAACTGACTTACACGGCAGGCTGTTCCTGTTGCTCAGGAGGGTGACGGCAGGGTCATCCTTGGGGGTCTGGGGTGTGCCCCGGGTCATGGGGGCCTTGGTGGAGTCTCCGTCAGTGAAGGCCTCCACGTCGGGGGACTGAGGTGAGCTGTCCATGCGGCAGGCGGTGAGCGCATTCTGGTACTGCTGCCGTGTGATCTGGAAGGAAGGGGCGGAAGCTCAGGAGCAGCTGGGCAGAGCCCTCCCTGGATGTAGTCTGCCTCCCTGAGCTCAGAAGCAGCCCCACTAAGGTGCTTGGGAACACTTGGCCTTGGTGGCCCGGGATCTATGATCTGGGGGCCTTACCCAAGTTGTACCAGCCCAGCAGTTAAGGGACAATGAGGGGACCCTTTTGCTTGTTTGCCACCAGAGCTCCCTCTGTTCATTTTCATTGGCTGTGGACTCTAGCACCTGGCGGAGCCAAGCCTTCTCCCGAGACCCAGGAGAGGATGGAGGGCATCTTCAGTTAGCAGGGTGGTTGCCCACTGAGAGGTTTAAAACACAGGCTTATACTGTTGCCAAGGACCCTCTTCCTAAAGGGCAGTCAGTGGGGACTCGGCAAGAGCAAGACCCCCAGCTTGTGTCAAGGGCTGAAATAAGAAACTTCCAAATGAAGAACATAAACTGGCAAAACCACCGATGAAGCCAATTTATTACTATTATTTTTTTCTGATGCCTTCCATAGTCATATAGGAATCCATCTGATAAATCCTTCATGAAATTAGTGCCAGGAATAAGCTCCTTTCTCTAGATGAATTATATACTTTCTTATACTGGATGAGAACTCAAATATCCACTAGGTTTCTCCTTTTTCCTTTTATGACCAGGAAGCTCACAAATAAATTTATTTACTTGCAGTAACAAACTCATTCCTGATAGCGTTTTCACAAAATTGGTTTGCAATTTCTTTTCAATTTTTTATTTAAAACATCGTTGGGTTATTTCTTTTGGGAAACCCTACATATTACTGAAAGTTCTACAAATATCCTAAAGAGATGGAACTGATGATTAGATTTTCAGACGCTGGTGAAAGCTCTAGTGCTAATGTTACCCAAGAGAGCTTGCTTTTGCAGACAGATGTTGGGATATGAGGATGGAAACTTCCAGCCATACAGTGCATTATGGCTCACAGAGCACTTAGGAATGTGTTGTCTCCTTTGGTCACAATGACTGCATGGGGTAGGCATGAGAGGTATCGTGATGCCCATTTTACAAATAAGAAAATGAGGTCCAGAAAGATGGGGGACTTGCCTAAGGTTTGACAGTTAGCAAGCCTTCAGAGTCCCAGCCATGTGATGTGTGTTCTGCCTGGGAAAGTGCTATTCATTCTTTGGGGCCAGGGAGATGGAAGATGGAAGTGGGAACTCCAAGTTCTCAGAGGGGAAACTCCAGGGTCTGATAATGGCACCCCTTGCAATCTGGGCATTTCACTTTAAAGGGCCTTTACTCTTGCTCTCCAGGGGAAATCATCTGAGCTCAGCTCTGTACACTGCAAACACACCTGGCTGCATCAGGCTGCCTTTCACATGCCCACGGAGGCTGCCTTTCACAAAACTTTATGGGAGGTCCCCCCAAAACTGCTTTTTTGGGGTCCATAGGCATCAGATGACTGAAGAGAAGCTGGCACACGGTCTGAGCCAAGGTTATCATCAAAACTCAATTTTCTAATGTGCCCATGGGTGTCTAAAGGTGAAGCTTTCTTTGGAGTCTTGCAGGTTCTCCTGGCTTGAACAGGAAAATTTCCTAAATGACACTTCATAAGCCCAACAAAGCACTTGATATTATTGTTTGGGTTCTTTTAACTAGTTAGTTTAGATTTGGCTTCCAGTTTAGTTAAAGAAGACCCTTCCCCTAGAAAATATGGTGTGAAACACACTGCCTACTCAAGACAAAGGCACTGCCCATTGGTTACCCGCTCTAGGCATCTCACAGCCTTGCTTTCACACTGCTTCCTCTTTTTAAGCTAAAAAAAATATCACAAATACCATGTCAATGTGTCACCTTGAAAGAAATTTGAGAAGGGACCTCTCTGGAAATGTATTCAGGGAATCTCCCCAGCTGCACTTCTAGATTCAAGCATCACTTTTTGTCAGTTCCCTCCCCTTGTTCACCTATGAAGCCTTTTCTACGTACTACAGTACTGTCCAAGAGAAAAATGTGAGTCACATAGGTAAATTAAAATTCTCCAGTTGCCACATTTTTAAAAGGTAAAAACAAACATGTGAAATTAATTTTAATAATACATATATTTCATTTGACCCAATATATCCAAAATCACTTCAACATGTCACCAATATAAAATAATTAATAAGGAATCTTACATTCATCTTTGTACCAAGTCTTTGGAATTCAATATGTATTGGGTTGGCCAAAAAGTTTGTTTGGTTTTAAGTGAGACTAAAAGACACATTTTTCATTTTCACGGAGAACTTTATTGAACAACGTATTCACTAAACGAATGAACTTTTTGGCCAAACCATTATTTTACATTTTACCAAACATCAATTTGGATGAGCCACATTTCATGCGCTCAACAGTCACATGTGGCAACTGGCTACTGTATCGGACAGTGATGGTCCAGCAGATCAACTAAACGGCTCTGCCCAGTTTTGATAATACAGCCTTGCATGGCCATAGAGTCCCACTGCTTGCCAGTCAGAACCACTGGTCCAGCTCAGCTCCTCTTTCACATTCCTTGAATGTGCCATGTTCGCTTGCCTTCCACACCCCTATTTATCAGTGTTCCCCACTCCTCGCTCTTAGCATTGCCTTCACTCTCCTCTTATTCTTTCCTAATTCTTAAAGGTCCAGTATATTCTCTAGACAAATTAGTGCTTAAAATAAAGTGCCATACGATTTTGTAATCAATTAGATACCACCCTGCATTGGTTACTGTCATTTGACTTATGTTTCTTCTCCCCAACTGTATTTCTTGAGTATTGGTCATGGTGCCTAGAACCAGCCTTAGTGCTCAACAAATACTTACTGATTGGCATTGAGGGAATCTAACCACTGTTCCAAAGACAATATGTTCTTATTCTTTTTTCATTGCTGTAGCTACAACCATTTCTTCACAATAGCTTGAGTTAAAGTTGCCTTATACTCTGGCCAGTTAAGAACTCAAGCATCCTCTAAATTACATAGGAAATGGAGACCTGTTTCTCTTGAAACTAATAGGAGTTAAGGGTACCCTTTGGGACATTTTGACTTAGCAGTCGATGTGTCCAGAAGTTAACCTTTCAGCCAGTGTGATGTTTCCAATCATTTTATGATGTTCCGTTTACATTTTCAACTTTCAGGTGGTTTATTCATCCCTCAAAACACGATTCTGCAATTTAGGGATTCTGCCACCAGATGGTGATGGGGCATCTTGGCCATGGTTACACAATTCTGTCTATACGACATCTGCCAAATATTCTTAATTTAAAAATGATACTTACAGAATACATTTAAAAAATTCATAAGGATTCTTTGGTACCTTCATAACTTATTAACTACTATTAATCATGGCTTTAATACCTTTCCCAGATACTCACTGGATACACCTTTCTTTCTAATTTTATCTTGAACTCAAATTACTACTGGACTTAATGAACAGTTCTAGAACTTAGTCTGTTGGACAGGAAAAGCCCTTGCAGACAGTCACAGGGGCTTTGGCCAGTGAAATCACCCCTTGAGCTTCCTCAAAAACTCTCTAAATGTTAAAAAAAGGCGTAAACACCACTCCTCAAAATCTCATTCACTTTTCTCCCCAAAGCCTCATATGGATTTTCTCAACTTAAGATATAAATGGTGTTATGGACTGAATGTTTGTGTCCCCTGCAAAATTCATATGCTGAAACCCTAACCCCCAAGGTGATGGCATTAGGAGGTGGGGGTAATTAGGTCATGAGGAGGCGGAGACTTCATGAATGGGATTAGTGTCCTTATAAGAAGAGAGCCTTCGGGCTTCCCCGGTGGCGCAGTGGTTGGGAGTCTGCCTGCCGATGCAGGGGACGCGGGTTCGTGCCCCGGTCCGGGAGGATCCCGCGTGCCGCGGAGCGGCTGGGCCCGTGGGCCATGGCCGCTGAGCCTGCGCGTCCGGAGCCTGTGCTCCGTGACGGGAGGGGCCACAGCGGTGGGAGGCCCGCATACCGCAAAAAAAAAAAAAAGAAGAGAGCCTTCTTCTTCTCTCTCTCCTCCCCGCCATATGAGGATACAAAGAGAAGACAACCATTTTCAAACCAAGAAGTGGGTTCTCACTAGACGAGACACCACCTGGATCTGCCAGCACCTTGAACTTGGAGATCCAGCCTCCAGAACTGCGAGAAATAAATGTTTGTGCTTTAAGCCACCCAGTTGATGGTAATTGTTATAGCAGCCCAAATGGACTAAGACAAATGGAAAGACCCGAGAAGCAAACTTAACAAAAATTCCCAATGCACTTAAAACGAAATCCAGACACCATACTCTGGCCTAAAGATGCCAGGCAACATTGCTGCCAGCACTCCATCCCCAACTCACAACGGCCTCGTCTTTGCACATAACGCGCCAGAACAAAGATCCTCCTTGGACCACCAAGCTCTTTCCTGCCTCTGTTGTTTCTATCTTGAACATTCTCTCCACATCCCCTTCCAGGTCTCAACAAAAGAGACCTGCTCTCTCAGGCTGCTCTGACAACCATTTCTAAAGCAGCTTCCTTGCCAACTCTGCCCAATCACTGTTTATCCCATGACCCAGTTTATTTCCTTCATAGCCTTCATCACTCCCCTAGATTACCTAGGTTATTTATGTAGTTACTTGTTTATCATCTTTCTCCCCCTAGGAGCATGGAAGCTCTAGAAAGGTAGGAGCTTGCTGTCTTGTTCACCATGGTATCTCGCTGATGCCTATTCAGTGCCAAGCACGAGCAGGTAGTCAGTAAATACCTGTTGAACCACTGACTCATATAGCGACATTCAGTTTCTTTTCCCACAAACCATATGCCCAGTACTACAAACCAATAAGAGTTAGTTATAGCAGAATTTCTCTTCTCCCATTTTTTCCTACCTCCACTTCTGAGGAAGGTCTGCAATGAGAGGGCTTCAGGGCTGGAAGCAAGAGGGAGGAGAATCGTGGGCTGCAGTTTTCTGAGGTTCATTCTCACTGCCACGATAAGACTAGTAAGTGTCCACAGTCATACACACCATGCGTGTTGTTGGGTTAGTGCCTAAAGCCCTTCTCCCAGGCTCTGTCAGCTCTGATTTCTCTAAACTCTCCCCAAAGCCCAAGGACTTGAAGGCTTGGACTCTGGAGACAGAGAGACTCAATCTGAAGTTTGGCTGTGCCACGTCCCAGTCACGAGACCTTATACTCCTCAAGCTCCCACGTTGTCTATAAAGTGGGGATGACACAGTACCTACCTGTTAAGGTGGTTGTAGGACTCAGTGGGAAATTCGTTCAAGGACTTAAAGTGCATGGCACACAGCACCCCACCAACAGTCATTGTCCCAGCCCACCCCCCAGGAGTGACCCCTCTTCTCCACGGTTACTTTTCTCAACGCTCTTGAGTTTTAGTTCAGGGTGTTTGCAGAGTTCTGGAACACAGAAAGCCAGCCAGCACACACCACCCTCAAATAATCAGGGTCAGTGTTCTGAACAGAAGGAAAGGACCTCCTCCCACCTTTGTGATTTCCATACACCTCTCACCCAGCCTGCAACTGGGATGACTGTTACCAAGTGAGTGCGTTGGGTGTTTAGTTGGACTCAGGTAAATGGGTTCCCTTCTGATCTCAGGCCAAGTGTGTAATGGTTTGTGGAATGCTACCAAACAAAACAAACAAAACCTATCAAAGCAAGAGAAAGGAGGGAATCTTAGAATGTTTCTGTCCAATACCAATCTCAATGAGGGGTATGAAGAAACAGCTCTCCTCCTTAATTACAAGGCGATAAGCACTGCTGCCTCTCTCTACTGCACTTGCAAAGCGGCTCTCTTCAAATAGCTCAGTGACAGCAAGGGGGTATAATAATATTTACAGGCTGAACTGTGTTTTAGACTTTAAATATTAATATGTAAAATCTTATCCACATGTAAAATCATAGCATGGTTTCTTCTATACCCTTGGTTTATTAATCACCTGCAGATTTATCTTGAATAAATAAAATCAACCTGGTGCCAATGGCGGGCATCCAAAGGAAACAGTTCTGCCGGCAGCTTGTCTCGGGCAAGCTACTTCCCTATCGCTTCGTGCCTCAGTTTCTCCACAATGAAAAATGGGGATCAGGAGATCTTAATGAACAATCATGGTTCAAACGAACAAAGGGACAATAACGGTGACAAATAATGAACAGAATAAAGCTAACCGAAACCAGGGCCTTTAGAAAGCCAGGGAGCAATTGCCACGCAGCATTATCTTGGAACAGGGGGAACAGGATGCTGCTGGCTGGGAGTGAGGGGACAGCCCTCCCTGCGGAGCTACCTTCACAAACTGCACGTCGCTGAGGATGTGGACTGAGTAGTCGGGTGTGTAGAGGTTGTTGCTGCTACTGCACAGCTGGGTGTTGCTTCCGCCAAAGTCGCTGCGCTCACGGCTCGGAGACTCGGAGCGGTTCAACCCGCTGCAGCGGGAAGGGGACCGGTTTACTGCAGAGGGTGAGAGAGAGGAGAGGGAGGAAAGGCAAGGAGGGAGGGGTGGGGAGGAAGGAGAGGGGAACAGAAAGAGGGAGAGAGAGAAAGGGGTGTCGTTTACCGAGGTCTCGCAGTATGTTTAGGTGATGGCAACACCGGGTGGCGGACTGGGCCCTCTCCCCTCCCATCAGAGCCCAGGAAAATGCCTGGCTGCTCCATTTATGAGGAGCAAATGCCTAAGGCCTCGTGGCCCCACTCAGCTCAGGTTCCTGCTCCCCACGACCTCTAGCAGCGGGAAGCTGGGTGGGCCGCTGCCTTTCTCGGTTCTGGGGTACGTGCAGGAGATGAGGACCCTTCTATGAGTGTGGGTTGCTACCCCAGACCATGAGACCCTCTATTGGGGTGAGTTCTTTTGTATAAACTCCATTCACAAACCTTCTTTTAGGAAGGCTGAGGCCTTAGGTTTGCCCTAAAAACCACCTGTCGCAGAACAGGTAAGCAGCCCTCACCATGGTGAGGGGATGACGCAGGCCCCAACACTGGCAGGGCCGGGGACAAGCGGAGGCCCATAAACCATGTGGATAGATATTTAAATCATGTCAATAAACGGTTAAAATATGTTCTATCCTTGTCTTTGACAAATATAACTTCTTAAAAACCTAGCGGGCCAGATGAGGCTCCTTAAGAGTTTTGTGCTGGAAAATGGGCTGTAGGGGGAGAACCAGCTCTGCCCTAGGGCTTTCTGGCCCGGTCTCCCAGAGCTGTTTGGGTGGGGAATTCCATACCTGAAACGTGGTCTAGAAGGAAGAACACAGCTCTGGGTGGTACATCCCTTTGGCTCTGTGAACTACTCACCCCACAGAGAGGCGTGGAGCTGAGGAGGGCCAAAGAGAGGCCCCCTAAAGGGTGGGTCTAGGGCAGGGCTCTTTCTAGGCTCAAAGGCCGGAGGCTGGAATAACCCTCCAGGCCTTCTGTCAAAGGCCTCTTAAATGTTCAGAGCCGGCTTCTTTTTCCATTTTCAAGAACCACTTCTTGGGAAAGTTCAATTAAGACCACATCACTTGGTTTCAAAATGGACTGTGTGAACTACCCTCCCAGGATCAACAGAAGAGAAGAGAGGTTCTTAAGGTGACCCTAACATTATCTCCACCACAGAATAACCCTGAATGAGAGACCGCAAAGCCCCTCCCACCCCTCTGCTTCCCAACTGACGCCACTCTTCATTTCTTCCCAAAAAAGAGAAATGGGAGGCTGTCAGCCTCTCCTAACACAGATTCAGTTCAGGGGCTCCAGTGAAGAGTCTGATTCCTCAGAGATTCTGCTCCTTGGTTCTTTCAGGGAAGAACCTTGGGAATTTAATTCTGTCTCTTAAGATAATGCTGCCATCCATCAAAATGATTAGCATCTATTTGGAGTGACTTCTGAAGGTCTGTCGATGTGTTTAGCTGCCAGGCTGTTATTGTTGTCTGGCAAACCATGTAGTAGTGGAAAGACTAAAATGACCATAGGTTGAATCATTTTCTCATTAGAGCCAGAATAATCACTGCCTTGATCAGACTATAGAATTAAGGGTTCCACCTCCAGTTTTCTCCTTCTCAGTAAGTGTCATTCACATACATGCTGTTACTTAAACCAGAAACCTGGGAGTCTCCCGTGACTCCTGCCAATCTATCAGCCCCACATCAAGTCTCCACTTCCCCGACATAATAAACTCATCTGCCCCTACCTCTGTCTCCACTCAAGTCCCAGTTACCATCACCCTCGCCTGGACCACAGTCTGGTCTCCCCAGTTATAATCTCATAATCTGTTCTCACCTCAGCTGTCAAAAGCACATTTTAAAAACACAAATCAGCTTCCTGTTGAATCTCAATAAAATCCATACTCCTTGCTGTGACCCCTAAACCCCCTATGACTTGAGCCCTGCTTTCCTGTCTGATCTCATCTTGGGGCTCCCTCTCCTCGCCTGCTTGTTCTGCTCTAGCTTGCTGGCCACCTTGGGGATCCTCAACCATGTAAGCATACCCATCTCAGCAGATGCCATTTCCCCTGCTCCCCCTCCCCCCATTTTAGCACCATTCCCACCCCTGCTCTCACTTCTCAGTCATTAGGTCTCAGCTGAAACACCGCCTTCTCTGAAGACCTGGTCTGGCCACCCTAAGAAGATTACCCCTATTTTCCTCTATCACTGTCCCCTGTTCATCTCTTTAAAGCACTTTTCACAAGTTTTACTTAATTACATGTTTGTATTTATTTGTAATGTCTACTCAGTTCAATGATAAATTCTATGAGGGCAAAGACCTTGTCTTTTCTGGTCATTGTTGTACATCTGGTACCTAGCACAGTGCCTGGCCCAGAGTAGGCACTCAATAAAAATGTACAGAATGAACAAATCAGCACCTAAGAATCCCTGAAGGAGTTTTTATTTAGAATCTAAATTTTGTTTTAAAAAGGTTTCAGGGCTCTCAATCACCCTGGAATCAGAAGGCTTTCCCCCTGCAACCTAAGTCATTTTAGGGAAGCTGACTTCTTGAAGTGAGGGGTGGGTAGAAGAACCCTCCAGAAATGCACTGGAGTGTTAAGTAGTGCACAGTGAGAATCCAAGGGCACCAAGAAGCCTCAGGCCTTGGCCCATAACTTGAGGAAGAGGCCGCAGCGAGCATCAAGACCTTCTGTCTGTCTGTCTGTCTGTTTAATAAGAGCATGTGAAACGGGGGGTCCTGGAGTCAGGT
Source organism: Leucopleurus acutus (assembly GCF_964270905.1). Taxonomy (NCBI): domain Eukaryota; kingdom Metazoa; phylum Chordata; class Mammalia; order Artiodactyla; family Delphinidae; genus Leucopleurus; species Leucopleurus acutus. Next base: position 28,767,352 of record NC_139156.1, read on the forward strand.
CTCCTACTTATCCGCTGGGTGACACCAGAGTGACCAGGGACCGAGAGGGACAGTGATGGTGCCATGGAGAACAGAGTGGAGCACCAAGGTGACTGTAAACAGCAGTAACATTGGGCAGAGAAATACCCATTTCACGTCTGGTCCTGATCCCTTGAAAACAAACCGATGAGGTCTGGCTTGCCTAGGCCCACTGTGGCTGTTCTGAGGCGGTGACTGACTAAGTAAGTCGGTGGTGTTTCCTCAGGGCTGTTGGTTGTGGAAAAGGGGGGCAGGCAGTCCTGCAGGAGTGCAGCTTCTTTGGTGTGAGCAGAGTCTGGAAATCACACCTTGATCTGGTGGGTTTTATCTTCAACTCAGTTTGGAACGAAGAGAGAGGGTGTGGGCAGGCGTTTGTGGTTTCATTTACCCTGAGAAATGACCATTGCTCCTTGATAATCCTCCACCTTGCCTGGTGGGGCACGTGCTTCACATACCCCACATCTGCTGTTCTACATCCTCATCCCTTATGTCATAATTCAAGATAGGGTCAGGGAGGCTGATAGGGAACCACAACCCTATTGTATCTGCTAAACAACGTCTGCCTGAATCACTTCTACTCCCTGTTGGAAACAGAGGAAACGGCTTCATCCCTGATCTCCCCAAAGCTCTCATCTTCACTGGCACCCAGCACAAGCATGTCACCCTGCTGTCACTCACAAGGACCCACATGTCAAACACAAGTGACATCACTGTTGTGCTGGGAGGAAAAACATGTCTTTTTTAAAGTAAAAACAATGCTATTGAAGCTTTATTCATAAAATTCCAAAGGATTCCCAACACCAGAAGATACAACTGTCTTACAAAGGTTGAGTATATAAAAGCAATTTTTAAATGACAAAGGAATCCTCATTTCATGACAAAGAAAGTCCCAGCTCATCTGAGTGTTGTGCAAGATCAATGTTTTTGTGTCCCAGAGCCTTACATTCCTCAACAGGTAGGATGCTGATGACTCGGCATTTTGGTAATTGTGCACATACACTCAAGAGGTTCCTGAGCAAGGGAAATGGAAATACTCTTAATAAAAAGAAAGAGAAGAAATCAGTAACAGACGAGTGTCCCAGCAGCATGGCAAACTACTTCAAGTTGTATAATTCCCCCTGGCATTTCCTAAGAGCACAGAGGCACAGCTTGGGGGAGTGAAGAGAGAAGGAGAATCCTAAGCACAGTGCAAAGAGGTCTAAGAGGCGACAGATGAGCATGAAACTGACCACAGGACCCCTCAACAGGGCCCAGGCCAAGCTTCCGACATATCCCTTGCCCACTTGTGCTCTTACATCATACCCTCAAGCTGGCCCTGGAGAGACTGGCAGGAGGGCAACCCTGGCGGAGGGCAGGGTTTCCTGCTCTAGACCCCCAAGTGCTGTGGAGAAGTGTGGCAGACCTCATTCCTGCAGACTTCACATGGTCAGTCTGCCAGAGATATCTGTCCTGGATGGCAAGTTGGAGTTACTGAGGTTGGGTGGAGAAGACACCGGGGTAAAATTGGGTCGGGGTGGGAGAAGGGGAGGAAGAGGATTTTAAACTGCAATTAGGACTGGATGGAATCTCCCCTCATTCTGCACTGATGGGCAGGGGCCCTGAAAACCTATGCACAGTTCTGCTTTACTCATGACACCTGTGTCTGGAGAGCTTTTGCAACTCTCTCACAGGGGCAGGACCCACGACACAGAAGAACATCCCACTCCCCTTTTCAGTCTGGGGATTTGAGAGGAGGTAGGGCTCAGCAGCTGCTCGCTTACATCTTTCAAAGCATCAGTGAGGGATGGGGAGGAATAGCTCACTCTGGTCATTGTCACTGTGCCACGGGGCATCTGTGTTCTCTAAACTGGATGGGGGAATTTAATTACATAGGCTTACAGGATTACAAACTAGGATTATTAAAATTCATCATTCTGGGGTAATATTCAACATCAGACAACCAAATGCCAAAAGCTCTCTGTCAAAGCTACAATGTGAACCCTGCAAATCAGCCCAAGTTAGGAGTCCAGATGAACTCACTCACGTTACATGGAGCTTTAATGGTTCCCAAATGTTTACTATGCAAGAGCCGACCCAAAGGAATACTTCCACTTACCACATTTCACAAAGTAAAAAGATTATTTTTAGGTACTCCCTTTATATTCTGGGGAAAATCTAACCTCACTGATCTCAGAGTACATTACAGATGGACAACTGGGCATTGTAAAAGGACCCTTGTTGCGACCTCTCTCCTGCCTTTGTGCTTTTGTGGAAGGACTGTCACGGGGAACTTGGAATCATCTCCACCACTGGGAGAAGAAAAAAGGGATGAACCTAGGGAGATCTGCAGTGGGGCCGTGTACTCTCAGCAGTTTTGTTTTTAAATGAAAGCACCTGCAAACCTGGCTAATTACACCACATTCTGGAGGTAATCCACACACCACTCTGCTCTCCTTATTTCAAATAAGGCTCAAATAGAAGGAAACTGCCTATGGGTAATGGTGGCAATATTTGGTGTAGGGACCAGCGGCCTCAACCCAGAGGGAGCACCTTAGTTCATTAGCACAGCTGTTTTCAAAATGCAGACAAGTCACAGCCCTCTAGAGGGCACAACACGCCCACGTTCAGAAGGGCAGCAAGGTCCCGGCCTAGAACAGGACCTCAGAGACTTGGACACCAGTCCGCATCCTTCTACCTCCTTACTACACCTTTGACAGTGACCCAACGGCTTAATTTCTCAGAGCTGCTTCCTTACCTATTGTTGCCCAGCAATAATTCCTAACTTCCAGGGTTTATCTAAGATGGGGGTAAGACATAATATACGTAAATTAATGTATCTGGATCATAAATCAAGTATGGGACCAGAGTGTGCCCAGAACTGCTTTCCATAAAAATCCAATGACTGAGGCTTCTTCTGCTGATATGGAACAGAAGCAAGAGCTACTGGGAAATACCAAATTATAGGTCCTGGGGATGTCACCCGGTCGCTAGGAAAGCTTGGCAGTTGGCTACAGAAAGAGGTGAGACAGAAGATGGTGGGAAGAAAAGAGCCGAAGGAGAAGCAGAACGTTCCCATCTCTCATTTTCTCCTGCGGTGCCCATCACTGCTCCACTCTGCAGAGTTAAACCAAGGGTGGGAATAAGCTGGCCTTGCCCTCCCCTGCTTCCTATTGGGTTGAACACACACAGTCATGGAAAAGTGGGGGGAAGGTTAAAAGAGCTCTCAGGAGCACATGGCACCAGCCAGAGCTGGATCGGAAGACTCAGTACCTCCTATAGGGGGACTGCACAGCAGAAATGAGTCACCTTAATTTTCATAATAAATACCGATGAACTAGAACTAACCTTCATAAGTAGGAAGTTATAATTAACTAGGTTGTCTGGTTAACTAAGGGTTAATTTAAAAAAAAATAACTCCTGCTCTCATGCTGTCATTCTTTTTTTTTTTTAATGCTTTGATCCTTTTCGTTGAAAATCTTTTAAAAATGTCCATCTTTCCTTTCTGCTGAAGCTTCCTAGCACGTTCTTCATTCACCAAGATTCCTCACATTGGAAGGATCTTGAAGGTCCATGATGTGGTCATTTCTAATTTTATGGGCATGTGGGGGTGACCACTTAGCTGGGGAGGGTACCAGACTGGCATCTCCCATTGACAGTACTCCTGTAGTCATCATGAAGGCATGAGCTCTCACAAAGCAAGAAAAAAATTTATTTCTCGGTGGAAAACCTCCACTAAGTAAGAGAGAAAACTTTGGTGAAATTTGAGAAGGTGATTAAGTCGTCTTGTCCAGATAAACATGGGAACCAGATGGTTTTTGATGGAAAAATGTGATTTGTGAGAAAGTAGAAATCAACATAAGTAGTTCTGAAGTTGCAAATTTGGGGGTTTGAGGTCCCAGAACAGAGCCTTTTGAATGTTGAGGGTCTACTATACAGACAGTGAAACATAACTGGATTCCTGATGCCTGAGGCTACGGTGGGGCCTCAGAATCATCGCCAAAGCATTGGGATAAGGGAGACAGATGTAGAGGGTACGGGAAATTGGGCTGTGCTTTAACTTCAAGGTAACTTAACAAACAAATTCTTAGTTTGGTCATTACTTGCTCCATGACCCTAAGAGATCAACGTCTAGGGATGAAAACAATATAAACACTTAACTGATTGTTCAGATTTATTACATTCTACTCAATCCTTGAGTTACTGTGTGGCTCTGTGAGGAGCTACTTTACCTGATTAAAAAAAAAATCCAGTAACTTTTATTTAATTAACAAGAGAGGTTAAGCCTGATGAAAAGTTGTTTTGAAAATTTTACATATAGCATCCTTTGTATGAGCAGAGCTAGAGGGAATATGGTCACTACACAGTAACATTACTAGAAAGATAAGGAGGGGTTAGTGGGTTAGCTAAAGGCAGAGACCACATAGAAGAAAAGATGGAGGAAAAATAGGAATAAAGCATAGTCTTTCATTATTTCTTCCTATTTTTCTTCTGCTGCACCCCTTATCCCTCCATTCTGCAGTCAGACAAATGATAAGGAAAAATTCACACCATTCCTCACCCCACCATTTCTCCATCTACGTACACAGATATATCCTTCGGGGCTAAGTTCACACATGACACCATTGAACCAGCAATGCCTGGTCAGTGAGTACAAGTGAGTGTTAGCCGTGCAACGTGCTGTGCCTTGGTCCTGGGAGAGACTAGTTGGGAGAGACTAGTTTTCATGTGGGACAGTGACAGAGACCAAAGGCCTCTTGCAGACCCCATGGATCTATGGAGATCGAGACCCCATGCATGTTTACCTGGGGAGCCTGCCAGAGAGTCCCCTCTGCTGAAGGCGAAGGTACGAGACACAGAGATGGGCACTAAAGAGTCAAGGATTTGTGAGTTGCGTAAGGGAAGATAAACATAAAAGGAGAGAGACAAAGAGCAAAGCGTGTGAGACAGTCTGTTCCCGGATCTTCACAACATCACATTTCTCTGCCAAAGTGAATCTTGCCTCTGGAAACATGAAAATTGCATCCTCTCACAAAGTCACTCTCCAGAAAGAAGAAAATAAAATAGACTTTGCTGAAGGTCTTCCAAAAAGATGCACAATAATTTCTGAGGGGATCAGACCCGCCAATGACAAGAACAGGCGGTGCCCCAGCAGGGACTGTGTGTGGGCAGTGTTCTGTCTGAGGCGCCTTTTGGAGCGAGCAAATGTGCTGGGAGCCCAGCACTGTATTCCCGCCGGGCTCTCCCAGCTGCCTCAGGTCTCCAGCTCACCTGTGGGAGGGGTGAAAGCAAGTGCATGCTCCTACTAGGGGCATCCTCGAGGAAGCTGTCTCCTGCCTCAGACTCCTAGGAGCTCCCTCTGTGGTCACAGTGCTGGGGGAGAAACTGTGCGTGGTTGGAGCCTTGGGACACAGGAAGGGCAGCATTTCTCGCAATCTTAATGTAAATCAACTTGATAAACTAAATCAGTCATTTCTTTGCAAGTACAAGTGCTCCAAACCACCTCTCTTCCTATCCCCTTTTCCTTCTCTCTCTTTCCCCACAGTCTGAAATGGTGCTGGCTATCGCTTGGGGCCTGGGTGGGGTGGAGTGTGTAGCAATACTCCAGTCCTTTTCCGACCTTGACCCTGATCAAGTAGTGTTTCTGCATAGGAACCTGTTTTCATCTCTCTTATCTGGTCATTCCCAGAGTCTCTTCCAAGGAGCTAAATGAAGTCAGAGTGCAGGTGACAGCACACTGAAATAGGTGGCTTCCATAGTCTTAGCTGCTGAGCCCGATGACTTGCCTGAAATTATCCAATAGTACAAAGGAGTGGGGAGGGGAAAGCCTTATACCTACCTGATAATCATTTGCTTTGTCAAATAATCATATTCTTTGTCAAAGAATATTTTAACAGGCCCCTAGTGTCACGAGACACACTGGAATAAGAAACCCCATTGTCTCAAGAAGAATCCTAGCACTTCTGGGCCACAAATTACATGTATACCCAGCCAAGCAGATAGGAGACTTGTTCTCTCTCCAATTGCACACCACTGTGGGCATCTGTTCTGGTCACGCTGAGCTCAGGCCCCGTTCCTCCCGAGTGCCAGGCTCACCACGGTCCTCCTGGGTTCCCTGGCAATCAGAACCAAGACAAAGGAGATAGTGCTGACTGCGTTCCCTTTGCCCTGCACAGGAAAACCAGAGGGACTTACTTGTAACCTCGAGTTCAACTGTGAGGCATTGGTCACAGGGCCAGTGTTCTGGCAAACTCATTGTCTCCTTTATTACCCTCAAGGCTGACAAAGCTCTAGGCTGGCATCAAGGACAGGGGTAGTTTGGTAGACTGAGACCCTACAAGAGTTTACTGCCTTGTGGCTCAGCTTAAGCTCTTCCTCAACCTACAGGTGAGGTCCTTGGCCAGTGAAAGATGCTGGGTGGCTGGACCTGGGCTGAGGGTGGACCTGGAACAAGGCGGGGCAGGGGGTGGGGTGGTGGTCTTTGGAGTTCTTCACGCTTTGCTGTATTAGGTAAGGAGGGCTTGGCGGGGAGGATGGAAAATGTCTCCATACTCCTACAGGCTAATTTAATTTCTTTTTCCTCCTGAAGATTGATAAAGATGCTCAGAAGTGTGGGGAGGGAAAGAGAGGTTAATATTTCTTTTTAGTTAACCAGTTTTGAAGGAGAGATTAGTGTTGCAAATTTACTGTGTCTCACATATAAAATGGAAGGATTTTGATAGAAAGAACTAGAGACAGGAAGGAAGGAAAGGAGGAAACCAGATAACATCTTCTTACTACTTAAAAAACTTCTTTTTAAAAGAAAGAAAGTCATCTAAATCAGATGGGCTTGGGAGCTTTAGGTAGCTCTTTTCCCCTAGAGTTCCCACATCTTTTGGTCTTATGGAAGAGCCAGAATAAGGCCAACATGTCTAGGTAACATTTCATATCCCAAGAGTTACGCTACCATGAGCAATCCCCAGTGTGATGGATGGTGGAAATCTCCTTTAGAGAACCAAGGTTTACCACGTCCTGTAGACCATCCCTCTCCCATCTAGATTTCTTGTTCTGAGAACTGACACTTCCTTCATCAACCTTAATTGAGATTTGTTGGTTTATATAAGTATAATAATGTACGAGGATGTTTTATTTTACAGCTCTCCTTCAACTCATCTTGGACCACCCCTTGGGTGTGGGCAGCTACTTCAACTTCATTTCAGACATCTGCTGGGCTAGGATGTGAAGTTACACTGCAAATTGTTCCAATATTTCCACATAGAAATTACATTCTGGAACATGATGGATTTAAAATCTCTATTTCATTGTGCTGTGTGAACTAGTCAGGACACCGGAATGCATCTAGGTAAATCACCAACCTGCTGGGTGATTTGGAGCAAGTCATTTCTTTAGTTTCTCTGTGTTAAAATGGTATCTACTTTTCATGTGCCACGGATTGTGATATCAAGCTTTGGGTCCCTCTGATAAATCCCAGTAAAAAGCACTATGTAAAATCTTTCTTATGATGAGAAAAAACACCCCTTTGGCATTAAAATGGCCACCATAAACACTAAGAGCTGAAAGCAATGCAAAATTCAGACTGGTGAATCAAAGAGAAATCTAGAGAAATAATGCTTTCTGGATCACACTTATATCACAATAAATGCCATGCTCTCTAAGCACAAGTGCAATAACTTATGCAGGAAACAGAGAGAAGGTAGAGCACAGAAGGCACAGAAGACACCCGCCAGCAGCCCCGTGCCAGCCCCCACCAGCATGCACGGCCAGCTGCAGACACTTCTCCACCAGCTGAGATGTGGTAAATGAGGAAAGAGAAGCAGATAAGCAACATACGCACCAGCCTGGGACTTACGTCCTAAGATCTTGCAGTCACTTCTTACTAACCGCCACAGACACAATAATAGCGTATTAGGGTTTGCAAGTAAAGGACAGTGGGTGAATTATCACAGCAGCGAAGGAAAGCCTGAACCTCCACCAGAGCACACAAATCACCTGCCTACATTCCCTGGCAGGTGACAATAAATGGGGCCTCCCCTCACAACCTCCCTCCCCCGTCATTCGTCATTTGCACGTGAGCAGAGAAGCAGCAGAAAACATTCCAGACACGCAGAAACTAAGCCCCCTGTGGTCCGTGGGTACCTGGCAGAAAGCAGTGTTCCTGGCAGAGCATACAAAGAGGCTGCCAGCATTTGTGTTAGCCCTAGCCCAGGCTGAGAGTGCTCGGTCCAGGTCCCCAGAGTGGGCTGAGGCAGGACCACAGCAGGGAGGATGAGGGAGGGGTTTGAGAGATACATACGAAGGACAGAGGATCCAGCCAGACTTCCAACCTTCCGCACATCGTTATCTAAGGACAGAAGGATGCAGTGTGTTTCAGAGGCAATTCAGAAAACACACCTTCTTAAAGGAATTCTCCCTCTTCCACCCCACCCACAGCACCAATCAACCCTGTAAAAACAGGGCAATCAGGTGGAAGTGTAAAAAGTAAAATAAACTTGTCTTTTCATATTGAAAATTACCACTATCCATCCCTAACACTGGGTAATGTTACAGTCTACCACGTACTTCCACATCTAAAGCCTGGGAAGGTAAAAGGCTTGTTCAGGGTCCATAACGGGAGTCACAACTTGAACCCAGATGCATTTTCTCCACTGTCCCACTGCTTCCCCAATAAGCTATGGCTTGGAAACTGGAATACCTGAGCAAGCAGTGGTCATGATGGCTGGGACACCATAGTAGGTAAAGGCTCCGTTCTCGAAGCGAAGGCCTTCCTTACCAACCTCCACCTCCACTTTACCCTGGAGAAAGAAGGAAGTGTACTAAGGGTGTGGACAGCACTTCCAGATCTACTAGTGATTACGACCCTAAGCACTTCTGCTTGGATAGTAAGTGGACTTAAAATCTTATCACAGGGAAATGTGAATTCTGTCTGGATACGTTTCAGAAACAGCAACTCCAACTTCAGAAGGCCTTGGCAGTAAATTACTTGCTTAGTTCATAAAGCAGCATCCCATCATGTACATCCAAGCTTTCCCTGCAGACTGTAATGGCTCTTCCATGATGCGGGTCCAGGCACCAGCTAGCCCAGAATGCCGTAAACTGCCCCACAGGTGTAGTCTGAGACTAAACCATCTCTAAGTCTGGCTGAGATAAAGCCTGATTCTGTGAAAAGCTTGTGCATATAGTGTGCGTCTATGGGCCTGAAATCCACTGCACGGATCTGCCCACACCCTATGAAGCCTGTACTATTTTTATCCCCAGTTTATAGATGAATCATTTCTGAGGCTCAGAGAGGTTAAATAGCTCGGTCATGGTTAGTTAGACTTTAAAGCTAGATCTTTCCAATTTCTGAACCTACATTCTTGCCACTACATTTTACGCCTCCAAGATTTATTTGAAAATGGTTAAGTTTATATTAGGCATAAGACTCTATGTGTTCCTTGTGTTATATAAACGATGTAACAGGACACTTCTCCATTTCCAACAGTAAAGAATGCAACTCCATTTCTGGAGAAGAGAGGGCACTTTATTGAGGCTATCTGGAAGGATGGGTGTGAGGCACACTACCGAGTCCGAGCAGACAGGCTGCAGGGGAACTGTAACAGAGAGGCCCTTTCTAAGTCAACGTGAGTTTAATGAAGATTTTAAGACAATCACTGTATTTAGGGTTCACCAGATTTAGGGTTCACCAGATTCTGTTGGAAAGAGACAGGGAATAGGGACGGAGTTAATGGTGGAGCCAGGCCAGGACACCAGCACTACCTAGTGCTGGAACCATGCCTGACACTTACTTACAGGCCTTTCCAGGCACCCGGGGCAAAGGGTGACTCTACTCCTGTGAGTACGGGGAAGATGCTGCCCCTCTTCCATTTGCTCATTTATTCCCTTCCCAGTCTTCTGAAGGAGGAGAAGATTAAGGGACTGCAAAGGCTGAAGTGTGCTAGAGAGAGTGGATGTGTTCTGTGCGCTTTCAGAGAGCAGAGCAAGGACCAGTGGGTGGAAATCAGAGATGGTGAGATTTCAGCTCAACAGAGAGAAGGGCCTGAAACAAGAAGTGCCTGAAGTTTGGGAGGCAGTGCACAGTTGCATTCCCGGGCATGGCCAAGCAGAGACAAGGAGGCATTAGCGATTCTGTAGGGCAGCAGGTTTGGAAATTCAGCGGCAGAACCCCTCTGCTGGGAGGTACCCACTGCATCCCACCACAAACATCGCTGATGTCAGATTAAATGCCATCAAGATCCCACCACTCCAGGACGCCAGCCAGTCACACCTGTCCCCTCTGAGCGTCGCGGACAAACACCCACACCAACCGGCCTTGCTCCCAGGGCAGCCAGCCGAACCTTGGAACCTGGCACAGAGGAGGCATGGCCGTTCCTCTCCAGTCTAGAGAGGTCCTGTCTTGCCCTTGGGGGGTCCGTGGCTTTCCCACTCACCTGCAGAAGTAGCACAAAGTAGTCCACAGGGCGGTTACGCTGGTACAGGTAGTGTTCTGGGGCCTTCTTGTTCTTCTCATCACACTTCAGCTCCTGGATCACGTTGGGATGTTTCAGGAGCCGCAGCAGGATCTTCTCCGAGAGGTACAGAGACTTAAACGGCTCCACTTCTAGGGGAGACCGGGAGGCAGGAGGAATTGGCAGCTGGGAGGAGTCAGGATGGGCACAGCCAGGGCCATTCATGCTCTCGGGCACCAAGCTAGCAGGATTCCTGCAGTTCCCTTGGGTGGGTGGGGGTCTTAAGCCCACGTATGTGTCTCAGGCCCTCTGGGGATGTGTGTTCCTGCACTGGCACCTCAGGAGAAACGGGTCACCATTTTGGCAATGTCAGTTTTGTTATTATTTTTCTCCTTGACTTTATTTAAAGCTGCACATAAACTTAAAAAAGAAGAAAATCCTGCCATTTGTGACAACATGGAGGAACCTGGAGGATGTTATGCTAAGGGACATAAGCCAGGCACAGGCATAAATACTACTCGATACCATTTATATGATGAATCGAAAATAGTAAAATTCACAGAAGCAGAGAGAATGGGCTGGGGGAAGGAGGGAATGGGGAGGTATTAGTCAAAGGGTACAGAGTTCTGGTTACGCCAGATGAATAAATCCTAGAGATCTACTGCTCAGCCTAGAGAGCCTAAGAGCAATACTATCCTGTATACTTAAAAGTTTGCTAAGACAGTAGATCTTTTTTTTTTTTTTTTTTTTTTTTGCGGTACGCGGGCCTCTCACTGCTGTGACCTCTCCCGTTGCGGAGCACAGGCTCTGGATGTGCAGGCTCAGCGGCCATGGCTCATGGGCCCAGCCGCTCCGCAGCATGTGGGATCCTCCCAGACCAGGGCACGAACCTGTGTCCCCTGCATCGGCAGGCGGACTCTCAACCACTGCGCCACCAGGGAAGCCCAGACAGTAGGTCTTATGTTAACACACACATGCAAAAATAATAATAACAAATAAAGAGGGTGGGAGGAAACTCTTGGAAGTGATGGATATGTTTATGGCATAGATTACGATGATGGTTTCCTGGTGTATGCTTATCTCCAAGCTCATCAAGTTGTATACATTAAATATGTACCGTTTTTTTGTATATCAATTATACCTCAATAAAGTTGTTCAAAAAGCAACAAGAGGGACTTCCCTGGTGGCACAGTGGCTAAGAATCCTCCTGCCAATGCAGGGGACACGGCTCGAGCCCTGGTCCGGGAAGATACCACATGCCGTGAGCAACTAAACCTGTGCGCCACAACTACTGAGCCTGTGCTCTAGAGCCCGTGTGTGACAACTACTGAGCCCACATGCCACAACTACTGAGTTGGACGTGGATAAGTAAGCCATGTAAACATGGCTAAAAAAGTTTTAATGCTACAATCAAATGAAATACAGAGAATTTAATCTGACTTATTTGTATGACGTGTATCTGTTGAATGAAATGAAATTTCAAGTTAACAGGAACAGTTAATTCTTTAAGTGGGAAGTTCTCAATAATGAGAAGCATCACTGTATCATATTTACATATTAATAGATATTATTATTTATATTGTTATGTTATACTACACTATTATGGTATATCATTATATTAACAGATACAGCTGTTTTGTTCTAGGAAATCAGACAGCCAGTAATTAAAAGAAATCTGTATTGAGAACTAGATAACATGTTGAAAACCATAAAGAAGCTCCAATTTATTTATGTATTTGTTTATTTATTTTCTTTATGACCTGAACTTTTTTTTTTTTTTTTTTTTTTTGCGGTACGCGGGCCTCTCACTGTTGTGGCCTCTCCCGTTGTGGAGCACAGGCTCCGGACGCGCAGGCTCAGCGGCCATGGCTCACGGGCCCAGCCGCTCCGCGGCATGTGGGATCTTCCCGGACCGGGGCATGAACCCGTGTCCCCTGCATTGGCAGGCAGACTCTCAACCACTGCGCCACCAGGGAAGCCCTGACCTGAACTTTTAAAAAATTTTTATTGGAGTATATTGATTTACAATGTTGTGTTAGTTTCTGCAGTACAGCAAAGTGAATCTGTTATACATATACATATATCTACCCTGTTTTGGATTCTTTTCCCATATAGGCCATTACAGAGTATTGAGTAGAGTTCCCTGTGCTATTCAGTAGGTCCTTATTAGTTATCTATTTCATATATAGATGTGTGTATGTGTCAATCCCAATCTTCCAGTTTATCCCTCCCCAGTCTTACCTCCTGGTAATCATAAGTTTATTTTCTACATCTGTAACTCTCTTAGAAGCTCCAATTTAAAATTTTCTACTTTTTAGTAACTGGAACAGTACTAGCACTCATTATATACTCAATAAATACATGTTAGATTAATTACATATTGAACTTAGTAATGTGTGTGATCATTTTAGGTCAGCACATTATTTAGGCATGGATGAGAAGGTTAGACGGTTCAAAGACAAACTTTACTTTCTTCACAAGAAGAAGTTTATCTTTGGATCTTCTCTTTTTTTTTCTTTCTAAAGATTCCAGTATTCACAATCCACATCTGTATTTGAAGAACTCGTAGCTCACAGGCCTACATGGCCCCTGGAGGGTCTGGGCCCCAGGGCCTTTGTGGCTGCACAGGACATCGCCTGTCCCTCCCTGATGAACCCTCTGGGGCCCACCACCTCCCGCCTTGAAGCAGGTGGAGGAAGGGAAAGTGCAGCGGTGAATTCCTCAGCCCTTTTTTCGAGTAGAAGAGAGAAAAGCAGAGTAGCATTATGCTCACTTCCCCACCTAGAAGATCAGGCCTGAGGCTAAAAATGACAGTATGTGGAGTCCTGTCGCCCCACCTAAGATGACCTCCTCTCCTGGAACAGTGGTTCTCAGTCCCAGAATTGGAATTAGGTCGTAAGGTATTAAAAGTGATTGGTGCCTGGGTCCCACCCTCCAGAGCTGCCTTGCCTGCCTGCGGTGGAGATGCGGGCAGGCAGAGTCATCATACCTGTGGCCATGAAGCGGTGCGTGGCCAGCAGAAGCTGTGGAGAGATCTTCACCCTCATCTCCGAGTCAGAAAGCTTAAACAAGGAGAAGTCGTGCCGCTTCCTCTCCCTGTGTGGGACCCTCTGCTTTTTCCGATTGTCGGCTGTCGGGACAGGGGACACATTGCAGCTATCTCAGAATCGCTAATGGTTTTTGGAGGTTTCACCATAACCACCTGAGACAGATAGTTCCTTTGGGACCACAGGGATTTCTGGAAAGTGTCAACAGTAGGTGACATCGCAACATCTCTTTCCCAGAGACTGGAAGGATGTGGATAAGGGATAGAAGGTGGGAGCTGCTGCCATGTCTCAGTGTTACTTGCACTGAAGTGGTGAACAGTGGAAAAGGGGAAGGCCAGCCTGGGGCTCCCAAGTTCAGGCTTCTAGGGCTGGCCTCCCTGTTTACAAGCTGTGCAAGCTCTCTAAGCATCAGAGTGTTCGTGTGTTTTAATCTATACAATAAGGTTAGTGATTAATCATAATTTTTCTGCTCATCTCAGGAGTCTCTTATTATGAGACTCCAATCTGAACCTATCTGTGAAATGCTTACAAAAAGGCGTTCAAACGCGAGGAACTTGCACTCATAGCCTCAAGGACTTTGGCAGGGCCCAGGGGGTTTCTGCCTCTGCCTTTCTCCTGTCCCCAGAGCTGAGCTCACCTGGTCTCTTCCTGCTGATTTAAACCACACTCTGAGTGGTACTTGAGGCATGCCACCCAAGGGAGGAGGGCAGTCACCCCCCTCCCCGCTGACAATTCTCTTGCTTCAACCCTGGCCCCTCCACGGGGAGAGAACTGGGAGAAATAAAGGAAAGAAGGAAAAAAAATGGAAATAGCTCTGTAATCCATAAAGGTGTGGCCTCTGGGTGGCGGCCTCAGGCAGGACTATTGTGATTACTAATTGAGAAAATCTCTGCTTTTTCCAGTTTAATTTTTTCTTCCTGCTTTTTAAAAGCTTGTCTTAAAAAACATGTTTAGGGGGTAAGGGGAATGTTTTCTTTGGTCATGTCTCTTTTGCTTTCCCTTAGTATTGAGTAAAATTTTGAAACTTTAGTCTATCTTAACCTGTGCTAAGGGGAGCAAAGAAACAGATTTGGGTTTTCTCCAAAGTTGGCCTAGAGAAAAACAGGGCTGCAGGGAACTTTCAGTGCAGGCTGAGAGGACACAGTGGAAATGAAAGGGAATGAACTCCAGGGACAGGGTTTCCTTTGGACTCTCCCCCTCCCTTTGGAGCTCACCCCACCACACAATTGGGGCTCCCTTCTGGAGGGAGAAAGTGCCTTCCACCGCACTGCTCTCTTGTGGGCCTGCCTCGGACTCTGGGCCCTGGCTTTAACACTCCTTGTGTCTGGCTGCCACAGTGGTGAGATCCAGGCCCAGCTGCCCTGGGGGGTCAGGGTCCAGGGAGAAGCAACACTGTATTCCTGGCTCCTTGGCCTTCTCAAAGCTCTTAAGGATTCATGCCAGAGTGGGAAAACCCTCTCCTTTAGAGAGAGGACGGTTAGGCAAGACAGCAGCAAATATATGTATCAGACCAGTCCTTTTGTGTGACTAGTGAGTAACGTTCCGATTTGCATGACACCTTTGTCTAAATATCCCCTCTCCCTCCTCCATCAGAATGCCACCGAACAGTTCATCATTGGAGAATCAGTCTTCTGATCTCCCTCTTCATTCCTTCAATTTTATTAGTGTGCATTCGGAGTATTAAGTCGTTCAAACAAAGGCCCTCGGAAGAGCTTACTCATTTAGACCCCCGTCACTACTATCAGCCACTAACACTTTAGTGTGAATGTTTTCACCACTATATCTATTGAGACACTTGGGAATTCTAAATCATGAGCCACGGGCAGAGGTGGAGAAGGGAGAAAGGAATGGGGGAGGGAGAAATTAACCCCTAACTCAAGAAGATGAGCCCCCTCAGGGCTCCACAGCAATAGCAGACGCTGGGACACTCCTGCTATGTTTCGTTAAGGCCTGACCCACCTTTTAGGTCTCACCCCAAAGTGAAGCACTCTCTCTGTACCACTCACTGCCTTAAGAGTCTCAAAACCTTTTCTACAGGGAGCTAGTCTCTGAACAGCTGCCTCTAGCAAACTAAGGATAGGGGTCCGGAATGGGTTATCTGAGGGGAGGAAAAGGGACTGCTGTCCCAGGTGATGAAATTCATTCGGGAGGAGGAAACACTTCCTGGCCTAGGGGCTCCCATGGATTTAGATAACACTCCCAATCCCTGAGGAAAGCAGGCCTTTGTAATGTTTGCAAGCAAAGCTGTGATAAGGCTCAGTAACCGAAAGCAGTCACTATCTGCAAGAAGGAGTCCGTGTTGTTCCTGAGGGGGAGTGGGGAGGGGGGGCCAGGAGGCCAGAAAGGAGGGAGCAGGGACCAGAGCCAGGGGTGGGAAGGGGGGAGAGGGAGAAACCAGGCGGCAGGGCTGAAAACGCACAGGGGACAAGAGCGACTAAAAGGGCGACTTCAGGTTTAGCTTAGGTTGTGGTGGGCAGTCTCGTGAGTCTCTACGGCTCACGGATGTTTTGAATGAGTGGATCCTGAGTGGAACCCCAGGGGCTGCTGGGGTCTGTGTCTAGGTGGACGAAGAGACAAACCAGGAACAGCACAGGGGACAGAAACAAGGGCAGAGGGGTCATCCGAGGTGCACTTTATTTCCTTTGGTTCCTTTTCCATCCAAAGGCCAGGAGGTCTCCTTTTCATAGTCTTGGCTGTGTTCCTGAAGGTTCCCTCTGGATAAACATTTAGCTAGCACACTCTCAGTGACTCAGGGATGGTTCAAGTCAGGGCATCTTGCCGTGCCGGCTCCTGGCAGGAGGGGGCTGACACACAGCAATGCCTGGGGCTTGTCCTGACCCCCTTTTACACTGTTCACCAAACTAAGCCAGCTCTGAGAATCTCAGAGAAAAATATGATGGCCTTGGACAAGAGCCAAGGCTGTGCACTTACTGTAGAGGTCAGTTTCATCCAGGATCTCCGACTTGATGATCTCCTCTATGATGTCCTCCAGTGTGACAATGCCCATCACCTCATAGAAGGGGTCCCCTTCTCCCTCATTATTCACCCGCTGGACAATGGCCAGGTGAGACTTTCCTAGAGATGAAGGAAGTCACAGTTAAGCATCTGGGACATTTTCAGAGAACTTTCCTCGTGAGAAAATTATACTAAGTTTACCTCTGACCAGTCTTGGGACTCAACCCATCCCAGGACCTCTTTAAAATATGAAGTTTGTGTACAAGTTCTTATAAATGCAAACTTTATACTTTTACATCACCGTCTCTTCTTAAGAAAGTTACCTAATATACACAATGTCATTTAAGTGTTTTTTTCTGTAACTTTCCTATGTTAGCAAGTATATCTAAGCTGAAGGATAATGAATAATCTAATTGAGAGAACAAGAATTTGGCGTCAGAAGAATTAGGTTAGAAGACTTTTTCCTCCAGAAAACTTCCCTGCCCCCCCCCCCCCCCCCCCCGCCCCACTATCCCAGTGACTATCTGTGCAACTGATCCTGGATAAATCATTAAACCTGTACTGAGCCTCAATCTTCTCATCTAGAATTAGGGGATAATACCAGTATGGTGATTTTCAAACACGGCCCCCAAATTCTTTGATATGCCTTCTACTGAGAGGTGTGGTCTAATCCCTTCCCTTGAGTCTGGGCAGGCTTGTGACGGCTTCAACCAATAGAGAACAGGGAAGTGTTGGCTATGAGGCTTCTGAGACTGCGTCATAAAAGGCATGTATCTTCTGCTGTAGAAACACTCTAAGAAGTCTGACGACTATCGTGAGGCCACCATGGTGCAGAGGTCACATGTAGGTGCTAAGGTGACAGTCCCAGGTGAGCCTGGCCTTTCCGCCATCCCACCAAAGCGCCAGACAGGTTAGAGAAGAAGCCATCTTGGCAGTGGATCCAGACCCACGGCTGGTGTCCTCCCCAGCCATCCACGATGTCTCCAGCTGGGGGCACAGTCACAGAGAAGCAGAGATAAGCAACTCCCACTGTACCTTGTCTGAATTCCTGACTCAGGAATCTGTGAGCATAAAAAAATGATTGTTGTTTTATGCTTCCAAGTTTGGGGGTGGCTTGTTAGCAGCAGTGGTAACTAGGACAACCAATATCCATAAGGTAATTGTGGAGCTCAAATGACTTGGTGGATGTGTGAAAACGCTGTGTAAACTATGATGTGTCATAGGCAGTTAGTTAACTGACTGCCCAACCACTGAATAATAGTTAACATTTATTGAGCTCTAACTACGAGCCAGGTACTATTCGGAGCACTTTACATGTATTAGTTCATTTAATCCTCTTAACAACCCCTGAGACAAGAACCATTATTATCCCTATTTTACAAGTGAAAGAACTGAGGCACAGATTGGTTAAGTAATAAGCCTAAAGTTACACAGCCTGTAAGTGGCAGAGCTGGATTGTGAACCCAGGTAACCGGGTTCAGTCCTAACCTAGCGACTGAGTCTTACCTAACAGTCCTGCTTCACCTTGATTTGTTTTCATTTGCTGATAGATGCATTTCCTGGATCTGTTTCTAAAATGTCAATCTGGGTGGTTCTTTTCCTTGGCTAAGAGAACATCTCTTTAAATTAGGAGAATATCTAGGGTACTGACTCAGATGTTATTCTTGCCAAAAAAGAAAAGGAAGTTCATGCCTTATCATTACTACCCTTTATAAACTTTTGCTTGGCCATTGCTAAAAATATCAGATAAGAGGAGTAGTCAGTTTGCCAGAGGCATAATTAACCATTAACATTTAAACAAATGAATTTCTGTATCAAATACCTCAAATCACAAGATAGCTACTTAGTGGGATTTTTAATAATGGGAAAGATGGTATCCATATCACTCAAGAATGGTCTCTAATTTCCTCTCTACCTTCAACCCATCTCTCAACTTACTCCCAAACTGATCAGGCCACTGCCCTGCTCAAACACCCGCCAAGGCTCCCTAGTGTGCACAAAATCAAATCTAGGCTCCTTAGTTCGCTATTATCAAGACTGTAAAATGTAGCTCTTCCCCGTCTTTCTGACTGTGTGCCTGCTGCATCCTCTAATCATCCTGGACTCTAGGTGCACCAGGTTACCTCCAGCTCCTCAACTTCCTCCACGTCCACTCTCCAAGTCCTCACTCACACTGCTTCCTTCTCCTACTCTGTCTCCACTGACCCTTTGAGTTCCAGCTCAGGTGCCAGCTCCTCAAGAAAGCTCTCCCAGATTTGCCCCATTTTGTATCTGAATCAACCTCTCCTTGCCTGTGTTTCTAAGCCCTTGATAACTCCATTAGCACATTGATCACAATTTGCTGCTTCTCGTATCTTGCAACGTGTGTGTCCTCTACTGGACCACGTTTCCTCCTCAGATCATAAGCTTCTTCAGGACAAAGGCTCATACACTGAGACAGGGTTCTCTCCATATAACAGGCAGCCAATAAGTGCCTGAGGAACTGAAGTAAGACTGAATAAAAATCCATAGTTGATGTAATAGATGGTATTAAACCCAGACACTAAAACCTTTTTTAAAAATAAAATACAGGGGCTTCCCTGGTGGCGCAGTGGTCAAGAGTCCGTCTGCCGATGCAGGGGACACGGGTTCGTGCCCCGGTCCGGGAAAATCCCACATGCCGCGGAGCAGCTGGGCCCGTGAGCCATGGCCGCTGAGCCTGCGCGTCTGGAGCCTGTGCTCCGCAATGGGAGAGGCCACAACAGTGAGAGGCCCGCGTACCGCAAAAACAAAAAACAAAAAACCCCCAATGTGTTTAAATTAACATTTAAAATGCATCAGTGGTTCTAAAAGTATCCTTTGAAACAACTACATCCTGCCCAATTGGACTGAAGTGTTTTGTAGCTTAAATTAGATTATGTTAACTGTTAGTATGTGCTCAATTTAAAGTTTTTTTTTCAACACCTGTTCTTAAACTTCTGGCACCTGTTCTCACTTTTCTGCTAACATGTGCTAGAGATGACAAAACAAATGACTACCATAACGGAAATAACTGGAAAAGTGATTTCTTAAAATTATTTTCTTTTTTTTATTGGGGTATCGTTGTTTTACAATGCTGTGTTAGTTTCTACTGTATAGCAAAGTGGAGTTCCCTGTGCTGTACAGCAGGTTCTCATTAGTTATCTATTTTATACATATTAGTGTATATATGTCAATCCCAATCTCCCAATTCATCCAAAATTATTTTCTATAATTGGATAATTTTTGTTATGTGGAGTCTAGAATATATATAATATAGCCATACTTCCTGCCACTAAGAGATTAGTTCATATAATGGGATTAAATAAATTAACATTTTATGTTGTTTCACAAAGAGTGCCATAACTTCCATGTGAAAATCCACCATTTGTGTACACCTTATAAGGTCAATTTGAGGACAAGCTATGTGATCACCAGGCAGTAGAGATTTTAAGTCCTAATTGTAATATTCAAGACAATGTACTTATGTAATCTATTTAGAAACATTTTAAATTCACAATCAGCCTTTATGATTCCCTCAAATGCCTGTAGAGATCTACAAACAAATGAAGGAAGTCATTGTTTCTTGGGGACAGACTGGAACAGGAATCAGCAATCACATAACCCTGTTCTGAGCTGACACCGGGACAAGAAAACCAGCTGTTCCCATGACACACATACCCGAGGTCCTTCCCTCCAAAAGTCTGGCCTTTAAGAGACCTACCTCCTGGTACTCCTTCTCTTCCTGGGCCCTAGAAGTGTTGGGGAGCTGTGGGCCTGGGGCATAATAGGTTCACGGCTTTATCAGAGATCTTATCAATCCTGAGGGATGACTCACAAGTATTTAAAACTGGGGCAGCAGGGGCTCAAATTTCCCAAGTGTTTTCACCTTTTTCTGGGCAAAAGCTGGTTTCTAATATGCATTATTTCTCCTCCCACGGATGAGTGTTGTGTTTACTTCCTAATGGCATACTTGAGGGAGTGGCTTAAATCTTGGCTAATCCCCTCTTCTGCCCTTCTATGAGGTTCTGTGAATGGGAACTGTGGCCTTTTCTGCTGAGCTGTCCCTCTACAGACCAGTAGAATTTTTCAAGTTCCTTCTCACGACTACTAGTCTATTGATTTCAGTTTCCTTCCAACTTACTAGAAAAGCGGGATGTCTGTGAAATAATTTAGGCTGACAATGATGATCATTAACATTTATATAGAACTTAACAATTTGTTAAGAGGTTCCACACAGGGTACAGGAGAGTCATGGAGATTGTGAGCAGATGTTCCTGAGAATTGTGAGAAGCCCTCATTTTGTGAATTAGAAATGTTTGGCCAGGTCCCCAGCTTTCTCCAGAATCTATTGAGAGACAATAAGAACTGATGTCTTATGCATGTTTCTTGGGTAGGTCCTGTTCCAAGTGCTGATGATATATCAGTGAGTATGACGTAGGAGGAACAGTAAAGGAGACTGAGAAGGAGTTCCAGAAGGTAATGAAGTCTCATATTTCCCTCCTTCCAATTTTGGGTGTATAGTTCTTAATTTCCATGCCCTCATTGTATCCTGGATGACTGCACTAATATCCTAACCAGTCCTCCTTTTGTTTTTTTTTCTGTTCTAAGGCATACTATCCACTAAAACCAGATTGACTGCTC
Organism: Leucopleurus acutus; assembly: GCF_964270905.1. NCBI lineage: Eukaryota > Metazoa > Chordata > Mammalia > Artiodactyla > Delphinidae > Leucopleurus > Leucopleurus acutus. Next base: position 28,788,434 of record NC_139156.1, read on the forward strand.
CCAAACATTGCACTCATGAAGTTATCCCCCATCTCAATAACATGGACCAATAACCACGGAGGGTCATTTCTGAGCTCTTTTTCCTGTCATTAGAGGCCTCCATGGTTTAGGGTATATACCTTGCCTTCTTTCCCACTACTCTATCAAAATATAGAGCATTTTGAATGCTTTTGAAAATATTTCAGAATGCTTTTTCCCCATTCAGAAAATAACTGGTCCAAGGATACTCAGCCAATAAATGGTGGAGTCAAAATGTGAACTCAGGGAACTGAAGAGGACCTACCCAGCTAGGATTTGTGGAAATCTCTGAGACGAACTAAACAAGACTGGATATTTTAACCTCAGGCCTTTTAGGCACAGAACTGGTCTAGGAGGCTGCCCGTGGGGTCGATTTGACTCTCTCCAGGTTCAGGCTAAACATAACCAGGACCCTCTGCTTAACAATCACCATTGGCTAAGCTTTGGCAGATGGTGTCATTCTCAGGCCACAAAGCAATCTCAGATATGACGAGGATACATGCAAGGGCCTTTGTTGTCCAGCAGATCTATTAGTTCTGAGCCAGCCCAGGGGCTATGGCCAAACTTGGCTAGTCTCTGGGAAAAGAGAGAGATGTGGCTCTGGGGGCCCTATCTGAAGGAAGCCAGACACCTGAGGTGGCCTGAAAACCCGCTATTCTGAAGGTTCTCATTCCAGGTGAAGACCGCCTACAGCTACTCCGACGTTCTCCAGACTGTTTCTGATCTAAACCAAGCTGACTCCTGAGAGCACAGGTCAACATCCACTCGATTTTCCAGTTTTTGCCATGGTGGTGATTACCACACCTACTGTAAACTGGGGTCATATGTCACCTCTGGTCTTCACCATCTCTTTGCAAAATGGGGATTGTTATTACTAATATGAAGATGAGGAAAATGACACTCAGAAAAATAAGTGACTCACTCAAGGCCGAGAATTAGTACGCCATAAAGCCAGGCAACAACTCAGGTCCGTCTGCCTCCATAGCCTGTGCTTCTCCCAGTACACCTTGCTGACTCCACATTTCAGGCCAGATCTCAGGTTTCCTGTCCCAAATGTGTTAAGAGAAATGGGAACTTATTTTGTAAATGGCTGCAAGTATGCAGAACTAATGCCCAGCACCTCACAAAGGCAGAGGAGGGCTTTAGACTGTGAAGGGGAAAGGAGGAGTCACTGTCCCCCCACTCCCCGGCACAATACGTCTGCCTTCCGGCTCAACCCTTCCCACGTCCAGCCTGATACTTCATTTTGTGGACTGCTTGCAGCTTTAAGGGGTTTCATTGATCTGGCTGTGATATTTGTTTGTAGGTTAGTTTTTTTTTTTATTTGCCTGGGATGTCTGAGGAAGGGCAGAGTGATACAGGAGGAAACTGAACTGATGACAGGATGAAAGAAATATAAGGAAATTTCCACAATCAATTTTGGTCTCCTGGGCCCTATCCAAAGTAAACAGCTCTCACTTTATTTTCTTATTATATACAATGACTTCTACATGGGCTGAATCAGAGAAAGCACTTGTTATACAAAACAACTAACTAGACAGAATTCATTTAACTAGATCAGTGAGGAGAGAGGCAAATGGTGGAATGTCTTAAATGCTGTACAAGCATTATCTTTAGCCTTTGCGTTAAGCTTACAATGTAGGATCAATATTGCCATTTTAAGAAGAAGGAAGGTAAGCCTCATTCAGAGTGGTAGAGTGACCTGCCCCAGTCACACAGCTAGTAAACAGATGAACTGGGCCCGGACTATCTCTGTGGCTCCACAGTCTGAGACAGCAAGTCACAGATGTGGCTTCCTGTTCTGCCTCAGTCACTAACACTGAGCAGGACACTTGTGTCTCCAGATTCCATGTGCCTGTACAAAATGGGGATAAATTCTACTGACATCACATGCATGGTGAGCACAAAATGAGTTACTGTTTGGAAAGATCTTTGCAGAGGTAAATGCTTTGCAACTATAAGGGATTATCATTGCTATTTTATAATTTGTCTTTTCTGGGCCTCAGTTTTCTCCACCTTAAAATTAAAGGATGGGATCAGGTGATCTCCAGCGTGCTTTTTTCTGGCTCTAAAATTCTATGCTTTTATAAGGCTAAACAGTCCCGGGCTACAAAAACAGTTTGGCTTAACAGGACGTTTCTTTGTGATGATGTATGACATACCAGAATTTTAACAGTGCCAATAGTTACAGCCTCTTGAGTTTACAAAGGAGCTTGAACTCCTAATGTTTGTATTTTAATTTTAAGAATAAACTGAGAAAAATTACCCTGACACATGCTAGACTTTAAAAAAAAATTTATACAATCAAATCAAATCACTTTCTATGAAATCAGGAAGAGAAACACAAAAAACGTTATCCTACCAGTCCTGCAGCAATCACCTAAATTTGGAAAAACAAAACAGTCCCTTTCTCTAGTTTAAAAAAAAGGCTGTACTTTGTAGTAATCCTGCTCTACTTCATCAGAAATAGAGTAATCAATGCATTTATCACCAAAAATTTCTCGAGCCACTAAAAGGCAATTATAAAAAAAGCCAGGCATGTCACCCAGAACACCATGGTAACCAGCATCACCAGGGCATGAAAAAATAGTTGTTAGTCACTAGACTCTGTGCTGGTTGGCAGTTTGGCTTGCTAAGCAACACTGCAAAAATAGCAGAGTAACGACCCATTATCTGGAGGTCTGACTTTGCATGGTCTTGAATCTGGTCCCAGAAGGAACTATCCCAGGTCTATATATCAACCCCATACCTGAGGCTCCCAGTCAAAGCCTAATTAATAATTTATTCAACAAATATTTATTGAAGCCTATTGTACACCAGGCACACAATTCTCAACATATGTATTACTTGGTTTCTCAGTTAAATAGAATTGACACAGAGTGGTTTTGTGATGAGTGAGGTGAGGGTAGGGATTTGCTTGAGGCCGACTCAAAGAGAACTAGAAGCTGACAGCCAGAGGACAGAGAAAAATGTAAAAGTAGACGGAGAACTGCTTTATAATACAGCATAAAATAACTACACTCTCATGACCATGATCATGCGTCATCAAGAAAAGATTGTTATATTTAGGATCCTTCGTTAAGGAAGGCTGGAATGGGTATAAAACATTTTCGAAATATCATCACCAAAAATAGTTAAAATATACAGTTTCGGCATTTGGAGGGAATGTAAATTATGTTTGACAAATGCCTCAATCTGCCTAGCTCCCCATTTAGCTGGAAGAAAAGCAACATTATAATCACGGTTTTACCAGCTTTTGAATGTTTTCTCGGTTCCCTGTTTGCCTTTATTTTTCTAGCTCAAGCTCCCGCCTCAGCTAAAATGCCCTTTCCCTTCCTAACTGCTTATCAGAGTCCCTCTTCAGTTACTTCCTCAGAGAAGTTTTCCCAGGTCCTTCCGGGGAATTATTTCTCCCTTGCCCCCTCGCTCATAGATGTTGTCTGGATGCCCTTCCCTGTACCCCAGGCTGCTTTGTATCATTTTCATCCCTCTTTTCAGCTCCTGGATATTTATATCCATGTCCATCTCCCAGAGCCCTGGTAGCCCAGCACTCAGATAATGTTGGCAGAGGGAAGGTTGGTGGCAGAGGTGGCGCTTTCCCTAATGGGTGTTAAATGGCCTAGGAACCCTGCATGGCACGCACACGGCCCTCTTTCCTCAGAGCCTTTGGATGTCTGTTCCCTTCTCCCGGAAAGCTCTGGTGAACTCCTTTCCACACTTTAGGATTCAGCACAAATATCTCTGAGGGGAGAGGGGGGAGTTTATCCTAACCTATAATACCAGGTCAGGCCCCCCTATTATAAGCTCTCATAGTTCCCTATACTTTTTATTCAAATCACCTGTCTTCACTTGTAACTGTTTATTGATTCGTGTATATCTCTCTACTTGACTGTAAGCACCAGGAGGGCTGGAGGCCTCACACAAGATAACGTCACATGGAAGGAAGGAAAGGAGGGAGGGAAGGAGGGAAGGAGGAATTGAGAAGAATCTCAGTTTGGAAAGGAATAGACAACAGAAAATAGAGGATTGAGAGTTGTTATTGAAGGTCCAGGGGTGGCTAAACGTGGGCCTAGAGGTAAACCAATTTAAGAGAGTACTAGGAAAATCCACAGGCCCCCTGCCCTGAGACACCAAATGCTTTAAGGGAGCCAGAAACACAACCAAATGTATTTGGTTGTTAAAACATGGAATTGAGGTGAGCTACTATATTCTCCAAATAAAAGAGGACTCACAAAGCATGATAAAAAGAGGAAATGGAATTTGACTGCAGCCTGTGGGATTTAGATTAGATAAAAAGAGAGTCTGATAATAAAGGCTGTTATGTCCTGGAAAGGATAACTAAACTAAAAAAAAAAAAAAAAAAAAGTGTGAATTAGATTCTCTCTCAGGTTTCTCAGTGCCCCTTCCAGCTCAGATTCTCTTGTTACCTGGTATTTCTATTGCCAGGCTAAGAAAAAACCAAATATTGCATAACAATATTACAACAATCATAATGAAAAATTGTAAAGAAAGAAATATAAACCAGCAATGTTAGAACCTTGTATAATTTATTGTTTTTCACTTTTCCTTGTTTCCTTTTGTTCTTCCTCCCTGTAGGGGAGCATGATGGACTGTGCTTTGCTTACTGTCTATTCTAATTATTGTTTAGAAGGTAAACATCTCATTCTAAATTTTACTAATTATTATTTAGCAACGTTTAACACATTTTAAAGCATATTACATCTAATTATACCAGTGAAATGTAACTTTGAGTGAAATAACTTTTTATTTTCTTTTGTGGAAGACAAAGAATGGAGCACAAATGTTTTGGCAGCTTTTTATAGAATTAAGCAGTGGGATGACTTTCTGCTAGAATAGCTCACACCGGAATTTGGAGTGATAAAGCAACACACTGACTGAAAAAGTGGTCCACATCAAAAACATCTTTAAAAAAAAAAATCCCTCTGAGGATTAGAATGGGATATTTGATTTGTGCAAGAAGGCAAGACCATAGGGTTTTTCTTTTTCTGTTTAAGAATTTGATTAAGGTTGTTATTGCATGCAATATATTTTTAACATGACAGAGTATTAAAAGTCATTATTTCAGGACAGTGGGATGATTATCTTCAGGTGATTTTCATACTTTGTTCTATATTTTTCATTTTCTATAATGAATATAGAAATTTATAAACTTTAGTATAAATTTTATAAAAGCAAGATAACCCTATCATAATTTCTCTCTTCTCCATGTTCTCATTGCATGTTAGTATTTCTATTATTGCATGTTTGCTTTAATGATTTAGGTACCAGTCTGTCTTATCCACATTCTTATATGCTGAGCTATGACTTGCGAAATGTAACATTGTTGGAAGTTGGGGGGAAAGGTGAGTCCAGCCTGCCTTCTAGCTTTATGAAGGGGAAAGCTATTCTCCCATTAGGCTGAAGGCTCTTTGGGAGCAGGGACTGTATCTCGTACACCCAACTCTTAGCACAGTGCTTTGAAAAGGGCTAAATAATTGTTTCCTAGAGAAGTAAAGAAAGATAATACATAACACTTTTCTTCTAACATTTAAAATTTGACTTTGGCCTTCTGCATGGTCCAAAATGATTGGGCTGGAGATAATGAATGATTCATTTACTAGAGCTCTGCAAATCCCTTCCATCATATTAAAGTTTAACCCCTTCCAGTCATTCATTCAGTCATTCAATAAAGATTTATTGAAAACTTACTGTGTTATATCCATCCTTACGGGTTACAGCTACAAAGGTAGATAAGACAGCCTCTGTCCTCCAGGTGCTCATTATATGGATGGGCAGCACTTTCCATCACATACTAATAATACAGCCTGTTAGTTCAATAATAGAGATATTGAACAATTAAGTTGGCCAAACTGGGGTTTACAGAAGTTTCGCAGAGGAGGTGGCCCCTGTGCTGATGTTAAAGGAAGGGCTAGACTAGGGATTAGTCGGGTAATGTATATTCCTGACAAAGAGGACAGCATGAGTAAAGGGACAAAGGCAAGAAATAACACAGTGTGGCTACGGAGTTCGGCGTTGCTGGAGCCTAAAGCTGTGGTAGTGATGAGTGATGAATCTGCAGGGGAGGCGGGGAGCAGGTCATGACCGCACAGCTTAGACTTTATCCTGCAGGCAGAAGTGTTTGAAGCAGGGGATGATGACACCAGGGATTACTTATTGGCACTGGAGAGGATGGATTTGAGGGTGAAAATAACCGGAGGAAGTAGAACTTCTCAGGAGGCATTTGCACAAATGAGTATGTAACAGATTTGTGTTTATATTTAAAAATGAAAGCTAACATTTATTTAGCATTTATTATGTGATAGTTACTAAATAAGCAGTATTATGCAATATTGTGTTAATATTTCAAACAACCCTATGAGTAAATACTATTATTACCCTTATTTTACAGCTAATGAAGCAAAGAGTTAAATAACTTGCCCAAGGCCAGGATGCAACCAGAGCAGTCTGGTACCAAAGCTTATGCTCTTAATTTCTATCTCATTTGTTTAATTTCTGTCTCCTGTATTAGAATGAAAGCTCCATTCAGACAGGGGCCCTATTGGTGGTGTTCTCCACTGTGCCTACACAATAGGTGTATAGTAACGATATGCTGAATAAAATTAATGAATAACCTAAGTGGAAGAAATAGCACCCTAAGTTATGTAACGGTACAAGAAATATGCAATATTGGCAAATTTTTTGCAGACTTTGTTCCAAATATTTGGCCGAGTTTGGAGATTATTACAGACTGAAAATTTGTGTCCCTTCCCTTCTCCAAATTGATATGTTGAAGCCCTAATCCCCAGTGGCCCTCTAAGATTAAATGAGATAACAAGGGTGGGGCCCTAATCCAAAAGGATTGGTAGTTTTATAAGAAGAGAGACCGGAGCTGTTTCTCTCTCTCTCTGTGCTTGTGCACTAAGGAAAGGCCACGTGAGGACACAGTGAGAAGGTAGCTAGCTGTCTGCAAGCCAGTAAGAGAGGTCTCATCAGAAACCAAATCAGCTGGAATCTTGATCTTGGACTTCTAGCCTCCAGAACAGTGAGAAAATAAATTTCTGTTGTTTAAGCCATTCAGTCTGATATTTTGTTGTGGCAGCCGGAAAAGACTAAGACAGTGATTAGTAGGATGAGGGTGGGGAGTGAAGGAGAGGTTTCTCCCTTGGTAGACTGGGGGCACAGGTGTGCCACTAATTGGGGTAGATAAACTGGGAAGAGGAAGATTGATTATGGTCAATGGAACAACACTAATTATCCTGTACTTAAGGTTCACCTCAAACATAGAAATACAACTGAAATTAGCTATTTAAGATCACTTGTTCAATAAATATTGATTCATCCTCTAGCCATCAAGGTCACTGTGTTTGTCCTGAGTATACAAAGTAAGTAAGATTCATTCTCTGCCCTCAAGGAACTCACAGTCAGGTGGGGAGAAATATTGTTCCTTTTTGTAAAGCTAGCATGCTTGCTTTCCTTTTCCCTTACTTCTAAAGACCTGGAGCTCATAAGAAATATATATGTATAAAATCCCATATGGATAAGAGCTTTGGAATCACGAGACTGGGACTTGAATATGGGCCTTGGAATAGACCAGGTGAGTGATGATCTTAGGCAGTACAAGTAACGCTTCTTATGTTCTTATGGTCCTCACCTATACCTGCAGAGTTGTTTTAAGAATAAGAGAGGTAGGTAGAAATGTTTTGTAAAATGCAATATACATGTTAGCAATTATTGTAATTATAAAAAGCTACATTTCCAACCTGCAGAAACTCAAGGGTAGCAAGTCATGGGCAGCAAGTCAGAGGTGAAAAGACAGCTTTGAACCGTTTGGGTGGCAGGAATTTTGGGATGGGAGATGGAATAAGAACAGGCTTTGGGGTCCTGTGATCTGGTTCAAATCACAATTCAGTCAGTTATTAGCTGTGGAAAGTTGAGCAAGTCATGTAATCAACCTGAGAGTTAGTTTCTTCATCTGTAAAATGGAGGTAATAATACCTCCCCAGGTGGGTTGTTCTGAGTATGTCAAGGGCTTGGCATTGGGCCTGGCAGGGCTGTTGCTCAATTAATGGTAACCGTTGTTCCTATTAAAATTACTATTTTCCTCTCCTACCTCCTAAGGGGTTTGTTTAGGTGGTTAAGTTACTTGAAGTGCAAGGAAGTGAGGGAAATGGAAGGGCTATTACGACTTGCTTAAAATGTTATTTTTAAAGGTAAAGAAAAGTAATTCAACTCAGCTTTCCTCTCCTAACCTATGATGCAAACGTAACTCTTATAGAAAATGACCACCGTATTATATGGCTTGGAGTCAGAGAACACCTACCTTGATAATTATACCTTGTATTTATTCTATTCTAAGTTAATCTACGAATCATTGTTAATAAGGTTCTCTGAAGACAATGCTTCTGAAAATTTAATGTACACATGAGTCACTTGAGGGCTTGCTAAAATGCAGATTTTTATTCAGTGGATTTAGAGTGAGGCATGAAAATATGCATTTCTAAAAAGGTCCCAAGTGAGGCCCATGCTGCTGGCTCGTGGACCACACTTTGAGGAAAGAGCAAGGCTCTACAGGGGCATGGAAATCTCTTGGGGTGGTGTAATGGCCCGCTTCTCTTTAGGGATCTACCTAATTGCAAACTAACCACTTACTGACAGAACATTACCGTGCTTTTTTTTTTTTTTTTGCGGTACGCGGGCCTCTCACTGCTGTAGCCTCTCCCGCTGCAGAGCACAGGCTCCGGACGCGCAGGCTCAGCGGCCATGGCTCACGGGCCCAGCCGCAGCATGTGGGATCTTCCCAGACCGGGGCACGAACCCGTGTCCCCTGCATCGGCAGGCGGACTCTCAACCACTGCGCCACCAGGGAAGCCCTACCGTGCTTTTCTACCATGCCTTTTTTTAGACCAGATTTAGATATTCTGCAACAGGACTCATTTCTGATCAATAGTGACTTTTTCCAGCAGCCTACTACATGGGAGGCACAGTGCAACGTGCTGGAGATACAGAGGTTAGTAAGACACAATTTCTGCTTCAGACGACTGCCTTTATTCTAACACTGTCCACCCTTGTAGACTGTTAATTTTCTCAGGGCAGTCTTATTGTTTCCCCTGTTGCTTAGCACTATATAGAAGCCCGTAAGTACCTAATGAATGAGTTCCCAGGAATTTCATTAAAAATGTTGTCTGGCAGAGAAAAACAAATGCTGTATATCACTTATATGTGGAATCTAAAAAATAAAACAAACTAGTGAATATAACAAAAAGAAACAGACTCACAGATATGGAGAACAAACTGGTGGTTACCAGTGGGGAGAGGGAAGGGGGAGGGGGCCCAATAGTGGTAGGGGACTAAGAGGTACAAACTACTATGTATAAAATAAGCTACAAGGATATATAGTACAACACAAGAAATATAGCCAATATTTTACAATAACTATAAATGGAATGTAACCCTTAAAAACTGTGAATCACTAGGTTGTACACCTAAAACTTATATAATATTGTACATCAGCTATACCTCAATAAAAAAAAATCTTGTCTGGCAGCGCGTGACAGTGAACTCTATCTTAGCTATCACGCATAAGAGGTGGTTAAATTAAAAAGGGGCTGATAGGGTGAGCCTTAATCCAATCTGACTGGTGTCCTTATAAGAAGAGATTCAAATACAGAGAGACTCCAGGGCTGAGCACACACACACTGAGAGGCAACCATGTAAGGACACAGCAAGAAGGCAGAGCCATCTGCAAGCCAAGGAGAGTGGCTTCAGAAGAAACCAAACCGGCCAACACCTTGGTCTTGGACTTTCAGCCTCCAGAACTGTGAGAAAAGAAATTTCTGTTGTTTAAGCCACTCAGTCTATGGTGGCAACCCTAGCAAACTAATATAGATTTTCATAGCTTTTATGCCCAGAACCAAGACTCCCTTCTGTAGGGTACACAAAATGTTAAGAAAAATGCTAAAGATGTATGGATGAACCTCTGAATGCAATGGGAATGAGTCATGGAAGGACTGGGGGGAGACAGACAGAAGAGGGTGAGACAGTAGCCAGACTGGGCTAAAACAGCTGCAGTATATATACATTTCCTTCCCCTTCTTATGATATCAATATAAAGCATAGGGCTGTTCTCTCTCCAAATCTGAGAGACTGAAAGTAGCTTTTTGACTTTTTCCCCTTTCTCAGGTTACTTTTTGATATTTAACACAATTTCACTTGTCTTAAAATATTGTGGCAGGAGGAAGACCCCAGATTTCTCTCTGTATGCAAAGTCTTTATATACAAAGAGTACCTGTGCTGATAATGAAATGAGACTGAATTTTTGACAAACAAAGAAATGTATCAAAAACACATAGTCAAATGAGATTCCTGCTAGCCACAGGGAAGCTACATTTGACACCTGATTCTAAAGTCAGGGGATTAATTATTTGCTTTGTTTTGCTTTCAATAAACATGCCAACTCATAAGTACAGATGAATGCCTCTTTCAAAATATTCTGGGAGGTTCTACACTTATTCTAACCATGTCACTGTTCTCAAATCATTTCTGGAATTGCTTTCAGGGTCTGTGAGATAGTTTTCTGAACACTCTCAACTGTGACTCTGGAAGGTAGATTTGATTTTCAAAAACCACCAAGGGTCCTTCTGGGTCAACTCTGGTTAATAGGGGGACCAGTCAAACTGTGTAATGTCAAGAGGATCAACCCTAAAGTATTCAGGCTGATTTTTCTGGAGTGAATTGTTCTCAACCTCAGAAGACAGTTTCCAAAGGCAAACCCCAGAAATGGAGTAAACATGTTATAGGCATGACGTCAAGGGCAGAGGATGTGACCGCTCTGAAGGAAACCCCATTCATTTGGATATGCAGGTTTTTTAGTGATTCCCTTTACCAGAATATTTCCTCAGGTCTAGATCTACCTTACTTCATGGGACCAGAGTTCCCAGAAGTACAAGGACCTCACTGCCTTAGTCAACTTTTAATCTCCAACCTGTGTACTTGATGTGTGTCCAAGGCATAGCTGATGGAAAGATGAATATGGGGGAAGAATGGCTAAGGTGTCTGGGGCTTACTCTATGTGATTCAAAGGGCAGAACTAGGGCCCACAGAGAAGCTCTGGAGACATAAATTTCTGCTCCTTGTAGGAAATACATTTTCAGCAGCTGGAGCTGTCCAGCAATGGAGTTTGCCCTGGAATTGGAAATGGTGAGCTTCCTACCCAGAGAGGAAGCAAAGACTGCTTGTTATGGGAACCCTTAGTGGTACCTCCTGCAATGGAGAGCTATGCAGTGCCCTCCAAGGGCTATCTCCTGAGTCCTATCCGCACAATACCCGGCAACTGGTAGGCCCTGAAAAAATACTGGAATGCAATGAATGAGGAATGCAGTGCATCCTGTGAGCCAAGTAAACGGGAAGAGGCAGGGACTCAATCAGCCTCAAGGAAGGTAGGGAGAAGTGAAATGAAAAGACCCAGGGAGCCATGAGGTAGGGCCTTCCTTGAGTTTTTGGTACCACAGGAGAGAAGCTGCTTTGGGTACCTGAAGCCTCACGTGTTTATGAGAGGGTAATACTTTTTAAGGGGGTAGGAGTTGAGGGAGGAGATTAGACCACATGCTCACCCTTCTTAAACTCCTCCAGCACCGTGTCCAGCCGGGTATCATTGAAAACGCAGTGCAGGGGCCGGTTGTAGAAGCGGGTGACCGTGAGAAGCGGCGTGCAGTCGTCGGGGTCCACGAAGGCCAAGTCCTTGACAAACAGAATGTCCACAATGTTGTGCCGCTGGTCGCCCTCGTACACGGGGATGCGAGTGTAGCCGCTGCGCAGGATCTCGGAGACAGTGGCGAAATCCAGCACAGCGTCGGAGCGCAGCATGAAGCAGTCCCCAAGAGGGGTCAGCACCTCTTCCACCACCTTGGTGCGCAGCTCCAGGGCGCCCTGGATAATGTTGAGCTCCTCTTTCACCAGGTCGCTGTAAGGATCCGCGGCCCGCAGCGTCTCCAGCAGCTTCTCCCGCGTGTAGAAGGTGCTGATCTCCTGGCGCAGCGCCCAGTCCAGCAGGCGGCTCAGCGGGTAGCACACGGGGAAAGCGGCCGCCATCAGGAGCCGGGTCAGGCACACGCTGTGGGAGGCGATGGCCAGCCCGTGCCGCGAACACACCGAGTAGGGGCAGATCTCTGCGCCCAGGAACACGGCGCCGGTGCACACGAGCGCCGGCAGCCAGGGGAAGTGAGTCCCCGCGTCGCCGTAGTCTTCCCCGGTGTCCCCGACGCCCGGCGGCAGCGAGGCGCACAGCCAGCCTGCCAGGGCCGCGTTGGCTCCGGCTTGGCCCAGGAGCAGGGTGCAGAGCAGATGGGTGCCCCTGCCGCGCACGGCCTGCACTCGGCGCGCCTGCTCTTGCTCGGCGGCCGAGCCGCTGTTCCGCAGCACCCGTAACTCCACCGGGTCCAGCGAGAGCAGGCTCAGGCGCAGGCCGCTAAACAGGGCAGACAGGGCGAGCAGCAGGAACGCTCCGAGCGCCCGCAGCCACGCGGGGGGCAGCAGGTCCCCGCCCGGGCCATAGAGCCGCGGGCGTACGCGCAGCAGGAAGCCGCCGGCGGCGCCGTGGTGGTGCCAGGCGCGCCCGTCCCAGGCGCACAGAGAGAAGAGCTTCCCGCCACCGCTCGTGCCGCCTCGCTCTGCCTCGCCCTTACGCAGTTCCCGCACCCGCACCTGGACTAGAGCTGAGCCCGCCACGCCTCCGGGGCGCAGGGGCCCCAGGACCTCCACGTCCGATGCCCAGTCGCTCTGCTCGCGGCAGCGCTGCGACCCCGGGGGGCGCGTGGGAACAGCGCTGGGCGCCGCGCCGCTCCCGCCCGGAGGCTCCTCGATAAACACGAGCCGTGGAGCCCAGTCGCCGGTGCCGTTCTCCCCTGAGGAAAGGGGGGGTGTGGGCACCGGCTCCACGGGCGCCGCGGGCCCGGGCTGGAAATAGACGCGCAGGAGGAAGCTGGTGCCTTCGGCGGCGCGCAGGGTGCCCCTCTCCAGGGACACGCGGCCTCCAGCGGTGTCCTCGGGCCGCAGGCCCAGCAGCCAGGCGGCGGCGGTCGGGGGCCGAGGGGACAGGGAAAAGAAGAGCAGGAGCACAGCGCCCCTGCTGCAGCAGTCTCGGAGCCTGACACCCACCGCTGCTGCCGCAGCCGCCATCCTGCACCCGGCGCGGCTGCACGTGATACTGCAGAAAGCCTAACGAGAGCTGGAGGGAGGAGGAGCCGGAGCCGGGAACCCGGCCCCAGGCAGGTCACCACGTGTACGCACCCCTGCGCGCGTGAGCTGGAGGCGGTGGGGGTTCAGACCCTGCCCGGGCAGTGGGTCCCGGCGGGAGGCTGGAGATGGTCACGCATCACTGCACGGTGCGTGACCCCGACGCACTTGGGTACGGCAGAGTTGCAGCCTCAGGAAGGCTTGTCTTGAAGCACGGCCTCCTATTCCAGCAGTAGGGCGCCCCTCAGCGAACTCCAACCGGGCAGAATTTCCCATCTGGTCCTGCCACTTCACCATTGGCCAGGGAAATTTCCCAGCATTTCGCCTCTCCTCCTGCCTCTTGCATTCCCCCTTCTGGTCAAAAGATATTCTGGAGGCGAGTCCTGAATCTGTGTTTGGTCTCAACTCCAGCTGACCTTTCATGTTTTAAAAATTTACAAATTCTTAGGTTAAATTCCTTGTTAAGATCCAAATATCCATTAATAAGAAACTGTTGAATTAAGTTATTATACCACTGCGCGATGGAATACTATGCAGCAGAAAAAAATAATGATGTGGATCCATGTGTTTGTGATGGAAATACCTCCAAAGTAATAGCTGCAAAATATCAAGGTGCAGAACAGTGTGTATAATATGCTACTGTTTGTATTAAAAGTATGTAAGTATAAATGTATATGTACATATATACATATATAAAGTATTAGATTTAATATGCAGAGGATACACAAGAAATTTGTAATAGTGTTCCTCTGGGGAGCAGGCCTATATTGTACAATGCCAAAAGCAGGGAATTGGCACTGGTATAATGTGTGTGTATAGTTTTGTCTCACTTTACTACATGTATAGATTTATATAATCATTGCTGAAATCAAAATGCAGAACTATTCTATCACCATAAAGAGCTAGGAGGGAGACATTTTACTGAATTCCTTGTATTGTTTGAACTTACCATGGGCCTGTTACTTTACTTTTACTTTTATGCATTTATTTAAGAAATTTATATAGTAAAATTCACTTCCTGGCGTACTGTTCTATGAGTTTTGACAAATATTCATGTAACTATCACAATCCAAAACAGTGCCATCATTCTCCAATATTCCCTCTTTCTGTCTCTTTGTGGCCAGCTCTCCCCCCATTTCATCCTCTGGCAGCTATTGATTTGTTCTCTCCTACAGTTTTCCTTTTCCAGCATGTCGTATTAATGGAATAATACAATACGCAACCTTTTGTCTCTAGCTTCCCTTACTTAAGTTAGCAATATGCATTTGACAGTCATCCATGTTGTGTTTATCAATAGTTCATTCCTTTTTATGGCTGGGTAGTATTCTACTACATGGATATATCACAGTTTATCCATTTACCAGTTAAAGAATTTTTGAGTTATTTCCAGTTTTTGGCAATTATGAATAAAGCTGCTATAAATGTTTGTGTGCAGGTTTTTGTGTGAACATATATTTTCATTTCTCTTGGGTAAATTTACCACAGGTCTGTATTACTTTTTAAAATAATTTTATTTATTTATTTATTTTTAGTTTTTGGCTGCGCCGCATGTGGGATGTGGCACGTGGGATCTTAGTTCCCCGACCAGGGATGGAACCTGCACCGCCTGCCTTGGAAGTGCAGAGTCTTAACCACTGGACCGCCAGGGAAGTCCCTGTATTACTTTTTAAAATATAAAAATAACAATAATTAGGCATACTACCTTTGACATCTCTAATTAGAAAAAAATCATATGTGAAATCTTATTTTTCATAGAACTCCAAAGATATTGACTGAGAAAGACTTGCAAAGGATAAAGCTCAATACAAATGGTCCCAGCTAAAAGTTACCTTCTTTTCATAACAAACTCTTATCATCCAGAGTGGAAATAGCCCCTTCCTAGTTTGAGACTAAACAGGCCTTACTGGGTTGTTGCTCACATAGGCTGCCTTTCACACTTTCAGACAGGAGTGTGAAACAAACCTGCCACTGCCTTAAAATACACCAGATCTTGTGCACTACAAGTTGCCTCTTGCCTGGGCTGCTTAAGAGATGGAAGGAAGGTTTAATCTAGAGAGGGAACATTGAGGCATTTATTGGAAATGTACGGGAAAGAGTGAAGAGGTGTCAGGCATGTGATTGTTTCTGTTAAGTATTGGCAAAAAAATATTCTCACTTTTGTCCTGACACTTAGATCTCTCTCCTCTCCCAGCCTAAGCTCCTCAGCACAAAGGTACCTGTTATCCTAAGGGTTCTCCCACCTGTTTTTTTTTTTTTTTTTTTTTTTTTTTGCGGTACGCGGGCCTTTCACTGCTGGGGCCTCTCCTGCTGCGGAGCACGGGCTCCGGATGTGCAGGCTTAGCGGCCATGGCCCACGGGCCCAGCCGCTCCGCGGCATGTGGAATCTTCCCGGACTGGGGCACGAACCCGTGTCCCCTGCATCAGCAGGCAGACTCTCAACCACTGCGCCACCAGGGAAGCCCTCCCACCTCTTTTTGGTCACAGGACTTAATCATCCTTTATCAAGGATGATAAAGGATCTTTATCAACCTAACACCTTTATCAAGCTTTAGAGTTACAAAGGGATTTCATATCTATTGCTTCATATACACACACAGAGCCCTGTGAAGTAGATATAATAATAACCATTTTACAGATCAGGTGAAATGACCCGTAAAACTTCTTTGGACTCTAGGTTTATGCTCCCTCACTCCACGGGGTTGATCTGTGCCAAAACAGAAGCTTTCAAAAATATTCAATTAGGAATTTAAAAACCTAAATTTCTGATATCAGGTATTACATTCCTATTGAAAATAAAGTTTTAATGCAGAAAAGCTTACGTAAAAATAAACTATAACCCCACCAACCAGAGATAAACACTGTTAATATTTTGACACATTTCCTTTTTTATCTTCTACATAGATAACCGAGAAACAAACACACACACATATATAATTGAATACATATTATGCATACAAGTTTAGTCTGCTTCTGTCACTTAACATATCAAGAACATTTTCCCTAATGTAATAAAAATTCTTTCATAAACATAATTTTTAATGACTGATGCTCTTACATTATTGGATATATTATATTGACAGAGAGAGAACTGTAAGGATGATATCATTTCTAGTTATACCAGCTCTATTATTAACAATGTTAGGCTTTCAACTCACTTTTCTGGACCCACTTTCTTATTTGTGAAATGAAAGACAGTTTTAAGTCCCTACCCTTTCATGAGACAGTGAGTAAGGACTAATGTACACCAGGTGAAGATAATCTAGAGAGACTGAGTACTTTTCCTTTTCTGAACAGGAGTTAATCTGGAAAAGTACTGGGTTTCCAAAGCTCTACTGTAGCTGAAAGGATTCCTGGGGACAGGTTCAAGCAGTGTGATTCTAGTAAGGAAGAGCTGCCAAAAACAGCTCCCCAGAATCTGAATGTTGACTATCTTCCTATCTTACAAAATGAGCAACTCCTCACTTCCCAGAGAGATGAAGGAAATGACACTTGCCTTTAATCTCATGACTCTGCTATTTCAGAACGTATGTATTTAAATGCTTTTGTTTATTTCATTACCTGTTCATTCATCAATAAATACTTGTTAGTCAACAAAGGGCTAGGCCCTGTGCTAGATGTTGTACATAGACAGATACCATCCTTGCCATCACTGAGTTTAGATTCCACTGAGGACGACAGACGTGAACCGGAAACTGCTTACCTATCTAATTAATTAATTACTCCCATGAAAGAGATGTCAAAGTGCCATGCAAGTATATAACCTGAGGACAAAGAGGAAGGTCTGGGCAGACTATTCCCAAAATGAAATGAAATGAAAATGGAAGAATTTATACATTAGGAAGAACATGAAAAATATATTTTGTACCTTCTATTCTTTTTTGTAATACTTTTAAAACTATGACAATGTATTAATAATATCCCTAATAATATAACCTGTTGACATTTATCAAGTGCTTTATCATGTGCCAAGTATATTATCCCTTTTAATCCTCACAATAGATGAGAAAACTGAGGCTCACAATAGGTAACTTTGTGAAAGTCACGTTGCTGGTGGGTAGTGGAGCTCAGTTGGATACGCAGTCTGAATCCAGAGACTATAGTTTAAAGTTAAGAAAATAATGCCAGCTAACCCTTACATAAGGTTTACTACGTATTAGGCATAAATCAACTCATTTAATTCTCACAAGAACTTTTGGAAGTACATGTTATTATTATTTTCACTTGATATGAGGAAGCTAAGCTACAGAGAGATTAAGTACCATGGTGGCCAAGATTATGCAACCAGTGGCAGAAGCACTGCCACTCTACCCCACAATTTTACATGATACTGTACTATAGCTACCTGTCATATTTTTGCCCATTTACATACATCATCTTACATAGTTGCACATATAATATTCCTAAAACTGTTGTATTCTATTTCTTTTCATTCATCATTATAGCATGGTTTCCCTCATTAAAACTATTTGTGAATATGTTTTTCCTTTTTTTCTCCCCAACCCCATACTCTGTTGTTATTGTTGTTTATTGGTTGGTTTTATCACAGGCACAAAGGATTGAGTTAATCATCTTCCTCAGTCCATGGGCTTTGAAAAGGCCTCCTCCACTCCATCCTAATCCCAATCCCATCCCCTCCCCTTTCAGGCAGCCATTCCAACTTTTTGATATGTCCTTAAAACAAGTATAAAATATTGGTTTGTGTGTATTTTTTCTTCTATTGCAACATGATTCACATACCATAAAATTCACCCTTTTAAGCTATACATTTCAGTGGTTTTTAGTATATTCATAAAGTTGTGCAGCCGTCATCACTTCCTAATTCTAGAATATTTTCAGGCACCCCCAAAAGAGACCCTTACCCATTAGCATGCTTCTCTTCCCCTGACCCAGCCTTTAGCAACCACTGATCTACTTTGTCTGTGCTTTTAATTTTCACTTGTTCTGTTTATCACATTTTCACTCAACACTATGCTTGTAAAATCTGTCCATGTTGCTGAATGTACGCCTGGTTTGATATTTCTAAATGCTGGGTGGTCTTCCACAGTGGATAGCCATAACATTAATTTAATCCATTCCCTTAGAGATGGACACTTAGATTGCCATCAACTTCCCACTACCACCAATGAAGCCACAGTGACATCCTTACCATTCCCTACTGGACCAGTGGGGGATTCCTGTGGGATGTACCCACTGTGCGACTGTTGGGTCACAGTATATACATATACTTAATTTCACTCAGTACAGCCAGATTACTCTCCACCAATAGTGCCTGAAGTTTCCTGTTTTCCTACATCTTAGCCTACACTTAGTATTATTCACTTTCCAAATTTGGCCAAGCTAATGGGCGTGAAGTGCTATCTCATTTAAAAAATTGGAATGTCTCTGATTTCTAACAACTTTGAGCATGTCTTTATATATTTGTTAGCCTTTCGGGTGTGAAATTGAATGGAAAGGGCTAAAGTTTGGAGCTGGCATTAAAAGTACATCTGCTCTTTTATAGGACATATATTCAACAGTGCTTCATATCTGAAAACGCTAACCCATGCTTTACTCAGCTTGAAGCCCTGGACCAACTCAGACGGAAGCATGGAGATGGAGCTTCCTGACAGAGCAAGGGTAAAACAGCCTGCACTTGTTAATGTCTACAATAAACAGTTGTTTGTGGGGACTTCCCTGGTGGCTCAGTGGTTAAGAATCCACTTGCCAATGCAGGGGACACGGGTTTGAGCCCTGGTCTGGGAAGATCCCACATGCCGTGAAGCAACTAAGCCCATGCGCCACAACTACCGAGCCTGTACTCTAGAGCCCACGAGCCACAACTACTGAAGCCCACGGGCCTATAGCTCGTGCTCCGCAACAAGAGAAGCCACCGCAATGAGAAACCCGCGTGCCACAACAAAGAGTAGCCCCTGCTCACCGCAACTAGAGAAAGCCCGCACACAACAACGAAGACTCAATGCAGCCAAATATAAATAAATAAATTAAAAAAAATTATATTAAAAAAGCCTACACAAACAGTTAATTGTGTGCACAGCATTTCTCAGATATAGGAATTTCTATCAGTTAATAAGAGAAGCCCCTGCCCAGGGCAGGGAGAGTTTTTTTCCCCAGAAAGGTCAAGAGCTTTCTAGGGGAATGATTACTCTCTAGCATCTGGGCAGTCAGAAGCTCGGCCCCACTTTGGTCACGAACTAATCAGTTCATTCAACACCTGAATCAAGAAATCCAGTGGGGGGTACCAGCCTGGGTCACAAAGAGTTGAAAGCGGGGGCAATAACCTCCAGTCAAACAGAAAAAAAAAACCACTGAAGATGTTTTCTTTACTGAGAGGGGGTGGGAATTGAAAGCTATTAATAAGTGATTGGCTTGCGTATTGTTTTCTGGGATAATTTGGTTCTCAGATGGGCAGGAGAGAAAGTCAGTCTTATTAAGACAGTCTTTAATTCAGGCAAACTTTAAATTTTTTCTTTGTAGATCAATGATTCTCAAATTTTTTATGCATAAAAATCATGAAAATCACTTGGGAGTTTTTTTTTTTTTAACAGATTCTAGAAGGATACACAGGAAACTGCTAACAGTGGTTGCCTCTCTGAAGAGAAACTGGTAGTTGGGCAACAGGGATAGAAGAGAGACTTTTCCCTTTTGATCTTTTAAATTTTGTACCATTTACATTTCCTATTCAAAACCAATTTACATTTAATTTTAAAATGCACATTCCTGTCTCTATTTTGATTCTGTGGATCTTGAATAGGACCCAAGAATCTGCATTTTAACAAGCATCTCATGGGGTTCCAATACAGCTGACTGTTGGTTCACTTTTTGAGAAACAATGATATGAAAGAGTGGTTTTTAAACTTTTTTGGATTTACACACCCCTATGAATTTCTGATGAAAGCTACAGGCCTCTCCCTAGAAAACTGCACATGTACTCAAGGACACAATAACGTGAATATGTTGTGAATACAATTGCAGGCATTCATGCCATCCAGTGGCATTGTGCCCATCCATGATCCTTATGTTAGGGTCCCCTGATATAGAGATTTTGTTCTATATAATGGCAAGGAGTTTGTTTGCTTTTTTTTTAAGAGAGGGAAATTCATAGAATTGAGAAGATTTTTAAGTGGGTGAATGCGTGTGTGCATGTGTGTGTGGGTGCATATGTGTAAGAAAAGAGCAGAGGCAATTTCTACTTTTGATGACGGGGTTCCTTCTCCATTTCTAGAACCAGTTCCTAATTAATAAAGGAACAGAAGATGGATCCCTCAACAATTCCCTTCCAGCTACATCCTGTCCACAAATATGCTAATGAAATTTGCAGATGACCCCAAAAGAGGATACACTCCAAACACCAGGAAAGCCAAAGAAATTACATAAAACATTAGCAATATGGCAAAGAGAATGACACTCAACTTGAAAAAATTTCAAGTTGAGTCATCTGGGGAAAACTAATTGGAAAGAAAATTTTTCATGGGGAGGGCAACACCTGGAAAATAGTAATGTCTGTAAGAGGCCCAAGGGTGACACTAAATGGCAAATTAGATACATGTCTGTTGTATAATATTGTGAGAAAAATATAACACTGACCTTTTGTCACAAAGCACGGAGATAATGGCTCTTTCTGTTTGGCCCTAGTAAGATAGCACCTGGGATGCTGTTTTTGGTTTTGGACACTTCAGTAGTGGAAAATTGTTGATTAGCATTTGGGAATTTGGAGGCAAGAAACAAGAAACAATTAAAAGCATACATTTGACACGATTAACCCATTCAAACAACAGCACAGAGCAAAAGAGGAAAAATGAAACTCCGCATTTAAATTGTGTTGCTGAGAAATCAAATTAATCAAAAGTCTCTTCATTTCAACTTCAGCATAGAACCACTGATTGTTGGAGCTGCGAGGGACTTTGGAGATGAATTTTGCTAAACTTTAATTAAGTTCCTTTAATTAAGTGTCCTTTCATTTCAGCTTAAAGAAACCACTTTAGCAATTCTTGCAAGGAAGGTCAGTGGTGATCAATTCCCTTAGCTTTTGTTTGCTTGGGAAGAGATCCATACGTATATAACAGAAATCTGATTATATCAATCCTCTGCTTCCAATGGCTCTCTATTGCTTATGACATGGCTTATCAAAATCCTTCATGAACTGCCTTCTCTCTGCTTCATCACCTTGGTTCTCAAGGGTGGTAAGTGGCAGTGCTGGGATTTGAACTCATGTAATTGACTTTCAGAGCCAATATTCTTAACTGCTTGCTTGCATTGTCCCAGCAGTCAGCCATATTGAATGTCCTTCATCATCTCCCATGAACTATGCTTTTTCATGTCTTTAGGCTGCTGTAGCTTATGCTTGGACTTTTCTCTGTCCACTCTTTTGGCTTGGAAAACCCCTCCATATTTATCTTTCAGATCTTAGCTTTGAAGTTTCTTTAAGAAGTTTCACGTGATTCTCCAAGTCTGAGTCAGAAGCCCCTGCCCTATAGTCCTATAAATTCTTTTTCTTCCCCGACATATAACTTATTTGTTGTATTATAACTGCCAGTTTATTTACTTACCTCTTTGACAAAAATTTGAATTCTGTGATCTCAAGGACTGTGATTATTTTATACATCATTATATCCCCAGTGCATACAGTAGGCACTGGTAACATATTTGTTGTATAAACGAACAGAAGATTCCATTCTGCAAGTTTTAGAGCTTAATACTGGGGGGTTGGGAAGAGAATACTATAGTCATCTTCCTGTTTGGATCTCTTGCGGGGGCGATTCAAAGCACAACCTAAAAAGAACTCAAAGGCAGCGGAGATACTCAGGAGAGATAGACAAGAGGGACCTGGGATGAGTGGAACCTGGTGCTGCTTTGCTTCTACTGTTTTCCTCTCCACAGCTCTTCTTTGCAGGTGTATCAAACCCCTATCAAACCTATTTTGGCTGGGTGGGGCCAGGTGCTTCCTCACAGCCGGGAACATCTCGCGGTGCCTCATCATCGCGAGAGCGGCGCGAAGCCGCCTCATAGCCCCGAAGGCTTTCTCGCTGGGTCATGGAAAATTCAGGAACTTTCCGTAGGTCGTCGAGTGTGCAGTGACCTCGCAACAGACGTTCCGTCTCTGCTTGACTTTCTGTGGGGCCCGGAACACGGGACCGGAACCGACGAAACCTGCGGAAGAATGGTGGTCGCCTGACTGGAGCCTCCTGCGGGGAAGAACCTCCGCGAGTGAGGAAGAGCCGGCAGAGCCTAGCGGGCGTTGCCGGGAGTGTCCACCACAGGCCCGATGCGGGCCTGTGCCCTCTGACAGGCGGAGGAGAAAAGGGAAAGACGGTGTTGGGGAGCGAAAAAAGAGGCACCCAGGAAGGGAATATTTTTCTCGGTCAGCAGTGGAGAAGAGTCCCAGGGTCGGTGGACAGAGGAGGCCACGGAGCCGACACACGGCCCTGGGCTGCGGAACCCTGGGCTGAGGTCGGAGAGCAGCAGGCGGCGGCCCAGAAGACAGGTGAGCAGCACCCCCTTTTGAGGACTTGTGGAGGAGCTAACGTAGGAGGGGGTATCCGGAGAAAATATGGACTTCCTGCTAATGAAGGGGTAGCTGAGAGCACAATATTTGGGGTATGGCCCTGAGGGGATCAGATTTATGCTCGCTGTACTGGAAGACCATGGGAAATACTGGTTGTATTTGGACTTAGGCATGATGCAATCGGGTGACCCTTTATGGGACTGAGCGGGTGGGACTCAGCTGAAGAAACTGCTTGTTACAAAATGTAAATATAAAATCACCATAGAAATAACTCCAGCACTGGCTGCGAATCTCCAAGCTTATTTGCTTAGTCTGAGTCCAGAGATGTAGCTGTATTTATTTCTTGCTCGCCGTCATTCTATTCTGTCCCCCTTCCCTTCTTCCCTTCCTCACTTTTCACTCCTCCCCTTGCTTTGTCTCCTTATCACTACCTCCTTCCTTCCATCAAACCAGGAGTTCTTAACCTTAGAATTATGGTGGTCCGCGAACCACAATGGAAAGAAAATCATATTTGTTTAACATCTAAATAAAATTTGCGTCTGCATCAATTACGAAAGTGATCGTAAACCACAGGAATATTAGCAGTACCCATGACTCATCAATAGAAATCAAGTGGTTTTGACAGTACCTGTACCTTTGCCACCAGAGAAATCACAGATGTCATTCACATTGTGGTATGTAGAAATATTTTTGCTCATTGCTATAAAATTATGAGTTATTTGATTGCCACCTGATCTTGTATTCAGTGCATTAACACTGAAGCATGCTATATCATTAACTTAAAAAAATATTTTGACAACTGTAGTACAATATAATTCATTTCCTTTGCATACTTCTTATCCATTCCTGATTTTGCTATGGTGCATAGAAGGAAAACTGGTGCTGATCTTCAGAAAGTGAATGACCCAAATCACTGGGCCACAAATCTTTTTCCAATTTAAGTGGTTTCCAGTTCTTTCTTTCAACAAAATAGAAGGAGGACCTAATGTAGTTGTTAACTGATAGATAATTAAAAGTAATTTTTAGTAATAGGTCAGTGTAGGATTTTTGTCAAATAACTCTGGAGATTAAAGAATTATGTGCTGTTACCATAGCAAAATGATTATTCCTAATTACTTATTTATGTAAACAAGCTTTCTCAGAATTTATATTTAAAAATAAATAAATATAGGAAAGGGATTGATTTCATACATCTACTATTACTGTCAGTAAAAGCATGGATCCATGAAATAAAAGCCACATTCCTCTCACTAAGGGATATGATGTGAATACATTTTTTATTATGTTTAATATTTATATAAATTTTATTATGTTTACGCTGTTTTGCTCAGTTGGGTGCTAATACTAATTATAATGACAGTGCAATTAAGAAGAAATTTTTTTATAGTCTGAGCCTCCAGAACTATGAGAGGATAAGTTTATTTTCTTTTAAGCCAACAAAGCTATGTTAATTTGTTACAGCAGCCAGAGGAAATTAATAATAGGGTTTATAGTGTATGCACTTGTTCAGTTTTAGTAGATACTGCCAAATAGTTTTCCAGAGTGGTTGTACCAATTTACACTCCCAGTAGCAGTGTATGAAAGTTCTGGTCGCTCTACATCAAGGGTTGGGGGTTAGATATTGAAGAACCAGATAGTATTTTAGGCTTTGTAGGCCATATGGGTTTGTGGCAGTTACTCAGCTCTGCTATGGTAGCGTGAAAGAAGCCATAGACAGTGCATAAATGAATAAGCAGGCCTATGAAACTTTATTTACAAATAAGGTGGTGGGGGGTCTTATTTTGCTGACCCTTGCTCTGTGTCTTCTTCAGCACTGTAATTTCTGTCCTTTTCATTTTAGCCATTCTTTAGTGTGTAGTGGTATCTCATTATGGTTTTAAATCACACATCTCTGATGACAAATGAGGTTGAGCATCTTTTCAGGTGTTGACCACTTAGATATACTCTTTTGTGAAGGGTCTGTTCCAGTGTTTTGCTGATTTTTAAAATACAGTAAGTCCCCTACATATGAACCTTCAAGATGCTAACTTCCAAAGATGTGAACGTGCCTGCCAGCCCCTGTATGCCAGCTGTTGTACTGCACTATTGTACTTTTCAAGGTACTGTACTGTAAGATTAAAAGTGTTTTACTTTTTGTGTTTGTTTGGTTTTATGGACGAATTATTTGTGTGAAAAGTATTATAAACCTATTACAGTACAGTACTATATAGCCGATTGTGTTAGTTGGTTAGTTGTGTTAGTTGTGTGAGATGTAATCCACATACTATCAAATTCGTCCTTTTAAAACTATACAAGTCAGTGGTCATAAGTATATTCACAGAGTGGTGTTACCATCACCACTACCTAATTTCACAGCATATTCATCACTGCCCCACAAAAGAAAACCCCATGACCATTAACAATTACTCTCCATTCCTTCTACTCCTAGTGCCTGGAAACCACTAGTCTACTTTCTGTCTCTATGAATTTGCTTATCCTGGACATTTCATATAAGTGGAATCATAGAATATGTGATCTTTTGTGTCTGGCTTCTTAGCATAATGTGTTCAAAGTTCATCCATGTTGTAACATAGTCAGTACTTCATTTTTTTTTGTTTAACAATTTCATTGGAGTATAATTGCTTTACATTGTTGTGTTAGTTTCTACTGTATAACAAAGTGAATCAGCAATACGTATACATATATCCCCATATCCCCTCCCCCTTGCGTCTCCCTCTCACCCTTACTATCCCTCCCCTCTAGGTGGTCACAAAGCACCGAGCTGATCTCCCTGTGCTATGCGGCTTCTTCCCACTACCTATCTGTTCTACATTTGGTAGTGTATATATGTCCATGCCACTCTCACTTCATTCCAGCTTATCCTTTCCCCTCCACATGTCCTCAAGTCCATTCTCTATGTCTGCGTCTTTATTCTTGTTCTGCCCCTAGGTTCTTCAGAACAATTTTTAATTTTTTTAGATTCCATATATATGTGTTAGCATATGGCATTTGTTTTTCCCTTTCTGACTTACTTCACTCTGTATGACAGTCTCTAGGTCCATCCACCTCACTACAAATAACTCAATTTCGTTTCTTTTTATGGCTGAGTAATATTGCATTGTATATATGTGCCACATCTTCTTTATCCATTCATCTGTCGATGGACGCTTAGGTTGCTTCCATGTCCTGGCTATTGTAAATAGTGCTGCAGTAAACATTGTGATACATGACTCTTTTTGAATTATGGTTTTCTCTGGGTATATGCCCAGTAGTGGGATTGCTGGGTCATATGGTAGTTGCATTTTTAGTTTTTTAAGGAACCTCCATACTGTTCTGCATGGTGGCTGTATCAATTAACATTCCCACCAACAGTGCAAGAGGGTTCCCTTTTCTCCACACCCTCTCCAGCATTTATTGTTTGTAGACCTTTTGATGATGTCCATTCTGACTGGTGTGAGGTGATGCCTCATTGTAGTTTTGATTTGCATTTCTCTAATGATCAGTGATGTTGAGCATCCTTCATGTGTTCATTGGCGATCTGTATGTCTTCTTTGGAGAAATGTCTATTTAGGTCTTCTACCCATTTTTGGGTTGGGGTGTTTGTTTTTTTGATATTGAGCTGCATGAGCTGCTTGTGTATTTTGGAGATTAATCCTTTGCCAGTTGCTTCGTTTGCAAATATTTTCTCCCATTCTGAGGGTTGTCTTTTGGTCTTGTTTATGGTTTCCTTTGCTGTGCGAAAGCACTTAAGTTTCATTATGTCCCATTTGTTTAGTTTTGTTTTTATTTCCATTTCTCTAGGAGGTGGGTCAAAAAGGATTTTGCTGTGATTTATGTCATAGAGCGTTCTGCCTATGTTTTTCTCTAAGAGTTTTATAGTGTCTGGTCTTACATTTAGGTCTTTAATCCATTTTGAGTTTATTTTTGTGTATGGTGTTAGGGAGTGTTCTAATTTCATTCTTTTACATGTAGCTGTCCAGTTTTCCCTGCACCACTTATTGAAGAGGTTATCTTTTCTCCATTGTATATTCTTGCCTTCTTTATCAAAGATAAGGTGACCATATGTGCGTGGGTTTATCTCTGGGCTTTCTATCTTGTTCCAATGATCTGTGTTTCTGTTTTTGTGTCAGTACCATCCTGTCTTGATTACTGTAGCTTTGTAGTAGAGTCTGAAGTCAGGGAGCCTGATTCCTCCAGCTCCGTTTTTCTTTCTCAAGTTTGCTTTGGCTATTCGGGTTTTTTTGTGTTTCCATACAAATTGTGAAATATTTTGTTCTAGTTCTGTGAAAAATGCCATTGGTAGTTTGATAGGGATTGCATTGAATCTGTAGATTGCTTTGGGGAGTATAGTCATTTTCACAATGTTGATTCTTCCAATCCAGGAACATGGTATATCTCTCCATCTGTTTGTATCATCTTTAATGTCTTTCATCAGTGTCTTATAGATTTCTGCATATAGGTCTTTTGTCTCCCTAGGTAGGTTTATTCCTAGGTATTTTATTCTTTTTGTTGCAGTGGTAAATGGGAGTGTTTCCTTAACTTCTCTTTCAGATTTTTCATCATTAGTGTATACGAATGCAAGAGATTTCTGTGTATGAATTTTGTATCCTGCTACTTTTCCGAATTCATTGATTAGCTCTAGTAGTTTTCTGGTAGCATCTTTAGGATTCTCTATGTATAGTATCATGTCATCTGCAGACAGTGACAGTTATACTTCCTCTTTTCCGATTTGGATTCCTTTCATTTCGTTTTTTGTCTCTGATTGCTGTGGCTAAAACTTCCAAAACTATGTTGAATAACAGTGGTGAGAGTGGGCAACCTTGTCTTGTTCCTGATCTTAGTGGAAATGGTTTCAGTTTTTTACCATTGAGAACAATGTTGGCTGTGGGTTTGTCACATAGGGCCTTTATTATGTTGAGGTAAGTTCCCTCTATGCCTACTTTCTGGAGAGTTTTTATCATAAATGGGTGTTGAATTTTGTCAAAAGCTTTTTCTGCATCTATTGAGATTATCATATGGTTTTTCTCCTTCAGTTTGTTAATATGGTGTATCACATTGATTGATTTCGTGTATTGAAGAATCCTTGCATTCCTGGGATAAACCCCACTTGATCATGGTATATGATCCTTTTAATGTGCTGCTGGATTCTGTTTGATAGTATTTTGTTAAGGATTTTCACATCTGTGTTCATCAGTGATATTAGCCTGTAGTTTTCTTTTTTTGTAGTATCTTTGTCTTGTTTTGGTATCAGGGTGATGGTGGCCTCCTAGAAGGAGTTTGGGAGTGTTCCTCCCTCTGCTATATTATGGAAGAGTTTGAGAAGGTTAGGCATTAGCTCTTTTCTAAATGTTTGATAGAATTCACCTGTGAATCCATCTGGTCCTGGACTTTTGTTTGTTGGAAGATTTTTAATCACAGTTTCAATTTCAGTGCTTGTGATTGGTCTGTTTGTATTTTCTATTTCTTCCTGGTTCAGTCTCAGAAGTTTGTGCTTTTCTAAGGATTTGTCCATATCTTCTGTGTTGCCCATTTTATTGGCATATAGTTGCTTGTAATAATCTCTCATGAGCCTATGTATTTCTGCAGTGTCAGTTGTTACTTCTCCTTTTTTAATTTCTGATTCTGTTGATTTGAGTCTTCTCCCTTTTCTTCTTGATGAGTCTGGCTAATGGTTTATCAATTTTGTTTATCTTCTCAAACAACCAGCTTTTAGTTTTATTGATCTTTGCTATCGTTTCCTTCATTTCTTTTCTTTTTTTTTTTGTGCGGTACGCGGGCCTCTCACTGTTGTGGCTTCTCCCGTTGCTGAGCACAGGCTCCAGACGTGCAGGCTCAGTGGCCATGGCTCACGGGCCCAGCCGCTCTGCGGCACGTGGGATCTTCCCGGACCGGGGTACGAACCCATGTCCCCTGCATCGGCAGGCGGACTCCCAACCACTGCGCCACCAGGGAAGCCCCCTTCATTTCTTTTTCATTTATTTCTGCTCTGATCTTTATGATTTCTTTCCTTCTGCTAACTTCGGGGTTTTTTTTGTTCTTCTTTCTCTAACTGCTTTAGGTGTAAGGTTAGGTTGTTTATTTGAGATGTTTCTTCTTTCTTTAGGTAGCATTGTATTGCTATAAACTTCCTTCTCAGAACTGCTTTTGCTGCATCCCATAGGTTTTGGGCCATGGTGTTTTCATTGTTATTTGTTTCTAGGTATTTTTTGATTTCCTTTTTGATTACTTCAGTGGTCTCTTGGTTATGTAGTAGCGTATTGTTTAGTCTTCATGTGTTTGTATTTTTACAGTTTTTTTCCTGTAATTGATATCTCATCTCATAGCGTTGTGGTCAGAAAAGATTGATACAATTTCAATTTTCTTAAATTTACCAAGGCTTGATTTGTGACCCAAGATATGGTCTATCCTGGAGAGTGTTCCATGAGCATTTGAGAAGAAAGTGTATTCTGTTGTTTTTGGATGGAATGTCCTATAAATATCAATGAAGTCCATCTTGTTTAATGTATCATTTAAAGCTTGTGTTTCCTTATTTTCATTTTGGATGATCTGTCCATTGGTGAAAGTGGGGTGTTAAAGTCCCCTACTATGACTGTGTTACTGTCAATATCCCCTTTTATGGCTGATAACATTTGCCTTATGTATTGAGGTGCTCCTATGTTGGTGCGTAAATATTTACAATTGTTATATCTTCTTCTTGGATTGATCCCTTGAGCATTATGTAGTGTCCTTCTTTGTCTCTTGTAATAGTCTTTATTTTAAAGTCTCTTCTGTCTGATGTTTCTTTTTCTTTTTTTTTTTTTTTTTTGCGGTACGTGGGCCTCTCACTGTTGTGGCCTCTCCTGTTGCAGAGCACAGGCTCTGGACGTGCAGGCTCAGCGGCCATGGCTCACAGGCCCAGCTGCTCTGCAACATGTGGGATCTTCCCGGACCAGGACGCGAACCCGTGTCCCCTGCATCGGCAGGCGGACTCTCAACCACTGCGCCACCAGGGAAACCCTGATATTTCTTTTGATTTCCATTTGCATGGAATATCTTTTTCCATCCCCTCACTTTCAGTCTATGTGTCCCTAGGTCTGAAGTGGATCTCTTGTAGACAGCATATATACGGGTTTTGTTTTTGTATCCATTCAGCCAGTCTGTGTCTTTTAGTTGGAGCATTTAATCATTTTACATTTAAGGTAATTATCAATATGTATGCTCCTATTACCATTTTCTTAATTGTTTTGGGTTTGTTATTGTAGGTCTTTTCCTTGTCTTGTGTTTCCTGCCTAGAGAAGTTCCTTTAGCATTTGTTGTAACTTTTGCTTGTCTGTAAAGGTTTTAATTTCTCCATTGAATCTGAATGCAATCCTTGCTGGGTAGAGTAATCTTGGTTGTAGGTTTTTCCCTTTCATCACTTTGAATATGTCCTGCCATTCCCTTCTGGCTTGCAGAGTTTCTGCTGAAAGGTCAGCTGTTAACCTTATGGGGATTCCCTAGTATGTTATTTGTTGCTTTTCCCTTGCTGCTTTTAATATTTTTTCTTTGTATTTAATTTTTGATAGTTTGATTAATGTGTGTCTTGGTGTGTTTCTCCTTGGATTTATCCTGTATGGGACTCTCTGAGCTTCTTGGAGTTGATCGACTATTTCCTTTCCCATATTAGGGAAAATTTCAACTAAAAGCTCTTCAAATATTTTCTCAGTCCCTTTTTTTTCTCTTCTTCTTCTGGGACCCCTATAATTCGAATGTTGGTGCATTTAATGTGGTCCCAGAGGTCTCTGAGACTGTCCTCCGTTCTTTTCATTCTTTTTTCTTTATTCTGCTCTGAGGTAGTTATTTCCACTATTTTATCTTCCAGGTCACTTATCCGTTCTTTTGCGTCAGTTATTCTGCTATTGATTTCTTTCTAGAGAGTTTTTAATTTCATTTATTGTGTTGTTCATCATTGTTTGCTCTTTAGTTCTTCTGGGTCCTTGTTAAACGTTTCTTGTATTTTCTCCATTCTATTTCCAAGATTTTGGATCATCTTTTTTTTTTTTTTTTTTGCGGTACGCGGGCCTCTCACTGTTGTGGCCTCTCCCATTGTGGAGCACAGGCTCCAGACGTGCTGGTTCAGCGGCCATGGCTCATGGGCCCAGCCGCTCGGCGGCATGTGGGATCTTCCCAGACCGGGGCACAAACCCGTGTCCCCTGCATCGGCAGGCGGACTCTCAACCACTGTGCCACCAGGGAAGCCCTTGGATCATCTTTAATATCATTACTCTGAATTCTTTTTTAGGTAGACTGCCTATTTCCTCTTCATTTGTTTGGTTTGGTGGGTTTTTACCTTGCTCCTTCATCTGCTGTGTATTTCTCTGTCTTCTCATTTTGCTTAACTTACTGTGTTTGGGGTCTTCTTTTCGCAGGCTGCAGGTTCGTAGTTCCCATTGTTTTTGGTGTCTGCCTCCAGTGGGTAAGTTTGGTTCAGTGGTTTGTGTAGGCTTCCTGGTGGAGGGGACTGGTGCCTGTGTTCTGGTGGATGAGGCTCGATCTTGTTTTTCTTGTGGGCAGGACTGCGTCCGGTGGTGTGTTTTGGGGTGTCTGTGAACTTATTATGATTTAGGCAGCCTCTCTGCTAATGGGTGGGGTTGTGTTCCTGTCTTGCTAGTTGTTTGGCATAAGGTGCCCAGCACTGTAGTTTGCTGGTTGTTGAGTGGAGCTGGGTCTTAGCGTTGAAATGGAGATCTCTGGGAGAGCTTTTGACGTTTGATATTATGTGGAGCTGGCAGGTCTCTGGTGGACCAATGTCCTGAACTTGGCTCTCCCACCTTGGAGGCTCAGGCCTGACACCCGGCTGGAGCACCAAGACCCAGTCAGCCTCTTGGCTCTGCCTGGGGGCAACCTCGGAAAGCGTCCTGCATCCCCCGCTGCCTCCCCCGTCTCCGGGGTGCCACCCACAGCCGAGTCACCAGCCCAGCTGTGTCTCGGATGTGTGTGCCTGGCCCCAGCTGGCCTCCCCTCGGAAGACCCCCTCCCCCCAGTGCAGCTGCCTGCACCCTCCCGGACCACTGCTTCTGGGTGGCTAAGCTTCCTAGCTTTAGCTTTTATTGTGGAAATAGTGTGTGGATGGGGTGATGGTAGTTACCCATGGGCCAGGGCTTCTGTGGTTTGGAACTTCTTGCCAGTGCCAAAGCGGGGAGCATGCAGGCTCTCTTGCTGGCTTGCCTTTTTGTGAGGCACGAAGGTAAACAGAAACAGTAAGCCTTGAAAGCTGCGAAAAACAGAGTCAGACTGTTTATTCCAGTGGATCTTTGATCAGTTTTAGAACATCCTCCATCATTATCTCTTCAAATATTGCTTCTGCCCCATTTTCTCTCTCTTGCTTTTCTGGAGCTGTAATTACATGTGTGTTAGATCTTTTGGCTGTGTTCCACGTCTCCATGTTCTGTTTATTCTTTCTCTTTCCCTTCATGTTCTCTTTCTCTTCTCTACTACCCCCAGCAGTCTTTTTTCTTTTTGTGCTTCAGTTTAGATATTTTCTATTGATTTCTCTTTGAGTTCCCTTCCTGAGTTTGGCTAGGTCAGTTTACTTTTAGACACATCCATTGAGTTCTTACTTTCATATATTTTATTTTTGGTTTTAGAATATCCGTTTGATTCTTTATGTAAATTTCACTTTGTTGAAATTTTGTGTCTTTCACCTCTTTGTCCATCTTTTCCTTTCTTTTATTTAATATATGAATCATTTAAAGTCCTTGTCTGCTCAATCCAATATCTAGATCACTTATAGCTCTGCTTTTATTGGTTACCAGTCAAGTGGGTATGTTTTCATATACCTAGTAATTTTTGTCTGAATGTCAGATGTTTTATATTAAACACACACACACACACGCACGCACGCACACACACACACACACACCAGTAACAACTTTAGAAGCTTCAGATAATGGAATCTTTTACCAGAGAAGTAATATTCTAAGACGGTGGAATGGTTGTTAGCTTAATCCTGTTGTAAACTTATTTAGGTCAAGACTGGTTTGCAGTCAGATCTGGTCAGATCTAGTCCACCTTTGTTTTCCTTATTCCTAGGACATGGTCCTTCACGGTTTTTCACTGAGAGCATGAGGGGAAGGCGGTAGTCCTCTGTTTAGAACCAAGACTCTGAAGAAGTTTTCAGTCTACTTTCCAGAGGTACTTGGATTAGCCTTCCACCCCATGAAGCTTCAAAATATCTCACATGTTTGAGGAGGAGACTGGCTGTGGGCTTCAGGTCTCTCAAGTCTCCAGTTTTGGTGCTCTGGTCCCCCACAACTGCCAAGACTACTGGTTTTTCTATTTTCTAGGAGCAGCTTTCTGAAGCCTGAATTCTTAGCCTCTAGCTGTGTCCATGTTGGAAAATGCAATGAGGGAAAAAGTGATAGTAGATGGCAGCATTAATCTATCATTCCCTCCAGGGCTTTTACCTCTCAGTGGCTATATTCAAGGCCCTTTGTCTCCTAAGTTTCCACAGACACTAGAAAATTCTACTCTGCTTTCTGGAAGTTTTGGCTTATCTTCAGAATTCAGCAGATACCTTGAGGAAGAAACTGGCCTTGTGTTTGAGACTTTTCAAATCTTCACTTTTGTCACTCCATCCCAAGCAATTGTCAAAGGTTTGGCTCTTTTCTCTGCCCTATAGTAGCATTTCTGTGCTTGCCCCAATTCCAGATCTCAGCCACAAGCTTGTGCCCAGAAGTGACAAACGCCCCCCAAACACCGTAGATCCTAAGATTACCTCTGAATGGTTCTCTGCTCTCAGAAATTTTGTCCCTGATATTCCTTATTGTCTTTGCAGCTCTTTTTTTTTTTTTTGGCCACACTGCAGGGCATGCAAGATCTTAGTTGCCTGACCAGAGATTGAACCCGTGCCCCCTGCAGTGGAAGCTTGGAGTCCTAACCACTGGACCGCCAGGGAAGTCCCACCTTTGCAGCTCTTTGATGCCTTTAAATATATGATTTTTGTAATTTATCCAAATTTTAGTTGTTGTTAAGTGGTAATATTTACCTGACTCAGACTACTTCATTCTACGTGGAAACGTAAGTGTTCAGGGGCCCATATTTAAAAAAAAAAGTCTTTTGGAGGACTATGGAGCAACCTTTGGAAGACCACTAAACTAGAAAGTGATTAAATAGATAATACTGTAGTGTGGTAAGTATTGTGGCATGTTTAAGGGAGTAAGTTCTACCTAAGCCAAGGTTAAAGGAACTAGATTTGGGGGGTCAGAGGACACTTTCTGGAGGCAGTGTTGTCTAAGATGATAACCTAAATATTAAGCAGGAGTTAGTCAGACATAGTTGAGGGTAGATATTTTGAAAATTTTTTGGAATCTCTTACCTTAGCTAACAGACTGCATCTGGCCAATACCTCAGACTTTCCGGATAGTTAGTCCTTAGCACTTGGAAACTGTATACCATGCTTGCCAGTGTTCTGAGGTCTGGATGTACCCATATCACACTTCCTGTCTGCTCTTCACAGTTGACCCACCTTTCCTAAAATCCTTATTATCTGACATAAATTTAGACTTAAATTCTTGGAAACAGTGCATTTTAAATTGGAACTGCCAGCGGACTCAACTTTGGCTTCTAATTCCATGAGCCTAGGATAGCATTATTTTAAAGGAACTTTACTTCGCAGTGGAGTAGTTGACTTTTGTAGGACACTGGAATAAGGAGAGGAAAGGTTTGCTAAGGTCTCTTACCTGACCTTTGCTGTGTCAGAGAGGATGCAGCTTCTTTCAGAAGTCTGAGAGAGTGAAAGGTGTTTTCATAGTCCTTGAGGCTGTGAAGTTGAATATGGTACCTGGGAAGGTTTGATTATAAATCAGCTTTTTCTATATGTTCAGATACCTGTGTTCATCTTTCTGTTCTTACAAGTTAACTGGGATGGCCATAGGTAAAGCTGTTAAGTCATTAGTAACTTCGATGCCAAAGATCTTCCTTCTAAATTCCTTTCTCTTCTCAGTTTTACTCTTTCACCATAGAGATCAAAGAAAGGAACAATAGCTGTCTTTACAACCAGGTAGCCCACCAACACTTATAAAGCATTTTCATGTATACTTTCTTTATAATCATCTTGTAAGTCTGGCATTTTTCTAGTGCAAAACAGCTCAGAGAAAGTAAGGGACTGCTTAAGGGACAATCATGGGCTTTTCTCTGTGTCCTTAGTAGGACCAAAGTGGTCTGGTGGAGTCCAGAATATTTTAGACCCCATTTGGAAGATTTACTTTCATTGTAGTTTCTCTTATTCTGCCATTCCACAGCCCAGTGTTCTTAATGCATCTTCTACTGCTTTAGACCAAAGTTTGATCTGCTATCAGTCATTTATGAATTTGAATATGCCGGCTCAGTGGGGACTATTAGAGATCTGTTCCCAGAAATTACTTGGTGAGAAGACCTTCTGTAGATTTTAAACTGCTTTATATTTGTTGGTGTTTTTATTGCAGTCATACACAATTTACCAATGTGGATGACTAGGAGTTAACTGCCCATTTACATTTCTGTAGGAGAATGTATTTGACTTTAAAACAAACCAATGAATACAGTTTATTTGTAAATTTTAAAGTGATCATAATTAAGGTTTTTTTTTTTGGGTTTGTTTTTGGTAAATATCTTGATTTCTAATGGGGATATAACACCTTTTGTGTAAGTCAGCCTGGATGCAGAGAAGGCGAGGGGAATTATGATCCTCGTAATACTATGTTGCTAGTGGTTAAGGTTGAGGAGGAAGTAGAGGTACTGTTTGATACACAGATAAAACCTCAGTTTGGCTGATGTGCAGATCACTTTTCAGGGTTGGCATGGTGGGGATTATCTGGATATGGGAGAGAGATCTCTTGGGCTTCGAGGCCACTGAACTAGAGAAGTAAAAATGGGCTCACATAGGGAAAGAGGAGAGAGATTTGCAGTTCAGCTGACCTGGAGAGGAGGAAGAAGTACCTTGATCAAGGCTAGTAAATAATACCAAAGTTCTTTCCAATTTATTTTCACCTGAATTATCTTACTTGACCTTCACAGTACAGTTGACCCTTGAACAACATGGTTTCACTGTGTGGGTCCACTTATGCGCAGATTTTTCCCAGTAAATATGTACTACATGATTTGTGGTTGGTTCAGTCTGCAGATATGGAACTGCAGATACAGAACAGAGGGCTGACTGTAAAGTTACAGGCAGAGTTTAGACTGGGGTAGGGGGTTTTGGCACTTCTAATCCCCAGTTGTTCAAGGGTCAACTGTAATTGTAGGATTTGTTTATATTCCCATTCTACAGATGAGACTACTCTGCCTTGAAGGAGTTAAGTGAAATGATTCAGTTTTTTCAGCCCAAGTCTTTCAGTTCCAAAGCCATAACCTTTATCTGCTCTACCTTGATGCCTTATTATTGTTATTTTTTTATACATAAGATTTTGAAAATAAAGTATATCATTGGGATCTCTCTCTCTTTTTTTAAATAAATTTATTTATTTATTTATGGCTGCGTTGGGTCTTTGTTGCTGCATGTGGACTTTCTCTAGTTGTGGTGAGCGGGGTCTACTCTTCATTGCGGTGTGCAGGCTTCTCATTGTGGTGGCTTCTCTTGTTGCGGAGCGCGGGCTCTAGGCGTGTGGGCTTCAATAGTTGTGGCACATGGGCTCTAGGTGCGTAGGCTTCAATAGTTGTGGCACATGGGCTCAGTAGCTGTGGCTCATGGGCTGTAGAGCGCAGGCTCAGTAGTTGTGGCGCACAGGCTTAGTTGCTCTGCAGCATGTGAGATCTTCCCGGACCAGGGCTTGAAGCCATGTCCCCTGCATTGGCAGGTGGATTCTTAACCACTGCACCACCAGGGAAGCCCCCTCATTGGGATCTGTTTTAAGTAGAAGTATGGGTGTACTTTACAGTTGTCCCTTGTTTCAAATAAAAACTTAAATACAGTATTATAATTTGGAAAATATAGAAAAGAAGAAAGAGGTAAAAAACCCATCTTTAATCTTTTTTTCTTGCCTTTTTTACATAGTTCAAATAGTAACTGTGAGTGTTTATGTATAATTTTATTCTTGCTTTTTCCATTTAACATTACAACATAAACATTTTCGGTTTTAATAAACCATTCATAACCTAATTTTTTTTTTTTTTTTTTTTTGCGGTACGCGGGCCTCTCACTGTTGTGGCCTCTCCCGTTGCAGAGCACAGGCTCCGGACAGGCAGGCTCAGCGGCCATGGCTCACGGGCCCAGCCGTTCCGTGGCATGTGGGATCTTCCTGGACCGGGGCACGAACCAGTGTCCCCTGCATCGGCAGGCGGACTCCCAACCACTGCGCCACCAGGGAAGCCCCATAACCTAATTTTAATGGCTATTTGATAGTCCATTGTGTGGATATACTGTAATTCCGTTTTGCTGAGGGCAGTATGTATAATGGTTAAGAACACAGAATATGGATTACTTGTGTTTTAATCCTGGTTCTACCACCTTTTGGCTGTCTGTATGACCCTGGACAATTTAATTTAGGTACATCAACTTCTCCATATTAGATAAAGAATCTAATGGAGTAATGGAATATACTTTTATTTCATTAAAAAGAATGAAATAATGCCATTTGCAGCAACATACATGGACCTAGAGATTATCATAAGCAAAGTAAGTCAGAAAGAGAAAGACAAATATAATGTGATAGCACTTATATGTGGAATCTAAAATACGACACAAATGAACATCTCTATGAAGCAAAAACAGACTCACAAATATAGAGAACAGACTTGTGGTTGTCAAGGGGGGTGGGGGAGGGAAGGATTGGGTGTTTGGGATTAGCAGATGCAAACTATTATATATAGGATGGATAAACAACAAGGTCCTACTGTATAGCATAGGGAACTCTATTCAGTATCCTGTGATAGACCATAATGGGAAAGAATATGAAAAAGAGTGTATATATGAATAACTGAGTCACTTTGCTGTACAGCAGAAATTAAACACAACATTGTAAATAAACTATACTTAAATAAAATTAAAAATTTTTCTTCCATTTTAAAATTGAGAACATAGTATCCACCTGTTAGAGGATTAAATAAGTCAACACGTGAAAAACCCTTCAAATATTGCCTAATACAAAGTAAATGCTATTTAAATAAGGGATATTATTATCATTAATTTTCTGCTGATAAATATTTAGCTTATTTCAGTTTCTCATCTGATAAATAATGCTGTTACAAACATCTGTTCTTATAGATTTTTGTGGGACTTTGATTACTTAAAATAGATTGGATTGGAATTATCAAGTTAGAGTATATATATTTTTTAAAGTTTTGGTAGTTTTGTTGTTTATTTATTTATTTTATTTATTTTTGGCTGTGTTGGGTCTTAGTTGCGGCACTCAGGATCTTCATTGAAGCATGCGGGATCTTTCATTGTGGCGTGCTGGCTCCAGAGCACATGGGCTCTGTAGTTATGGTGCACAGGTTCCAGAGCATGTGGGCTCTGTAGTTTGCTGCACGCAGGCTCTCCAGTTGAGGCGCACGAGCTCAGTAGTTGTGGCGCGAGGGCTTAGTTGTCCTGCAGCACGTGGGATCTTAGTTCCCTAACCAGGGATCGAACCTGTGTCACCTGCTTTGTAAGGCGGATTCTTCACCACTGGGCCACCAGGGAAGTCCCCAGAGTATATTTTTTAAAGCTCTTGAGACATCTCATCAAATTGCTTTCCAAGTGTGTTGCTAATTTACAATTAACCCTCCCACTTGCAGTGTTAGAATGGTTGTAGCTCTGTCCTGTGAGTGCTGTTGGTAAAATGTAATAAATATAGCACAGCTTTTCCTTGACACACACACACACACACACACACACACACACATTTTTAATTAGATTTATCTTCAATTAGAAATATAGCCCCAGGAACTATCATATATATATGAAAAGCCATTCTCTTGTAGATAGACTAATGTAGAAGCCATGTTTTCTGAGCATAGACCCAGAAGAAAGGGAGTTGATGGACAAAACAAATGTTTTATGTCAATAGGCTGATATTGCCTGATATATCTATCTCCACAATGGAGATCATCATGTCAATGGAAAAATAATGATAATAAAATCACATTGAGCGCTTACTGGGTGCAGGCCCTTTATATATGATAAGTAATTTATACCTATTGTGTTACTTGAGGCTGTCAACTTTAACAATATAATAGCTAGTTATTTTACCACCAAAAGTGAGTCTATTTGGAAATAGCCAGAAGAATTACATTTTGGGATATGAGAACTATGGGGACCATTGGCAAATCCAGAGAACAAGGAAGGGGAACTTTCTTTTATAGGAAAAGGGGGGAGTTGGGAGGGGCTGTAATAGCCAAAGAGTCCATTAGAAGAAGCTAGGAGTCCAAAGTATGGGGAGGCTTCTCATTGGTTAGGCTGCTACAATCTCTGGCTGGACTGCCCTCTGGTGGAGAGTAGTTTTCTTCTTCCTGCTTGATAGTAAAGTAGGCAACACGTTCCTGTCAGAGATGTAGGTATACCTCTCTTCCTGTTTGGAGTAGTTGATCTTCCTGTTTGGAGTAGTTGATGAGGGGCATGAGAGCTCCCCCTGCAGGCCAGTTCTGACTCTAATTTTTAGCTGACATTTCTTTAGTTAATTCCACAGGACTACAACAATCTATGAGGTAATATTATTCCACTGTTTTACACCTGTGTAACTGAAGCTCTGACAGGCTGAGTAACTTTCCCTGCAAGTGTAATGCCCATATCTGTGTTCTTTACCACTGCCCTATTTTGAGTATTGAAAATTGTTAGTTAAGAAAATTGTTAGTTACTCTTACTTGATATAATTTAAAAAACATAATCCACTGATCAGACAGTACTGTTGCATCCACCTGAGAGAAATATCCCTAGGGGTATTCTTGCTCTAAAAAATTTTGCCAGGAGGTGAAGACTAAGAAGGAAACCTGGAACCTCATTTGGAGTTTAAGGTGTTAGCTTTGCCCATCAGCAGTGGGCCTGGACAAGTATTTGTCCAGTCATATTGGCAAACGTTTTGGCTGGTGGACTTGGAAAATCACAGGGATAATCAGGGTTTGGACTGAGAGAGTAAGACATTGTTACGTTTCTCTGATCATATTTCCCTCTCCTTTCCGGATCCTGTAATTGGACATAATCCGGGGCTGAGGTTTAAAAAATTGTAACTGTTATATTGTTAGTTAAAATCTAATTTTATGTTTTCTTGATCAGTTTTTCAATTATTCTTCTGTGGCTATATACGGTTTTACATTGTTTAAAGATTAAAAAATACTTTTGCAGTATCTGTGTTTTCTTTTAAAATTGGAAGCTGTTAAAAAAAAGTTGTTTTTCACTTGAGCATGACCCTTAATTGACTCACCACCTCCCTTACCCCTCTTTTTATAGGAGGAACAAAATGTTCTTATCCCCTTCACAGAAACATACTTTAGGACTGGGTACACAGTCTCCTCAGATTTTTAAAAAATACCTTTTAAGTCATGGCTTGCTCAAGTTTTCAAATTCCTATTTTTGTATGACAAAGGCAAAGTATTTAAAATTTTATTTCTATGTGCATTATTCATCTTTCAAGACACAGTTCAAGTTCCATTCCCTCAATAAAGCCTTGCCTGGCTGCTCTGGCCTATCCAGTATTTCTCAATCCCAGCTCAACATTTGCTGTATAATCATGCACTGCTTTGTGAAATAGTTTACATAGTTTGCCTGTTTTTTTTTTTTTGCTATTTACATCCTACAATAGTAGCACTATCTTATTTTATATTTGTGGCCCTTTAGATTTAATGGTGGCTCTCAGATAGGTGTTGTATCTGTGTGTGTTAGTAGTGGTGGTGGATGGTAGCTGCTTATCAGACCTTACAGATGAAGAGGGTCACGTCTTGGAAAAGCATAGAACTTCTGGCCTTCTGCTTTAGCAAGTAAAGTAGAGATTACCAAATGAATGGGGATAGACAGGGAAAAGTGAAAATGGAGAGGGAATTCCTCCTTGAACAAGGGTAGGGGGGAAGTGGGAACAGGGAAGATACGTATCAGAAACTTCAGAGGTATGTGAGATGTTTAGGTTTATTGAAAGAAATTTGAGAAGTATCACTTTAGAACTCTACTTTCCCATAAGGTAGCTACTAACCAACCACGTGTGGCTTTTGAGCACTTGAAATGTGGCTAGAATGAATTGAGGTGTACTATAAGTGTAAAATAAACACTGGATTTCAGACAGTATGAAAAAAAGAAAGATATAGAATATCAATAATTTTTATATTAATTACATGTTGAACTGATAATATTTTAGATGCATTGGGATAATTGTATTACTAAAAGTAATTTTAACTGTTTCTTTTTACCTTTTTAAAAAATGTGACTGCTGGATAATTTAAAATTATATATGTGACTCATATTTGTGGTTCTCATTACATTTCTATTGGGCAGTACTGCTCTAGAATGCAAATTCTGTGAGTACAGGGGCTGCCTCATTCGTCTCTGTAATACCTAGCACCTAGCACAGTGCCAAGCACATGGGTGAGCACTCCCTGAATGCTTGCTTAATCATATGTCTTTCCCTCCAACTAGATTACAAGCTTCTGACAACTCAGAATTGAATTTTAATGTTTTGAATACCTCCCCATAGGCTTAGTAGAGTGTTATACACATAGTAGGCATTCAGAACGTATTTATTATTAGATGAATGAATAAAATAACGCTTTCTGATGGAAACTTCCCAGATGTTCACTTCCTCTGGTATTAGTTGGTTCCCAGCTGGTTTTCAGAAATTTCCAATGTGATATGTCTGGCTACTTG
Source organism: Leucopleurus acutus (assembly GCF_964270905.1). Taxonomy (NCBI): domain Eukaryota; kingdom Metazoa; phylum Chordata; class Mammalia; order Artiodactyla; family Delphinidae; genus Leucopleurus; species Leucopleurus acutus. The sequence continues at coordinate 28,829,926 of NC_139156.1, forward strand.
CCCCCCTTCCTTTCCCGTTTCTTCTCCTTTCCCCTCTCCCTGTCCCTATAAACTCTTCTTTTTTTGGACATCTTCCAACCAACATGGTATGTAGGTCCTGACAACCTTTTATTTATTCCTTCTAAAGCCATTTAGTCAGCCCCCTCCTGTTTCTAGATTTTGTTCCTCCTTGCAAATTTCAATTAAAGTTCACTGGATCTTGCCAAGGGCTGAGAGGAAGATCTAGCTTTCCTTGCTCTCTGCCCAGACACCTGCACAGCCCTTTCTCAGTGGAGCTCACTACAGTGTGATTTACTTGGCAGCTTGGAACCCTCTACAGGCCATTATCTTTTATAAGTAAATAACTAAATGGGACTGAGAACAAGAGAGAAAAAAAGAGAGAATGTGAGCCAAGGAAGAAAATGCACACAAACACACAGATAGTCTGAAGATCTGGGTGGTGGTGCCAGCCCTAGTCCTTACTAGGAGTGTAATTTTGGGGAGATCTCTTCTCGGAGTCTCAGATCTTCATTAGAAAAAATTAAGGTGATAGGGTGATTTCTGTGTTCCCTTCTGGCACTAACACTCAGTGATTCTCTAGCCACTAACCAGAGAGGGCAGAAAGAGAAACAAATGAAGATCAGACCATTGTGAATTCAGGATGGGAACTCCATTGGTTGACCCACCTTTTGTGACTTTGTGTGCTATATTATTCTAACATCAATGTTGTAAGTTCTCTTACTCTTTAATCCTACTTGTTATTCTTTCCTCCCTAGTATTACTTCTGGAAACAGAATATAAGAAGGGGGCTCCTCTAGGGTTCACTTTAGCTGTAATTACTTATGGTTGTTCAACAATTGATTTTTTTCCCCTCTTTTTAAAAAAATTATGAAAACAAAAAAATAGGGCTTCCCTGGTGGCGCAGTGGTTGAGAGTCCGCCTGCCGATGCAGGGGATGTGGGTTCGTGCCCCGGTCTGGGAGGATCCCACATGTCGCGGAGCGGCTGGGCCCGTGAGCCATGGCCGCTGACCCTGCGTGTCCGGAGCCTGTGCTCCACAACGGGAGAGGCCACAACAGTAAGAGGCCCGCGTACTGCAAAAAAAAAAAAAAAAAAAAAATTATGTTAAAATATATATAACATCCTTTTTTTTTTTTTTTTTTTACCATATTAACCATTTTAAAATGTATAGTTCAGTGGTATTAAATACAATCACATGGTTGTGCAGCCATCACCACCATCCATCCCCATAACTCTTTTCCTCTTGTAAATCTGAAACTCTATACCTATTAAACAGTAACTCCCCATACTCCCCTCCCCCCAGCCCCTGGAAACCACCATGATATTTTCTGTCTTGATGATTTTGACTAACTACCTCATATAAATGGAATCATACAGAATATTTCTTTTTTGTGACTGGCTTATTTCACTTAGTATACTGTCCTCAAGTTTCATCCATGTTGAAGCATATCGCAGAATTTCCTTCCTTTTTTAAGACTGAATAATTTTCATTTTGTAAACCACATATTGTTTATCCATTCATTTGTTGATGGACTCTTGGATTGCTTCCACGTTTTAGCTATTGTGAATAATAGTATTGCTATGAACATGGATATGGATGTACAAATATCTCTTTGAGACCCTGCTTTCAATTCTTTTGGGTATATACCCAGAAGTGGAATTAGGGGTCGTATGGTAATTTTATTTTTAATTTTTTGAGGAGCCCCCATCATATTTTCTACAGTGGTTGTACCATGTTACATTCCCACCTACAGTGAACAAGGGTTCCAGTTTCTCCACATCCTCAGAAACACTTGTTGTTTTCTATATTTTTTGAAATATTAGCCATTCTAATGGGTGTGAGGTGGTATCTCACTGCAGTTTTGATTTGTATTTCCCTGATGATTAGTGATGTTGAGCATCTTTTCATGTGATTATTGGCCATTTGTATGTCTTTGGAGAAATGTCTATTCAAGTCCTTTGCCCATTTTTGAATCAGATTGTTTGTTTTTTCATTGCTGAGCTTTAGTAGGAGTTCTCTAAATATTCTGGATATTAATCCCTTCTCAGATACATGATTTGCAAATATTTTCTCCTATGCTGTGGTTTGCTTTTTTACTCTGTGGGTAGTATCTCTGAATGTACAAAATTTAAAAATTTTCATGAAGTGCAATTTGTTTGTGTTTTCATTGGTTGACTGTACCTTTGGTGTCATATCCAAGAAATCATTGCTAAATCTGGTGTTGTGAAGCTTTCATCCTGTACTTTCTTCTAAGCGTTGCATTGTTTTAGGTCTTACATTTAGGTCTTTGATCCACTTATCCATTTTGAGTTAATTTTTATATATGGTGTTGAGTAAGGGTCCAATTTCATTCCTTTGGATGTGGATGTTCAATTTTCCCAAAACCATTTTTTGATAAGACTGTCCTTTTCCCATTGAATGGATTTGGCACTCTTGTAAAAAATCATTTGACTGTATATGTGAGGGTTTATTTCTGGGCTTTCTATTCTATTCCATTGGTCTATATGGTCTTTATTCCAATAGCACACTTTTTTGATTACTGTGGTTTTGTAGTACGTTTTGAAATAAGGAAGTGTGAGTCCTCCAGGTTTGTTCTTTTTCAATATTGTTTTGGCTATTTCTAGTCCCTTGAAGTTCCATATGAATTTTTTGCAAAAAAATTCTGCAGAAATGTCATTGGGATTATAATAGGGATTGCACTGAATCTGTAGATTGCTTTGGGTAATATTGACATTTTAACAGTATTCATTCCTCCAATCCATGAACATGAGATGTGTTTCCATTTATTTATGTTTTCTTTAATTTCTTTCAGCAATGTTTTAACTACAAACCATTGTAGTCAAACATTGTACTAGTCTTTCACCTCCTTGGTTAAGCTAATTCTTAGGCATTTTATTCTTTTTGATGCTATTGTAAATGGAGTTGTTTTTGTAATTTCCTTTTCAGATTGTTCATTGTTTGTGTATGGAGATGTAACTGATTTTTGTTTGTTGACTTTGTATCCTGCTATTTTGCTGAGTTTATTTATTCTAACAGTTTTATTGTGGAGTCTTTAGGATTTTCTATGTATAAGATCATATTAACAGCAAATAGAGATAATTTTACTGCTTCCATTCCAAGTTGGATGCTTTCCCCCCATTTTTCTTGCCTAATTGCTTTAACTAGAGCTTCCAGCACTATGTTGACTAGAAGTGGGCATTTTTTTTCTTTATTCCTGATCTTAGAGGGAAAACTTTCAGTCTTTTACCATTGAGTATTATGTTTGCCGTGGGTTTTTCATATATGACTTTTATTGTGTGGAGATGGTTTCCTTCTATTTCTATTTTATGTAGTGTTTTTTAAATTAATTAATTTATTTTTGGCTGCTTTGGGTCTTTGTTGCTGTGCGTGGGCTTTCTCTAGTTGCAGCAAGTGGGGGCTACTCTTCATTGCGGTGCATGGGCTTCTCATTGCAGTGACTTGTTGTGGAGCACAGGCTCTAGGTGTGCAGGCTTTAGTAGTTGTGGCACGCGAACTCAGTAGTTGTGACTCGCAGGCTTTAGAGTGCAGGCTCAGTAGTTGTGGCATATGGGCTTAGTTGCTCCGCGGCATGTGGGATCTTCCTGCACCAGGGCTTGAACCCACGTCCCCTGCATTGGCAGGCGGATTCTTAACCACTGTGCCACCAGGGAAGTCCCATGTAGTGTTTTTATCACGAAAAGGTGTTGAATTTTGTCAAATGCTTTTTCTGCATCAATTGAGATGATCATGTTTTTTTTCCTTTCATTTTGTTGATGTGATGTATTATTACATTGATTTTTATATATTGAACTACCCTTGAACACCAGGAATTAATCCCACTTTGTCATGGTGTATAATTCTTTTAATATGCTGCTGAATTGTGTTTGCTAGTATTTTGTTGAGGATTTTTACATCATTGTTCATAAGGGGTATTGATCTGTAGTTTTCTTTTCTTGTAGTGTCTTTGTCTCGCTTTTATATCAGAGTTACGCTGGTCGCAAAGATTGAGGTAAGAAGTGTTCTCTCCTTTTAATTGTTTTGGAAAAGTTTGAGAATGATTGGTACTAGTTTTTCTTTAAGTGTTTGGTAGAATTCACTAGTGATGCCATCAGGTCTAGGGCTTTTCTTTGTTGGGAGATTTTTTTTTTTTTTTTTTTTGCGGTACGCGGGCCTCTCACTGCCGTGGCCAGTCCCATCGCGGAGCATAAGCTCCAGACGCGCAGGCCCAGCGGCCACGGCCCACGGGCCCAGCTGCTTCGTGGCATGTGGGATCCTCCCGGAGCGGGGCACGAATCCATGTCCCCTGCGTCGGCAGGTGGACTCTCAACCACTGCGCCACCAGGGAAGCCCTGTTGGAGATTTTTGATTACTGATTCAGTCTCCTTACTAGGTATAGGTCTATTCAGATGGTCTGTTTCTTCATAATTTAGTCTTGGTAGGTTTTGTGTTTCTGGGATTTTTCCATTTCATCCAGGTTATCCGATTTTTTGGCATACAGTTGCTCATAGTACTCTTATAATCCTTTTTATTTCTGTAGAATTGGTACTAATGTGCTCACTTCCTGATTTTAATAGAGTCTTTTATCTCATTTTTTTTAGTTAGTCTAGCTAAAGATTTATCAATTTTGTTGAAATTTTCAAAGTATCAACTTTTTGTTTCATTGATTTTCTCTATTTTTCTGTTCATGGTCTCATTTATATCTAATCTTTATAATTTCTTTCCTTCTGCTATCTTTGGGTTTAGTTTTTTCTTTTTTGTATTTCCTTCAAGTTGTAAAGCTAGGTTATTGGTTTGCGGCCTTTCTTGTTTTTTATTTATTTATTTATTTTTGGCTGTGGTGGGTCTTCGTCGCTGTGCATGGGCTTTCTCTAGTTGCGTTGAGTGGGAGCTACTCTTCATTGCGTTGTGTGGGCTTCTCACTGCAGTGGCTTCTCTTGTTGTGGAGCATGAGCTGTAGGTGTGTGGGCTTCAGTAATTGTGGCACATGGGCTCAGTAGTTGTGGCTCTCAGGCTCTAGAGTGCAGGCTCAGTAGTTGTGGCACACGGGCTTAGTTGCTCCACAGCATGTGGGATCTTCCTGGACCAGGGATTGAACCTGTGTCCCCTGCATTGGCAGGTGGATTCTTAACCACTGCGCTACCAGGGAAATCCCTTGTTTTTTTTCTTTATTTTCTTTATTTATTTATCTTTATAGAGCAGGTTCTTATTAGTTATTTGTTTTATACATATTAGTGTATATATGTCAATCCCAAACTCCCAATTCATCCCATCCGCCCACTTTCTCCCCTTGGTAAGTTTTGGTATGTTGTGTTTTCATTTTCATTCAAGCCTAAGTATTTTCTAATTTCCCTTGTGATTTCTTCTTTGATCCATTGGTCTTTTAAAAGTGTGATGTTTAATTTCAAAATTTTGTGAATTTTCCAGTTTTCTTTATGTAATTGATTCCTAACTTCATCCTGTTTTGGTCAGAGAAGAAACTTTTTATGACATTTATATTTTTAAATCTATTGAGACTTAATTTGTGGCCGAATATATGGTTTATCCTGGAAAATATGTCATGTATACTTGAGAAGAATGTGTATGTTGCTGTTGTTGAGTAGAGTATTCTGTATATGTCTGATAGATCTGGTTGGTTTATTGTGTTACTTAAATTTTCTGTTTTCCTTACTTTTGTTTGTTTGTTCAATCTATTATTGTGAGTGGGGTATTGAAATACTGTCAGTTTTTGCTTCTCATATTTTGATGGTCTGTCATTAGGTGTATAAATGTTTATAATTGTTATATCTTCTTGCTGAATTGAACCTTTTATTAACATATAATATCCTTTTTCTCTTGTAACCTTTTTGACATAGTCTATTTTGTCTGGTATTAGTGTAGCTACTCTTGAACTCTTTTGGTTACTATTTGCATGGAGTATAGTTTTCCATCCTTTTACTTTAAACCTTTTGTGTCTTTGTGTCTATAGTGAGTCTTTTATAGACAGTATATAGATGGATCATGTATTTTTTAAATCCATTCTGCCAATTTCTGCTATTTAATTGAAGAGTTTAATTCATTTGCCTTTAAAGTAATTACTGATAAGGAAGAGCCTACTTTTGCCATTTAGCTATTTGTTTTTTATGTGTTGTATGTGCTTTTCATTCCTTGCTTTTTCCACAGACCTCATATTGTGGAGGAAATGAAAGTATCATGGTTTTAATACGTAAAAGTACTTTTGGAATGTATACACATTATATGATTCAGTACCAAGGTGAGAGAGACTAGTTATCAAATGTTAAGTAGTCTTTAAGGGAAGTGGAACATTCTTGAAAAAGATGAAGTTATTTAAGAGTTCATTTTAAAACAACCATTTATACACACTTAATATTTACAAAATACAGTGCTTGGCTCTGTAGAGATATAACATAAAATAATAATGGCAGCCTCCATTTGTTTAGCAAAGACAAGCACAACGGTAAGCCATTTAAAATGTGAGTTTATTTGATCCTTACAATTACCTTTTGGCGTTAGGTAGTGTTATTATTCTCTTGTTCCCTCACTACATTAACCAGTCTTCTTGGCTCTACACTTCCAAAATATATCCCATTTCAGTCTACTTCTTGGCATCTTTATTGCTACTACTATAGTCCAAGCTCAATAATTTCTCATGTGACCTGCTGACCTCCCTACTTGCATTCTTATCTCCTTGCTATGATACTCTCGCCACATAGCAGTCATCATGAACTTCCAGTAAGTTTCTATAAGGTTATGTCATTCTTCTGCTTAAAACCCTTCAATGACTTTCTGGTACATGTAGAATAAAGTCCAAACTCTTTACCATGATCTACAGGGTCTTATACAATCTGTTCCTTGCTATCAGTCTTAATTTAAATGAGACAAACTTTTAAAATAGGGAATCAAACAGAGTCAAAAGATTTATTACTTTATTGATTTCCTTTAATGATAAAGGAAAAAAAAAGGAAATTCCAAAGCTCTTGTTCTTACTTATAAAAGAACTCCCCAAGTACTATACTTTTCAGAAAACAGATAACAATTCAAATATTATTACAGGGCAATGAATTATTAAATGAAACAATCAGAAATGGAGAATTTTAGAACTTATAGGTTACATTCACAGGACAAGGGAACAATCAACTGATTTCTTATGTTTTCATGAGTGATACTTTTATAATAACAGAAAACAGATGATACTATATATTTTCAAAGCCTCACAGTAGATAGCAGAGTAAGTTGGATATATATATTTTTAAATTTATTTATTTAACTTATTTATTTTTAACTGTTGGGTCTTCGTTGCTACACGCGGGCTTTCTCTAGTTGTGGCAAGTGGGGGCTACTCTTCATTGCGGTGCGTGGGCTTCTCATTGTGCTGGCTTCTCTTGTTGCGGGGCACAGGCTCTAGGCACACAGGCTTTGGTAGTTGTGGCTCATGGGCTCAGTAGTTGTGGCTCGTGGGCTCTAGAGCGTAGGCTCAGTAGTTGTGGCACACGGGCTTAGTTGCTCCGCTGCATGTGGGATCTTCCCGGACCAGGGCTCAAACCCATGTCCCCTGTGTTGGCAGGTGGATTCTTAACCACTGAGCCACCATGGAAGCCCTAAGTTGTATATTTTTGTGAGTGTTCTCAATATAACACCTTGTTAAATATAGTAATTACAAAAATAATAACAGTGATAAGTAACTTAGGTTATGTGCTGGGCACTATTCTAACTTCTTTATATTTATTAACTCTTAATCCTTCCAACAACTCATGAGGTAGGTATTTTTTTTTAATGTGTTTAAATTTTTTTTTTATCATTTTACAGAGGATAAACTGAGGTAGCACAGGGAACTCTACCACGCTGTACAGTAGAAACTAACAAAACATTGTGAAACAACTATACCCCAATTTAAAAAAAATAAATAAAAGAAAGTTTAACTTTCTTTTGTAATACTTTAGAGCCTTCTTTTGTAATACTTTAGAGCTTTTGTAATACTTTAGAGCCTTCTTTTCTTGTGGCTGTAAGGTAAGAGAGAACACTTTCCTTTATTGCCTTTTTGAGACTTCCTTCTCAAGTAGTTTTGAGGGACCATAGCTTCAAGGCTAAGCACTGGAATTCCATTAGAACTGAGAGAAAAGAATCAGATAACTGAGACCTGAGAATCGTAAAACTGTTGGTACAGAAAAGGGCCAGAACAGAATTGTAACAAATACTTGTTGAGTGAGTGAATGGAATCTCATTTAACAGATAAAGAAATTGAGGTTTAGGGAATTTTAAGTGCCTTGTTCAAGTTCTCAGAGCTATTAAGTGTAGGAGTTTGGATTTTGAATCCAGAGCCGGAATTTTAACAACTGCCTAGCTTGCAACATGAGAGTGGTATACTCACAGTTAACCATAACACAAGGAGAGAGGGATGTATTACATATGCAGGGTAGGTAGTGGTGGTAGGGAATGCTTCCTTAATTTGGCCAGAGGTTCTTTTCTTTTATACTTCAAATTGTGGCTGTTTCACTGTTCCCCAGAGTCTGGGAATGGTTAGAGGGAAATTTTGTCATTGTTTAACTGCTGATGAAAGATGTGAAAGAGAGGTTGAAGTAATTATTAGATAGTTGAGATTTTGGAAATGAATCTCAAATATCCATTTTGTTTCTTTTCTATATAACAGGGGACATTTGAGGCTCTACTGTAGATGTTAAATAAATACAGGTGTGTTTTAAAAGATGTGGTGGCATTCAGTACCCTTGGCGATTTTGCCAAACTTCCCTTTTTGTCCATTTCTTCCATTGTTACCCTTCTTCAGATGATTTGGTTCATTCACTGCCCCTCTAATAGACCTTTCATTTTCCCTTCCCAGAGCTCTTGCCTAATGGAGACTATAATCTCTTTTGTGATAAATCTGGAATATTCACAAACTCACCTTCTTGGAGTTGGAAGGGACTTTGAAGAAATTGTGATCCAGAAAGCTGAAGAGACTTGTCCATCCAGGGTTGCACAGCAGTTAATGGCAAGGCTAGTCAAGAACGCAGTTCTCCTGAACTTGCAGTCACAGGCTCTGTGCACAGCTCCACTCTGCCTCACTTTTGGGTTGCTAGGAGCAGTCTCTAAAGAATATGCTGAGAGGGCCTCTGGGTCTCCTCTGACATCAACTTCAAAATATGTGCCAGTGTGATTTTCATATACAGAGTATGGGATTTTTCAAGAAAGTCACGTCTGTTTTATTTACTCAGTGTAGTCCCTGACAGCAGTATGCAAATATAGAATTTATTTAGTCTGCCTCCTCTGGTGACTTGCCAGTCGCTGAGCGGGAGGAACACATTTCATGTTTCCCATGGGTTTTGTTTGTCATAGCTTGGTTTCCCATAATGAAAAGAGCCCTGGGTAGCCCCATATGGGATGAAGCTGGAGAGTATTAAATGCTTCTGTCTTATGTACATTGGGCATTCATATTTACTTATGAAGTTCCTCTATGTATTAAATTTAGAACTTGCCAAAATCTACCACTCAAAAATCGGTTTCTTGGGTATTCTGATGAACCACAGTATTTGACAAAGGAAAGTTAGCCTTCTAGTTACAGTGTAAGCAATTGGAACCTGGGTTTTATTTGCAATTTGGGAATCTTTCTTAGCGAAGTGTACTCCCTTAGGTAAAGAATAAAAGCCTTGATTCTTATTGAGAATTATGAATGTTTTTACCTCTGTTTTTCCAGTACCATATATTCTTTTTCAGAATAGATGTTCTTGGTCCAAAAGTCCAGCATCATCCTACCTTTCTGTAAGTTGCTTGCAGCATTTTTCTGAGACCTCATTTATGTGCTATCACTTTCTGTGGTATCAGTAAAGAACAATGCAACCTTTTCATGAAAAGAAGCCATTTCTTCCTCATTTCTAATTGGTTCTGTCATTTATCAAAAAGACCAACAATTGCAACTCTGTTGTTCTGAAATGAGGCTTTTTTCTGATGATAATCGAAGATCCAGGGAATTTATATGAGTTCAGTGACCAGGAGAGAAATAATGGTTTTTAGAAAATTGTGATTTTGATGACTTAATCAGTTATCTTTGGTATTTTGAAGTCTGGAATCTAAACAGGCATTTCTTTTTCTTTTTTTTTTTAAAAGGGAAATAAGTGCCTAGAACATAGTCTCTTTTAAACATTACACTATTACTCTCTTCCCCTTTTGCAAAATACCTACTTGGTACTTCAGTAAAGGAATGATCTGAACCTTTCGTATATTGAACACTACTGTGTGAGAGCCACTTTTACATACTTGAACTCATTTAATCTCAACAACTTTATGAAGCGGTTATTTTTGTACTTATTTTTACTGATGAAGAAATAGATGGTTAGAAAGCCCAAGTAATTTGCCTAAGTTCACATAATGTGATAGAACTCAGGTTTAAACCCAGATTTGTTGATTTCTGTGGCGGTGAATGCTAATTGCCTACTTGGTATTCATCCTCTCCTCTTTCTTATAAACAGAACCCCAACTTTATATGAAGCGGCAAAAGACTGTATTTTTCAGCCTCCTTTTCAGCTAGGAGTTGGCCGTGAGATATAAGTGGAAATTGTTGGATGGGACTTCCAGAAATGACTCAGGTGGCAGTTGTCTTTTCACTCTTCTCATCTTTCCTGTCTAGAAATTAGATGTGATGGCTGAAATTCTAGCATGAACATGAGGGAACCTTGAAAATGGAAGCTACTTGCCAGTGCTAAGAAGTAGAAAAACAGAGGAGTCTGAGACCCTGATGACAATGTGGTGCTACCATAACAGCTCTGGACTGCCTACCTTCAGGCTACGTTAATGAGAGAGAGAGGGGGGAAAAACCCCATTTGTCAGATCTGTGTAACAAGCAGCTGAATGTAGTTTCCTAATTAAGACAGACTTCAAGAACCATTCTACATTTAGTACACTAGACCAGTATGGCTGGTCTGCCTGCCATTTTTTGAATACCTGAGTGCATAACTTTTTAAATTCAGTACAGTCCAGTGTCTTACTATTCAAAGTGTAGTGGGTGAACTAGAACATTGGCATCACCTGGGAGTTTGTAAGAACTGCAGCATCTCAGGCATGGACCTATTGAATCAGAGTCTGTAGTTTAAGAAGATCCCCATTTGTATGCCTATTAAAGTTTGAGAAACACTGGTTGCCTTATGGTCACAAGAAGTTCTTAACAGAAAGTGAATTTGTAAAGTATACTTATAGATATGCCTTGATTTATGCAACAGATGTATTTATGGTAAACAGTAGGGAAATCAAAGTTTTGTAAATTAAATCATATTAAATACACCAGGACAGAGGGGCAATTCCTTTAAAATTTTTTTGGCTTGATATACTACTATGTGATAATTACTTGCATTAGTTCTTAAAACAATCCAGTGAATATAGGTATCATCATCATCATCACTACCATTACCGTTTACAAGTGAAGAAAGTAGAGATTTGAAAGTTTAAGTAACTTGCATACTCTCCAACAACTAGTTTATGGCAAAACTGGGGCTTAGATTAAAATCTGTCAGATTCCAGAACCTGTATTCTTAAGCATTTAAAGTGATCTCATGGTGTAGTCCTTCGTAAGATCTCTCTCTTTTTAAATGAAATGCCCTTTGATCTTTTTCCTTATAGATTTTGATACACTGAAGCAAGTTATATAATAAATATAAGAATAAAATAATGCCATTATTTATTAAACATCAGTTATTATGGCATTAACAGCATTATTTCTGCCAGAACCCTTTAATTGAACTTATATACAGTAATAATGATAATACTCAAAATAGAATCTGCATTTTGGAAGTTCCTGATTATCCTTCTTTGACCTTATAATTTTTTTTTTTTTTTAACATCTTTATTGGAGTATAATTGCTTTACAATGGTATGTTAGTTTCAGCTTCACAACAAAATGAATCAGTTATATATATACATATATTCCCATATCTCTTCCTGCTTGCGTCTCCCTCCCTCCCACCCTCCCTATCCCACCCCTCCAGGCGGTCACAAAGCACCGAGCTGATCTCCCTGTGCTATGCGGCTGCTTCCCACTAGCTATCTACCTTACGTTTGGTAGTGTATATATGTCCATGCCTCTTTATCGCTTTGTCACCGTTTACCCTTCCCCCTCCCCATAGCCTCAAGTCCATTCTCTAGTAAGTCTGTGTCTTTATTCCTGTTTCACCCCTAGGTTTTTCATGACATTTTTTTTTTTTAAATTCCATATATATGTGTTAGCATACGGTATTTGTCTCTCTCTTTCTGACTTACTTCACTCTGTATGACAGACTCTAGGTCTATCCACCTCATTACAAATAGCTCAATTTCGTCTCTTTTTATGGCTGAGTAATATTCCATTGTATATATGTGCCACATCTTCTTTATCCATTCATCCGATGATGGACACTTAGGTTGTTTCCATCTCTGGGCTATTGTAAATAGAGCTGCAATGAACATTTTGGTACATGACTCTTTTTGAATTATGGTTTTCTCAGGGTATATGCCCAGTAGTGGGATTGCTGGGTCATATGGTAGTTCTATTTGTAGCTTTTTAAGGAACCTCCATACTGTTCTCCACAGTGGCTGTATCAATTTACATTCCCACCAACAGTGTAAGAGGGTTCCCTTTTCTCCACATCCTCTCCAGCATTTATTGTTTCTAGATTTTTTGATGATGGCCATTCTGACTGGTGTGAGATGATATCTCATTGTAGTTTTGATTTGCATTTCTCTCATGATTAGTGATGTTGAGCATTCTTTCATGTGTTTGTTGGCACTCTGTATATCTTCTTTGGAGAAATGTCTATTTAGGTCTTCTGCCCATTTTTGGATTGGGTTGTTTGGTTTTTTGTTATTAAGCTGCATGAGCTGCTTATAAATTTTGGAGATCAATCCTTTGTCAGTTGCTTCATTTGCAAATATTTTCTCCCATTCTGAGGGTTGTCTTTTGGTCTTCTTTATGGTTTCCTTTGCTGCGCAAAAGCTTTTAAGTTTCATTAGGTCCCATTTGTTTACTCTTGTTTTTATTTCCATTTCTCTAGGAGGTGGGTCAAAAAGGACCTTGCTGTGATTTATGTCATAGAGTGTTCTGCCTATGTTTTCCTCTAAGAGTTTGATAGTTTCTGGCCTTACATTTAGGTCTTTAATCCATTTTGAGCTTATTTTTGTGTATGGTGTTAGGGAGTGATCTAATTTCATACTTTTACATGTAGCTGTCCAGTTTTCCCAGCACCACTTATTGAATAGGCTGTCCTTTCTCCACTGTACATTTCTGCCTCCTTTGTCAAAGATAAGGTGACCATATGTGCGTGGGTTTATCTCTGGGCTTTCTATCCTGTTCCATTGATCTATCTTTCTGTTTTTATGCCAGTACCATACCGTCTTGATAACTGTAGCTTTGTAGTATAGTCTGAAGTCTGGGAGCCTGATTCCTCCAGTTCCTTCTTTTGTTCTCAAGATTGCTTTGGCTATTCGGGGTCTTTTGTGTTTCCATACAAATTGCAAAATTTTTTGTTCTAGTTCTGTGAAAAATGCCAGTGGTAGTTTGATAGGGATTGCATTGAATCTATAGATTGCTTTCGGTAGTAGAGTCATTTTCACAATGTTGATTCTTCCAATCCAAGAACATGGTATATCTCTCCTGACCTTATAATTTAAATTTTATTTCTTAAAAAAAAAATATATAGGGCTTCCCTGGTGGCGCAGTGGTTGAGAGTCCGCCTGCCGATGGAGGGGACGCGGGTTCGTGCCACGGTCCGGAAAGATCCCACATGCCGCGGAGCGGCTGGGCCCGTGAGCCACGGCCACTGAGCCTGCGCGTCCGGAGCCTGTGCTCCACAACGGGAGAGGCCACAACAGTGAGAGGCCCGCATACCGCAAAAAAAAAAAAAAAAAAAAAAAAAATATATATATATATATATGTATGTATTTATTTAGTTTTTGGCTGCATTGGGTTTTAGTTGCGGCACGTGGGATCTTTCATTGTGGCGCATGGGCTCTTCTTTTTGGTGCATGGGCTTGTCTCTAGTTGCGGTGCGTGAGCTCCAGAGTGCGCAGCCTCAGTAGTTGTGGTGTGCGGGCTCTCTAGTTGTGGCGCGTGGGCTTAGTTGCCCCGTGGCATGTGGGATCTTAGTTCCCTGACCAGGGATCAAACCTCTGTCCCCTGCATTGGAAGGTGGATTCTTAACCACTGGACCACCAGGGAAGTCCCTAAGTTTTATTTCTTAAATGATTATTTTTTCTGATTATGTAAGTAATATGTGTTTATTATAGAATGTTTTGGAAATATAGAAAATAAAAAGAATAACATAAAAATCCCTTGTAAACCCAGAAATAGCCACGTCTACCTTTCAAACTTTTTTTTTCTGATATATGTATTGTTTTACACATATTCATTGTCAAAGTATTGTGAAGAATCTTGCTGTCCAAGTTTATTAAGTTCGGAGTTTTATATATCAGTTTTTCTTAAAATGAGATGCACACATATTAAATTGTATTATATGATAGACTTCTTGAAGATTCATCCTCTTCTTAGGAATTTGAGAATTTATATTTCATTGTATTGTGCATATGGCATTTACACTAATAAGAGTTAGCTAATTGTTCCAAAAACTACCAGGATTCCCAAGTGGTATTTCTGTTATTAAATGTCTTAGAACATGGTGAATGGGGGTGGTATCTAAAGTACCCTCAGAAGTGGAAGGGCTTGTAGGGGCTCTCACCTAGTCGGGAACCAACCCCCTTCCATTATCCTGTCTTTTCATGGTTTCGTCCAGTGAGACTGAGCTCACTACCTCTTTTCATGGTTTTGTCCAGTGAGACTGAGCTCACTACCTCAGAAGGCATCCATTTCATTTTTGATGAACAACTTTGCTCGGTAGATTTTCTTTAAACTGGGCCCAAACCTTACTTTCCTTTGTTTTATACTCGATGGTCCTAGCTCTGCTCTCCACAGCAAAAAGAAGTACTTCAGCTTCTCTCTGATTTTTCTCAAAGTGTGGTGCAAGCATCTCAGGAGAATGAGATGATCTACCTTTTTGATTTATGTTTTTGCATGCTTTTAATGTACATTCTTTGGTACAGGAATATATGTATATATTTCATAAATTAATAATGTATATTGATCTGTTAAAATATGGTCAAAAAGTTTAGAGACCACTCTTCTATCCTTCCAATCTCAGAAGTCTCTCTTTTATAGTCCTTTTTCCAATTAAATCTCCTGGGGCCTTTCTTCAACTGCCCTTCCTAAGATGCTAATTTTAGACTTCTACCACCTGGTTTCTCTCCCCAGAAGGTCTCTAGCTCATCAGTATCCCTCCAGATGTGGCCTACCCTGGTAGAACAACATTTTGTGAGGATAGACTCTAATATTACATTGTACCATGAATTATTTAACTGTCCTTTTATTGCTAGACATTTATGTTCTGTAATTAGATAAAAACTTACCAGATGATAGTCACTATCCATTTCTCCCTCTTTGTCTTAGTCTTTCAGAACTGACTTGGTGACTTAAAGATTATGATTCTGGGTAATATAGTACCATAATTTGATATTTCTATTCCTAGCACATAATCTTACAATCATTGTAAATGGTTGTAGTCGTCAGTTTTGGCAGGTGTTAGTACATATATCACTGTCACTGGTTTAATAACCCCTGTAGAGAATAGAACTCAATATTGTTTCTTTCTTCCTTTACTAACAGCAGTTATCCTATTTGCCAGTTATGGGATTTTTAAGACTCTAAATACAGATCAAAAAACCCCACAGATTAAAAAAAACTCTGGAATGCATAAATGAGCATTATAAATGTAATTTGGATGAAGCTATAAATGCTCAGGTGAGAGTACAGGGGAACAGAAGGAGCTAACAGGTTAAGACATACATATGCTAAAGGGATTAGTGTGTAGTGAAAAAACCTGGACTGGAAGCAAAATTCCTTTCAAAGTTATGACTAGATAATTGTGCTACACAAGTGCCCAATTATGAAATTTTAACACTTTTTTGGGGTTTTGTGTGCCAATGAAATAAAGGCATTTAGTGATACATAGACTAGTTCTTGGTTTGTAGGTAAATAGGCATTACTGTGAAGTACTGAGCATGGTGTCTGGGTCATTGTAGGTGTTAGTAAATAGACCTTTTATGATGATTGTTCTAAGTAGTAATATTGCTACATATATGTGATAAAATAGTTCAAAAATTAGTTTTATTCATTTTCAACAAATATTTATTAGACATTTATTGTAGGCAAAGTACTACATGTGGTAATAAGATGAATAAGATACTTTATTTTGGACATATAAGCTATTGTTACTAAAGATTACTAGTAAAACAAATTTTTAGTGTCTTTTTTGCTTTTTTTAAAAATATCTGTGTTCATGATACCATGAACTAGTATTCAGTCATTAGCATTATGCACATAGACACACACCTTCCATCCTATAACAATCTATTCCCTTCACTTCCAGGAAAAGGGTTCTCTTATAGTCTCATGTCCTGAGAGATATTCTGGTCTGATGGAGTCTATTTGGGCTGGTACCTGGGATGAGGTTGGTTGTTCTAGGGGCAACACTACAGTCATTTCGCTGGGGGAGAGAGGATGAACGCCCAGGAAGGATGCTGCTCAGCTGGAAAAAGGCAGTATTTTTTTTTAACATCTTTATTGGAGTATAATTGTTTTATAATGGTGCTTTAGTTTCTGCTGTATAACAAAGTGAATCAGCTATACATAAACATATATCCCCATATCTCCTCCCTCTTGCATCTCCCTCCCACCCTCCTTATCCCTCCCCTCTAGGTGGACACAAAGCACCAAGCTGATCTCCCTGTGCTATGTGGCTGCTTCCCACTAGCTATCTATTTTACATTTGGTAGTGTATATATGTCCATGCCACTCTCTCACTTCATCCCAGCTTCCCTTTCCCCTTCCTCGTGTCCTCAAGTCCATTCTCTACATCTGTGTCTTTATTCCTGTCCTGCCCCTAGGTTCTTCAGAACCATTTTTTTTGAAAAAGGCAGTATTCAAAGTGAATGGGCTTTATGTATCCCTGGGATGGACCCTAGGAGCAAGAGGTGGGAGATGAGGACGGGGAAGATGGAGAGGAGGGGTCATTAAGATGGGTCAGGATTAAATAAAAAAGGAAGGAAGGAAGGAAGAGGGCTGTCCCTGGGATCCTTTCTGGCCCAGACATCCTAAGCAGGTAATTATTAGTAAGGTGACCACAGTACATTACAGTTTGTCCAGAGGAGTCCAGTTTATACCTTGGTCCTTGTGTACTTATTAATAGTATTCCCTTAGCTCTAAGTGTCCCAAGTTGGGTGATAAACTATATTGTCACCCTAACTTTAGGATGCTAAGGTGTAGGTGTCAAATTTCCCATGGCTCATGCCATCTACAGGACCACCTACAGAGAGAACAGAGACATACTGGGGGAAATGATAACAAAAAGTTAACTGCAGTCAATAAGGTAAACTTTCAAGATTTAACTTCAACTTGTCCTCATCTCAATAGGAAAAATTAATTGAATTCAAAAGTGCTCCAATTCTTCAAGAACCATAATACTGGATTTTGGAGGAACTGAATTCTAGATCTAACTCAGTCAGTAACTTACTATATGACTTTTCCTCTTTGGCCCTGCAAGAGCCTATGTTTCCACATCTGTAAAATGAAGGAGTGAATTGAAGAATTTCTTAGGTCCCTTGCATTTCTGATATTAAATGATTATTTTTTTCATGAGAAGTGAACTGGAAAATAGTCCCCTTGCAGAATTTTGTTCTAGTTAAAAAAGTTATATCCATGTAAGTGATATCACTAAGTCAGCTGTTGGTGAAATATATTCCCCAGCTGAGTGTTGTGTGGTTTGACTTTATACTATATGAAAACTTAATTCAGTTTGCTTTGTGGAAATTGAGGAAAAAATTGTTTTTCAGACAGTGCCATCCTTGCTAGAGAATTTCATTACCTGCATTTAGCCTCCTAAGAAGTGATCTCAGACAGAAGGGAAGCTCTGAAAACATGTGGCTGCTCCCAGAGATGTTATCTCTTGCCAAGGCAGTTCTGATGAAGGAGGTGAAAGCCCCCTTTCTGTTTCCATGTCCATTGATTGATAGATTTCAGCTCAGGAGCTCCAAGCTTAGTTTCTGTTCTGTCTCCTTGAACTTCTTGCCTCATACTGTTAAAAGGCATTTAGCTATACTTTATACAAACGGTGTCAGAGAAGTTATATACCCCAGATTGGTTAATGATCTGTTTGCCTTTATCTTCTATAAGGGCTTGCTTCAGACTGGATCTTAGAAGTCATGTCTCTGGCATCAGATATAGTGCACATATCCTCACTGGCCAGAGCATCATGGCTTCCTTTTTGTCCCTGCCATTAATGGTTACTCCCTCTCTCTGTAGCATTCATTTTTTAGAGGGTCAGTTACTGGATCACTTATCTGACACTCCATCCATCCATCTATCCATCCACTGGCTATCTGTTCATTTGCCCATTTTATATGTGCCCTACCTAAAGATCTGTGTCAAGTAACTCCAGGAGAGAAAACTTACATCCTTTGTTTCTCTTGGAAACGATTGGACCTGATTCTCCCAGGTTTTAGTGCCTAGATTTGAACCTTATTTTCTTGGATTCTGTTTTCTTTGTCTATAATTTGTTAAGCATTTACCTTTAACCTGCTTTATGATCATTAGATATTTTTAAAATTTTATTTTATTATTATTATTTGGCTGCGTTGGGTCATCGTTGCTGCGCGCGGGCTTTCTCTAGTTGTGTTTAGTGGGGGCTACTCTTCGTTGCCGTGCACGGGCTTCTCATTGCAGTGGCTTCTCTTGTTGTGGAGCATGGGCTCTAGGCATGTGGACTTCAGTAGTTGCAGCACACGGCTCAGTAGTTGCGGCACGTGGGCTCTGGAGCATGCGGCTTCAGTAGTTGTGGCATGCAGGCTCAGTAGTTGTAGCTCACGGGCTTAGTTGCTCTGCAGCATGTGGGATCTTCTTGGACCAGGGGTTGAACCCATGTCCCCTGCATTGGCAGGAGGATTCTTAATCATTGTGCCACCAGGGAAGTCCATCATTGCATATTTTAATATTTTTCTTTTTACTTTAAAAAACCTTTTAATGAAGGGTTTCCAAAAGATTCCCAGAATAGAATTATATAATGAACCCCACGTATCTATCACGTAGATTCAATAATTACAACATTTTGAGAATATTTTCAGCTATCTTCCCTCTCTCTTCTTTCTTCTAGAGTATTTTAAAGCAAGTCCCATCATGAAATTTTACTTATAAATACTTCAGGATGCATCATTAAATCTGAGGATTTTTTTCGTTTTTTAAACATTACTATGACAGCCTGAGTTTTGTTCCATCTTTGATGTTCTAGTTTTTGCTTAAAGGGAACTTTCATAATGGGAAAAGTTTAAAGAAGGAATGAAGGGGAAGTTGGAGTATATATGTGGGGGCATGGGAGAGTAGCAGCGAAGGTCAGAGTTGTTGTTAAAGGGAATTTAAATCTGTCTTTTAAAATTAGATACAGGTGATCAGATGATTCAAACCCTAACTGGTTACCTGATATCACCATGTTACAGTTATTATTTAATCTCACTTGTAAGCAGATGCTTTTCTAGAGCTTCTCAGCACAGGTCCAGAGCTTGATTATATTTTAATACATATTCCATTATGTATCTCTAAAAGATAAAGTCTTAAAAGATAACTATAATTATATAGTTATATCACCTGTAGAATGATATCACATGAAAGAATTAACAGTAAGCCATTAGTATCAACAAATAACCAGTTTTCCAGTTATCTCATAAATACTCTGGATTTTTTTCATTTTATTTGAATCATGTTGTGATTGGTTTATTTATGTGTATTTATATATATGTGTGTCTGTAATTGAAGTATAGTTGATTTATAGTTGTAAACTAATGTTCCATTAATTTCAGGTGTACAACATAGTGATTCAATATTTTTATAGATTATACTCCACTTAAAATTATTATAAAATATTAGTTATACTCCCTGTGCTGTACATCACATCTTTGTGTCTTATTTATTTTATACTTAGTAGTTTTACCTCTTAATTTCCTTCTCCTATCTTGCCCACCCCCCCCATTTCCCACTGGTAACCACTAGTTTGTTTTCTTTATCTATGAGCCTGTTTTATGAATTTAGTTCACTTGTTTTATTTTTAAAATTCCACATATAAATACATGTTTTATTTATTTTTAAAATTCCATGTATAAATGAAAATATATAGTATTTGTCTTTGTCTGACTTACTTCACTAAGCATAATACCCTTCAGGTCCGTCGGATGACATATTTTTTGTCTCCTTTAATCCAAAGTGCCTCCCCCTTTACAGTTGTGTGTGTGTGTGTGTGTGTGTGTGTATGTGTGTGTGTGTGTGTGTGTAGAAGAAACTAGATCATTTGTCCTGTAGAAAGGAAACTGAGTCTGGATTTTCCTGTTTGCATTTCCTTGATGTTTAGTGGATTCCTTTGCCCTCTGTATTTTCCTGTGAACTTGTAATTGAGTTTGGAGATCCAGGTTCTTTTTTTGTTCCCTCAAGACTTCTTCACAGATAACGCTGTGTTCTTCTACCAGGTGGCACATCATATCTGACTGTCTTTCTTCTTCTTCTTCTTTTTTTTTTTTACATCTTTATTGGAGTATAATTGCTTTACAATGGTGTGTTAGTTTCTGCTATATAACAAAGTGAATCAGTTATACATATACATATGTGTCTTTCTTCTTGTAGTGATATTTTCCCAAGGATCCATGATTCCTCTTGGTAGGGAAATCTCTGCATTAAGGTGCTCATTCCTACTGGGTTGGTCATTGTTTCTAGGCTAGTTCAGTGGATAGAACTAGGAAATAACAATTTTTTTAAAAAAAGATAAAATACATCCTGAATTCTTAGTAATACTTCTAGTTCAAATTCCATACTATAGGATTTTTTACTTAACCTCATCTTTTGTTTGTCTTTTAATATTACATGATATTCTAATTCTTTTTCCTTTTTTGCTGAGAGCTCTGGTTCTCATGAATGCTGGATTTGATGGAATAAAATAGACTATTACATGAAAGTTAATTTGCTTTATCCCACATTACACACATAACAGTCTAAGAATAATAATACCAACACTACTGCCAATGATTATGACTACTATAGATGTATAAATTACTGGGCTTTAAAGTCACTTGAAATAGTTTCTCTGTGTGTAGTTATATCCCTATGTGGATACCTTTTAGGTTGCTTTGTTTCATTTTATTTTCAGTTTTTAATGGTTGCTTAAATTTTTTCTTTTATAATTAGATAAATTATTTACATGGTTCTATCAAATCAGTAAAACAAGTCAAATCAGTAAAACAAGCTAATCAGTAAAACAAGCTAATTAAAAAAGTTAAGAGAGAGCGATCAAGATGGTGGAGGAGTAGGATGTGGAGCTCACCTCCTCCCACAAATACATCAAAAATACATCTACATGTGGAACAGTTCTCACAGAACATCTACTGAACGCTGGCAGAAGACCTCAGACTTCTGAAAGGGCAAGAAAATCTCCATGTAACTGGGTAGAACAAAAGAAGGAAGAAAAGTTAAAAAGAGAGAAAGGAATCATGATGGGACCTGAGCCCCTGGGAGGGAGCTGTGAAAGAGGAAATGTTTCCACACCCTGGGAAGTCCCCTCACTGGTGGGGAGATCAGCTGGGATGGAGGGGGAGCTTTGGAGCCTTGGAGGAGAGCACAGCAACTGGTTTGCAGAATGCCAAATGGAGAGAGATGTGCACAGACAGTTGGTACTGGTGCCCTGCGCTCCCCAGCCTGAGATGCTTGTCTGCTGGTGCAGGCGGGAGCTGGGTGCTGAAGCTCAGCTTTGGAGGTCAGACCCCGAGAGAGGACTAGGGCTAGCTGTGTGGAGACAGCCTGAAGGGGCTGGAGTGTGGTGCAGCCACACAGAGGGTATACGTGGAAGAAGCCTGGGCCCATCAGAGAGGCAAGTTGACATTGTTGGGGGACACATGAGGGGAGGGACAGGACCGCCATAGGAGCTTCTTTACCTAAGCACATGCGCTCAAGCAAGAGGATACTGCCTACATGAGCTCCAGGGGCAGGCATGAGCTGCTGCTGCTATCACGAGCCCCAGAGACGGGTGCAGGCTCCCACCATTGCTGAGAAAACCAGGAGCGAGTGCCAATTGCTGCCCTAACTGGCATAGGCCCCAGGAGCACACAGAGGCCACTGCATCTGCACACCCCCTATCAAGGGGATAACAGCCACCATATGGTGAGGAAAGAGGTGGAAGGCATCGACACTAAAAACAGCCCTTGTGCCAAAAATGTTAAACCCACACAAGCTATGCCAGGATGTTCCTGCATATAAATAGCCTTCCAAGACTACAGTAGATAATTGTTTCTCCTAAACTCACAGAATAAGAGAAATATAAGTAAAATGAAGAAGCAGAGGAACCATTCCCACTTAAAAGACCAAGAGAATTCCCCTGAAGGAACGAAAAATGAAACAGACCTCTTCAGTCTAATAGACACCGGATTCAAAAAGGAGGTAATGAAAATACTGAAGGAATTAAGAAAGGCTGTCAACAGAAATGCAGATTACTGTAAAAAGGAGCTAGAAACTATAAGGAAGAGCCAAGAGAAATTAGAAAATCCATTTGCCAAGACAAAAGCTGAGCTCAAGGCAATAGATAGCAGAATGAATAATGCAGAAGAAAGAATAAGTGACCTGGAAGATAGACTAGTGGAAATTACCCAATCAGAACAGCAGACAGAAAGCCAAATAAAAGAAATGAAAGCAATATAAGAGCCCTATGGGATAATATAAAGCATGCTAATCTATGCATAATAGGGATTCCAGAAGGAGAAGAAAGAGAAAAGGGGATTGAAAATGTATTTAAAGAAATTATGGCTAAAAACTTCCCAAACCTAGAGAAGGAAACAGATATCCAGATACAGGAAGCACAGAGGGTCCCAAACAGACCTACATCAAGACATTATTATCAAGATGGCAAAAATTAAAGAGAGGATTCTAAAGGCAGCAAGAGAAAAAGAGTTAATTACAAGGCAATTCCAGTAAGGCTATTAGCTGATTTCTCTACAGAAATGTTGCAGGCCAGAAGGGAGTGGCAAAATATATTCAAAGGCTTGAAAGGGAAAAATCTGAACCTAGAATACTCTACCCAGCAAGATTATAATTTAGACTAGAAGGAGAGATAAAGAATTTCTCAGACAAGCAAAAACTAAAAGACTACAGCAATACTAAAGCTATCCTATTTTCTCGGACAAGCGAAAACTAAAAGAATACAGCAATACTAAACCTATCCTAAAAGAAATATTGAAAGATCTTCTCTAAATAGAAAGGAAGCAAGAAGATATAGGAAAGAGGAAATCACAATTGGAAAGTAAATCACTTAAATAAGTCAGTATATAGATCAAAAAGAAAAAAAAAGTATTTGTGAAAGTGATCATAAACACAAGGAACAGCAAAAGGATAAACATGAAGATGTAAAAGAGGACATCAAAATCATAAAATGTGGGGATGAGAGTAAGAAAATGTAGATTCTCTCTCTCTTTTTTTTTTTATAATGAGTTTGAGCCTATATGACTATCAGTCTAAAGCAAGCAGATACAGAAAGGGGTTAACATACTTGAGAAACAGGATAACCACAAATCAAAAACATACAATAGATTAATAAAAACCAAAAAGAAGAGGACACAAGCATAAAATAAAAGGAAATCATCAAGCCACAAAAAGAAAAAGAAAGAAAGAAGAAACAGAATCAACCGGAAAACAAAAATTGCCTTCAATGTCAAAGGACTAATTGCTCCAATCAAAAGACATAGAGTGGCAGACTGGATAAAAAATGAGAGTCTATCATGTGCTGCCTATAAGAGACCCACCTTAGGGCAAAGGACACACATAGACTGAAAGTGAG
Source organism: Leucopleurus acutus (assembly GCF_964270905.1). Lineage (NCBI taxonomy): Eukaryota > Metazoa > Chordata > Mammalia > Artiodactyla > Delphinidae > Leucopleurus > Leucopleurus acutus. The sequence continues at coordinate 28,853,841 of NC_139156.1, forward strand.
GGGGTGGAAAAAGATATTTCATGCAAATGGAAATGATAAGAAAGCGGGGGTTGCAATACTTAGACAAAACAGACTTTAAAACAAAGGCCATAAAGAAATATAAAGAAGGAAACTATATAATGATGAAAGGATCAATACAAGAGGAGGATTTTACACTTGTCAACATATATGCACCTAATATAGGAGAACCCAAATACATAAAACAAATACTAACAGACATAAATGGAGAAATTGATAGGAATACAATAATAGTAGGAGACTTTAACACTCAACTCACATCAATAGATCTTCCAGACAGAAAATCAATAGCAACAGAGATCCTAAATGATACAATAGAACAGTTAGACTTAAATGATATTGTCAGGACATTACATCCAAAAAAACCCAGAATACACATTTTTTTCAAGTGTACATGGAACATTCTCTAGGATTGATGACATACTAGGACACAAAACAAACTTCAACAAATTTAAGAGTATAGAAATTATTTCAAGCATCTTTTCTGACCACCACAGCATGAAACTAGAATCAACCACAGGAAAAGAAATGAGAAAAAAACAATTACATGGATATTAAACAACATGTTACAACTCACTATGGAGAACAGTATGGAGGTTTCTCAAAAAACTAAAAATAAAACTGCCATATGACCCAGCAATCCCACTCCTGGGTATATATCCAGAGAAAAGCATAATTCAAAAAGATACATGCACCCCAATGTTCATTTCAGCACTGTTTACAATAGCCAGGACATGGAAGCAACCTAAATGTCTCAACAGAGGAATGGATAAAGAAGATGTGGTACATATATACAATGGAATATTGCTCAGCCATAAAAAGGAACGAAATAGTGCCGTTTGCAGAGATGTGGATGGACCTAGAGATTGTCATACAGAGTGAAGTAAGTCAGAAAGTGCAAAACAAATATCATATAATATTGCTTATATGTGGAATACAGAAAAATGGTACAGGTAAACTTATTTGCAAAGTAGAAATAAGAGTCACGGATGTAGAGGACAAACTTATGGCTACCAAGGGGGGAAAGGGGGATGGGATGAACTGGGAGATTGGGATTGACATATATACACTACTATGTATAAAATAGATAACTAATGAGAACCTACTGTATAGCACAGGGAGCTCCACTCAGTGCTGTGTGGTGACCTAAATGGGAAGGAAATATAAAATATAGTGGATATATGTATACGTATAACTGATTCACTTTGCTGCACAGCAGAAACTAATACGACATTGTAAAGATTCTATACTACAGTAAAAATTAATAAGAAAAATAATAAAAAAAGACATGAGACATGATATATACATCCGATGATCTATATGGAGGGGAATTGGACTTCTAGCTTGCTGCCACTCCACATGAATGCCACTTGTGTATAGGGCATTCATGGGCGCAGGTGTCCACTGGCAAAATGAGTCCCAACCTGCTCCCCAACAGGAAGCATGTAATCTAAAAAAAAAAGGTGGAACAAAAGGAAATGACCTGAGAAAGAAGTGGTAGATAGAGTAGAAACTGGGAGACACTAAGTTAACCACAACTGCACAAAGTAGGCATTCAGTAGCTGCTTGATGAGTTGAATTATTTGCTGAAAGCTTCATTTTATTTTAAGGAACATTTACTCTCATTTAGTTGGTCTAAATGAGTCTTAATGTAACTGACAATAAGCTGTTGAACAAGCTAGCAGAAACAAACTCCTGCCTGTGTGCTCTGATGGATGAGATGAAAAAACAGCATTCCTAATTAACATTTCAAATTCCTGAGTGAAATATTCAACAAACTGTAATAAAAACCATTAAAAGAGTTCAAATTTCTACAAGCAAATTACCTCTTCTCTCTTTTTTTTTAAAGAAGATGTTGGGGGTAGGAGTTTATTAATTAATTAATTTATTTTTGCTGTGTTGGGTCGTTTCTGTGCGAGGGCTTTCTCTAGTTGTGGCAAGCGGGGGTCACTCTTCATTGCGGTGCACTGGCCTCTCACTATCGTGGCCTCTCCTGTTGTGGAGCACAGGCTCCAGACACGCAGGCTCAGTAGTTGTGGCTCACGGGCCCAGTTGCTCCGCGGCATGCGGGATCCTCCCAGACCAGGGTTCGAACCTGTGTCCCCTGCATTAGCAGGCAGACTCTCAACCACTGTGCCACCAGGGAAGCCCCAATTACCTCTTGTCTTGACCCCCTCTTTTAAATCAGGAGATAATAACTTTCTGTTTTTAAAGTTATTTTTTCTTGCATTTCTCACTCTATAACCCAATATCCAATACTTACTTTTGATACAAATATTGTACAGCTCATATTGATTTTACACCAGGAAAGGCATAGATAATATTTACCAATTTGGCAAAACAAACAAACAGCTGAAAACATCAATGGAGGTAAAATGGATAGTATAACACACTCATCATGTGTCTCCTTTATTTGGAGCCTAGGAATGGGCATATGCTTTAGGTTTTCTTGTAATGTTTTGTGGGTGAGGGTACTAATCATCAACTATCCACCTACTTGCATTTTTCAAATTAGGCTTGTTAATGGTTTGGTGATATATGTTATTTACAATGCATTTCCACATTTTGAAGAAGTGACTTGTGTCTCTCTGGAGTTTGAAGTACTGATTTGAAACAGATTTAACTCTCTCAAAAAAAATGCTACTAAATATCCAATAGGTCAACGAGGAAATGAAAAAGGAAATTAAAAGATACCTTGAGGGGCTTCCCTGGTGGCGCAGTGGTTGAGAGTCCGCCCGCTGATGCAGGGGACGCGGGTTCGTGCCCCGGTCCGGGAAGATCCCACATGCCGCGGAGCGGCTGGGCCCGTGAGTCATGGCCGCTGAGCTTGCGCATCCGGAGCCTGTGCTCCGCAATGGGAGAGGCCACAACAGTGAGAGGCCTGCGCACCACAAAAAAAAAAAAAGAAAAGAAAAGATACCTTGAGACAAATGACAATGAGAACACAACCATACAAAATCTATGGGATGTAGCAAAAGCAGTTCTTAGAGGGAAGTTCATAGCGATACAGGCCTTCCTCAAAAAACAAGAAAAATCTCAAATAAGCAAGCTAACCTACCATCTAGAAGAATTAGAAAAAGAAGAACAAACAAAACCTAAAGTCAGCAGGAGGAAGGAAAAGATAAAGATTAGAGAGGAAATAAATAAAATAGAGATTAAAAAAACAATAAAACAAAATCAGTAAAACCAAGAGCTGCTTCTTTGAAAGGGTAAACAAAATTGACACCATTTGGCTAGGCTCACCAAGAAGAAAAGAGAGAGAACACAAACAAAATAAGAAATGGAAAAGGAGAAATACAAACCGATACTGCAGAAATACAAAAAACAATAAGAGAGTATTATGAACCAATTATATGCCAAAAAATTCGACAACCTAGAAGAAATGGACAACTTTCTAGAAACATACAGCCCACCAAAATTGAATCAAGAAGAAATAGATAATTTGAATAGACCAATCACTAGAAGTGAAATAGAATCAGTAAATAGATTGTATGTTTCTAGGAATTTATAATTTCTTCTAGGTTGTCCATTTTATTGGTATAAAGTTGTTCATAGTAATCTCTTATGATCCTTTGTATTTCTGTGGTGTCATTTGTAACTTCTTTCTCATTTCTGATTTTACTGATTAGGGCCCTCTCTCTTTTTATTGATGAGTCTAACTAAAGGTTTATCAATTTTATTTATCTTTTCAGAGAACCAGCTCTTAGTTTCATTGATCTGTTCTATATTATTTTAGTCTCTATTTCATTTATTTCTGCCCTGATTTTAATGATTTTTTTCCTTCTAGTAAATTTGGGTTTTGTTTGTTCTTAGTTTTCTAGTTCTTTTAGGTATAAGATTAGGTTCTTTATTTGAGATATTCCTTCTTTCTTGAGGTAGGCTTATATCACCATGAACTTCCCTCTTAGAACTGCTTTTGCTATATTCCATAGATTTTGGATTGCTGTGTTTTTATTTTCATTTGTCTCTAAGTAATTTTTGATTTCTCCTTTGTTTTTTCAGTGATTCATTGGTTGTTTAGTAGCATATTGTTTTTCCTCCACGTTTGTGTTCTTATAGTTTTTTCCTTGTAATTGATGTCTAGTTTCATAGTGTTATAGTCAGAAAGATGCTTGATATGATTTCAGTGTTCCTAAATTTACTGACTTGTTTTGTGGCTGAGCACGTGATCTATCCTGAAGAAAGTTCCATGAGCACTTGAAAAGAATGTGTATTCTGCTGCTTTTGGATGGAATGTTTTATATTTATCTGTTAAGTCCACTTGGTTTAATGTGTCATTTAAGGCCAGAGTTTCCTTACTGATTTTCTGTCTGAATGATTTGTCCACTGATGTAAGTGGGCATTAAAGTTTCCTACTATTACTGTGTTAATTTGAATTTCTTCCTCATGTTTGTTAATATTTGCTTTATGTATTTAGGTGCTTCTGTGTTGGGTGCATATATATTTACAGTTGTTATGTCTTGTTGGATTGATTCCTTGATCATTATGTAATATCCTTCTTTATCTCTTGTTATAGTCTTTGTGTTGATATCAGTATTTCATCTGATATAAATATTGCTACCCCAGTTTTCTTTTTGTTTCAATTTACATGAAATACTCTTTTCTGTCCCCTTACTTTCAGTCTGTGTGTGTCTTTAGATCTGGAATGAATCTCTTATAGGCAACATAGATATGGGTCTTGTTTTTGTTTCCATTCAGCCACTCTTTGTCTTTTTTTTTTGCGGTACGCGGGCCTCTCACTGTTGTGGCATCTCCCATTGTGGAGCACAGGCTCCGGACGTGTAGGCTCAATGGCCATGGCTCACGGGCCTAGCCACTCAGCGGCCTGTGGGATCTTCCCAGACCGGGGCACGAAACCATGTCCCCTGCATCAACAGGTGGACTCTCAACCACTGCGCCACCAGGGAAGCCCCTACTCTTTGTCTTTTAATTGGAGCATTTAGTCTTTTGACATTTAAAGCAATAACTGATAGGTATGTACTTATTGCCATTTTGTTCATTGTTTTCTGGTTGTTTTTGCAGTTTTTTGTTCCTTTCTTCTTCTTTTGCTCTCTTGTGAGATTTCATGACTATCTTTAGTAACACTAAAGATTTGGATTCCTTTCTCTTTTTGGTGTGTATCTATTATAGTTTTCTGGCTTCTGGTTACCATGAGTTACATATATACTTGTATTTATATTTGTATTTAGTTGATGATTTCTTAAGTTTGAATGCATTCTAACAACCCTGCATTTTTACTTCTCCCCCCTCACTCCCATTTAATGTTTTTGGTCTCATATTTTACATCTTTTTGTTTTGTGTATTCCTTACCTTCTTATAGTGGGTATAGATTATTTTACTACTTCTATGTTTTAACCTTCCTCTAGTGTTATAAGTAGTTGATCTCCTACCTTTACTGCATGTTTGCTTTACAATGAGAGTTTTTCTTTCATAATTTTCATATCTACTTTTGGTCTTTCGTTTTCCACTTAGAGAAATCCCTTTAACATTTCTTGTAAATCTGGTTTAGTGGTGTGAACTCTTAGCTTTGTTAAAAGTAAAATTCATTTTTAAAAAAATATCTTTATTGGAGTATGATTGCTTTACAATGTTGTATTAGTTTCTGCTGTACAACAAAGTGAATCAGCTATATATATACATATATCCCCGTATCCCCTCCCTCTTGAACCTCCATCCCACCCTCCATATCCCACCCCTCTAGGTCATCACAAAGCATCGAGCTGATCTCCCTGTGCTATGCAGCAGCTTCCCACTAGCCATCCATTTTACATTTGGTAGTGTATACATGTCAGTACTACTCTCTCACTTTGTCCCAGCTTCCCCTCCCCACGCCGTGTCCTCAGGTCCGTTCTCTATGTCTGCATCTTTATTCCTGCCTTGCCACTAGGTTCATCAGTACCATTTTTTTAGATTCCATATATGTGCGTTATCATACGGTATTTGTTTTTCTCTTTCTGACTTGCTTCACTCTGTATGACAGACTCTAGGTCCATTCACCTCACTGCAAATAACTCAGTTTTGTTCCTTTTTATGACTAATATTCCATTGTACATATGTGCCACATCTTCTTTATCCATTCATCTGTCAGTGGACATTTAGGTTGCTGCCATGTCCTGGCTATTGTTAATAGCACTGCAGTGAACATTGTGGTACATATATCTTTTTGAATTATGGTTTTCTCAGGGTATATGCCCAGTAGTGGGATTACTGGGTCATATGGTATTTCTATTTTTAGCTTTTTAAGGAACCTCCATACTGTTCTCCATAGCAGCTGTATCAATTTACATTCCCACCAACAGTGGAGGAGGGTTCCCTTTTCTTCCCACCCTCTCCAGCATTTATTGTTTCTAGATTTTTTGATGATGGCCATTCTGACTGGTGTGAGGTGATACCTCATTGTGGTTTTGATTTGCATTTCTCTAATGATAAGTGATATTGAGGATCTTTTCATGTGTTTTTTGGCAATGTGTATGTCTTCTTTGGAGAAATGTCTATTTAGGTCTTCTGCCCATTTTTGGATTGGGTTGTCTATGTTTTTGATATTGAGCTGCATGAGCTGCTTGTGTATTTTGGAGATTAAGCCTTTGTCAGTTGCTTCTTTTGCAAATATTTTCTCCCATTCTGAGGGTTGTCTTTTCATCTTGTTTATGGTTTCCTTTGCTGTGCTCTAGGAGGTGGGTCAAAAAGGATCTTGCTGTGATTTATGTCATAGAGTGTTCTGCCTCTGTTTTTCTCTAAGAGTTTTATAGTGTCTGGCCTTACATTTAGGTTTTTAATCCATTTTGAGTTTATTTTTGTATATAGTGTTAGGAAGTGTTCTAATTTCATTCTTTTACATGTAGCTGTCCAGTTTTCCCAGCACCACTTATTGAAGAGGCTGCTTTTCTCCATTGTATATTCTTGCCTCCTTTGTCAAAGATAAGGTGACCACATGTGTGTGGGTTTATCTCTGGGCTTTTTATCCTGTTCCATTGATCTATATTTCTGTTTTTGTGCCAGTACCATATTGTCTTGATTTCTGTAGCTTTGTAGTATAGTCTGAAGTCAGGGAGCCTGATTCCTCCAGCTCCATTTTTCTTTCTCAAGATTGCTTTGGCTATTCATGGTCTTTTGTATTTCCTTACAAATTGTAAAATTTTTTGTTCTAATTCTGTGAAAAATGCTGCTGCCAATTTGATAGGGATTACATTGAATCTGTAGATTGCTTTGGGTGGTTATAGTCATTTTCACAATATTGATTCTTCCAATCCAGGAACATGGTATATCTCTCCATCTGTTTGTGTCATCTTTTATTTCTTTCATCAGTGTCTTATAGTTTTTTGCATACAGGTCTTTTGCCTCCTTAGGTAGATTTATTCCTAGGTATTTTATTCTTTTTAATGCAGTGGTGAATGGGATTGTTTCCTTGATTTCTCTTTTATTTTTAGTGTACAGAACGCAAGGAATTTCTGTATATGAATTTTGTATGCTGTAACTTTACCAAATTCATTGATGAGCTCTAGTAGTTTTCAGGTGGCATCTTTAGGATTTTCTATATATAGTATCATGTCATCTGCAAACAGTGACAGTTTTATTTCTTCTTTTCCAATTTTGATTCCTTTTATTTCTTTTTCTTCTCTGAGTGCCATGTCTAGGACTTCCAAAACTATGTTGAATAATAGTGGCAAGAGTGGACATCTCTGTCTCATTCCTGATCTTAGAGGAAATGCTTTCAGTTTTCAACTTTATTTTCATATTGAGTCTTCCTGTGGCATGAGCAGTTTTTGCCTGTTTCTCAGCCTACATGGTTTTGTGTGCTTACTCTTCCTCTTTAATTGTATGACTTTGTTTTGCTTCTATCATGGCTTGTACACAGTGGGTACTAGGTAAATATTTGATAACTTTTTTTTTGTCTTCATAGAGTATGAGTAGCACATTACTTGTTTTTTGATTATCTGGTTAAAGCTCAGGTGGACCATGCCTAATTTTGTTTTCATGAATCTCCTGATTTTTACCACCTGAACATTCAGACTTCTCAGCAACTGGGAGTTTTTCTGAAGCTGGTGCTGGCTGTTGCTAGGTTTGAAATTGCTGCTTCATCTATCATTACTCTCACAAAGATGTGTAGGCATATCCGTATGGATTAATTTTCATGATATTTCTGACTGGTCTATTCCATATTTTACAGTTGCTTATTCACCGTCAGTAACAGAAACTCTGTAACTCCGTATTGCTTGTAGTGTTTACTCAATTTCTATGTTCTTTGGCTTTGGGACATCATTTTATTAATGACAGTAGTATCATATTTTCCTTTCTCCCTTCTTTCCATGGGCTATGTTAAGTGCTCTGTGTTATGCAAAGATGAGTTTTACTAAAATTTTAAAGAACTGAAGAAGTTTCAGTACTTAAACATTAAAACATAGATAAATTTAGCCAAGAGGAACAGAGCAGGGCTAGTTCTGGCAACCTCTCCTAAAATAATGGAGCTCAGGTTCTATTTGCTGTCCTGTAAAGTAATGCTTCTCAGACTTTAAATGTGAATTTTCATCACTTGAGGAACCTGTTAAAATGTAGATTCTAATTTGGTAAGTCTGGGTGGAGCCTGAGATTCTGTATTTCTAATTGCTCCCAGTTTATGCTAATGCTGCTGGATCTGTGAACCACACTATGAATAGCAAGGCCTTAAAGCAGAAGTGTGATCTGCCTAGATATCCACTGAGCTATTAAAACAAGTTTTGCCTTCCATTTTTATGGGAATTAATTGTATGAAATATCTTAGAGGCAGCTGATTATTTATATTAAATATAAAATATAAATGACAGGAAGATCCATTTACAGTTTTTAGCTTCATTAAGGAAGGATTAAGAAACATTTAAATTAGTATTAGGGGTTTAGTTTAGCTGTTAAACATTTTTCTGACATTACTAAGCATTTTATTGTTACATGTGCTCCACAAATTACTGTAATATCCGTGTAAATTAGATTACTGTTTTTTTTCACATATAAAGAAATTGAGATTCACCGAAGTTGAACTTAAGGCTTCTTAGTAAATTGTAAAGCTGAGAGGAATGTAAGTCTGACCTTGAAGCTAATTTGTTTGGCACTGTAGTAAGCTGCCTTCCTAAGATTGTTTTCCTGGGAAATGGGCTTTATATAAATGTTTAAACATGTCTTACGGACCCCTCTAAAGGAGTTTATATGTTTATCTCTTTGGGAAAATTAAGATAGTTTAGCTTTGTGAGTCTTTACTATACAAAGTTCTATGAAGCTCACAGAGGTGATGAAAGAGGTATGTGAAAATGCACACACACATTTACCTTAAATGAAATAAAATCTTGTAAGGAGATATTTTCTAATCTCTAAATCAAGGACCTGAAATAGATGATCTCTAAAATTCCTTCAAGCCCAGATATCATATGATATGTGTGACATTTTTGTTCTCTAAAATGTATTGTAAGATAAATGGGGGAACTATAAAACATTTCCACCAGCAGATGGCACTCCAACATTTCTACAGCAGGCAAGCCTTAGCTAGTCCCAAAGTAGAAACTACACAATACTAGGAACAGATAAAGAGGAAAGAGGAAAAAAAAAACCCCAAAACACCAACTCATTAAAGTATGATATATTTCAGTCATTATTATGATGGAAAATTACATATAAATTAAGTAATAGACCCCTATATAAACACAAATTAATGTTAAGTCATAATCTCTTATGGTACTCCACAGCACTTTTCACCAAACTCTATAGGACTTACCAACTGGATTTTTGTTAACTTGTTCATTTTCCCAACTGGGCTGTGAGGTTTCCAAGGGCAAAGATATTCTTTGGATCCCAAGGTGGGGAGGCAGACAATACTACCTAGCCTATAGTCAGCACTCAATAAATATTTCTCCCTTTCACTCTCCAGAAAATAGGTTAAGAATGGCCTTGAATGCAGGAGAACGTTTGTGAACATTGGTCCATGCAAAGCCTTTTGTTTTATTTTCCTCTTTCAGTGATTACCTTATAGGCATCAAATCTAATGTGTTTGATGTATGTCCTTTGATATTTTTGTATGCTTGTAAAATATATTGTTTCATGTGTGTGTGTTTAATTTGCACTAATGTTATAATGCTATAACTATACTTCTGGGCTTTTTTGTTTGTTTGTTTCTCATGTATCATTCTGTTTAAAGCCCATCCATGTTGTTGTATGTACATTTAGTTTGTCGTTTCTAACTGCTGCCTTCCTCATTTTACCTGTCCATTTCCCTTGTGCTGGACATCTAGGTGCCTGAAATTCCTTAGTATTAAAATCAGTGCTTTACTGACCATTCTCATTCAAGTCCTTTTATGAGCCTTTTGTGAGTTGTTTAGGAATTTATGCCCAGAGTGGGATTGCCAAGTTGTAGGGAATACACGTATGTAATTTCACTAAATATTGCCATATCACTCTCCAGAATGGCTCAACCAGTTTATACTCGCATCAGCTTGCAAGAAGTTTCCCATCTCCCCACATCCACAATTAGTTATCCAATATTCACATTTTGCCAATCAGGTACTGTAAAGTGAAAAAATTTCTTGAATGAATGAAGGAATAATCAGTTGAGAATCCACTAAAGCTACTAGGATATATGGTATTTACTTGCGTAATTTTTCCCCTTTGAGGATGGACCCTCCATATCTGAACTTGCATTGTCTAAACTAGGAACAGAATAGATTCAAAAAAATTTTTTTGAATTATCCCTTAGTATTTGAACTCTTGCTCCTCATTATCTGAAACCTAGAAATCAGATAGATTCAAATAATGTGGCATGACTTATCAACTAAATTTACTCCCCGAAACTAGAAACCAAATCAATTACCAGAATATCTGGGGGTGGGCCCAGGCATGAGTATCTTTAAAAAGCTCCTCAGGTGATTTTAATGTGCAGCTGAGGCTGATAATCACTGACCTAAACCCTCAAATTGATTTTATATCTTTCTGAAAGGGAAAAACATTTTAAAGTTTTTAAACATAGTATTATGATGGCTAGGCTTCAGAAGGTCAAAAGAGAAAGTTAAAATTTAAGTGTCTGATGAAAATGAAACATACTTTCTAAATGTCACGTCATGTCAATGTCTCTAGGTGACCAAAAGGAGTAGAAGAATTGGGAAATTTGTTGACTGTTTAGGTGGGTAAGGTTTAGCATAACCGGCATTCATAACCGGCATTCATAACCGGCATTCAACGAGGAAGGACTTGGATCTGCTTATGTGGGGACAAAACTACTCCAAAGAATTAGGGATCTAGATGTTAGTTCAGGCAGAGGCAAAATACTCAGCTGAGTAAATATGTATAGATAGCGTGTATCAGCTGATTTTGATTATTGAGGAGTGAACTGAACCTGTGGTAAGCTTTCTATTGTCATTATTTGTTTAACTCCCATTATTATGAACTAGGCACATTAGGGTATTTAAAAAGGTCAAAGTGTGCCATTAGCCTAGGGACAAAAGAAAATATAATCATAGCTATTTACTTGTGTGACACAGTTGTGTTCCAGGCAAATGTTTTATTACAGGCTCAACTTCTCAATGTTGAGACTAAAATAGGAGGTATATTGAGATAAGTATATATGATTTATATATTTCGCTTCCTTAGAAATTACCTTTAGCATTAATTCTTATGATTATCTCACTAAGAAAGTGGTATAGTGGAAACTGTATTACTCAGCCATAAAAAGAAACGAAATTGAGTTACTTGTAGTGAGGTGGATGGACCTAGAGACTGTCATACAGAGTGAAGTAAGTCAGAAAGAGAAAAACAAATACAGTATGCTAACACATATATATGGAATCTAAAAAAAAAAGGTTCTGAAGAACCTAGGGGCAGGACAGGAATAAAGACGCAGACATTGAGAATGGACTTGAGGACACGGGGAGGGGGAAGGGTAAGCTGGGACGAAGAGAGAGAGTGTGGCATGGACATATATACACTACCAAATGTAAAATAGATCTAGCTAGTGGGAAGCAGCCGCATAGCACAGGGAGATCAGCTCGGTGCTTTGTGACCACCTAGAGGGGTGGGATAGGGAGGGTGGGAGGGAGACGCAAGTGGGAGGAGATATGGGGTTATATGTATATGTATAGCTGATTCACTGTGAAAGTTCTCAGGTATTTTCAATAACAGACATACCAAAAGTATAGTCTAGTTTTCAGTCAGTAGAGCTGGCTTAGTCTCAGGTTCTTCAAGAAATGGCATTTTGAGTTTTTTGACTCTCAGTTTCCTTACCTGAATTATGAGGATACAGCTTGTCCTTCTATGCTATGAGCATAAAATGGGATAGTATAGAAATAAATTATTATACTATTTTGAAACCTTAGATTTCAGATGTAGGTGTATAAATTTCTTCCTACCTTATCTATGAAAATTATATTTATTTCCACGGTGAAACCCAATTAGTGACATTGATAGTTGAGTAGTAACTGTGTGTCAGGAACTAATACCTCATTTAATTCTCACAACACACATGGAGGGAGTGTATTTATGCATGTTTTATAGATGGGGAAATTGGGGCTCAGCAAGAATAAATGACTTATTCACCAAAGGTTCACATGAGCAGACATTAAGTTGTGAACTGGGTTTTAATCAAAGTTGTTTGAACTCCAGAGCTGGTACAATTTCCAGTATCACATGATGCTTTTCAGGACTTACCTGAATGTACAAAAGGCAGACAGGACATCTCTTCAATGAGTGTGACTAAGGACATGAATAATTTTAATGTATTTTTCTGTTACTTGGTTTTTTACCTATAGCAGTTTCTCAAATATCTGTCATCCCTACCTCCAAAAATGTTAAGGGATTTCAAACTGAGCTCATTAATGAGTCAACTACATCTATTAGGGTTATGATCTTCCCCACATAAGTTTACTGCTTGATGGTAACAATGGGAACAAAAATCATCCAGCTCGAGTTTCTTATATAATAAGGTAGAAAAATCATAGAGTTATAAATCCTCTTCCCCTTCAACTTTTCATATGGAGAAAGTGTTGCTATCCCTTGCTCCTCTAAGCAGGATGGAGAACACAGTCTTTCTCATTTCCCAGTACTGTCCTTTTTCCACTCCTGTCTGCCCTCTCCCAGTGGAAAACTGAAGAAGGCACATAAAACCTACTTAACTTTTCTTCCTTTGTCATATGCTAAACACAGGCAGAAGAGCCTGCAGGGTTAAAATATGTGGTACACACTCATTTTATTACTGCATTTATTGACATATTAGGTAGAGTTGACCTTTTGTTTCAAGTTTGTCACTAAGTTATTTATATATAGCTTAATTCTTGCTCCAGTTGTCAGTTAAGGGAATATATTTGTGGCAAGTGTGGGAGAAGGAATAAGAAATAACAAGAAACAAATAGCACAACTGTATAATATTTTAGGATTTATAAAGCACTTTTTCTATGCATAATCGTATTCAATTCTTACTCTAAGATATTAATTTTACAGAGTAGGCAGCTATGACTTAGAACAGTTAAAAAAAATTACCTAAGGTAACAAAGCTAGAATCTGCAAAGATAGGACTTAAACTCAGGTCTTCCAACTTTTATTCCAAGGTTTTCCCATGAAAAGTTGGAACAAGCTGACAAGTTGTTAGAGGGAATGCAATATCTTAGCCTAACAGTAGAGTGTGGTGGTTAACACAGACATAGTCTTTGGAGTCAGACAGCCCTGGGTTTCAATCCTTGTTGCCACTTATTAGCTGTGTACCATGAGAAAGTTGCTTAACAAGTCTGAGTCTCCATCTTCTCATATGTAAACTAGGTGGTAATAATGAATTATATCTACCTCTCAGAGTTATTCAAGAAGATCAGTAAGATAATGGTCCTGAGCACCATGCCTGGACCGTAAGATCTCAATAAATAGTAGTCATCATGGACAAATACACAGGCAGCAATGACACAGTGGACTGGCTGCTATAGCTTCATGCTTCCCAGTCCCAGTTATGGTGGAAGGATTTTTTTTCTAGCTATTAGACGTTTAGGTATAGTTCTCTCAGAAGGGGAAAGAGGGCATAGATATAACCATGGCTTTGAATGTTTAATAGAAGGAAAGGGAGTCAATGAGCTTGTGACAAGCTAAAAATGAGAAAAAAGCATAGGAGAATGGAAAGAAATTATTGTAGTCAAGATGACCATCATTAAAAAGTATGTACACTGTATGCTACAAAGTAGAATTTGGCCATAAATACAGGATATATCATTATTCCCAGCCACCAGTCCTAGAACCCATGTTGGTCACTGGCATATTTCCACTGCTCTGAGATGAAATGATAAAACATTACAGTGATTTTTCATGAAGCTAAATTTATTCAGTTTATACACTTGCTTTTTATTTTGACATATTTCAGCTGTTTTTTTTTTTTGGATGTTAAAACGTTCTTTTCTTTTGGGAAAAAATAGTATTAAGTAGTTGACAGATTTAAGGTCCTTACTAGACAAAATAAAAATTTGGCAAATATATGTCAGTTCTTCCACACTGATACTTATTTTGAAATCCTATTGTCTAGAAATCACTGGACCAGTTAATCTTCAAGATTTCTTACAAATCTGGGACTTTAAGACTCCTAGATATTAAAAGAATTTATCTATAAGGACCATTCAGTAACACCAGGCAGAACATTTCCAAGGAGACTTCAGTGCATCTAGTTCCCAATAATTCATATTTTATACAGAGGCCTGATTCTTGTCCCCTAGGAAATTACAATCTAAGGCAGAACAGAGGTACAGACTGTTGTCACCTAGCACACAGAAGATAGGATAGAAGCATCAATCTAATATACACAATAATAAGCTACTTACAGAATATAATTTAGGGTTAGATGAGAGGAAGACAAAAATCATGATATAGGGATGGAGGTCCTATTTGTAAAGAGTAGCCCATTGGAGAACTACACCCAAACCAGACTAGAGGACAAAACAATCAGGTCATCTCAGAGTCAACCAGGGCTATCTGGAACTCCTTAAATGTTACTGAATCACTCTATTTGCCTTGATGTCCTGAGGCTGGACATGCTTATAGAATTTCAGTGGCCAGACTAGAGAGATGGTTTTCATCAGGAATTAGGAAAAAAGCACTGTTTTATTGGGTTTGATTTTTATACTACATACAGGTTCTGGTGAAAACATTAAATACTGGTTAAAGTAACTTAACTAGGCCACCAAAAAATTACTGAATGGTTAGGTTAGTAGCAAAAACTGTGGATAAAATTCATAATTAAGCAGATTCTCATTATACCCAAGTTCATTCTTAGTCACAAGAGTAGGTATTTTTGAAAGGCACATTAATTATAGACATCTAGTGGGTGAGTGACGTCTTTATTTCATTCAGGTGGTCTTCCTCTGGTCGCAATTAATGTGGCTTCTGAAAATACATTCAGTTGTAATCCAGAGGGTGTTTAGGCCCTTGGAAAATCTGGCTCCTTGTTAAAAATATGTAATTAGTTTTAATTTTGAATATAAGCAATGAACTAATGGCTTCTGAATTTGCAAGATAAGTATTTCCTAAAGGAGATAACCAGAAAAATGCTAATAACTGGGAAAACAACTTACTGAACAGAAACCTAACAGTTTACTGTGACAAATAAAAGTATGTATTTATTTTCACATTCTTCTTGAGAGCAGTATATGATTTTAGTGTGTTGAGCATGATTTGAGTTACCATTAATTTAGCTCACTGGCATTTATTGAATGCCTACTAAGTGCCTGGTTCTGGCGATACAAAGATAAATAAAAACCTTTGTTCCCCAGGCTGTCACCATCTCTAGGCAGTGCTCAGTGCACATTTAAAAAATACAATAATTTCTGTTGAAACTCACACCATACCACACACCCCTACACAGAAACGCACACATATTTTAGAGGATCTAGGTATGTTAGAAGTTTTCAGAAACTGAACGAAGCAGGTGTTAGGGCCAGAGCCCACATCTAATTCTTCAGTATATTAACATCTTGGTTTTAAAAATCATTAAATAATATGCTTTGGGTTTTCTTTCTCCTTTGGCCTCATTTTATGGAGACCTTCTAGAAGGTCTTCATGGCACTTCCCCGTCTAACCCAACCTAAGCTCTGTATTTCCTGGTTGCTTAGTTTGGTAGAAGCTCCTCGGGGAACTTCAGTTGAAAGTCATCTACTCCAGTCCTTTTCAGATTCTTAATCCTATCTGAGGGGAGGGAAGGAGAGGCAGGTTGCCATTTCAGTGTTTTTCTGTGGCTGTGATACTGCCCTTGGCTCACGAAGCCTTGGGGGAAACCTTAGCTCTGCATTTTAAGAGTTTTGCCTGTTTGATATCAGGAGGCCCTGGGAGGCTCCTGCGTACCCACACTGCATAAAGTAGTTCTCTTTATCTGCCAAGTAGAAGCCCCATTTTGTTCCAGAAATAAGCTGAAAGTGGAGCCCGACGATGTGACTGCAGCAAACCAGGCCTGGCCTCTTTCCCACGCTTTAATTGGGGACCCAGGGCTCGATCTGAGAGGTGCTGTGGGTGGGGGATCCATGAGTTAGGGCGGGTGGTGCATCGCGCAGCTCCTGGCTCTTCTCGAGCATCCAGGAGCTACGTGTGGGCAGATTCTGGCTTCGGCTCCGGGCCGAGTTTGAAAACCCATCACTCTGTTCTTCTCCAGGACCAGAAAGGCGCAGTTCCCCTCGGGAGGGATAAGCCCAGGGTGACCTAGAGGAGGGTCTGAGGGGTAGCTCTGCTGCTGCAGTGGAGTACAGTGGGCAAGCAGTGGCTCAGATGGGCGCAGCGCCGCCCAGACTAGCCAAGCACAGACAGGGTTGCTTTGACTTGGCCTAAGTCAGCGTGTATTGAACCCCCAAGACACTTTCGCCTCAGCTGCAGGCAGAACGGAGCCACGCGCAGCCTGGGCCCTTTTCCCCTACGGGCGGATAAACCCTTTGACCTGGTCATTCTGTGTATTCCTTCTGGGCCCTGTCAGGTCAGAGGGCGGCTTCTGTGTTGCTGCCCAGCGCGTCGCAGAGGTCCATACTTGCGTCCATGGAGTCTCCGTCTGCCCTCGGTGCTTTGGCAGGAATCACAGTCGCCACCCCAGGACCCCTCTGCAACTTAACCAGCCTTGCTCTCGCTGCTTCAACCCAAAGGGAAGGGCCTGGAGCAGACGACATTCCTTGACGCTGTCAGGACAAACAGGCGCGCGACTGGTGCAGACCCTACTCCAGCACGGGAGGGAAGTAAAAACAAGACGTCCCGCCCGGTACCCCAAATGTTAAAACTGTACAGTTTCGATCCCTCCATCCGCTTCCCGACCCTAGAGGGTTAAATCAGGAGGGTACAACGCCACCCCTTCCTCCTACTCCCCCCTCCCCCGCCCCGCCTCACCTTACCTTTAAAAAGTTAAAAAATGTCTGCAGTTGAAATCTCTTAAAGGGGCGGTGCTGGTGAAGTACTCTTGGCACGAGTCTCTGAGAAGGCTGGCTAGGGGCGTGAGTTCGCTCCACCAGCACCAAAACACTGAAGAAGAAGAGAAAAAAAAAAAAAAAAAAACGAGAGAGGGGGGAAAAAGGAAGGGAAAAAAAGGGGGGAAAAAGGCAGACAGACACACACTTTAGATATGGACAATTAGTCACCAGCGAGACCCTGTACGAAGAGAGGTTTAAATCAGAGGGATTTAATGAGGGTGCTCTGTGCCTTTCCTGAAGCCATGCCCTCCAGCAACTCCCGCCCCCCCGCGTGCCTAGCCCCGGTGGCTCTCATCTTGGCTCTGTTGCTCCATCTCTCCCTTTCCTCCCAAGCTGGAGACAGGAGACCCTTGCCTGTAGACAGAGCTCCAGGTTTGAAGGAAAAGACCCTGATTCTACTTGATGTGAGCACCAAGAACCCAGTCAGGACAGTCAATGAGAACTTCCTCTCTCTGCAGCTGGATCCGTCTATCATTCATGATGGCTGGCTGGATTTCTTAAGGTAAGGCAGGGGCTTCAATGGATCATTTTTTTTAAAGTAGCAACCCCCACCCCTTCCTATCCCCCCATTCCAAAGGGGGAAGAAGAAGAAAAAAAAGCCAAGCGGATCTCTCAAAGAGAAGAAAGGTTTTCCTCCTCCTGGAATATTTGCTGAGGCTGTAACTGGTGATTGAGAAAAGCAGTGTTTTCTATTAAGATGCACATGTTTGCAATGCAGAAGGCATTTCAGAAACTTACCAGTTATGACTGAAAAAATGTTGTGCTTACATATATCCACAATTAGCCTCCCCGTCTACTTCCGAAAAGAAAGAAGAGGTTCAGGGCAGTCACAAAAGTGAAGAAAAAGGTCTTGAACAACAAAGACCCGAGAGGGATGTGTGTGTGTGTGTGTGTGTGTGTGAGAGAGAGAGTGCCTGTCTGCGTGTGTCTGTGAGTGTTTAAGCGGGGATCGCACGAAAGTGGAATTTTCCACGGAAAGATCGTTCCGTCAGTTCTCTCCCACTCCCAGACAGAAAATGAATCTAAGCAGAGGCTTGAGCGGTGGGCAAGTTGGTTCGGATTTTTAATTTTATATCCTCCGCTGTCCTTTCCAGACTTCAGGACTTTTTAAGATACTTTTTATAGATCGAATGGTCCCCCCCAGTCCCTACTCCTTAAATCTCCTGCGATAACTGCATAGTTTAGTTTTTCTTTAAAGAAAAAAAAAAAGTCCTCGCTCCGGTCATAGCGTATATAAGAAGAGCGGAAAGTGTCCTAGAAGTACCCCGGGGATATTTCGGAGATCTGAATCCAGCACTGGTGGATTAGGAAGCCGGGAGTTTTGTGATCATGGACCCTGCATTACTCTAGGGCTTGGACTCTTAATTGGGCTCAGCCTCTCCCCAGTTGTTACTGTTCAGCAGTAAGGCAACCACGATCCCTTCCCAACAGGGACAGAGTTGCAGGGTAAAAAAAAAAAAAAAAGTCTACAATGTCGAATCCAAGTGTTGAGTTAAAAAAATTTCCCTCCAAATTGGAGCCTCAGCTGTGGGCTCCCTCGAAGAGCTCCGAGAGCTCTCAGTCTCACTTTTCTGTTCTGAGGCCGCGTCCGCCGCGCCTTTCCTGAGTATCTTTCACTCTGGGAAATTCGAGTTTGCTTCTCGCGTGCGCCCGCCCCTCAGCTCTCCAGGTTTCCCTAGCCTCGGCCAGGTCAGCGGACGCGGCAGGTAGCAGGAGGCGCTGTGTGGGGCGCTTCTTCCACGTGGAGCGAGCGTTGCGGGAGGACTGAGTGGTTGCTGTGGCCGCCGCCGAGGCCGTTTTGGTTCCTGCCCGCGCCTCCACTGGGAGGGCGGGAACAGCTCTGCGCGGCCGGATTCCTCCTCGGAAGCTCTTCCGTGCAGCAGCGCGCGTCTGTGAGCTCATCCGGGAGGTGGGGGGCGACTACACGCCCCACTTGCATGGCGCTTCTCTAGCTACGCGGACTCCTTCGGGGTTCTTTTGCTTCTGACCTTAAAAACAACAACAAACTTTCATGTTCTCGCTAAATGCTTGTCGCAGAAAGGATTGTGGAAGGCGGCTTTTCGGGGAAGAAGCCTTGGTGGGGCGTATTTGCATTGGCTGTGCAGGTTTCCGGCTGGAAGGTTGTTGGAAACGCCGTTTCTGCTGGGCCGGACTCGCTCGGATGTCTCCTCGCCCGCCGTGGGCCCACACGACGGCCGATTGCGCCCGCCGGGTAACGCAGTGCCGGAGTCCTCGGCCAAGCGATCCTTCCGGCGGCTACTGGACTTCTCCAGGCGGCCACGACTTTTGTTAGAAACTCTAAAACTGGAGTCTGTTTTTTTTCTCTGTTTTCTCTTATCCACCGCCTTTAAGATACTCTTTAGTACCATTTGGATTGGATATTCAGAACCTGAAGCAGCAAAGCGTTAAAAATAACGTAGAGACCCCGAACTTAACAGCTGATGCCCTTAGCATTAAGAGCATCTGTTTGCTCCTTCTCTACCCCTTACCGAATTAGCAGCGTTTGGCTTTTGAAAAACCTACTTATGGAAATCCTGAACCTAAATAGGTGTAAATAGTATTCTGATGCCCCTCGAGTCTCCTACTACGCGCAGGTTCCACATTTCGGCAAACTTCATTTTCCTCAGAGCTTCCAAATGGCCCCAAGTGGGAAGGAAAAAAGATAGAGCCCAACCCGGGGGGTGGAGAGGAGAACGTTACCTTTCCTGAGATCGGGCTGAATTATTTCAGGGGCCAAAGAGGCATTGCTTTTACTGTGCAAGGCGGGGCTGGGGAGTGTTCTCAGAAAGGCAAGGATTTACCCCGGGAATTTCTCTTGCTCAGGGATTTGGGAGATGCATACAGTTGTTATAAGGTAGTGGAAAAGGAAAATCAGCTTTGGCATTAAAAAAAATTAACTTGACCTCAGGTGCGTGCTCCTAGAGAAAGAAGGCGGGTTTCACCTTCTCCATGGAGGTTGCGATGCCCCTGGGGCAGAGGAGGCAGATCCCGTCTTTCAGCCCAGAAGTTTGGCAAAAGTCGGAGCCCGGGGTCCGTGCGCTGCGCGTCTCCTCCGGGAGAGCTTTTCAGGCAGGGGCAGAAGCCCCGCAACTGCGCCTTAGTCCCGTGTTCTCAGCAGAAGGGCACCCCCCACCTTATGCACACACTATTAACAAACACAATCTCTAACTCTTTGTAAATACTACCTTTGGTGAGCATCGTCGGGGTGCCTGAGGGAGGGGGCCACGACCATTTGGGCGCGGGAGGCGTAGCTCCCGGAGCCCCATGGCCCAAGAATGGGCGGACTGGGGCGCCAGGCACAACTCCACAGAGAGTGGGAAGAGGGCCTTGCTGGTGCCCCGCGTCCTCTCGCTTGTCCCCCGGATCCTTTCCTTTCTCCTTCTCTATCCCTGCAGCTCCAAGCGTCTGGTGACCCTGGCCCGGGGACTTTCACCTGCCTTTCTGCGCTTCGGGGGCAAAAGGACCGACTTCCTGCAGTTCCAGAATCTGAGGAACCCGGCAAAAAGCCGTGGGGGCCCCGGCCCGGATTACTATCTCAAAAACTATGAGGATGGTGAGAAACTTGCTCCCCACTCTTGTTGGGTGGGGGAAGTTTGGGGAGTGGAAGCCAGCAATCGGTATGTGTGCGTGTGGGGTGCCGATTTGGAGGAGGGCCAGGTTGAAGCTCACCTGAAAAACTGGTAGCTGTAGGCGAGGGGAAACTGGAGTGTGGGATTCCTGACGTGATTACACAAAGGGGGCTCATCAGGTTGTCCTTGTCCAGGCTGCTGGCCTTTCTTCGGTGGCTGAGTCTCAGAGGCCGAGAACTAGTAGCCAAAACTTATGACTGGCTAGTCCTATAGGGAGAAGGTGCAGTGGGTTTCTTGAGAAAATCCAGTCAGGTTCATAAAGGGGCAGGGTCACGTTTCCTTTCTAAAATTAAAGGAAGTGCCTTTTTGTTTTTCTTATTCTTTGCTTTGCTGAGATGAGGCTACGGAGGGCTTCAGCCTCTTTTGAATCCCACTCTAAAGTTTTCTGGAATAATCCTTTTTAGATTGGTCCATTGTTGGGAAGGTTTGAAACTTTTCACAGTGGGTTCTTCTTTAGACTGCCTAATCTTAGAGTTGCACTCTCAGAGTTGCACTTTTTTTTTCTCAGTTTCAAAATGGGATTATAAATGCCAGCCTTTCCTGCCAGGATCAGATGAGTTAAGTGTTGGAAGGGCTTTTGAAAATGCCAGATCCTATTCCAGTGTGAGAGGCCAATCTTTTTACAGTCTTTGAACAGTCTCATTTTTACTAGGGAAAAATGAAAATGGTATTTAAGAAAATTGTTTAGAGGGTTTGGTGTTAATAACTATGAACTTGCTGTGTGGGTAGAGGAACAGAGTTTCTTTCAAATGGGCAAGGTGGCAATTGATGGGTCTTCACCCACTGAGGTTGTTTAGATTGGGTAGAAGAGGCAGTAGCGTCCATTCCTGGAGAGCTATCTCTGCCCTGTTGTCCCTTCTCATACACGAGCTACAGTTTTATTTTTAAAGGGCTCAGGGACATGTTCTCAGAGCTCCCTGGATTTTGTTACATCTTGTCCTTATAAATCAGCAAAATGAGGAAAAGCCCTTGTATTTTCTGGGGCTTTCACTGAATGGGAATTCTGGAGAGTTTGGATCTATTTCAAGGTTGGCTGAGAAACCTTTTTTTTAAAGTGCCAGACTGGAGAAAGAGGGCAAGACTGAGGCTTCTTGAGTTTGAATCCTGAATTAGACTTACTCTTTTACAGCATTGGCAAATTGTGTAGGTGTTTAAGGCTACATCTTTTCAAAGGTAAATATCATTGCTATAAAAATGTGGATTGCCAGTAGATTTTGCTGTCACTCATCATAAAATGCTGAAAGGTAAAAGATAATCCTGAACAGCAGCTCTGATGGTAATTTGACCTGGGGCTTTATAGCTCCCAGGGTCACTGTCAGCTCTGTGTTTGGATACAAGAAGGGAGAATATTAATGGTTTTCCTGATGAAACAGCTCTTCTTTGAGTCCATTTGAACTACTTCCTCTTTAGTTTGTGAAAAAACTTGTAAGAGCCCCAGGAACCACTGTGGGAAAAAAAAGGACTATTATAAGTTTAGGAATTAGCCTTTTTCTCCCAAACTTGTACCTCGGATTATATTACCTATTCATTGAGAGTGGGAGATATGCTTAAAATGAAGGATACAATTTGTTTCCCTTTGTACAAGGAGAAAGTGGGCATGATGGGGAGAAAGGATATTGGCAGAAGGCCGTGCCCCATAAAACTTCATAGAATTAGGAAAAAACCAGAAATGGAAAAGATCTAAGAGGTCATCTTCAATCCTTCCACCACTTCAGGGTTCAGTACAGGATCATTCCATATGGAATCCTTTTCTCGTTTTGTCCAACATAGTATTAAATATCTCTAGGAGTGTAGTTTTCACCACTCCTGTGGGAGAGTTTTTTTGTCCCATAGGTTTTCACTGGTAAATTTTTCCTGAATTTTCCCTTTATATTCTCTAAATATTTGATTACTCCTCTTTGCATTTTTTTTTTCTCTTTGCATTTTTTTAGACATTTACCTTCAAAATAATTTCTTTGTTGTGTCAGCTTCAAAAAAAGGTTTCCTCATAGCTGTTTTTTATCTAGACTACCTGGATTTAATTCTTTTAAAACTTTCTTTAAAGTCAGTCCTTCCCAACACTAATCTGTTTTATTGCTCCTAGCTGAACTCCTTTTGATTTATGTCTCCTTGGTAATAAGATGCTCTGAACTATATCAGTATTTGAGGCCTTAGCACAGTTAAAGAGAGTAGGAATGCCCTGTTTCTGCCCTTTGATGCTCACATATCCTTAAAACACCCATATTGTCTTTGTTGTTGCATGTTGCATTGCAGAATTAAAGGCAAAAATGGTTTTGGTATAGTCTCAGCAATTTTGCAAATGTTATACTTCAGTTGTCACTTTTAATCCAGTGATAACTGTCATCATAATGAGCCTCTCAAAATAATTAGGTCTTCTCAGTAAACGGCCCTGTAATAGGCATTTTGGCATAAGTACCTTATTTTTTTAAAAAAGGGATGTATTGGCTTAAACATAATATAGAATAATAACATACATTTTGAATAATTAGATACACCTACTGGCACATTATGAAATTGAGTGACATAGGGAATAGAATATGGAATTTGGACTCAGAAAGCCTGTATTTCAGGCCTGGCTCTATCACTTATGAATATGTGGCCCTGGGCTTGCTGCTTCTCTGTAATATATGGATGTGATAATACCTGCTCTGCATTGCTTCTGTGAGGGTTCTGAGAGGTATCTGTATAAGATATTTTGTCAACCGCAAAGCACTATGAAGACTAAGTATTCCTACTTTTATTAAAGGCAGCTTCAGGAAATTTATAACATATATGTTTTGTATTTTAAAGTGGGTTTAAGGAGTGAATAAGATGCGGTAGACCAAAGTTTATGCAGAAGAAAGGAGATAGAATTAGGGAATTGTTTGAGAGGATTAAGAGAATGTAGGGAGCATTTTTAGGGAGAATTGTCTTTAAGGAATGGAGGTGGAGAACATAGGGTGGCTATTTTTTTTGTGTGGTAATGAAAGAAGAGGCTAATCTTTAGTTTTGTTATATACGAACATTAAAATGAACTGATAGTTCCAGCTTGGGTAACATACACTTTTCTAGTTAATTCATTCATATTGCTACCTCGATGTGATTTTTTGTTGTTGTTTTCCCCTGAATTAATAGGGCAGTTAACAAGTCATGTGGCTTGTATTTTCCAAAAACTTTTAAAGCATATTAATGCAGCTGCATTTTCTCTTTCTAAAGTCACTGTTTACATAAACTTTGGGAACTTCTCTAGTTAGTCCTTTAATACAGTTACTTATTCCACTCTTAGCGTAGGCAACTTGAACTTCATATAAACATGATGATGATGGAGGAAATAAAAAATAGGATTGTTCTTCATATTTTGGAGTCTTACCCTTTGCCTGTCTATGTGATGTTATGCTTTTCTTGCTCCTAACAAAGAAATCTTGGGTTAATCTTTTGTTCTTAAGTTTATTTTGCTGCAGTCTGTCTCTTTGTTGTATATTCAGTGTGATTTATTTGTATGCCTGTCTCTTTACTGCCATAACCATATCTTTAATCAAGATATACACCATTTATTATGCACATCAAAAGCCAGCTTAATATTTCTAAAATATCATATTCATCATGTCACTTTTTTGCTGGAAAACTTTGATTATTTTTGGATTGCTTACAGAAAATGTTCAAACTCCTCAACTTGGCATTCAAAGCCTTTTTAAATCTCAGCTTACCTTTTGTACCCTATGTTTTCATAAAACTTTTATTACAGCCTAGCTTTATTTTCACTGTTTCCTTAAAACACCTTTATCTCAACCCCCTTTGTTCAGCCATTCTATCTGTGCTTTAAATGCCTTTTTCTTGGCTCTGTTAAAATCTCACCACCCACTCCACCCAATTCTTGAAGACCCATTGCAAATGCCCCTTATTTTCACAAGCCCTTCCTGAACAGGTCATTTCATAGTTATCTCTTTTTTCTCTGGACTATTGCAGTTCTTTCTCATTATGTTGTTCTTTTGGCCCCTTCTGCCTTGTTTTGCTTTTTAACTTTTCATATATATATATATATATATATATATATATATATATATATATGTGTGTGTGTGTGTGTGTGTGTGTGTGTGTATACACATATATATATATGAAAAGTTAAACATATATATATGTATTTTTGTTTTACCTTTTCAATTAGAATGCAAATTCTTTATAGGAAGGGACCATATCTAATTGTTGTATATCCTAAAATGTCTAGCATTATGTATGACACATAGTAGAACTTCTGCAAATATTTTTGGCTGCATACTAGGTTAAGAGCCTGTTAAAGGCACTGGAAAAATGGAGGTTACCGATGAAGAAATGAGTAAACACATACATAAAGATTCCATTCATTTTTCACCTTCAATGCATTTTCACACGAAGTCCATTCTTAATATTTATTTTAATGACATACTTCATTATTTTAACTATGTACTCTTTATCTTTGGTAGTCTAAGTGTCTTGGTTTTATACTGTGCATTAAATCAACTTTACCACCTGATTTAAAGCCTTGCACTGGACCCACACTATTTTTTATTGTATCTGTTTCTTCTTTGCCTTTACTTTTGCTTTTCTTGGTTAGCCTTATGTAGTTTCTACACCTAATTTTACAATTCCCAAATTAATAGTGCCTTTTCACAAATTTAAATGTTTTTTCAATCTTCGTCTCCTGAAAATTTTCTCTTCTGAGAGCTTCTGAAATCCTAAATAATGAATGTGGAGTACACTTTGTAAACTTTAAGGCACTATATGACTATTATTATTGTTTTCCTTTCTCCAGGAAGTTCTCCTAGTTTTAGTAGAGGTGAGGTAGTTAATTCTTTATCTTTGTATTCCCATTCCATCAATCAAGACATATGACATAAGAACAGCACAACTGCCAAAATACATATTTGCCTTGAACTTATCTACCTTTCATTATCTCACTTTATTTTACATAAATGTTTCTTGAAATGCAATTACATTTAACAAGTGTTTATTGATTACCTGCTCTGTGTTTAGTTTCATGCTGGACAAAATGCAGATTATCAAATAAATAAAAGATACAGCCCTATATCAACATTAGAGCACAACAGTAATCATTGCTGTAGGCAAGATCCACTAATCAGTGTTAAAATAAGTAGGCGAGGTTTAAGACAAAGCACGATATTTGCATAGCCTCAAAGCATCTCTCTCATAATGTTAATTAATTAATTAATTATTGTGGTGGTTTTAGCATAGGACCACCAATTCTTTGATACTTTTAGGATGTGGAACTTCTCTTTTCCCCTTGAGTGTGGGCTGGATTTAACAACTTGTTTCTAAAGAAGAGAGTCTATAAAGCAGAAAATAGTAACTTTACAGTGGAGAAGCTGTCAGATATCATTTCAACAAAGTGATCAAGGTTAACATCAGCAGATAGGTCATGTTGATATCATGTATTCCCTGATATCATGTGATGAGAAGGGCACTTCACCTTTGTGATATTCTTTCCCCAAATCCATAACTCTGTAAATATGAGAAAACACTAGTCAAATTGAAGGATACTCTACAAAATACTTGACCTTTCCCCTTCAAAAGACACTGTCTCTGCTGTCAATGATCTAATAGCTTGTTAGTGAGATAACATTTATAATGATAAAACTGAAGAGTAACACAAAGACAATACAGCACTTGTTCCACAAGTGCTAAGTGGAACAAAATAGTTTGCCAGGATATGACAGGAAAAGTAGAGATGAATACTGGCCAGACTTAGGTGGGAGTTAGGTTGGGCCTTGTGGAAGATGCCTAGACTTTGGAGAAGTAGAGATGAGAGAGGACATTTCATTCAAGGGAAAGAGCATGAGGCAAAGCCTAAATATGTGTTTGGGTAATAAGGGGACCACCTGCCTAATAGAAGGTACATGTTAAAAATTATATTAGTTCATGTTGCTAGAAGCATAACAGATTCTTTTTTATAGAAGCCTATTTGCATATTTTTTGTTCAGTAATGTTTATAATTTAAAAATTATGAAAAGCACATGTTAGAAATTATTCTAAGAAAAGCTCATATTTCTAGAATTATGTCTAATTTGAATTTTAAGAAGTGCTAATGTATTTTTGTTAGCTCCAAAATATGTAATTAAAAAAGAAGAAAGTACATGTGTGAGAGTAAAGGTTGGTTGGGTAAATCCAGATCAGATGATGAGAATGTTGAATTTTAAGCATAGTAAAATGGAATTGGCCCTATAGGAAAATAGAGGCTATTATAAGTTCTTTTACTCCATTGGAGAGGGGAAGGACATGTTTTCAACATGGATAATGACTTTGCCCTCTCCCATTCTTCTTTTCCAAATCATTGCACACATTCATATACTCTAGCTAAAGTGTGTTATAACTGAACTTGATGAAGTTTGAGTTATGAAGCATGTTTGAAGGACAGATAATTTAAAACTAAATTAATTTGGTTCTTATAGGGTATATAAAATAAAGGTTTTAGAATTTGCTTGATAATTTTTGTTACCCTTCCTTCTTTCACAGAGTAAAAACAGGCTACTACTTTGTAATATTTATTCACTTACGAATTTACTCATTGAGCAGGCAGCTAGCTCCAGGCCCGTTTGATGCTGAGGCTGGGAGGATGAATGAGGCCCAGCTATGGTTGTCAAATTACATACTCCTGACCTCTTATCACTTCAGCAGCATCAGTCAAAAGCAGTTTCTAGAGATTTTTAGGCCAAGAAAAGCCTCCATTCCAACGCCATTACTTGGCTTTTCATGATTTGTCTACCAGCAACTTTAGAAGGATTTGACACAATTTAATATTGTATTAATGGGTGTCAGAAATCACCTGAAGTTTTTTTTTTTTTTTTTTTGCGGTATGCGGGCCTCTCACTGTCGTGGCCTCTCCCGTTGCGGAGCACAGGCTCCAGACGGGCAGGTTCAGCGGCCACGGCTCACGGGCCTAGCCGCTCCATGGCATATGGGATCTTTCCAGACCGGGGCACGAACCCATGTCCCCTGCATCAGCAGGCGGACTCTCAACCACTGCGCCACCAGGGAAGCCCCACCTGAAGTTTTATATATGTTTTATTCTGCCTTTTGGAAACAGAGTGGGTGCATTTTCTATAATGTTTGAAATTTGGTACCAGGTCCTGAGTGCTAGTTGCAGCTCACTGTACCCCTGTGAATTTGAATGTGGTATCTAAAGATATAGTTATCATGCCATTTAGTCGCAGTTTAGTCATTGTGGATCTATATAGTGCTGGAAGTGGTAGAGAGGAGATCTGGAAACTCTGGTCTACTGCTTGTAGAGGTGGCTTAATTAATTTCAGTGAATCAAAAAGTCTAGTAAATAGGTCTTTCAATCACAACCACATTTGTATAATTTATCACCTGATCATTGGGGCTAAAGGTAATCCACAAAGAGTTATGTGTTCCTATACAACACAAATTGTGCTGCTGTTGCCAATACCAAATATCACTGTTTCTCTTGCCATATTTATTTATATTCTCTCTCCTGTCCTCCCAAGGCCTCCTGGTGGGATGGGTACATCATGGAAGCAAAGAAGTTTCTTTCAAAATTCCCTGGGCCTGTTTAGCCTGCCAGTCACATGGTCGGGCTCGTAGAGTCAGGAGCCTCTTCTGAGAATCCTTCATCGAAATGGATTAAATGTTAAGACTCTTAACTTCTGTGCTTCTTAGTACCTTATTCAAGTTTTCAGCTGTCTAGATCTATGAGGCAATGGATTGGAACTCTGAACAGTGTGTGTGTGTGTGTGTGTGTGTGTGTGTGTGTGTGTGTGTGTGTGTGTATGAGACAGAAAGAGAGAGAGAGAGACAGAGACTGAGAGAGACAGAGCATATGAATATATGAGTATGAAAGAATTTGGTGTGTTTTATTTTTTACACTTGTCCATGGTGGTGATGTAGGCAAAGTAAATACAATTTGTAGACTAGAGGCTAGTTCTATAGGATGTATAGATACCTTGTTGAACTCCTTTGTCTTTTGGTTTCATGATCAGTTTTCTTCACTTAAGTACAGTGAAAAGCAGTGTAATTTTGCTTAATTCAATACATGTTTTTTAAATTATAAACCAAATGCCAAGGTTAGTCAAGATACTGGGGCTACCCAAGAGGAATAGAACATGAACTGTACTCTCAAAGTGCTCTGGTCTTACATATTCAATAGAATTTCTCAATGTTCTTGAGTATCATCACTCTACTTTAGTCAGACTAATCTTTGCTAAGTCTTTCCACTTCGCTCATAGTATACCCTCTACCTCGAACACTCATTTTCTGTCTTGAATTAAAATTTTTACTTGTCCTTCAAAGCTCTGCCCAAGTCCCCTGTTTCATTAAGCCTTCTGCTGAGCCAATCCTCATTAATCCTCTCTCATTCTCTAAATTTTTCTGAAATTCTGCTCTGAATACTTGATCTAATTTAGTCCAAGTGCCCCAGAATTTATGTTTGATTGACTTAAGCAGACATCGTTTTTGTCTCTAGGAATTTACAATCAAAACACACTGGGATTGACATACACATAAAAATCCATATAGATAACCATCATCACATTGCATGGAACAGACACATTAAGTCAAACAAAAAATTATGTTATTTACAAACCTTAATGCATGTGTTTTGCTTTTTGTGTGGTGAAGAATGAAGAGTGAAAAATATAAGCTGCATATTTAGAAAAGATGGGGTACATATCTGTATCGTATGTTTGTATTGAGGGAGTTGGGGATTAAACCAGGACCTTATTTTTTACTTGCTTTGGAAAGGCAGAAACACCTTGAGAGATGGAAGATGAGAATGCAAAAGTTAAATTGCTCAGATTTGGGTCATTATCTTTGAAATACTATGGAAGAATGGATGTTCCCCCTGCAGCTTAATAATAGTAATAATATAATAATATTACCTAACATTGTTGGGTGCTTCTTATGTGTCAAGTACTATTTTAAGGAATTTACATAGATTAACATTTAATCCTTTTATCAACCCTATGAGGAAAGTAGTATTTTCCCATTTGACAAATGGGGAAACTGAGGCACAGAGTGGTTAAATAACTTGCCCAAGGCCACCTAGGTAAAGAGTTGGGGAGCAGGGACTCAATGAATGACATCACCCATTAAACCTGAAGGCTTAAGCGGAGCCTGTGTTAATGAACTTGTTTTTCTACTAACTAAATGTGTCATTGTGCAAGTTGTTAACCTCCTGAAGCCCTCTTTATCCATAAAATGAAGAAAATGGACCACATTATCTGTTTGTAGCATCTAATTCTGAGATTCTGTGAGTCAAAGATCTCAGACATACAAGGCATGTAGGAAATAATAGCAATGGGAACAAGATAGGATATATTCAAAGGTTAAAGGATGTAGAACAAGCTGTAAGGGCTATAGAAGTTCAGAGAAGGAGATTAAGTGAGAGCTGGAGTAGTCAGGACAGGTGCCTAGGAGGAGGGAGCTTGACCTGGCCTTAAGGGTAAATAATAATAATGCTAATAACAGCTACTGTTTGTTGAGTTCTTACTGTGTTTTACATGTGGTATCTCATTTAATTCTTAAATCAATCTGTTGACAAACGTGTGAGCATGCACGTGTGTATGTGTGTGTATATGAAGAAATAGGGACTCAGAAGAGACATGTGACTTGCTTAAGGTCATAAGATCAGTAGTTAGTACAACCAGGATTAGAACCCAGTCCTGTTCTCTCTTCACTGTGCTTAGATAAGAGGGATCCAGTCTTTGGTTCATTCACTATTTTATTTATTCATCTATTCATGTATCAGGCACTCAAAAGCCCTATACTAAGTATCGTGGAGCAGTAAAAAAAAAAATGTGTGCTATAGACCCTCCCTCAAAGGTCTAGTGGGTTAGGACACAAAATAGTTGTTAGGGAAAACAGCAAAAGAATAATCACAGGGAGACACATGAACAATTGAAAGAGATGATTGTCACACTTTATGACATTTGAAGGAATAGGACAGCATCTGATCCAATGGAATAGAACTTATTAGTTCTATCCAGTGGGATAGAACTATTTTGGAAGCAGATGAATTGAAAAGAATACTAGAAATGGATCAACAGTGTCATTGATGTAAGGGAAATGGCAGGAAAAAAAGCAGAAAAATAAGAATATTTGAAAAAGTTGTTGGAAAGTTACCATTAAATTATTGGGCAATTTTAGAATTACTTTGTTTTTATTTATATACTAGAACCATACTCTGCATTTTTCTTCTTTCAAGTTCTGAGGCCAGAGAAACCTTGTGAAGGGTAAAGGGAACTGATAAGGGTGAAGTTTCAAGAAAACCCTTCCTTCATACCTCTCTTCCTTATCTTTCTCTTTGAACTGAGAGTTTGTTAAACTCAAGTTTGTTAAACTCACTTTTATAGCCATTTACAATGAAGAAACTATGGAGCAAAGAGGTTATATATTCTACACAAAGTAAGTAACTGTGCTGGTAAGTGGCAGAGCTGTGGCTGGATCCAGGACAGTCTCACTATGAAGTAGGTGATTTTCACCACCCCCATTATAGCATAACAGCACAATATTCCTCATTCTTCTACCAAGACAGCTTCAAAGGCCTTTCCTCTGGGGTTTATATTAACTTGAGTCTGATTTGAAAGTTTGAGAATGGGGCTAAATGAAAATTATGATTGTTTGCCTCAAGTCTGTTTCCATCTGGTTTGGGCAGTCTTCGTCTCCCATCTATTCTGTCATCTCTGTCTAAGGAAACCGGGTTCCCTTTCTCCAGCCTCTCTTTATCCTCCTGCCTCATTAATCTTTCTGAAGCTCCACGTTCTCCTGTCACTGCCTAGCTAGAAACCTTCAAGGTTATCCGTTGTCTAACTTAAATCCTCCTCATTCTCCTCCAGTTTTCCAAGGCCCTCTAGAGTCAGCCCACCTTCCTTGGCCAGCTTCTTCTCTCCTCTTCCCCACAGGAACCTGAGTTTATTCACAAGCAGATGGTATAGCTTCCTGTCACAGAGCTCCTACTCATTCTGCTATTCTCTTAATTTCTAACCCTCCAGATTTCACACTCCATCATCTGTCTGACCACTTTTTACCCACTTCTAAATTCTTCCTGTCTTTCAGAACCCTGCTCAAATTTGTCCTCCTTCTCTATGAATTCTTCACGATCTCATTTATTCATTCATGAAGTGTTTATTGAGCCTGAATTTCCAAGGTATTTGTTGTATAAAAATCACTCTTTTGGCTATTTTCATATTCTGCCTCAATGTTCTCAGGTATCTTTTTGTGTATGTTCATGTAGACTTGGCTCAACCCCTAGATTATAGGTCACTGTGACAGTAGTGATTTTATCATTTTTGTTGTTGCTACAACATCTAGTAGCTGTCTTTTGCCTAGTAGTTCTTCAGTGTATACTTGTTGACTGATTATTTGCCATTTATTGGGTAGCTTAATACACTAAAAAGAATAATAGCTCTTCCATTCATTGTTTCTGCTTTTTAAAAAATTCATAGTCTATTTCTGGTTAATGCTTAACTTCCTTATTCATATTTTTACTTTTAAAGTTTTAGGCTTTTTATTTATTTTATTAACACCAATGAAATGCATGCTCATTAATATAAATTCAATAATACATATATCATAGATATAACCACTTTCAACAGTCTGGCATGTACCTTTTTAGACCTTTTTCTGTGCATACATATGTATATAAAAATTTAAATGTGTAAGTGGAGTTGCATTTTTGTACAACTTGCTTATCTAGATAACCTTTTAGTCAGAAATTATGGGCTGTTTTTCAGTGGCTAAAGAATAATCCATACGTGGATGAGTTGTAATTTAACCATTCTTTCTAATTCGTTGGTACGTTTTTGCAAGAACTTCTCTGTTTGCTATTTGTCTGTAGTTTCTAACAAAGCAGTGCTGTAGAATCATATCTTTTTCGTATTGGAACTTGATCTAAATTATTTATTTTCCCCAATGTCTTTTTAACCACCCTTATCCATTTTAATCCTTTTAGCTATAATGCATTCTTTGAGCAAATGTCAAGAAAACAGTCACAGCAAAACTAACCCTGTGCATCAAAGTACAGTTTTCTTTTGTAAAACAAGTGATTTTAAAAGTTTTGGATACAGATAGAAAGTGACACTAAAAATATTTTAACTTTTTTGTTCAAATAGTATATCACTGTGTGATTTGAAAGAAATCCTAGCTGTCACTCATCTTTTAAAGCTACTCTGTGAATTTGAATACTATTCAGCCAAAGAAGAGACACTTATAAAGACCTCACACAATGTTTTGTGAGAAACAGACTAAAGAAGGCAGAAGTAGCCATTTTTGAATAGCTCCCTAATCAGTTTGCAGGAGAAAAATAATCACACTTTACATTTGTAATGTTCTTTAAAATTTAAAGAACTATAGAATCATAGAACTATAGAATTATAAAAACTCCTCAGATCCTCACAGGAGCTGTGTATAGTAAGTTTCTTTTAAATTTTGGCATTTCTATATTATAAATGAGAAAACAGACTCAAGGAAGTTGCTCAGAGTAATACAGCTTTTAAGTGGCAGAACTGGGATTAGAACTCAGTACCTCTGTCTTCAAGTCTGATACTCTTAAATGAGGTATACACAGCTAACGATAATCCCTCCACTCTACTTCAGTGAACCAGGTGGGTACTTGTGTTCTGCAGTGTTTGGGCCAATCTGAAATAGGAAGGCTAGAATGGGCCTGTTGTTTCTTTGTGAGAAGCTGTGTTTGCTTGTAGGTGTGCTAGGCTCTAGTTTAGTCCCAGATTCTTTTTGAACTGTTCTTTATTGATAAACTTCTGTACCAGCTTCAGGATGCCATTTTTGTAGATTTGACACCTGAAACTCAGACTCCTTTGAGACTGGAATCCAAACCCAGGGTGAGGTTAGAACTAGTCCAGAGAACGGCACAGAGGGGACTTTTGAGAGTACTCTGTGGGTGCCAGTATCACTGAGGAGACTTCCAACAAAGAATTTAAAAGCCTTTTAAGTTCAGACATTCATTAGTTATCATGGTGCATCCAGTGAGAGGGTTTCATTTACCACAGAGGAGGCCCGTACTGAGTAAGCAGAGGAGCTGGAAATAGAACATGAGCTTTTGGTGGTAGTCACTAAACCATGCACACTTTAAAAAATGTTTGTAATCACCATTGAGGTGAATCTTTGTGTATCTCTCAGTGCCCTCATAGGTACACTCTTTTCATCTGGGTGTTTATTTCTTTGCAATTGTTGGAAAAAAAACCAGATTGTGGACTTATTTCCCTGGCCATTATGAATCCTCTTGGAAGAGTAGACTCAGGTTAAATTCAATGAGCTGTAGATTCAAAAGAAACTGTAGTCCAGGCTTAGCCAAGTTAAAACCCATAGGTGAAAGTAAACATAACTTGAAACCATTAGGAAAATAAATGCTGCTGTTTTATAGAACATTTGTAGAAGCAAATGAATGATACCCCAGTCCAAAGGTCAGGATTTTCAACAGCTTGCAGCAGAAATCTTACACTTATTAAATGTCTTCACTAGGGGTTTTTGTGTTAGTGGATGACTGAGGTCTTTTGTTTCTTCTGTTTCCCTCATGGCAGTAAAGTTGAAATTTAGAAAGCTTTCAAAATGAAATTTCTCATAGAAGTTATAACCACAGGTTTTAAGTTTTCATCACCTAAATGTGGAACAGAACAATTGAAAATTTGGGGGGACGGGAAAAAGAGGTTTGAGGACACATGTGTGTGTATCAAGAATCAGTGTGAATCAGGAAGGTGTGGTAAGAGGGATTTCCTGTGTTACAGAACTGCTGAAATAGTGCTCCCCCACCCTCCATCAATACATTCCAAATTAAGGTGTTGGCCTTTTCTGACACCTTGCAGAGATGGTGCCCCTTACCTGACATCTTGTAGTTTCCTTGAAGCTTCAATCAACAGTTGGTTGCTAAGAGAGCTCATCCCGGGGATAATGAGTTCTTTGACTGTGTCCTTTCTTTTGTACCTCATGAGTTTGGCAGGTACCTACCTGTAGGACGGGACCAGACTAGTATTTTGAGTCTGTTCTTTTTTATCCCTGCTATAGGACAATTCATTTCCAGGTTTCCAGGTCTGATAATAATAACTACCAGTTATTGAGCACTTATACATCCCAAGTACTGGGCCAAAAGCTCTTCAAAGGTGATAAGATTTTTTCCTTACAACCCCTTGAAGCAGGTATAAACTGTCCCATTTGATAGAAGCTTAGAGAAATTAGTCAGTGATTCTGGCTGCATTCCCCTAGCTAGGGGAGCTTTAAAAAATGTTGGGTCTGGGCTTCCCTGGTGGCACAGTGGTTGAGAGTCCGCCTGCCGATGCAGGGGACGCGGGTTCATGCCCCGGTCCGGGAAGATCCCACGTGCCGCGGTGCGGCTGGGCCCATGAGCCATGGCCGCTGAGCCTGCGCGTCCGGAGCCTGTACTCCGCAACGGGAGAGGCCACAACAGTGAGAGGCCCACGTACCGCAAAAAAAAAATTTGGGTCCTAGGCTAATTAAATCAATCTCTGGGGTAGCTAAGGCATTGTGATCTTTAAAAATCTCCCCAGGGCTTCCCTGGTGGCGCAGTGGTTGAGAGTCCGCCTGCCTATGCAGGGGACGCGGGTTCGTGCCCCGGTCCGGGAAGATCCCACGTGCCGCGGAGCAGCTGGGCCTGTGAGCCATGGCTGCTGCGCCTGTGCGTCCGGAGCCTGTGCTCCGCAACGGGAGAGGCCCCAACAGTGAGAGGCCCGCGTACCGCAAAAAAAAAAAAAAAAAAATCTCCCCAGATGGTTCTAAAGTGTACATCACGTTAAGAACCTCTGGGTGAGGTGATTTTCCTAAGGTACTTCAGCGCGTTTGTTGTGGAGTTCAAGTCTAGACAGTCTGAATCTAGAGACCAGGTATAGCCAACTCTACTGAAGTAAAGCCTAAACTTTAATGTGCATGTGAATCACCTGGGGATCTAATAGTTAAAAATGAGATTCTGCTTTTCTAACAAACTCCCAGTCTTGCCATGCTGCTGGTCTCGGGACCACATTTGGAGGAACAAGGCTTTCCTACACTGGTTACTAATATTAATACTTATGGTAGCCAGAAGAGGGAAATGTTCACTGAAAGGCAGAAGCAAGAT
Source organism: Leucopleurus acutus (assembly GCF_964270905.1). Taxonomy (NCBI): domain Eukaryota; kingdom Metazoa; phylum Chordata; class Mammalia; order Artiodactyla; family Delphinidae; genus Leucopleurus; species Leucopleurus acutus. Next base: position 28,889,972 of record NC_139156.1, read on the forward strand.
CGGGAGCTGGGAGGGGCTTCTCATCCATTTTACTTTAGTAGTGATGGCAGGGATCATGGGTTGATTATGTAAACTTTTCAGGGTTTTCCTAGGGCTAAATAACCTGTTTCAGGTTATTTCCCTGTTCCTGAGATCCTTGGAAGTTTAAGACTGTGGCAAAACTAGTAAAACATCACTTCTTGAGGTGTTTTCATTTGTTAGTCATGTAGAGATGTGAGTTGTAATTGTTCATTTGGTCACCTTTCAAAACCCTCTCCTCCTCTTTTTTTAGGGAGGCCGAAACAGGAGTTCAGGCAAAAAATCCACGAATTTTCAGTTAAATGCTCATTCAATAAACATTTATTAAGCACTTACTGTGTGCCAGCATTGCAATATGCTCTCCCAAAGGATACAAAAACAAATGGACATAGTCCTTGCTCTGATAGAACTCACACTTTAGTGGGAAAAATGTCATATACAATAGATAATGGTGTGATGGAAATACAAATAGATAAATTACAGAGGAAGAAGCAGTAAACTTCACCTGAAGTAGTTGAGGAAGACTTCATTGGTATCACCGTTATTATTTCTGATTGTTATAAATGTTATTATTTCTGATTGTTTTAAATATTTATCGGACTTTAGGTTATTAGACCATTGCTGACATTTCTTAACGTTTCCTCTGTATTACATAATGGTTTTATAATTTTGAGATTAAGAGTGTAGATGATTCTCATCAATTACATGCATGAAAAAATTGACATTAAATGTATTTTCTTCTGGAAACAACAATATTAGTAATATCATCAGCCTACATTTATTGAGCACTTCCAAAATGCTATAAGCATTGTCTTATTTAATCTTTTTAAAATAGCTTTATTGTTATATAATTCACATTCAGTACACTTCACATACCACTTAAAGTATACACTTCAATGGCTTTTAGTATATTCACAGAGTTGTGCAATCATCACAATCACATTTTCATCATTACAAAAGGAAACCTCACATCCTTTAGTTATCTCCCCCAATCTCCCCCACCCCCCAGATGGAGGCAACCACTAATATACCTCTGTCCCTGTGGGTTTGCCTATTCTGGGTATTTCATATAAATGAAATTACACAATAGGTGGTTCTTTGGGAATGATTTCTTTAATTTAGCATAATGTTTTAAAGGTTCATCCTTGTTGTACATATATCAGTACTTCATTTCTTTTTATTTCTGAACAATATTACACTGTATGGATATACCATATTTTGGCTATCCCTAAAAGAATGTTTCTTTTAGTTCGTGAGTATAATAAAACCTTTTTGATGCAATGCTAAATGTCCTTCCTGCCTGTTTGACTGCCTTTGGTATTTCTTACTTTTCCTTTGGTCTTACTGTTGCTGTCCTAGTCTAGACCATCTACTAAAGTTGCAATCTCTTTTTTTTTATTATTAAATTTTACTGGAGTATGGTTGCTTTACAATGTTGTGTTAGCCTCCACTGCACAACAAAAAGAATCAGCCATATACATACAGATATCCCCTCCCTTTTGGACTTCCCTCCTATTGGCAATCTCTTAATTGGTGTCAGTGGCCCTAATTTCTTTGAAAGAAAGACAATAAACAGTTCTTGAGCACCTACCCTCTGCAAGGCACTTTATATCTCATTTAATCCTTACCAGGCAGGTTTTCTCATCACTTCAAGTTGAGGAAGCTGAAGTTCAGGGAGGTTAAGTAACTTGTCCCAGCTTTACAACTAGGACTTGACAGAGTCAGAGTTTATGATTCTAAAATCTATGTTTTTTCAACAATACGTGGTTGCTTCCAGTACATTTTAGAATTTTATCATATCTAGTTCAGTGATGAGTACATAGTGGTTGGTCAAAAATGCTTGCTTACTTGTATTGAATTCCTGTTTTAACACGTCCTTACAGCATTTAAAAGTCAGAGAAGGACTAATGATCCTCTTACTATAAAATAATGATGACTAAGGACTCACTCCACACTTCATCTTAGAGTAGACCTCTGTCCCTGGTATCTCTGCCCTTGAGTGTGTGGTGGTGTTTTTTAAGATCACTATATACCCTGTGCCAAGCACAGGCCTGGCACATAGTAGGTGCTCGATAAATGTTTGTTGAAAGAATAATGAATGAGTTAGGTTTTAGTGGTCTCGAATCCATCAAAGTTGAAAACAAAGGTCTTTAATTCACATACCTTGAGGGTAGTTGTCCTTCCAGTGGTTGTTTCTGTGTTTGCAATCACCCCAGAGACTACAGAGAATCTATGAATCTAATGTAATAAAATATTCACATGCAGAGAGATCTTGAGGAGTTACAGCTTGCATGTGAAGAAGGAGCCCTCACATCTTGAGAGTCTTGCTGTCTTAGAGCAAGCTTGTTTATTCAGAAGGAGAAAAAAAATACAAGGAGAAACTAAAAACAGACAAAAGCTAAATGGACAGATCTTAGTAATGGGATCATATCCTGGGTTCTGTTCCCAGCCTGGCAGCTGATTTACTTGGCTGCTCCCAGCCCCTGGCTTACTCCCCCAGTAGTCTCATTTGCTTTACTAGTATAGGAGAGGGCTGTGGTGAGGGCATGGAGTGAGCATTTTGAAACGTTGATGACATTGGTAGGCTGATGAGTTACCACCATAGAGACCAGTGTCATGCTCATCCTCTGGCAGTCTTGGTTTATTGGCAGTTGGAAGGGCTCTGGAAATACCTGTGAGCATAGTTTGAAAAGTGAAATTTTCTTGAGAATGAAGGAATATAGGGTGGGTTTTTGTTTTATGAATATTAACCATTGATCCCTTTTCTGGAGTTTTTAGTCATGGTCAGGAGTATTTGGAGATGAAGGAATGCTATTCTTTTATCATTTGCTTGTTTGTTTGTAAATGCTTAATATTTGGGAATTGATGAACTAAAAGTAATGATTGTGTGCCATTGGGCCAATACCATTTCCAGTATACCAAGGCCATTTGGGAACCAGTTGTAAAAGGCATTCTTTGAGAGATGAAATTGGATTGGGATTTGGGATTCAATCGTTGAAGGCAATCTGAGAGTTAACTTGAGAGTTAAGTCAAGGAGTTTGGGTTTTATCCTTTAGATAACAGAGAATCAAGGAAAGATTGTGATTAACAAAATTATATGTGATATTTTAGGAAGATTTATTTCATAGCTCCTCACAGAACAGAACAGTGGTAGATTCCTAGCTGAAGAGGGATCAAGGAGAGGCTAGTGAAGATATCCAGGAGTGAGATGTGGACAGATTACATTAGTGAAGCAGCAGTGGGAAAGAAAAGGAATAGTTAGGGAGTCATTACAAAGGAAAAACTGACAGGACATGGTAATTGATTTGATATGGATAGTATCCTTTGCAATTACTTTGTGCTGTAGTTCTAACATGAAAGGGAGACTTTTTTTTTTTTTTAAAGAGATTCATTGGGATCAAACAGTGTTTATAAACTGAGGGATTAATAGCGCTGGCATGAGCCAAACTTAATTTTAAAAAATTTAGTCAATGCAAAGCAGGCTTTTGGTTGTCAGTTCAACTGGAAACAATCCCCCTTTTCACTTCTTTTTTTTTTTTTTTCGCCTGACTTTTCTTTCAAAAGTCAAATAAAGCCAGACAGTTGGATAGTTGAGGATGGGGTTAAAAATGTTTTCTAAGTATTTGTACATAAGCAGAAAACACTTTTGTATTTTTCAGTCTTCCCCAGGTATTTGTGACGTATCTGTGTTACAGTTACGTATCTAGTTAACATATAGGGGGAAAATCTTTCCTGTAGGTAATCTGCACTCTTAAACCTGCCCCGTTGTCCTACAGTTATATATTCTTGCTTATAAATAGGGACTAGGTGAGTGAGTAGATGGCTCAGTTAATTGTCATCATCATCATCGTCATTGTTGTTGTCATCATCATCTAGCTATTTTTATTACTAATGACTTGTATTAAACATTTAATGTGACTCAGACATTGTACCCACATTATAACTACTATTTTATTTAATTCTTATAACCATCTTATGAGGTAGGCACATTTTTATTATGGGCACAGATGAGGAAACTCAGGCTCAGAGTTGTTAAATAACTTGTTCAAGATCACACAGCTAGTAAGTGGCAGAGCGAGGACAGGAAAAAGAGATCACTTTAACCCCAAATCTCTATTATACATGCCAAAACATTTCCAAGTGCATCTCCAGCAGACATGTGGGGAGCATCAGTTTTAGAGCTAAAAATCAACAGCATAATATTATTACATCTCCTAAAGAGAACTCTGGTTATAGGAGCAAGGAATTATTTACAAACTGTTTGACATCATTTTTCTAGGTGCCTATCACTTTGTTATATACTGAACACATTTCAATAAGTCAGTGACTAATAGTAATGAGTTACTATCTGCCCAGGTAGGATTTTAAAAAAAATGGTAAAAAACATATAACATACAAGTTACCATCTTAGAGCTAATATATTTGAATTTACTAAAGTTGAAGAATTCAAAATCAGCATACAAAAATCAGTTGCATTGCTATACACTTACACTGAACTATCCAAAAAGGAAATTAAGAAAACAATCTTATTTACAGTAGCATCAAAGAGAATAAAATGCTTAGGAATAAACTTAACTAGAGAGGTGGAAGATGTTTCACTGAAAACTACAAAACATTGATGAAAGAAATTAAAGACACAAATAAACGGAAACGCATCCTGTGTTTATGGATTGGAAGACTTAATATTGTTAAAATGTCCGTACTACCCAAAGTGATCTGTAGATTGAATGTAATCCCTATAAAATCCCAATGGCATTTTGGCATCTATTTCTATATAGAAATAGAAAAAACTGCCCTAAGAGTCATTTGGAACAACAAGAGACCCTGAACAGCCAAAACTATTTTGAGAAAGAAAAACAAAGGTGGAAGCATCACAGGTCCTAATTTCAAAATATATTGCAGTAATTAAAACAGTATGGTACTGGCATAAAGACAGACATATAGACCAATGGAACACAGTAGAGAGCCTAGAAATAAATCCATGCATGTACAGTCAACTGATCTTCAAGAAGGGTGCCAAGAATACACAATGGGGAAAGGATAGTCTCTTCAACAAATGGTGTTGAGAAAACTGGATATCTTCTATCCATATGCAAAAGAACAAAGTTGGACCCTTATACTGTGAACAAAATAAACTCAAAATGGGTTAGAAACTTCTAAGTAAGACGTGAAACTGTAAAACTTCTGGAAAAAAACATAGGGGAAAAGTTTCATGAAATTGGTCTTGGCAGTGATTTTGTGGTTATAACACCAAAAGCACAGATGACAAAAGCAAAAAGAAGAGACAAGTGGGACTACATCAAACTAAAAAGTTTCTGCAGAGCAAAAGAAACAACAGGGTAAAGAGGCAACCTAAGAACAGGACAAAATATTTGCAAACCATATATCTGATAAGGGGTTAATATCCAAAATATATTAAAAAGGTCCTCACTCAATAGCAAAAACCAAATAACCCAATTAAAAACTGGGCAAAGGACTTGAAAAGGCATTTCTCCACAGAAGATATACAGATGGCCAGCAGATATATGAAAAGATGCTCAACATTACTAATTATCAGGGAAATGCACATCAAAACCACAGTGAGATATCATCTCACAGCTGTTAGGATGGTTATTATCAAAGAAACAAAAGATGACAAGTGTTGATGAGGATATAGAGAAACTGGAACCCTCATGCACTGTTGGTGGGAATATAAAATGCTGCAGCTGCTACAGCTGGAAAATAGTATAGAGGTTCCTAAAAAATTAAAAATAGAACTATCAGACCTTACAGCAATTCCATTTCTGGGTATTTAACCAAAAGAATTGAAATCAGGATCTCAAAGATATTTTCACTCCCATGTTCATTGTAGCACAATAGTCTAGATATGGAAGCAACCTAAATGTCTACTGATGGATGAATGGATAAAGAAAATGTGGTATATACATACAATGGAATATTATTCAGCCTTAAAAAGGAAAGAAATGCTGCGATATGCAACAACATGTATGAATCTTGAGGACATTACACTTAAAATTTTAAGAGAGTTGATCTCATAAAAATATTTCCATCTTAAAAATATTACAAAACCCTAAAATTTATTATATGAATACATTAAGGTTTTAAAGTGTTCTCTGTGACTGTTTTGGCATCCTTACTCAATTGTAAGATCTATGAAAGTGGAGTCCATGTCTTGTTTCTTCCATACCCCATGTTTTTAAAATGGTAGAGGACTATACAGTAGATAGTTAATATTTTGATTAACGGCTAGATTTATTAAATATGAGGAAGGTCAAGACATTCAAACTAATGGAAACTGATATTTTCAAACATTTACTGTGTGCTAGACAGTGTGCTAAATGTTTAGTATAGTTTGTGTCATTTAATTATTTACAAAATTCAAGATTATGATGTTGATAATGACAGCAACAAGGATGACGGTACTGATTCTGGTGACAGTTAACATTTTTGGGTGCTTACTATGTACCAGGTCCTGTGTACTTTACAGGTATTTGCTCATTAATTTATTATAATAACTCTATGAGCTAAGCACTTTTATTTCCTTATTTTCTGTGTAAGGAAACTGAGGCTTAACTTGTACCATAAATCAGCTATAGTCAGGTCATGAGTGGTGATTTGGTATTTCAATAAAATGATACCATCACATTAAATTGATGATGGTAGTTTAAATTTTATGGATTTTGGTGGGGGGGGTTCTTTCTATTTAACTTATAAATTTGTTTTTTGTAGTCATTAAGAACTGTAGGCAGAAGCTGACTTTTATGTTTTTAGATATTTAAAAACATGATGATGAAAATAATTTAACTTAGAGAGTGGTCCATGAGCATTTCTTTTCCCCCTCTTTGTCCTTAAAAGGAGAGGTATATGTGAAAGACACTACGAGGAAGCGTCATAGATATTCTGATGTTCTGTCCTCTGTCACAGCAGCATGCTACTCTCTGGGTCTAGAAATTAAAATAGTGGACTCCCGGCTTCTTTGAAAGTGTACTTCTGTTAGTAAAAACTTTTGAACACGCCCACAAATTTTGTTTGTGTGTTTATTTATTTGTAAATTATATATTTGTATCATTGTATTAATTATATGCTATGCTAATATATCAACAAAAACAGAAATTAAAACCAATTAAAATGAATAAATAGATGTCACTTTATCCTCACATTCCTGATGCACACATAATCCATTATGGAGATTTTGGTGTAGAAGACAGAGTGTTTAACTACGATTCAGAAGACTGGGTTTTATTCCTGGCTCTTTTGCCTCATCCAAGTAATTTATTATTTCTGGGCCTCTATTTATTCTTAAAACTTGAATGTTATAAACTGTTTTTTTCTGTAAACAAGTTATAACTTTGCTCTTTCTTACCATAGAGTTGGTCTAGGATTGTAGGTAATAACTGGTGCACTTACTATTTGTAGAAGTCAAGACATTTGAACATAATTCTTGCCAACAGTACCGACATTTTATTTGTGATGAGTTAATTCTTTGGGTTTTTTGGCAAAGGATGTTCCCATGATCCTGAATATCTATGAAATAAAGTTTAATTGTCAAATATCTTTGTCAAACAGCAGGTTAAAGCAAGTTAAATAGGTATTTTAAAGGAGCTTTTAATATACTAGTGTGCAGTGTAAATCTCGGAGAGAGGGATAAAATATGTATTTCATGAGGCTAGTGTTCCACAGAACATGCTTTGAGAAACTCTGGAGTCAATGTGGTATAGCAGTTAAGGATATTGACTTTTAGAGTCAGACCCATAACTGAAGTCTAGCTGTATGATCTTGAAAAAGTCATTTAATCTTGCTAGGTCTTAGTTTGTATATCTGTAAAACAGAAATAATAGCTAAAATTTATTGATCACTTCATTTAATATTCACAGAAATTCTGTGAAATAGATTCTCTTGTTATCTCTACTTTATAGATGTAGAAACTAAGGAACAAAGAGATTATGTAACTTCTCCAAGGTTACTCAGCTTATAAATGGTGAAGTTAAAAAATCTAGGTCACATAGTCTGACTCTAGATCCTGTGATCTTAATTATTACTCTATACTGCCACGTTGTGTTATTGTGTATGACATGATATTATGTCATAATATTAAATGGGATGATATGTAAAGTATTAACATGGTGCCCAATGCACAGTAGATTATGTAACAAATGGTAATTACTCTCTTCTTTTACATGAGTCATTACATGATTGCCCCATTAAGGGATCTGTGACAGGAAGGACTCTGTACTGAATGAAGTTAGAAAAAAGTCCATAGGGAGGCAAGCATTGGGGGAAACATGGGGTAACAGAAACATTTACCTAGGCTAGTTCTCAGAGGGTTGGAGGTACTCTCTCTGCTTCCTAAGCTGGCCAGAGCATCTCTTGAGCCTTCTGTGACTAAGAGAACAGTAAGAACTCCCCATCAGGCAGTGTGGTCAGTTAATTCAGAGGAAGGCAAGACATTCCTAGGATATTTCAAGGGTTTCCCTCTATCTCAAAAAAGACCCACATGCTACTCCCTTTAGAGCCATAGTCAGAGCTCATTAAGAAGAATATTTTCAATATTAACAAAAATAAACAGGCAAATAAAACAACAGAAAAAATCATGCTTGACATGGAATTGGTTATCTGTACCATCAGTTAAGTGAGTTCTTTCAGGATACTAACTTAGGTTTAAGCTGCACTATTCATGTGGGTTTGATGTCATTTTGTGTATAGGCCTCACTAGGCAATCATCAGACATTGCAGCAGAGAACATTTTAGTAGAATTTTCGCACAATGTTTTTTTTAACAAGGGCCTCTCCTTTCCTCCCAAACATGGGTCTTTTCTTCCTCAGTTGTCTATATGATATGTAGAAAAGGAAAGGTAGGTGTCTCTGCCTTTTGGGGAAATGGAGAATCTACCATTTAAACTTGCTCTCATGTGTGTTTTGCTTTCTTGGCCTGTTTATACAAATATAAGAAGCCAGAAGCTAGTGAAAATAAAAGTCATGAAGCTATCCATGAGACATGAAGAAGCAGCCCCCTTGAATGATAAACAAGCTCAGCTGCAGGAAGATCTGTGGTCTGATATTCATTACTGAAAAACTTCCATTGGATGGACAGTTTGTCTAGATGAGTTAATTTTAAGAGCTCTCTGTCCTCTTAGAAATATACCATTCCAGATTGGCTGAAAACGTGTTTACTTTGAACGTTCGTCAGTAATTCTGGGTCAGCCACCCCACAGCTTGGTTTGCCTTGGTGCCAGCTGCATGTGTCAGAAAAGTTAGTTAGATGTCTCTTGTTGCGTTAAAAGGAGGAAAAGTCATGTGGGGGAACAGGACTCTTGAAGAGAGAAGGGAGTGTGGAGTTTTCAGTTCTCAGGATTGGGATGCTATGAAGGAAGACTAGTCCATATTAATCTGTAAGAAATTCAGGGGCTTTTTCCAAGGATAGCTTCTCATCTCTGCAAATGAACTTCCATTTTGATATTCCAAAAATATTTAAACAAACTATTTCACTTGTTCAAAGGCTCTTTTTCTACCCCAGATTTACTCAATCTTCCAAGTCCTATTTGAATCCTACCTTTACTCCTAAATTTTCTCTTACTGCAGTGGCTTTGTTAAGTCTTCTCTTGTCTGAAGTTCTGAAGCAGTAGGAGATAATAACCATTGCTCTTTTCCAATGTATTGTACTATTTGCTGGTGTTTCAAGCGTATTTAGTAGGTCTCTCAATTAGATTTAGGTGAGGAATTACCTTGTGAGTGGGTAGAAAAAGTGACAGCCTTTGCAAATGATTTTGTAAAAAATGTCTTCTTCCTGCACCTTCTCTCTATCTCCCTTTTTGGAGATTCATCAATGCTGTTCCATTTTTCAGTAGTTTGTTCTTTTCAGTCTTTTTTTTTAAATTTATGTGGTCAGTTTTTAAAATTTGAGATATTCTAGTGAATGTACAGTGGTAACTCATTGTGTTTTCATTTGCATTTCCCTAATGACTAATGATATTGTACATTTTTTATATATACTTATTCACCTTATATATTTTCTTTGGTGAAATTTCTGTTCAAGTCTTTTGTCTTTAAATGGGTTGTTTTTCTTGTAAGAGTTTTAATATATTCTGGATACAAATCCTTTGTCAGATATTTGTTTTTTAAATATTTTCCCCCTGTATCTAGTTTGCCTCTTCATTTTCTTAAAATACGTCTTTTGAAGAGTAAAAGGGTAAAGGCGGGGGCGTCAAAAGATAAAAATAAATAAATAAATAAAATAATATTAAAAAAAAAGTCGTGCATCCTTCAATTAATTAGTTGAATTCAGGTATGCATCACAAGGTTCCACTTTTGCCTTGAGGATAAAAGGAAGCTCAGAGCCAGATTCACTGCTAAATCATACTAAGCCATCCTTAACTTTCTGGGATGATCCATGTGCTTTGTGAGGGCAAGTGCTGATTGTGTTTTTGTATGTATTTTCAGCATGCCTGGTACTGCATCTGGTAATAGTAGTAACATTTATTGAGTGCTTACTCCATGATAAGCAGTGTGCTAAGCATTAATTAAAAAAGAAGTTTTTAATTTGATGAAGTCCAACTTATTTAAAAGCTAATTTGTGCTTTTTGTGTTCTAGGGTTTACAAAGTGCATTTTAAGTGGTCAGAATCTACTTTCAATTAATATTACACAGTTACATGTATGGTGCAAGTACCATATTCTCCTTCCTCTTCCTCATGCCATCGATATCATAATTTCATTTTAATATATGCCGTGCACAAAATCTGTTGTTCCTATTTTTCCTGGAATCATTCAGGTATCTCTTAGAGTAACTAAAAATATTTATTCCTTTTCTGACACTCATCACCTGTTTTTTTACATCCACTTTTCTTTTTTTCCTTCTGCCCAAGTACTTTCTTTAACATTTCTTTAAGAGTAGGTATGCTGACAGTGAGTTTGAGAAGGTATTTCTCCTTTACCTTTGAAGGATATTTTTGCATAGTATAGAACTCTGGGTTCTGGGTTGACCTTTTCTTTTAACACTTTAAAGGTTTCAATACGTTTTTCTTCCACGGTTTCTGATGAGAAGTTTGCTGTAATTCTTGTTATTTTTTACTTTTTTGGCCATGCTGCATGGCATTCGGTATCTTAGTTCTCTGACCAGGGATCAAAGCCACGCCCTCTGCAGTGGAAGTGTGGAGTCTTTAACCACTGGACTGCCTGGGAAGTCCAAGTAATTCTTATTCTTTTTCCTCTGTAAGCATTGTATCTTTTTTTTTTCTAACTGCTTTTGAGATTTTCTCTTTGTCTTTGATTTTTAGCATTTTGACTTTGATATGCCTACGGGTGTGTGTGTGTGTGTGTGTGTGTGTGTGTGTGTGTGTGTGTGTGTTTGGTTATTGTTATTTATCCTGTTTAGTGTTATCTGAGTTTCTTGGATCCAGGCCTTGGTTTGTTGTCTGTCACTAATCTTGGAAAATTCTTAGCCATTATTCTTCAGCCCTGTTGTTCCTTTTTTTGCCTTCTAGGATTCCAGTTATGCATATAATATACCATTTGATATTGTTCCTCTGCTCTTGGGTTCCCTGGGGTTTTTTTTGTTGTTATTCTTTTTTTTTCTCTTTGCATTTAATTTTGGTAATCTGTATTTGACTTGTCCTCTCTTGCTGGCTTGCATTGTTTCTGACAAAAAGTCTGCTGTACCTAATGTGTCTTTTTGCTCTGTCTACCTTTAAGATTTTCTTTTAATCTCCATGTTTCAGCAATTTGATTGTGATGCACTTTGATGTTGTGTTCTTCCTGTTTCTTCTTTTTAGGGTTGTCTGGGTTTATAGTTTTCATCTAATTTAGAAGTTTCGACCATTATTTTTTCAAATATTTTTTCCTTTTCTTCTCCCATCCTGTTTTGGCACCAGTTACTCAGAGGTTAGGCTGCTTAATATTGTCTGATAGCTCTTTGACGCTCCATTAAAATTTTTTCAGTCTTTTTTCTCCTTATGTATGTCATTTTATGCCATTAATTTTTTGCAGTGTCTCAGTTACTGATAATCTAATTCATATGCTTTCATTTCAGTTACTATATTTTTTATTTCTAGAAATTAAATTTGTTTCTTTTTATATCTTTTATATCCCTCATTTTCACTCCTGTGCTTACTTTTATCTTCTTAAACATATAAAATATACTTTAAAATAGTTTTTTCATATCTTTGGCTACCACCTTAATCATCTGTCTCATTTCTGTGTCTGTTTATATTTATTAATTTTTCTCCTGTTTATGGGTTATATTTTCTTGTTTCTTTGTATGATAGTAGTTTTAAACTGGATGTTAGACATTTTAAATTTTACAGTGTTGGATGCTGGATATTTTGATATTCCTTTAAATATTATTTGTCTTTTTGAGAGATGAAGTTAAGATCCTTGGGATCAGTTTGATTTTTCTTCAAGGCTTTCTTTTAAGTTTTGTTAGGGTAGTCTATGTCTAATTTGGCTTCTCTATTGTGGCAATACCTTTCTGAGGCAGTACTTTCTATATCTGTACCCTTCTTACTCAGTGCCTTGTGTGTTATGAGGTCTTTTCAGTCTGGCTGCCCAGAACATGAATTATTCCTGGCCCTGTGTGTACTGTGATGATTGTTTTACTTACTCCTTCCTGGTGGCTCTTTTCCTTGCCTTGGTAGTTTTCTCACATATGCAAGGACGGCAGGAGACTCCACTGCAGATCTCTGGAGCTCATGTTCTTTGTGTGGCTCCTTCCTCTCCTCTACTCTGTTCTATAAATTTTAGTTGCCTTGGCCTCTCCTAACTCTGAACTCTGTCTCAACAACTCAGGAAGACTGCTGAGTTCTGTTTGGGTTCCCCCTTCTGTACTACAGCCTGAAAGCTCTCTCCAGGTCGTGAGATCAGGCACGGTAGGGCTCACCTTGTTTGTTTTTCCTTCTTCAGGAATCACTGTCCTGTGCTTTATGTTTTTATGTTTGAAACCATTGTTTCATGTGTCTTGGTCCTTTTGTAAAGTTATTTAAGGTAAGAAGGGTTAATCTGGCTTCTGTCATTCTAACATGGCTGGATACTGAAATTTGTGATGTGATTCTGAGTTTCCCAGAATGTCTCCCTGTCTCCAAATATCTTCCTTGCTGCCTTTCAGGAGGCTTATAATTCCACTGTTAAATAATCATTAATTTGGATCTTTCGATATTTGAATATTAAGATGCAAACATGTCCCATAGAAAAGGAAGCATAACAGCACAAGTAGCTCACTAAATATTTATGGGGCATCTGAAAGCATAGAAATGTTATGGAAATAGAACTCTGGGTACCTGGCCTCAGTCTGAGATCTACTTGTGAACACTGGCCAACTTATTTAACTTGTCTGGGCCCAGTTTTATCATTTGTAAGATATAAGGGAGGTGGATTAGGTGATTAGTTGGAATAAGGATTAGTTGGCCTCTGGCTGAGAGCAGGAGTAGGCCAGTGCCTTACTCCTTAAGGAACTTAAATATAGTTGGAGAAATACAACTAAATTACCTTAAAACTCCAGCAAATCATAAAGGACAATGTAGTAGACTATTATCTATGCTAAGTGCTATGAGAGTTCAGATATGTTAACCTAATAGGTTAATGTGTAAGGTCTGAAGGAGTAAGATAAGGCTTTGTGGCAAAGGTGGAACTCAGGTTGTTCCTTGAAAGATGGATATTTTTGGATAAGTCAAAGGGGACAAAAGTAAAGGGGAATTAGATGTTCACCTTTGCTAGAAAATTTTCATTGTCTAGAGAGAGTTTAATCGTCTGAGACTGGATCAATTTCAGGATGTTATTTATGAAAATGGAAGTGATTGTTCTTTTTCCTATATCACTAAGAGATAACAATTAACATTTTAATAGTGGTTATAACTCTTGATTATTTTGAGATGGTTATAATTTTTTCAGGGTTAGGAGTTTTGCAGACACTTCCTAGTGTTTCTTAAACAGATATTAGATCTAATTTGTACCCCAAATAAAATTTACTAAAGTTCCTCATTATTACTCATCCTCTTGGCTTCTCCTGTGTTCCGTACCTAGGTTAAAGGCATCACTCTCTACCTTGTCTCTTAAGGAAAACTTTGAACTATTTTTTGTTCTTTTCTGAGTCTAATCTCCCATATTCACTTGGCCATCAGGTATAGTAGTCTTTAACTTAGGTCTTTAACATAGGTATAGTAGTCTTTGACTCTGGAATCCTCTTTCTTGCTACTGCTGTGCTGCCAGCCCTTACCTTTCCCTTGGAATATTATGACATATTAATAGTCTCTCTGCTCCCCAGCTCTACTAATACATTTTTCATACTGCTATCAGAGTTATTCTCATGAATAACCTTCAATAGGTCATTTCTCTGATTCAGAGCCTCTGACATCTCTTCAGACTCTGGAAGATAAAGCTAGAACTTTAAAGGCACTTATAAGTTTGGTCTCACCCTATTTTTTCCAGATTTCTTTCCACCCTACTGTACTCTAGTCTTAGTATTCTAAGTATGATATGTGGAAAAGGGGGAATATTCCAAACAGGAAGTAGAATTAGCAAAGGCATGAAAATATATATGTACTTGGATTCTCTAGCAGATAGACTTCTACTTATCCTTTAGTCAAGACTGGGCTAAGAAGTCATTCCCCTTTATTACACACTCCTGACTTCATCCTCTTTCCCTATTTATGCAGATTATAAGTGCTTACTACATTGTTTCAGAGTTATTTCTATTTTTACTTGTTTGCGTAGTAGGCTGTGAGTTCCATGAGGGTAGGGACCAACATTTATTCATCTTTGCATTCCTGGTGTTTAATATAGTGTGTTGAGCACATTGTAGAAGCTGATATGTTTGTGTGAATTGATCACCGACACACATAATGAACACTCTTTCTTGAAAGCCTGGTCCTTTCCAGGACTCGAGTTCTGTAGGTCCCCTGTGGCTGCCACTAGGAGGCTCCAAAGCCATCCACATGAGGAAATTTGGTTTGCTTCCAAGTTAGGCAAGGAACTGATGATGCTTGACAAATCCTTATCAAAAGTTCAGATGTCTAAACCTTTGTTTTGATTTCTTTAGAATTCTGTTTTGTTTTTTGGTTGACTTTGACATTTAGCAGCTTTGGATTACACATTACCCTTTGGAGAACTTAAACCTAAATGATGTAAGCCAAGGATATAAACATTCTAGTCCTAGTTAGTCTATCCATACCATGGGGGAGGTCAACTTTCAAAGAAACTAAGTTAGTTTTTCCAGGCACAGAATGAAGGCAAGTGCTACTGACTCTATTCTAGTGCCTAAATATTTCTTCTCTTCATCAGAAAGCATGCATTAAGTGTAATTGTTGGCATTTGTCCTTGCCTGTCATTTATTTAGCTCAAAAGATTTGAATATATCAGATTCCAACAGAAATTGCCATCTAAGATTATTACTGCTCAGTGACCAAATATACCAGACCATTAGCTCTTACTGGCATCATTACTGCTGCTTTGGTGCAGTAAATTCTAAATCATTTCTTAGAAGGTTATCTCTTCAGGCACTTCTTGTTATTGGGATAACCTTAGAGCTTCTGAGTGGGTTTTACTGTTTGGATATGAGGAGGATAAGAGGAGCCCATTTGTACAGAGCTACATTGATCTCTTCATGCACCTCTCCCTTCTGTTTCTACATCTAACTTCTGTCTGTTCTTCATGCCTGAGTTCATCTTCTATGAGGGTTTTTCCAGGATGTAACATTCTCTCTCTTTTTTTTTCTTTTTCTGAATTAGACTAACTAAATCTTAGAGTTGGAAGAACTTTAGTTCATGTAGTCCAGTCTTCTACCCAACATGTGAGTCATACCAAGAGAGGGTAAAAATGGCCCCAGATACATTGAGTAAACCAGAAAATGTCTTGGTTTTGGCCAAGGCTGATTATGTTGCTCTTCTTGTCTAAGCCCAGTCCTTTTCTGAGAACAACTGCTTTACTTCAAGCTGTGTGTATCACTGCTAACAGCTACTTATTATTACATAGTTCTTCCATGAGGCAATTTATTTAGCACTTTTGTTAAGAATCAATCAGGCCAAACAAAATATCTTTGTGGATGTAATCTTAGCAATTGCAGATGAATGAAAAGTAGATGTTATATATTGTTATATTTTGTATAGATTAATATTAGATCCAGTTCTGCAGGGACTCTCACTTGAAAATAGACTTCAGGTTGATTGGGTATGAGCCCTGTTGTGCAGATGCAAAATCAGGGCTGTGGTCAATACTGTGAGGATAGACTTAGAAATATCTAGCAGATGAATGATTTATGCTGAGTTATTGTGGAAAGTCTCTGCTTCTGGGTTCAACCTTCAACCCAATTGTATTGCATGTTTTCATGAACATTCTTGGAATGGAACAATGGTGTTTTCATCTGGGAATGATGTAAAACTCGAGAAACACTGCACACCACAGAGGAGGGAGACAGCTGGAGCAGAGACTTAAATATTCATGGACATCTGCCAAGTATCCATATATATTTGCATACATTTAGTAAAAATGGATAAAAATACTTGCTGAGGCAGATTCTGCCACGGTGTCATTTATTCTGTTGGGTGACCTAGTAGGAAGAGCACCAGTAGTTAGGAGGCCTGGGTTCTAATCTTTGCTTGATATAAAGTGCTGTGAAATCAAAATGCTGGAGAAATCACTTCATCCCTGACCCCATTTTCCTTATCTGTGAAATTTGAGGGATGGGATCTATCCATTTCTCTAGAGCAGGAGTCAGCAAAGTACAGCCTGAAGGCCAAATCTTGCCACCACTTGTTTTTGTCAAGTTTTATTGGAACACAGCCATGACCATTTATTTATGTATTGTCTATGGCTGCTTTTGCATTACAGTAGCAGACTTGAGTAGTTGCAACAGAGGCTGTATGGTCCACAAAACCTAAATATTTGCTGTCTGGCTCTTTATAGAAAAAGACTACCAACCCTGGCTCTAGAGCACATTTGAAAAAATTGTTGGGGGAAGAGGAGGTTCAATCACTGAGACTAGGGATGCTACTGGTATCTTGTTGGTTGAGGCCAAGAATGTAAAATGTCCTGCAGGGCAGGACATAAAGAACTGTCTTACATGATATCTCAGTAGCTCCCTCCTAGGAATTTCTTTCCTATTTTTGATTCTAATGAGAGCCACTTTTGAGAGCTGTGTCTCAACTCTATTTAGGCCACTAAGGTAGCAGTTTCCCAAGTTAAGTGGGTTAGGAATTTTTTTAACCACTTCTCATAATGTGAAAAAGAGTATCCACCAAGAATCTAAATCAATTGTTATGCTTAATGGTAAAGTGTTAGAAGCATTTTCTTTAAAATCAGGAAGAAGACAACAATGCCCGCAGGTCACCATTGTGCTGGAGGTTCTAGCCAGCAGAATAATGTCAAGAACTTTGAAGGTTCTGAAGTTTTAAGCTACTTGCAAGCCAACAAGGTAGCCTGCCAGTTTCATGGATGCTGGCAAAAGATATGAAACTCCTGTGTCAGACACAAAGGGGTTTATTTTTTACAGCAATAGCAGTGGCCAGAGTATCAGTAAATGTTTTGCATTGCTTTCTTGAGTCCCATTTCCCATAGGACAACAGGAAGACTGCTAGGTGATACTTGAACATGCAGTGGGTTATATAACAGGAGGATAACCCTGAGATTAGGAAACCTGAATCGTTTATAGTGCGAAGTAACAGGCCTGCCCTTTATTCTGGAGGGAAATATTATCTTTATTATATTGGACATTAAGCATGCCTCCCCTTTGCTCTGAAGGGAGGCCCTATCTCTTTCTTCTAAGACTGTTTAATATATAAACATCTTTGAAAAGATAACCTGGGAAAAAGGCAGCCAGTGTCTCTGATTGTAAGGTAAGCAGAAATGCAAGAGTTCTGTGTCTTCCAACAAATAAGAAAAGTAAATAAAATATATACGAATTAAAAAGGAAGAAGCAACCTTGTTTTTATTAGCAGATGTGTAATTATTTACCTAGTGAATTCATAAACTTCAAGTCACAGATGGCTAGAAATAATAAGGGAGTTCATCAAGATTGCTGGATTCAAGCTCTATATAGCAAAACCATTTGCATTTTTATAAACTAGGTACAAAAATTAGAATATATGATAAAAATGGTACTCTTTATAAAATTAAAAGCCATAGTACCTTTGAACATATTTAAGAAATGTTGCACCAAATTTAAATAGAGGATATTGTAAAGCTTTTTTGAAAAACATAAGAGAAGGTTTACATGGAGATGCAAAATGTCATGGGTAGGAAGACTAAATATCTTGAAATTGTCTTGAAATTAATTTATAAATTTAATGCAGTTTAAACTCCTAAACTCCTACAAGCTGTGTGTGTGTGTGTCTCTGTGTGTGTGTGTGTGTGTGTGTGTGTGTGTGTGTGGTGTCTAACTTACTTAACAGGTTGATCATCTCAATGTATGTAGAGAAAGCATGTGATAAAATTTAACATTCATTCATGATATAGGCTCTTGGTAAACTAGGAAGAGTAAAGAACTTCCCTAACCTGATAAAAAGCATCTATAAAAATGCTACAGTAACATCATTCTTAATAATGAAAGACTGGAATATTATCCATCTGAGATTGAGAAGAAGGCAGGATGTTCACTCTCACCACTCCTATTCAACATCATATTTGCACATAGTGCAATAAAGCAAGACAAAGAAATAAAAGGCATGCAGTTTGGAAAGGTAGACATAAAACTGTCTCTATTTGCAGATAACATGATGATCTACATTAGAAAAACCCAAAGAATCGATAAATAATTCCTAGAATTAACAATGAGTTTACCAAGGCTGCAGGATAGCATGTTAATGTACAGAAGTGAATCACGTTTCTGTAGAATGAACATCGGAATCTGAAATTCCCAAAAATACCATTTATAATAGCACCAAAAGGTATAAATCTGACAAAATATATGCAGAATATTTATGCTGAAAACTATAAAACAGAGGTGAAAGAAGTCAAATGAAGAGAGTGATAACACGTTCGTGGATTAGAGGACTCAATGTTGTTAAGACATCAGTTCTCCCTAATATGTGATCAATATATTTAACTCAATATAGAAAACCAAAGAAAACTCTTCTATAGGTGTATGTGTGAATGTATATATATATATATATACACACACACACACACACACACACACACACACACATATATATATATATATATATATATAAAAAATAATCTCTTGTCAAAATAAAGCTACTTAGGTTAGCTGCTTTCTTTTCCAAGCCTGTAGTGTGGTTGTGTCATTCATTGTAATAGATTCATTTGTAAATCTACATTCCATCTTTATATATCTATATATCTATATATATACACACACACACATATATATATATAATATATGTACATATACTAATGCACACAGACACACACAGGAATTAGAATAGGCAAAAAAATTCTGAAAAAGAAGAACAAAGTTGAAAGATTCACATTACCTGATTTCAAGATTTATTATAAAGCTATAGTAATCAAGGGAGTATGGTATTGGTAAAGGAAAAACACATAGATCAGTGGAACAGAATAGAGAGCTTAGAAATAGATGCACATAAATGTTGTCAACTTATTTTTGACAAAGATGCAAAGGCAATTCAAGAGAAAGGAAGTCTTTTCAATAAATGGCACTGGAACAGTTGGAAGTTCTGCGAAAGATGAACCTTGATATATATCTTGTACTTTATACAGAAGTTAACTCAAAATTGATCCTATACTTAAATATAAAACACAAAACTTATACAATTTCTAGAAGAAAAAGTAAGAGAAATTTGTGTGGCTTTGGAATTAGTGAAAAGTTTTAAAATAACAATATCGAAAGTATGATCCATAAAAGAAAAAAATTCATAAGTTAGACTATCAAAATCCAAAACTTGCTCTGTGAAATCTGAAATACCCTGTGAAGAGAATGAAAAAGTGAAGCCACAGACTGGAAGAAAATATTTTTAAAAATCACACGTTTGATGAAAGAGTTACATCCAGAACTTATAAAGAACTCTTCAAATTAAAAAAATTAGAGACTGAATTACAAAATGGACAAAAGATATGAAGAGATACTTCACCAGAGAAGATATTTGGATGGAAAGTAAGTATATGAAAATATGTTCAACATCATTATCATCGAGGAATCGAAATTAAAACCACAATGAGATACCGCTGCAAATCTATTAGAATATCTAACAAACAAAGCTGACAATACCGAGTGCTGTTGAGGATGTGGAACAATAAGAACTCTCATACATTGCTGGTGAGAATGCAAATTAGTATACCCACCTTGGAAAAGAGTTTGGCAATTTCCTATAAAGGTAAACATACACTTACCATATGACCTTCTAGTCTTGCTCTTAGAAATTTACCCAAGTCAATTGAAAACTTATGTTCACAGAAAAAGCCATATATGGATGAATGGGTAAACAAAGAGTGGTACATCCATTCAGTGGAATACTGTTCAGCATTAAAGAAGAATGGACTATTGATTCAAAGCAACATGGATGAATCCTAAATGCATTTTGCTAAGTGGATGGAGACATATCCCAAAGGCTAAATATTGCATGATTCCATTGATAGGACATTCTGAAAAAAACGAAGCTATTTTGGTTTTGGGACACAAACCCAAAACCAAAAAACAACAGATCAGTTTGCTAG
Organism: Leucopleurus acutus; assembly: GCF_964270905.1. NCBI lineage: Eukaryota > Metazoa > Chordata > Mammalia > Artiodactyla > Delphinidae > Leucopleurus > Leucopleurus acutus. The sequence goes on from NC_139156.1 coordinate 28,910,604, forward strand.
GGGTGAGAGTGGAGAAAGGGATTGATAATGAAGGGGTGGCATGAGGGAGCTTCTTGGGTAATCAGACTGTTCTGTGTGGTGATGTGCTAATGGATACTTGATTCTATGCAATTGTCAAAACTCATAGAAATTTTACACCACAAAGAGTGAAATTTACTGTACTCAAATTTAAAATAATCAACCAGGATGGTGGGAAACTAAAGATGTAATGTGGATTTACAAGTGAATCTTAATTCTGTTACAGTGAATGACACAACCACACTAAATGCTCGAAGAAAGGATTTTAAATAAGTTGCTTTACTTTGACTGGATTCTGGAAGGCTAATGAAAAAAGTACTGAACAGAAACACTGTACTGTAGTTGATAAATTTGTTTTTCATAGGAGTATGGAATAGCAATTCTGAAACTGCATTTTTTTTTTTTTTTACTGCTGTTGAACAAGTAAGTAAATATAATTGATGACAAGCAGGTTTCTCACTATTAGAGAAAGAAATGACAAGCAAATGGGAATTCTAGAATGAACCCTTTGGTACTGGATTGGATTTGGAGACGTCAGTATGAACTAATGTATTCCGTTTTTTCCCCCTTTTAATGGTTATACAGATAGATAGATACAGAAATAAATATAGACATGTGGGCATATTTCAGTTAGTATGTACATATACACCTCCTATCTGTGTCTACTGAGAGGACCTAGAAGTAGTGATACCCCGATAGCAACAAGCACATGTTGTGCCCAGATCTTGATTTTTTTTGTTTTTTTGTTTTGTTTTTTTTTGTTTTTTTTTGCAGTACGCGGGCCTCTCACTGTTGTGGCCTCTCCTGTTGCGGAGCACAGGCTACGGACGCGCAGGCTCAGCGGCCATGTCTCACGGGCCTAGCCGCTCCACAGCATGTGGGATCTTCCCGGACCGGGGCATGAACCCGCATCCCCTGCATTGACAGGCGGACTCTCAACCACTGCGCCACCAGGGAAACCCCAGATCTTGATTTTTAAATACTATTCTCAAAAGGAACCAGGGCTTCTTGGAGAAGTATATGATTCCAGACCTGGAGCAGGGAAAATACAAGGTGATCCTGGAACACTTGCAGTGTTAGAAAGTAAGGAAGTGCTTTAAAAAAAATGATGGGAGGACTTGAAGGTAAAGGGAGAGAGAGAGGAATACAAAGTGAGTGGGGATCAGAGACTAGAATATTAGGAAAATATATGGTTGACTAAATCAGGGAAATAATAGGACAAGCCAGTGGGGGGGATATGAGGGAGTTTGGTATATTCTATAAATGTCAGTAGGTCAAATTGGTAGATAGTATTTTTCATACCTTTGATACTCTTACTGTTTTTCTGTGTAGTTCCATCAAATACTGAGCAGAGTAGTGAAATCTCCAACTATAATTGTTAAATTCCCTTTGCAATTTAGTCAGATTTTGCTCCATGTATTTTGGAATTCACTTGTTATTTGTATATACATTTATGGTTGTTATATCTTCCTAATATATTGACTCTTTTATCACTATGATCTGTCTCTATGTGTCTCCAGTAATATTTCTTGTCTTAAAAATAATTTTGTCTTGCACAGCAAAGGAAAGCATCAACAAAATGAAAAGGCAACTTACTGAATGGGACAAAATATTTGCAAATATATCCGATAAGGGGTCAATATCCCAAATATATAAAGAACTCTTATAACTCTATAACAAACAAACAAACAAACAGAAAACCCCCCAAAAATCTGATCAAAAAATGGACAGAAGATCTGAAGAGACATTTTTCCAAAGAAGATGTACAGGTGGCCAGCAGGTACATGATAAAATGCTTAACATCACTAATCATTAGGGAAATGCAAATCAAAACCACAATGAGATATCACCTCATATCTGTTAGAATGGCTATAATAAAAAAAAAAAACAAGAAATAACACTGTTGGTGAGGGTGTGGAGAAAGGGAAACCTCTGCACTTTGGTGGGAATGTAAACGGGTGCAACCACTGTGGAAAACTATGGAGGTTTTATGAGGAAACTCCATCCTCAAGTAGCTCTTTTCCTTATAGGACAACTTCTGTTGCTACAGTTTTCTTATGTGTAATTGAATAGTATGTCTTTTGGTTATTCCTATAATGTTTGGCTTTCTGGATTTACACAGAATAAGTCTCTTACGTATGAAAGCAGGTCTTCTTTAGTTTTTTCTTTGCCAAGGTTAACACTCTCAGTTTTTTTCAGCTATTTGAAAAATAAAATTATTTCCTCTCTTGGTGCTTTTCTTTGGATGCACTCCAAATGATTAATATACTGCTGAGACTATTACAGCTGGAAGTGAATAATACCACAAATACCATACTAATAACAATAATAATACCTCCTTTATAGAGCTCTTATTATGTTGCATGCATAGTGCTAAGTCTTCTACATCTCTACAATAACAGTAGATGAAGAAATTGAGGCGTACAGAGGTGCTTTTGTCTGTCACTTTTGCAACTAACAAGTGACCTTTATGCCAGAATTTGAACCTAGGTTTGTTTAACTCCAACTCTTCACTATGCTGCCCTTGGCTGGCATAGAATGCAGTGTGGCCATGTTACCTCCTATATTCTGTATATTCTAGTTCTATTAATTTAGTCTGATTGCACTAATCCTGATTACAGTAATATCATATTTGGTAGCATATCACTGACTTATATTAAGCTTATATTCAGCTAAAACCTACAGATCTTAATAAGATCTTAAATATTCAAACTTCTGTCTGATTTGGTCTTCCCATCTATGTAATTAACTTTCAGTATAAATGCAGTACTTTGTGTTCATGTCTTCACCCTACATTTTGGAGATTTCACTCTTAGTTTCTAGGGTCCCAAGATAATTTTGAATTTTGAGTCTACTATCTATGATATTAACTCTTTTCCTGGACCTGTGGCCTTGTACATCGTTGATAAGTGTCCTTGCTTTGTGTTTATCTAGTCTTTAATACAATTTCAAACAGATTAGGGTTAAATAAAGAGTCTATAGGGAGTTTGACCAAGATGGTGGAAGACCCTGAGCTCACCTTCTCTCATGGACACACCAAAATCACAACTATTTACAGAGCAACTATTGATGAGAAAGACCAGAATCTAACTGAAAAGATCTTCTGCAACTAAAGCTATAAAGAAAGAAACACAATAAGATGGGCAGGAGGGGTGGAGTTGTGGTATGGTCAAGACCCGTACCCCTGGGTGGGTGACCTATAAAGGGGAGGATAAATAAAATTTCAGAGGTTCTTCCCAAGGAGCCATGGGTCTGAGCCCTTGCCTGAGGGTCCTGTACTGGGAAGATGAACCCCCAGAATGTTTGGCTTTGACGGCCTGCAGGGCTTACTTTCAGGAGACTGAGAGGGCTGTGGGAGATAGAAACCCCACTCTTAAAGGACACACACAATATCCCACACCTTCCAGGACCTAGGGCAGAAACAGTAATTTGAAAGGAGCCTGGGTCAGACCCACCTCCTCATCTTGGAGAGCTTCTTGGAGAGGCCGGAGGCAACTGGAGCTCACCCTGGGGACATAGACACTGGCAGAAGCCATTTTGGGGAGCTCGTTATACCATGTGGACACTGGTGCTGGCAAACACCAATTTGGAATTCTCCCTCTAGCTTATTAGCACTGGGACCTGGCCCCACTCCCAGCCTATTGGTACCAGTACTGGAATGCCTCAGGCCAAGCAACTAGCTGGGCAGGGACACAGCCCCACCCACCAGCAGGCAGGCTGCCTTAAGATCCCCTAAGCCCACAGCCACCCTGGGACAAGGCCATGTCCACCAGAGGGCTGAGAACTGGGCCTGACACACCCCCGTTGCAGGCACTAACCTTGGGACACCCAGGGCCCTGCAAAGGCCAGAGACCCCGGGACCAAGCTTTGTCCATCAGTGGGCCAACACCAGCCCCAGGGCCACTGCAGCCTTGCAGTCTGCATGGCAAGACCCAGCCCACCCACCAGCAGGCTGGAATAAGCTTTGGGACACCCTGGACCCTGCAACCAGCCCCACCCACCAATGGGCCAATACCAACTCCCGGACCTCCAGGGCCCTGCTGCCAGATATCTTGGACATGGCTCAATCTACCAGCGAGCCAACATTAGCCCCCAAACTCCCAGGGCCTCGGCCCCACCCATCAGTGGGCTGACACCAGCTATAGGACCCCTGGGCCTTTCAGCTGGTGACCCCAGAGCTCAGCTCTGCCTGCCAGTCAGCTGGCTTTAGTCCCAGGACCCAGCTTCACCCACCGATGGGTGAGCACCAGCTTCAGGATCCCCTGGGCCCCAACTCCACCCATCAGCAGGTGGACACCAGTCTCAGGACCACCATAGCCTTGAAGCCTGCTGTACCAGGTCCCAGCCTACCTACCAGGCAGCCAACCCCTGCTCTGAGACACCTGAGGCCCCTCAGCCAACTGTCCTGGGATCTGGCCCCACTCACAAGCAGACCACAAGCTTTGGGACACCCTGGACTTAGCCAGCTGCATCAGGAGCTGGTTGCCCGCCAGTGGGCCAGCACCAATGCCAGGGCCCTGCAGCCAGAGATCCTAGGAGTCGGCTCTGCCCATCAGTAAGCCAGCAGTCACCTCTGGACCCCCTGGACCCTGACCATGTCAACCAGCAGGCTGATACCAGCCCTGGGATCCTCTGGACCCCAGCCCCACCCACTAGCAGGCCAACAGCAGCTCTGAGATACCTTAGACTCCTCAGCCAGCCACTTCATGATCCAGCTCCACTCATCAGCAGGCCAACACCAGCTTTGGGACACCCTAGAACCTGCAGCCAGTTGTGTCAGGAACCAGCCCCACCCACTGGCAGGACACACTAGATCCAGGAACCCAGGTCTCACAGCCACCAACTCCAGAACCTGGCTGTGCCCACCAGTGAACCAGCACTAGCCCCAGGACCCCCCAGGGTTCCACAGACAGCCACCTTGTGACCCAGCTCCTCAACCAGCAGCTAGCAACCTCCACATAAGGCAGGGCCTGGCAACCAACTGAACTGTGGATAGCCATGCCTACAAGACTGCTCACAGCGGTCAGCCGTCCACAACAGAAGAACCCATGCGGCCCACATAGGGGGCATGCCTAGAGCATATGGTTCTGGTGACCAGAGGGGAGTATGCTGCTGGGATGCATAGAATGCCTCCTACAAAAGACCACTTCTCCAAGGCTGGGAAATGTAACCAACCTACCAGATATATAGAAATAAAAACAGCAGGGCTTCCCTGGTGGCACAGTGGTTGAGAGTCCGCCTACTGGTGCAGGGAACATGGGTTCGTGCCCCGGTCTGGGAAGATCCCACATGCCGCGGAGAGGCTGGGCCCGTGAGCCATGGCCATTGAGCCTGCACGTCCGGAGCCTGTGCTCCACTATGGGAGAGGCCACAACAGTGAAAGGCCCACATACCGCAAAAAAACAAAAAACAAAACAAAACAAAAAAACCCCCCCAAAACACAGCAAATTAGGCAAGATGAGGCAACAGGAACAAGTTCCAAATGAAAGAACAAAATAAGACCCCAGAAGAAGAAATAAGTAAAGTGGAGATAGGCAATCTACCCAATAAAGAATTCAAGGTAATGATTATAAAGATGGTCAAAGAACTCAGGAGAAGAATGGATCAATAGTATGAGAAGTTTGAAGTTTTAAACAAAGAGTTAGAAAATATAAAGACAAACCAAACAGGGATGAAGAATACGATAACTGAGGTAAAAAATACACTAGGAGGAGTCAACAGTAGTTTAAATGATACAGAGGAACAGATTAGTGAGTTGGAAGACAGGGTAGTGGAAATTATTGAAGCTGAACAGAAAAGAAAAAAAAAAGAAGACAGTGTAAGAGACTTCTGAGACAACATCAAGTGCATTAACATTCACATTGTAGGGTCCCAGAAGGAGAAGAGAGAGAGAAAAGGGCAGAGAACATATTTGAAGACTTAACAGCTGAAAACTTCCCTAACCTAGGAATGGAAACAGACATCCAGGTCCAGGAAGCACAGAGAGACCCAAACAGGATCAACCCAAAAGGACAACACCAAGTCACATTGTAATTAGAATGGCAAAAATTAAAGGTAAATAAAGACTATTAAAAGCAAAAAGGGAAAGGCAACACGTTACATACAAGGGAACTCTCATAAGGCTGTCAGCTGAATTTTCAGCAGAAACTCTGTAGGCCAGAAGGGCATGGCATGATACATTTAAAATTATGAAAGGGAAGAACCTGCAACCAAGAATACTCTTATCTGTCAAGGGTTTCATTCAGATTTGGAGAGATCAAAAGTTTTACAGACAAGCAGAAGCTAAAAGGGTTCAGCACCACAAAATCAACTTTACAAAGCTGTTAAATTTAAGTGAAAAAGAAAAGGTTATAACTAGAAACATGAAAATTATGAAAAGAAAAAATTCACTGGTAAAGGCAAATATATAGTAAGTGTAGTAAGTCAACGACATACAAAGCAAGTGGGAAGATTAAAAGACAAAAATAGTAAAATCATCTATATCCACTATAAGTAGTTAAGGGAAACACACAAACGTGGAAGGTAAACAGTATGCTACTAGACAAGCAATGTATCACTGAAGAAATCAAAGAAGAAATTAAAAAAATACCTGGAGACAAGTGAAAATGAAAACAGTGTTCCAGAATTAATGGGATATAACAAAAGCAGTTCTAAGAGGGAAGTTTATAGTGATTCAAGCTTTACGTCAGGAAAGAAGAAAAATCTCAAAGAAACAAACTAACCTTACACCTAAAGGGACGAGAAAAAGAAGAACAAACAAAACCCAAATTTAGTTGAAGGAGAGAAATCATAAAGATCAGAGCAGAAATAAATGAAATAGAGACCAACAAAAAGTAGAGAAGCTCAATGGAACTAAGAGCTGGTTCTTTGAAAAGATAAACAAAATTGATGAACTTTCAGCTAGACTCATCAAGAAAAAAAGAGAGAGGGCCCAAATCAGTAAAACCAGCAATGGAAAAGAAGTTTACAACTAACACCCCAGAAATAGAGAGGATCATAAAAGATTGCTGTGAACAATTATACACTGAAAAAAATGGGCAACCTAGAAGAACTGGACAAATTTCTAGAAATGTACAATCTCCCAGCTGAATCAGGAAGAAATAGAAAATACGAAACAGACCAATTACCAGTAATGAAATTGAATTGTAATAAAAAGTTCAAGACCAGATGGTTTCATAGGTGAATTCTACCAAACATTTAAATAAGAGTTAAAACCCATCCTTCTGAAACTATTCCAAAAAATTGCAGAGAGAGGAACACTTACAAACTTGTTCTATGAGGCCAGCATCACCCTGATACCAAAACTGGACAAAGATAACCACAAAAAAAGAAAGTTACAATAGTTAACTGTATGAACATAGATGCAAAAGTCCTCAACAAAATATTAGCTAACTGAATCCAACATTATATTAAAGGATCATACACCATAATCAAGTGGGATTTATCCCAGGGATGCAAGGATTTTTCAGTACTTGCAAATCAATCGAAGTGATACATTACATTAACAAATTGAAGGATAAAAGCCATATGGTCATCTCAATAGATGCACAAAATGCTTTGATAAAGTTCAACATCCATTTATGATAAAAAATCTCTAGAAAGTGAGCATAGAGGGAGCATACCTCAACACAGTAAAGGCCATTTATGACAAACTCATAGCTAACATCATGTTCAGTGGTGAAAAGCTGAACACATTTCCTCTAAGATGAGGAACAAGACAAGGATGTTTACTCTCACCACTTTTTTAAAAAAATTCATGTTTATTGAGGTATACTTACATATAAAGAAATTCACCCATTTTATGTGTACAATTCAATGAGTTCTGACAGACCTATGTGGTCGTGTAAGTACCACCACATAAAAATATGGCACATTCCATCACCTCTTCCAAACTTCCCTCATATCCTTTTGTGTTCAATAATCTCCGTTTCTCTTGCAATCACTGATCTGATTACTGCACAATAGGGTTGCCTTTTCCAGAATGTCACTGCGATGGTTAATTCTATATATCGACTTGTATGGGCCAGAAGCGTGCCTAGATACTCTCACCACTTCTGTTCAACATAGTTTTGGAAGTCCTAGCCACAGCAATCAGAGAAGGAAGAGAAATAAAAGGAAGCCAAATTGGAAAAGAAGAAGTAAAACTGTCACTGTTTGCAGATGACATGATACTGTACATAGAAAATCCTAAAGACACCACCAGAAAACTACTAGAGCTCATCAATGAATTTGGTAAAGTTGCAGGATACAAAATTAATATACAGATATCTTTGCATTTCTATATAACAATGAACTATCAGAAACAGAAACTAAGGAAGCAATCCCATTTACAATCACATCAAAAAGAATAAAATACCTAGGAAGAAACCTACCTAAGACCTGTACTCAGAAAACTATAAGACACTGGTGTAAGAAATTGAAGATAACACAAACAGATGAAAAGATATTACGTGTTCATGGATTGGAAGAATCATTATTGTTAAAATGACCATACTACCCCAGGCAATCTATATATTCAATGCAATCCCTATCAAAATATCAATGGCATTTTTTTCACAGAACTAGAACACAATTTTAAAATTTGTATGGAAACACAAAAGACCCTGAACAGCCAAAGCAATGTTGAGAAAGATGAACAGATCCAGAGGTATTATGCCCTGACTTCAGACTGTACTACAAAGCTACAGTAATCAAAACAGAATGGTGGGCTTCCCTGGTGGCGCAGTGGTTGAGAGTCCGCCTGCCGATGCAGGGGACACGGGTTCGTGCCCCGGTCCGGGAAGATCCCACGTGCTGTGGAGCGGCTGGGCCCGTGAGCCATTGGCCGCTGAGCCTGTGCGTCCGGAGCCTGTGCTCCGCAACGGGAGAGGCCACGGCAGTGAGAGGCCTGCGTACCGAAAAAAATAAAAAATAAAAAAATAAAACAGAATGGTACCTACAGAAAAACAGACACACAGATCAATGGAACAGAATAGAGAGCCCAGAAATAAACCCACACATTTATGGTCAATTAATCTATGACAAAAAAAGCAAGAATATACAATGGGGAAAAGCACTCTCTTCAATAAGTGGTGCTGGGAAAACTGGACTTTAAGTATAAGTTTGATGCAAAAGAATCAAACTGGACTAAGAATAAGTTTGATGCAAAAGAATCAAACTGGACTACTTTCTCACACCATATACAAAAATAAATTCAAATGGATTAAAGACCTAAATGTGAGATTGAAAACCATAAAACTCCTAGAAGAAAACATAGGCAGAACACTCTTAGATATTAATCATGGCAATATGTTTTGGATCTATCTCCTAAGATAAAGGGAAACAAAAGCAAAACTAAACAAATGGACTTAGAAAGCTTTTGCACAGCAGAGGAAACCATTGCGAAAATGAAAAGACAATCTACTGAGTGGGAAAAAAATATTTATAAGTCATATGACCGACAGGAGGTCAGTCACATGTGAGATTATATATATATGTGTGTGTGTGTGTGTGTGTGTGTGTGTGTATATCACATCACATCTTTATCCATTCATCTGTTGATAGAACAGTGGAATATTACTCAGCCATAAAAAGATGAAATATTGCCATTTGCAACAACATGGATGGACCTGGAGAGTATTATGCTTAGTGAAATAAGTCAGAGAAAGACAAATACTATATGTTATCACTTATATGTAGAATAATCTAATAAACAAAAGAATGAATATAACAAAACAAAATGACACAGATATAGAGAACAAATTAGTGGTTACCAGTAGGTAGAGGAAAGGCGGGGAGGGGCAAAATAGGGATGGGGATTAAGAGTTACAGACTACCATATATAAAATAGATAAGCCACAAGGATATATTGTAGAGCACAGGGGATATAGCCAATATTTTATAATAACTTTAAATGGAGTATAATCTATAAAAATATTGAATCATTATTTTGTAGACCTGAAATTAATATAATATTGTAAATCAACTATACCTCAATAAAAAATTCTATATTGCAAATCTATGTTTTCCCCAAACATTGTTGAAATGTACTTTTTAAAGTCTATGACGTTTGTTAGGCCATGCCCATTGTTTTCTTTTCTTACTATTCTTAATATTAGGTAATTTGTTCACTTTATTTCAAGGTTCTGGCTTAAATGACGTTGAGGATATCAGTTGTAATTATGCTGCTTCTACCTTCTGCACAATACATTTGTTAGATAGGAAATAGAGAGTTTAGTAGATATTCTACCCTTTGAATTAGACTTCTATTAGAAGATATCAGGATAATTGAAACCTCTTTTTCCTCTTTGTAGTATATTTTGGTACGAGTTTTGTAATGTTTTTTTGGGAAAGTATCATCCATATTTCTTTTCTGGATAGATCAGCTGTGGTATGCTACTGTATAGTATAAAAAGGTTTTCTTTCTATTTCCTCAGTTTTACTGTTTACCATACTTTACTATTAAGTTCTTGAGTTTCTGTATAGGAGTAACTTCTGGAAAGGTCAGTGGATTTGGCTTTGAAAATTTCTGGATTTGGGGACTGACCATGATATGTGAACTTGAGCAAGTCACTTATGCTTTGTGGACCTCAGTTTTTCCATATATAAATTAGGGATAATAAAATTACTCATTATCATTTAGGATTACAAAACAGATTAGGATTTCAAAAATACATGACTGACTGTTAATGGTTTATACAAATAGTGCTTTCATGTTACATAACAAGAAACAAAAGATAGGCAGTCTAGCACAAGTATGGTAGCTCAATAATGACGTTAGGGGACTTAAGCTCTTCCCATCTTCCTGTTCACCATCCTTAGTGCATAAGACTTTTGCCCTCTTGCTTCCTGATTCATTGCCACAAAATGGCTACTATAACTTTCTGTTTTAGGCATAAAGAATAGGAAGGACTAAAGGGCTGAAGGAAAAAAAGCTGGTCTTAGTGAAGTTCTGTCTTTTAATTTGGCCAGGGAGGTCCTACTAGTGATGTGTGCCTGCAGCTCATTGGCCAGAAGCATGTTACATGGCCACTCTTTGCTTCAAGGAAAGCTGGGGAATTATATATTTTAGCTCTTCAGTCTCTGTAGTAGAGCAAGGCAAAGGAGAAGGGATTGTGTTTAGGATTTGGGTCAGCTAGTCAACAATGTCTGCTTTCATTGATGGTTGGAAGAATTCAATGATACACTGTATTTAAAAAATTTTACAGAGTGTAACTTAAATAGATGTATACTGTATTCATTATTCCTCTTACCTTCTATTGATGATCTTATAAACTAGAGTGTATTCTTAAATTTATTCTAATTTTTTATTCAAGGCTCAGAAAATCTATGAGATTATTACTTACTTGATTGTTAAATGTGTGCGTCTTATTGCCTACATCCTAGAAATTAGTATAAATATGTTTAGGCATAAATATTGCATTATTTCCAACCAGCTCCTCTATTTTTATCTAAGAATGAGTGAGGACCATTCTTACATCTGGCTAATCTTTGTCAACCACACATCCTAATGCTCAGAAGGTAGAAGAAGTTGTCATGGGTTTGTTTTTATATCTGATCTTCTCTTTTAGGGCTCTTTTGATGTGTTTGAAAATCTTTTGCACAGAGTGATGATCAGCCCTGCATGTCACATGCCCTATTTTCTCTTAGGTGTTATTGATATTGCTTAAAGAGCCAAAACTTTCCTATTGGTACCATTGACATGGGCATTAGTTTTTCTTTTCCAAAGCCATTGGTGTCAGTAGTGGCAGAGCAGTTTTTTTATTTTTAGCACTTTTTTTCCCTAAAATCCTTCAGTTTGTTACGTAAAACTTGAAAGTTTCTAGAGTTGTCATTCCGATAGCTGCTGATAATATCATTTGTCCCTATGATAATCAGCTGAGTTATCTTTTAATTTGTAAAAATAAACAAGTTACTTCAGGACATAAAAGGTCCCTGCTTTTTGGGCAGCATTCTAGATGAATGTTTGTTTTTGAGAAGGGCTGTTTTCTGGAGAATACATATGCTTTGAGTGAAAATCATACTGAAGTGTGAAAGGCAGCCTATCACTAATAGGAAAATAATTGGGAAAGAGGCAGTTCTCCAAAGTGACTCTAGCCCTACTCTTGCTTTCTTCAGTGACCCACAAAATACTTTTATATACTTTATATATTTAAAGGGCAGTTAATGAGTCTGAATATACTCAGAGGTACATGAAAAATAGCAGTAGAAGTCCTAAGCAGCTATACCACAGAATGGCAGCTTTCATTTGAGCTGAATGGGCTGGGTGGGGGGTAAATTTGAAAACAGGCCAAGTATCCTGAATACACATGCTGGTGCTATCACCCAGTCCTACAGCCTGAAGTAGAGGGAATGACCTTCACAGTCACTAGTATTCAGGCAAGGTCGTATTATTTTTCTCCATGGTAAAATATGTTAAGTAAGGGGACCAGGAGGCACATAAGTCCTGGATGTGAGCTGAGAAGGGGAATGGAGGAGTGAGAATCTTAAATGAGGTCAGAGAAAGCTAAGAAACAGAAATCTCCAGAGAATTTGGAGATGACCAGAGAAACTTGTAGCATGCATCATGAAGTAGGAGACCCTTCAGGTTTATTATTTCTGAATCTCTTCACTTTGATGAAAATGCTGGTAGTTTATAAATTCTGTCATATTGGGTGCAACAGGACTTTGATGTGTATATGGCTTTTGTTTTGTTTTGTTTTTTGCTGCCTGTATTCTTTCTTTCTTTTCTTAGACATTGTTCGAAGTGATGTTGCCTTGGATAAACAGAAAGGCTGCAAGATTGCCCAGCACCCTGATGTTATGCTGGAGCTCCAACGGGAGAAGGCAGCTCAGATGCATCTGGTTCTTCTAAAGGAGCAATTCTCCAATACTTACAGTAATCTCGTATTAACAGGTAAGGCTGTTGGCGTCGGCTGGAATCTTAGAGCACTGTAGATTGATGGTCTCCATCAGTTAGCAACTTGATGCTTGGGAGACACTAAAGTGGGATTCAGATGAGCTGCATCTGTCTGTCTTTTCCCACTTATCCCTTTTAAAATTGTGATGACTCTTATATTCATATAAAATATTTATTACATTTTGCAGATGTATTTTGGCTTGAGGTTATGGGCGGTTCAGCATGTGTGTTCTCAAAAGAGAGAACCAATGAAAACCTAATGAAGCCTTGTAAAAATATGACTTTTTAGATGTGTGCCAATAGATTTGAGAAAATTACTAAATTTGGTGTCTGAGAAACAGCTATTTTCCTCTTTCTGTGTATGCCCTTTCTGTGAACCCAGTGAATATAAAGATGAAATGTAAAAGAGATAATGATCCACAGGCAGAGCTGAGAATGTTCTGTATTCTTGGTGGAGTTTGAAAATATCTAGGGAATTTGATTTACTTTTTAAGAACAAAGAGGCTATGAGACTGAGCCATACTCCTTTACATCCTTGGTTCTAGGAGGGAAATGAATATATGTGAGAGCTCAGAGGAGAAACAACTTTTTGCAGGGCTGCTGCAGACTTTGCTGGTAAAGAGCATGTGAGTTGCATGCCTTTGTCAAGCTTTGGAAAAAAATTCTAATAGCACACTCTAATGTGAGAATCATGTAGGACTTGGATGAACTAAGAAGAGCAGTCTGAGTTACCTCCATTTTCTTAAGGGAATGCAAGGCAGATCTGCATTATCTTGATTCAAATAAATTTTAATAAATCAAAGTGTGTGTTTTCCCTTGTTTATGAATATTAAAAAAATAAAAAGATGGAATGCCTGACAGGCTATGAACATCTCACACTTATTTTTGTAAACTCCAAGTTAGGAAAATTTAAAAATTTTTTACAGGCTTCCTGGCATTTCACCAGGTTGCTTCCAGCAACCAGGTTGTTTTGCTTTTGAAAAAGCACAAGTCTCTTCTGACTCTACATCTGTACCTGGTGGAAAACTCAGCAGCATGAGATGAAAGCCAGATTTAAATGTGGCTTTGGAGAGCAGAGAAGAGGATTATAGATTTCATAAGTATAGGCACTATTTTTTGTTCTTTGATAGGTCATTAAGGAAGGAAAACTTAAAAGTGATTTATGGCTAATAAATCCTAAATTGGTTAGTGAAACTGCATTTAAGTTTAGATGTTTGGGAAGAACATATTTTTCTCCAAATTTCTTCAGTCTACCTCAAATGTACAAATAGTAAATGTATATAGTATTTTCCAATTCAGTTATTGGAAATGCAGTATTTTAAGCTATCCTTATTCTAATATTTTTAGGCATACATTAGAGATGTCAGACCCTGTGTTCTTTAATGTGGCATAGAAAGAGCTTAGGGTAATTCTAATCCTAAACTGCATCCAGAGTGTGGCTTGAAGGCATATTATCTTTGAAAACACAAGTGCTCTATTGAGTTCAATGGAATCTTTTCTAATTCTCAGTAACATAATCCCTTTGGATGTTTATTCTCAGTTCAAACTGTTGGAATCAACATTGTCAACTTTTACCCTGACAACTTGCTTACTTTCTACTAAACAAACTTACCCTAGAGAAGAGCCTCTTTCCTACTCTCACTTCTCCCAAGCTGCTTCAAAGAGCCCTCAGGCATTTTCCACATTTTTCACCCAAATGCCTGTTGCAGAGTTGGTACCTTGCTGCAGACAGAGCATTTGGTGTGCCCTGGGTTGTTTACGTGAAAGTTCAAAAGGTTTTGGTGCCAGGTGTTGAGAAGAGATGGAGTCATTTCATTTTAGCAACAATGGTAAAACTATTTTACTATCCTTTAACTAAGTCTTTGATTTTACACAGTGTAGTTTTCTAATTGTTATGAAGTTTAATCCTTGATTTCTTGTATAAATTTTGAGAACATGGTCTCCAGACAGCTAAACATAATATTTAAACATAACTAAACTAACTTCTGTAAATATTTCCCTTTTCGGTGATGAATGTATATTGGTAAGGAGGGTGAGGTTGAAGGGGCAGAGACCTCTCAAATGAAGTGACTTTCTTTACCAACATGTTCAGAACACCTACCCTAGGATTTCTGCTTGGTGATGTTTTACTTATTTTGTATAACTCTGGCATGTTTGAAATGTCTGCCATGAAAGTATGTGGGAACAGGATGAGGAAACTGGGCCTCCAAAATCTCAGAAAGAGATCACTTTTTTTTTTTTTTTTTTTTTGCGGTACACGGGCCTCTCACTGTTGTGGCCTCTCCCGTTGCGGAGCACAGGCTCTGGACGCGCAGGCTCCGCAGCATGTGGGATCTTCCCGGACTGGGGCACGAACCCGTGTCCCCTGCATCGGCAGGCGGACTCTCAACCACTGCGCCACCAGGGAAGCCCAGAGATCACTTTTTAATGTCTCTGCTCTCCCCTCAACCCCTCTCCCCAATTATTTGCAGAATTTCATGTATATGTGTAGCAGTGTATCATGATTGTTTCCTGTTAGTGGTCAGTTAGTGGTATAGTCTTTATTTTTAAATTGGACAGCTAAGTTAACAGTAGAGGAAAAAAATTAATAAAGTGATTGAAATGTCAGTATAGTAAGAAATTAATAAAGTGATGGAAATGGCAGCTGCTTAAAAGCTTATTAAAAATGATGGCTCTTGCCCTTCACCTCACAAGCAAGCCCTCATTCTTAGGTGTTCCATCTTTAGCTGATCTGTCAGCATTGAGGTGAGAGGTATGCCTTCATATTCTGCATTCTAGCTTGTGATCTCTCTTAAACAGCCATCCTTCAGATGAGGGCAAATAATATTCTAGCTTTGAGGATCTTCTGAACATTTAATAAAAGGAAAACAACTCTACAGTTCTAGTGACAACCCAGTTAATGGAAACACGTGGTTCTTATTGTATAATATTTTTTAAAAAATGGATTGTATTTTTGCATGATATTAAACATGTCTTAATATCTTCATGTGCATGATTTACATGGTATTGGAAATAATGTTAGCCTCACCTAATCTGGAGGGTTTTTGAAGTAAACTCTAAGGTTATGTGAAGGTGATGGAGGAATTCCAGGAGAACATCAATGATAGAACTATTTTAAATATGCTGCACTTTTTTTACACTGACTCACCAACACATGCATGTAATCTTGTCCTGTAGCTTCTTGAATCTGAGAGTATTAAATGTCACTGTGCATGTTACTCAAGGAGTGATAAATGAAAGGGAGAGTTTGGTAGGTGACTTTAAGAAAGAACAGTGATCATGTCTTCTGTATCTTTGTGCTCTCATGATTCTTAATGTGATAATGCTCTGTAAGTTTGTTGACAATGTTCTGCTGTGTACACATTGTAAGTTCACTCAAAGACTACTTTTTAAGGGTTAATTTGGACATCTATTAAATAACTGTTTATAGGTTTGAATTTAGTTATTTGTCTCCCCTCCCCTGGCGAACCCCCCTCTTTTGAGGTATAAATTGAACTTTTGTGGCGGATGCCTGTACTATAATCAAATGAAAAACAGAAAATAAAAAGTTAAAAGCCAGCCTTAAGGGGCAATACACTTTCTAGGATTTTCTTTAGAACATAAACTCCCAGAAGGCAAGGAATATTATATTTGTGCTGCATTCTGCATAGTAATTAGAACATAGTGAATGATCCTGTAATGAAGTCAACTTTTAAAAAATTTGTGTTGTGAAGTCATCTAGTCAACTCTTGTTTCCAGGTAGCCTGAACCGTATAGCCGTTATAAATGGATGGCATTACTCAAGATGCTTTCCAAAATTCCTTTATGAGGACTCTTGTTACGTTATTGTCTGCTACTTATGGTTTTGTACCTCTTCTTTCAGTCATTAGATTCCAAAGTATACTGAGATTCTTGTGGTTAGCTTTATTGTATTACTGTGGTAAATGAATTGAGCAAAAGAGGCTCATACTTCCTTGTTGTGGCCAATCTTTCTAACTTCAGTTGAGCAAAGGGCCCAAATAAGTATTCTTTCAGTTCTCAAAGGACTATATCCAGGTCTGTTTAATTATTTGCATTATATTCCATAGTATTGAATGTAACATACTTTATTTTACCATTTCCCTATTAGTGTATATTAATTTCTATGCATATTTACACATTTATTTCTGTAGAAGAGATTTCTGAAAGTGGATGTCTGGGTCAAAAGATACATATTTTTAAATTTTATGAATTCAGGTTTATTGAGGTGTAATTTACATTATAGTATAAATAAATTTGGACAGGTTAATATATTATAGAGTTATATAGCTGTCATCACCATCAAGATATAGAACATTTCCTTCACCCTAAAAATTCTTTTGTCTCCCTTGGCAGTCACTCTCCTTTCTCAGCCTTAGCTGTGTCTGATCTGATATTTGTCCCTAAATGTCATATCAATGGAAAAATAAAGTAGTTGTGTGTGTTTGATTGTTTTCACTTAGCATGATGTTTTTGAGATTCAGTCATCTTTTTGCATTTATTAGCAGTTCATTTCTTTTTGTTGCTGAGTAATATTTCATGTTAAGAATATCCTACAATTTATTTATCCATGCATCTGTTGATGGATGTTTGGTTTATTTCTAGCTTTTGGTGATTATGAATAAAGCCACTGTAGACATTTACTCTCAGATCTTTGTGTTGACATATGTTTTCATTTCTCTTAGGTAGGTACCTAGGAGTGGGATTGCTTGATTTTATGATGCCTGTTTATAAGAAACTGTCAGACTGTTTTCCAAAGTGGCCGTACTATCTGGCATTCCACCAACAGTGTGTATGAATTCTAGATACTCCATATCCTTGCCAATAATTAGCATTGTCTGTCTTTTAAATTTTAGCTATTTTAGTGGGTACGTAGTAGTAGTATCTTTTGGTTTTAGTTTGCAATTTACCTTATGACTAATGATATTGAGTATCTGTTCTTTGCTTATTTGCTATCTATATATCTTCTTTGGTGAAGTGTCTGTTCAAACCTTTTGCCCATTTTAAAAAAATAATGACTTTTGTTTTCTTACTATTGAGTTTTGAGAGTTCTGTATATATTTTGGGTTACAAGTCCTTTATCTGACATACGATTTGCAAATACATTTTTCCTCTGTGACTTGTCCTTTTATTTTTTAACAGCTTTTTTCAAAGAGCAGAAACTTATAAATTTGATGAAGTCCAGTTTTGCTTTTATGGTTTGCATTTAAAATTATAATGCATTCTGCCAGATAATTTTCAGAAAAGATTGTATCAATTCCCATTCCCACTAGCCGTGTATGAGAGCAGTTATTTCCTAACATTCTCATTAGTGCTGGGTATTAGTGCTCTTTTCAATCTTTTCCACTTTAACAGGTGAAAAATATTATCTCATTGTTGCCATTTTCTGGCCAGAGCCAGGGCGAGTATATTTTTACATATTTATTGGTGATTTATATTTTCTGTTTTGTGAATTACCTATTCATATCTTTGCCTTTTAAAAAAAAATGGGTGTTAATCTGTTTCTTATCAGTTTATAAGTGCTCTCTGTGAGTTAGGAATGTTAATCCTTTGTCCTATGTATTGTAAACCATTTTTTTCCCTGAATGTCATTTATTTTTCAACTCTTTTTAGTTTAGAGCTTTAATGTTTTACTATGACTGGAATTTATGTTTATATATAGTGTGATGTAAGCATGTAACATTGTTTTCTTCCAAGTAGCTAGCCAGCTTTGCATACACTGTTTTTTTAAAAATAAAACATTCTTTTGCCCCTGAGTTGAAACATAATATATGTTATATATTATACTCCCACATATATTTGTACCTATTTCTGAACTCTACGTTATGTTATTTTTTTATTTGTTATTTCTGTGCCAGTGTTATACTGTTTTCATGTCTGGTAAGGCTTATTAACCTTTGTTTCTCTTTTCTAAGGTTTTTACAGCTATTCTCATATAATTACTTTTTGAAATAAACTTTCACTTTCTCTAGTTAAAGAAAATTCATTGCTGGATTTTGATTGGAGTTATATTCAATCTGTATTCTAATTTGGGAAGTATTGATATTTTTCTGATGTTAAGTCTTCCACTTACGATGATATATCTTTTCACTTGCTCAGTTCTTGTTTTATGTTGTTTGATAATGTTTTATAATTTTTCTGTACCTTTCTTGTTAAATATATTCTTTAATATTTTATGCTTTTGTTGATATTGAAAATGAATTTCTTTCCTTTATAACTTACTTCCAGTATAGAGAGAAACTATTGATCAAAGACAACGGTAGATTTTTTCTATTTTCTAAATTTTTACCTACTGTTTTCCTTTTATTTTCTAAAAACCTCCCCAAAATATTGAAAAATAGTGGTGATAGCTGCTTTTCACATGATTTTAATGAAAATGACTTCACTATTTCATGTGTATAAGCATCTGAATATTTATCCACTAAAACCAATCCCTTGAAAGTCAAAATATATTTTTTTCAAAATGAGAATGACTTTATTATTATTTATTATTATGACAGAGGAAAGATATTTTGATTAACATTCTTCTAGGCATCTCTCTATCCATACACACACATATACATAAGCCATAAATGTATAGGAAACACATATAATTTTATACAAACCTGTTTTTTTTTTTTTAACATCTTTATTGGGATATAATTGCTTTACAATGGTGTGTTAGTTTCTGCTTTATAACAAAGTGAATCAGTTATACATATACATATGTTCCCATATGTCTTCCCTCTTGCGTCTCCCTCCCTCCCACCCTCCCTATCCCACCCCTCCAGGCAGTCACAAAGCACCGAGCCAATATCCCTGTGCCATGCGGCTGCTTCCCACTAGCTATCTACCTAACTACATTTGTTAGTGTGTATATGTCCATGACTCTCTCTCGCCCTTTCACAGCTCACCCTTCCCCCTCCCCATACCCTCAAGTCCGTTCTCCAGTAGGTCTGCGTCTTTATTCCTGTCTTACCCCTAGGTTCTTCATGACATTTTTTTTCTTAAATTCCATATATATGTGTTAGCATATGGTATTTGTCTTTTTCTTTCTGACTTACTTCGCTCTGTATGACAGACTCTAGGTCTATCCATCTCATTACAAATAGCTCAATTTCGTTTCTTTTTAAGGCTGAGTAATATTCCATTGTATATATGTGCCACATCTTCTTTATCCATTCATCCGATGATGGGCACTTAGGTTGTTTCCATCTCCGGGCTATTGTAAATAGAGCTGCAATGAACATTGTGGTACATGACTCTTTTTGAATTATGGTTTTCTCTGGGTATATGCCCAGTAGTGGGATTGCTGGGTCATATGGTAGTTCTATTTGTAGTTTTTTAAGGAACTTCCATACTGTTCTCCATAGTGGCTGAACCAATTCACATTCCCACCAGCAGTGCAAGAGGGTTCCCTTTTCTCCACACCCTCTCCAGCATTTATTGTTTCTAGATTTTTTGATGATGGCCATTCTGACTGGTGTGAGATGATATCTCATTGTAGTTTTGATTTGCATTTCTCTAATGATTAATGATGTTGAGCATTCTTTCATGTGTTTGTTGGCAGTCTGTATATCTTCTTTGGAGAAATGTCTATTTAGGTCTTCTGCCCATTTTTGGATTGGGTTGTTTGTTTTTTTGTTATTGAGCTGCATGAGCTGCTTGTAAATTTTGGAGATTAATCCTTTGTCAGTTGCTTCATTTGCAAATAGTTTCTCCCATTCTGAGGGTTGTCTTTTGGTCTTGTTTATGGTTTCCTTTGATGTGCAAAAGTTTTGAAGTTTCATTAGGTCCCATTTGTTTATTTTTGTTTTTATTTCCATTACTCTAGGAGGTGGGTCAGAAAGGATCTTGCTGTGATTTATGTCATAGAGTGTTCTGCCTATGTGTTCCTCTAAGAGTTTGATAGTTTCTGGCCTTACATTTAGGTCTTTAATCCATTTTGTGCTTATTTTTGTGTATGGTGTTAGGGAGTGATCTAATCTCATACTTTTACATGTACCTGTCCAGTTTTCCCAGCACCATTTATTGAAGAGGCTGTCCTTTCTCCACTGTACATTCCTGCCACCTTTATCAAAGATAAGGTGTCCATATGTGCGTGGGTTTATCTCTGGGCTTTCTATCCTGTTCCATTGATCTATCTTTCTGTTTTTGTGCCAGTACCATACTGTCTTGATTACTGTAGCTTTGTAGTATAGTCTGAAGTCAGGGAGCCTGATTCCTCCAGCTCCTTTTTTCGTTCTCAAGATTGCTTTGGCTCTTCGGGGTCTTTTGTGTTTCCATACAAATTGCGAAATTTTTTGTTCTAGTTCTGTGAAAAATGCCAGTGATAGTTTGATAGGGATTGCATTGAATCTATAGATTGCTTTGGGTAGTAGAGTCATTTTCACAATGTTGATTCTTCCAATGCAAGAACATGGTATATCTCTCCATCGATTTGTATCATCTTTAATTTCTTTCATCAGTGTCTTATAATTTTCTGCATACAGGTCTTTTGTCTCCTTAGGTAGGTTTATTCCTAGATATTTTATTCTTTTTGTTGCAATGGTAAATGGGAGTGTTTTCTTGATTTCACTTTCAGATTTTTCATCATTAGTATATAGGAATGCCAGAGATTTCTGTGCATTAATTTTGTATCCTGCTACTTTAACAAATTCATTGATTAGCTCTAGTAGTTTTCTGGTAGCATCTTTAGGATTCTCTATGTATAATATCATGTCATCTGCAAACAGTGACAGCTTTACTTCTTCTTTTCTGATTTGGATTCCTTTTATTTCCTTTTCTTCTCTGATTGCTGTGGCTAAAACTTCCAAAACTATGTTGAATAAGAGTGGTGAGAGTGGGCAACCTTGTCTTGTTCCTGATCTTAGTGGAAATGCTTTCAGTTTTTCACCATTGAGGATGATGACAAACCAGTTTTATACAATACACATGCCTGTTATTTTGTAACATCCTTTTTCTTTCTTTCTTTTTTTTTTGGTAACATCCTTTTTTTCTTAACAATATTTTGTAGACGTCTTTCTATATCAAAGAACATAGGTTCAAAATCTTTTTAATGGCTACATTAGAATTGCATTATTGTATGAATATTTTGTAATTGTTTAACTGATCTTCTATTGATAGACATTAGGTTTGTCCCTAATTTTTAATGATTATAAATAATGTTGTGATGAACAGCATTGCATATCTTTGTGCAATTCCTGTAAGTATGAGCGCTATGTCAAAGGAATAGACATTTAAAATTTGATGCATTTAGTAAATGGACTTTCAGAAAGGTCATGCCAGTTTATACAGTGTATGAGAGAACTCACTTATCTTGTCTTTTGCTCATGCTGATTATTTCCCGTTCTTTTGTCTGTGTTATTGTAATAGACAATGATGGATATGGCATTGTTTTAAATACATTTCATTGCTTACTGATTAATGATCAGTAAGGTTAATGATAAGTAAAGGTTAATGATCTTTTTACATTCTTTGCCATTTTTATTTCTTCTGTGAATTGTACATTTCTTTTTCTTTTTTTTTTTTTTTTGTGGTACGCGGGCCTCTCACTGTTGTGGCCTCTCCCGTTGCGGAGCACAGGCTCCGGACGCGCAGGCTCAGCGGCCATGGCTCACGGGCCCAGCCGCTCCGTGGCATGTGGGATCTTCCCAGACCGGGGCATGAACCCGTGTCCCCTGCATCGGCAGACAGACTCTCAACTACTGCGCCATCAGGGAAGCCCGAATTGTACATTTCTTTAGCCTTTTTTTTAATTGAGTTATTGGTCTCTTTCTTATTCAATAATAAGATCATTTTATATATTAGGAATAGTAATCTTTTGTCATGTATATTGCCAAAAATGTATTCTTGGGCTTTTAAAATTTGTCTTTGTTGTATTAATAGTTTAGTTGTTAAATATAGTATATTAATAAACGTATGTGGAACCTAGGAAAATGGTATAGATGAACCGGTTTGCAGGGCAGAAGTTGAGACACAGACGTAGAGAACAAATGTATGGACACCAAGGGGGAAAAGCCACGGGGTGGGGGTGGGGATAGTGGTGTGATGAATTGGGCGATTGGGATTGACAGGTATACACTGATGTGTATAAAACTGATGACTAATAAGAACCTGCTGTATAAAAATTAAATAAAATTCAAAAAAAAACTAATACTAAACTTTCTTTGGGTTTTTTATATGGAAATATGTTAATATTAATGTTTCAGACATTACATGAAATTCCTAAAAATCAAAAAAAAATAGTTTAGTTGTTTTTCCATTTTGTTTTTCTTTTTTCTCTTTCCCTCCCTCTGTGCTTATCCTGCCAGGCTAGCAGTTTGGAGATTGTCTCTGTCCTGCCCTTGGTGTTACTATTCTAGAACCAGGTATTATAGCGGTGTTTGATTCTGCTCTGTGATGGTATTTGGGATGTTGTACATCTAGTTCCTGGGCCACAAGGCCTGCCTGAGTCCTAGGTGTCCTGTAATCCCTCTCACTCCTTCTTTCTGCGACTTCCTATCAACTGCTGCCTCTGGCCCTCGGCCAGCAGTGCCTTTTATTTTTTCCCCCCCATTTAGTGAATCTGGCTTTAGTCTTCCATCTCTCCCAGGGCACCTTTTTATCTGCATTCTCTGTAAGTAGTTTAACTACTGGCTGCTACTGTGACAGTGATGAGGTTGGCAGGTTTGGAACATGGTGGTCCCTTGGTGCAGAAATGTGCAAGTGGTTAGGCAGCTTTTAATTCCACCTACTGTATTGATTCAACATGTGAGTTTTGGAATCAAACAGTCTGAGTTTGATTCTAGAACAGCCACTTATCAGCTCCCTTATCTCAGGAAATTTTTTTCATCTTCTCTTTAGGTTTAATTTCCTCAGGCGATTGTATCTTACATACTTCAGAGAATTGTCTGAGGGTTAAATGAGGTTTTGTACATAATTCCTTAGCGCAGTGCCTGAAACACAGTAAGTATTCAATATATGTTAGATTTTATTATTGTGATTAATCTTACTATGCTTTCAAATGCAAATGTTACTCTTGGGTAGCTTAGTTGCTTTTCTTGTACTGAAATCTCTCTGCTTTAAGACCTCAACTGACACAGTGTGGTAAGATAAAACCAATCAGAAACAATTAAAAAATTTTTAAAATATCTTTATTGGAGTATAATTGCTTTACAATGGTGTGTTAGTTTCTGCTTTATAACAAAGTGAATCAGCTATACATATACATATATCCCCATATCTCTTCCCTCTTGTGTCTCCCTCCCTCCCATCCTCCCTATCCCACCCCTCTAGGTGGTCACAAGCACCGAGCTGAGCTCCCTGTGCTAATTTTGAACTCTGCTGTTAGCTTGTGGTAGTTTCATGATAAATCTCCCAACCACTCTGAACCTTAGATTTCATAGTTATCTAAGATGTGTGTAAGAATTAGTAAAATAAAGCATGAGTCACTAAGTCGCCTGGAAGATAATGGTCTGAAAATGTATCATGTGTGGGAAGCATTGTTCAGAATTTTTTGGTCAAGCATTTTGAGTTCCTTGAAGGCATGATATTAACTAGATGAATATTAGTTGGTATTAGAATTATTCCTGAATACCCTAAAATGAAGATGTTAAGCTGAGCAGCACGTAAATTAGATGATACTTTACATATTTAGAATGAGCCCAATGCTATTAGCAAAACAGTGAAACGTCTGCATAAAAGTCAGTGGCCATACACAAATGCATAGTTATGAGGTTATATAGCACATGACTAGCAGTTCCCCTTTTCTCCAACTTTTGGTTTTAAGTACAAAGATATTTACTATCTTTGTAAGTTACTTGTAAGTCCTCTTATGAACCATCATATAAGTGAAATTTTCTTCAAACTCAGTTCTTATTATTATATTCAGCAGACATAAAATTACATTTCAGTAAACATGATCAGAAAAAAGATAACATGGGAGAAAAGGATATAATTGCAAAAACTTCATTTTGTACATTAAAATCATTGTATTGGCAATAGTATAGAGAATCACTAAAGAATATAGTTTTTTTAAAAATAGTGGTCATGTTCTGCTTCTCTCAAAATTAAGCTTGGGAGCATTAATTGATTTGTTTCAAGTTGATGGAATCTTTGTCTTTATGAATCACAGAATGAACTTCCTTGTTTTCACGAGTCTTTGGGTTAGGAGTCTTGGGGAGATGGTGATTACTTCTTGCTTTTCACCCATACTCTGCAGAAGATGACATTGGAAGGAGTCCTTTGAATTTATTTATACTTTCGCTTTCCTATTTTCCACTATGAGAAGCAGTTTGTCATAAGTTCCTTCAGTTAGGTTGATGACATATCAAAACAGAATTGAATAAAAGCAATTTTTTGGACAGTGAATTAAGTGCAGACAACTCTCTGCAAGTCTGGTTGAATCCAACAGTGGATTTTAGAGTATTTAGCTAAGTGATATTTAAGGTCCAGGTGGGTATGGGAGAGGATGTATAGGCACTCCAGGAGATGTGCAAGGAAATCCATTGAGTGGAGGAGTTTTGCTGATTATTAATTAAACAGTCATCTTGTCAGAAGATTATTATAATCTTACAAGATGTCCAAAAAAATGCCTGAATTATCAAGAAGACTATTGGAAAATTGAAGTTGCATGTTATTTTTAACAATGTATCTTATTGAAAGTTTATATAATGCCCAGACATTATTATTAATACTATTTTAAAAATAGGAGCAAAAAGGTTTTGAACCATTATAAACAATAAACACAATTTAAAAATATTGCTGAGTAGTTTAAAATTTCTATTTTGACCTCTTTTATAATGTAACTAAAATATTACTGCAGTAGGTGCATATGTAATATATGTATGTATTACATATATGTAATTTTATGTTATTATACATATGAGTTATGATAAAAATATTTTACCGATATGCAATAAAAAAATTTAGGGACCAGAAACCTATGAAGTCCTTGGTTCCTCACAGCAGCGTAGGAGAGTAGATATGATCAGGAACTTTAGGGTTCAACAGACCGAGGTTTTGATCCTACGCTTACCGTGTACTAGTTGTGTGAACTTGGGCAAACTACTTAGTTTCATTCCCATTTGTAAAATAGAGAAAATATTATCTTACATGGTTTGTGAGGACTAGATTAACTAATGTTATGAAGGACTTAATAGAAAGCCATACACTTAATGAATGTTAGCTATTTTTGTTGTTATTATTTTAATTATTATTATTAATAAAGAGATTGTCCTTTTGGCAATCTTCCATAAATAAGCTCATGTCTCAGGTACTATCACAATGCAAAGTGAGAAAGAACTAAGTAGATTCCAAAAGAGGTAAGTCCTTAATTTCATGATTATTGTCAGAAGTAAAGTTTTCCATGCATCTATTCTGCGTGTGTGTGTGTGTGTGTGTGTGTGTGTGTGTGTGTGTGTGTAAGGGTCTAGTTTTTGGAGGAAGTAGAGAGTTTATTGCAGAGATTATAGGGGCAAGAGCACACAAACACACTTGCCCACTTGCCACACTTCTTCCCCAGAGCAGCTCTTGTCTCTGTCAGGGTTCTGAAGAGGAGAAATGCAACCATTCTATAATTTCTTTAGTCTTTGGACCATTTCCTTTGAATGTATAGCTGAATCACTTTGCTGTACAACTGAAACTGACATAACATTGTAAATCAACTATAGTCCAATATAAAACAAAAATTAAAACAAAGAATTAAATAATTTATAGGTAAGTAATATAATTTCATTTTTTACACTAAGTTTAGAGATATTACATGTAGGCACCTGCAGATATCATTTAGAATTAAAATTGTTGAGCAACTTGGAGGATCTCAATTTTTCTTCATTCTTGTTCTTTTTCCTTATCTCTTTCTTTTGCTTGTGTGAGGGTATACATCAGGGCCTCACCCTCTGCTTTCTCCCTTCAAGTTTTTATCCACCCTTATGGCTTGAACTGTCAGTAGAGGTGGGTCCTGATTTTGTGGGCTCTGTAGGTTATAGAATTTTATTTTCCCCCCTTTAAGACAAAGGCTACAACATTATAAACTCAAAATTACACACAAAAATTTATATGGAAAGGCAAGAGACCCAGAATAGCCAACACAATACTGAGTAAGAACAAAGTTGGAGGACAGATACAACCTAGCTTCAAGACTTGATATAAAGCTACAGTAATCAAGATAATGTAGTGTTGGTGAAAGAATTGACAAATTAGGTAATGGGATAGAATAGAGAATGCAGAAATAGACCCATACAAATGTCAGTTGTTGAGAAACAGGGAAAGGCAATTCAATGGAGAACGGTTGGTCTTTTCAACATATTGTGCTGGGGCAACTGGACCCTTCACCTTTCACAAAAGTTAACTCAATGAATCATAGACTTAAATGTAAAACACTAAACTATGAAATTTCTAGAAGATAACATAGAAGAAAATCTAGGTGACCTTGGGTTTGGTGATGAGTTTTCAGATATAACATCAAAAGCATGATCCATGAAATAAAAAATTGAAAAGTTGTAATTCATTAAAATTGAAAGCTTCTGCCCTTTGAAAGACACTGTTAAGAGAATGACTATGTTGCTTCAGAAATACTCTGAATTCTTTTTTTTCAACTTTTTTTTTCTTTTTCAATAAAAAAAAATCCTGATTGGAGTATAGTTGCTTTAAAATACTGTGTTAGTTTCTTCTGTACAGCACAGTGAATCAGCAATATGTATACATATATCCCCTCTTTTTTGGATTTCCTTCCCATTTAGGTCACCACAGAGCATTGAGTAGAGTTCCCTGTGCTATATAGTAGGTTCTCATTAATTATCTATTTTATACATAGTATCAATAGTGTATATATGTCAATCCCAATATCCCAATTCATCCCACCCCCCACTTAACCCTTGGTATCCATATGTTTGTTTTCCACGTCTGTGTCTCTGTTTCTGCTTTGTAAATAAGATCGTCTCTAATTTTTTCAGATTCCACATATATGCATTAATATATGATATTTGTTTTTCTCTTTCTGACTTACTTCATTCTGTATGACAGCCTCTAGGTCCATCCACATCTCTACAAATGACCCACTTTTGTTCCTTTTTATGGCTGAGGAATATACCATTGTTTATATGTACCACATCTTTATCCATTCCTCTGTCGATGGACATTTAGGTTGCTTCCATGATCTGGCTATTGTAAATAGTGCTGCAGTGAATATTGGAGTGCATGTATCTTTTTGAATTATGGTTTTCTCTGGGTATATGCCCAATAGTGGGATTGCTGGGTCATATGGTAATTCTGTTTTTAGTTTTTTAAGGAACCTCCATACAGTTCTCCATAGTGGCTGTATCAATTTACATTCCTACCAACAGTGCAAGAGGGTTCCCTTTTCTCTACACCCTCTCCAGCATTTGTTGTTTGTAGATTTTCTGATGATGCCCATTCTAACTGGTGTGAGGTGATACCTCATTGTAGTTTTGATTTGCATTTCTCTAATAATTAGTGATGTTGAGCAACTTTTCATGTGCCTGTTGACAAACTCCATGTCTTCTTTGGAGAAATGTCTATTTAGGTCTTCTGTCCATTTTTTGATTGGGTTGTTTGTTTTTTTAACATTGAGCTGGATGAGTTGTTTACATATTTTGGAGATTAGTCTTTTGTTGATTTGTTTGCAAATATTTTCTCCCATTCTGAAGGTTGTCTTTTCGTCTTGCTTATAGTTTCCTTTGCTGTGCAAAAGCTTTTAAGTTTCATTAGGTCCAGTTTGTTTATTTTTGTTTCCATTACTCTAGGAGGTGGGTCAAAAAAGATTTTGCTGTGATTTTGTCAGAGTGTTCTTCCTATGTTTTCCTCTAAGAGTTTTATAGTGTCCGGTCTTACATTTAGGTCTTTAATCTATTTTGAGTTTATTTATTTTTTATTTTTTGCGGTGTGTGGGCCTCTCACTGTTGTGGCCTCTCCCATTGCGGAGGACAGGCTCCGGACACGCAGGCCCAGCGGCCATAGCTCACAGGCCTAGCCGCTCCGCAGCATGTGGGATCTTCCCAGACCGGGGCACGAACCCGCGTCCCCTGCATCGGCAGGCGGACTCTCAAGCACTGGGCCACCAGGGAAGCCCTGAGTTTATTTTTATGTATGGTGTTAGGGAGTGTTCTAATTTCATTCTTTTACATGTAGCTGTCCAGTTTTCCCAGCACCACTTACTAAAGAGACTGTCTTTTCTCCATTGTATATCCTTGCCTCCTTTGTCATAGATTAGTTGACCATAGGTGCGTGGGTTTATCTTTGGGCTTTCTATCCTGTTACATTGATCTATATTTCTGTTTATGTGCCAGTACTATGTTGTCTTGATTACTGTAGCTCTGTAGTATAGTCTGAAGTCCAGGTGTCTGATTCCTTCAGCTCTGTTTTTTCCCCTCAAGATTGTTTTGGCTATTCAGGGTCCTTTATGTCTCCATACACATTTTAAGATTTTTTGTTCTGGTTCTGTAAAAAAATGCCACTGGTAATTTGATACGGCTTGCATTGAACCTGTAGTGTACTTTGGCTAGTGTAGTCCTTTTCACAATATTGATTCTTCCAGTCCAAGTACATGGTATATCTCTTCGTCTGTTTGTGTAATCTTTGATTTCTTTCATCAGTGTCTTATAGTTTTCTGAGTACAGGTTTTTACCTCCTTAGGTAGGTTTATTCCTAGGTATTTTATTGTTTTTGTTGCAATAGTGAATGGGATTGTTTCCTTAATTTCCCTTTCTGATATTTTATTGTTAGTGTATAGGAATGCAAGGGATTTCTTTGCATTAATTTTGTATCCTGCAGCTTCACCAAATTCATTGATTAGCTCTAGTAGCTTTCTGGAGTCATCTTTTAGATTATCTATGTATAGTATCATGTCATCTGCAAACAGTGACAGTTTTACTTCTTCTCTTCCAATTTGGATTCCTTTTATTTCTTTTTCTTCTCTGAGTGCTGTGGCTAGGACTTCCAAAACTATGTTGAATAATAGTGGTGAGAGTAGACATCCTTGTGTTGTTCCTGATCTTAGAGGAAATGCTTTCAGTTTTTCACCACTGAGAATGATGTTTGCTGTGGGTTTGTCATATATGGACTTTATTATGTTGAGGTAGTGTCCCTCTATGCCCACTTGCTGGAGAGTTTTAATCATAAATGGGTGTTGAATTTTGTCAAAAGATTTTTCTGCATCTATTGAGATGACCATATGGTTTTTATTCTTCAGTTTGTTAATATGGTATATCAAATTGATTGATTTGCCTAGATTGAAGAATGCTTTCATCCCGGGGATAAATCCCACTTGATCATGGTATATGAACCTTTTAATGTGTTGTTGGATTCTGTTTGCTAGTATTTTGTTGAGGATTTTGCATCTATAGTCATCAGTGATATTCATCTGTAATTTTCTTTTTTTGTAGTATCTTTGGTTTTGGTATCGGGGTGATGGTAGCTTCATAAAATGAGTTTGGGAGTTTTCCTTCCTCTGCAGTTTTTTGGAAGAGTTTGAGAAGGATAGGTATTAGCTCTTCCCTAAATGTTTGATAGAATTCACCTGTGAAGCCGTCTGGTCCTGGACATTTGTTTGTTGGAAGATTTTTAATCATAGTTTCAGTTTCATTACTGTGATTGGTCTGTTCATAATTTCTATTTCTTCCTTGTCAGTCTTGGAAGGTTATATACCTTTCTAAGAATTTTTCCATTTCTTCCAGGTTGTCCATTTTATTGGTATAGAATTGCCTGTGGTAGTCTCTTATGATGCATTGTATTTCTGCAGTGTCCATGGTAACGTCTCCTTTTTCATTTCTAATTTTACTGATTTGAGTCCTCTCCCTCTTTTTCTTGATGAGTCTGGCTAAAGGTTTATCAATTTTGTTTATCTTCTCAAAGAACCAGCTTTTAGTTTTATTGATCTTTGCTATTGTTTTCTTTGTTTATATTTCTTTTATTTCTGCTCTGATCTTTATGATTTCTTTCCTTCTACTAACTTTGGGTTTTGTTTGTTCTTCTGTCTCTAGTTCCTTTAGATGTAAGGTTAGATTGTTTATTTGAGATTTTTCTTGTTTCTTGAGGTAGGATTACATTGCCATAAACTTCCCTCTTAGAACTGCTTTTGCTGCATCTCAGAGGTTTTGGATCATCGTGTTTTTGTTTTCTTTTGTCTGTAGGTATTTTTTGATTTCTTCAGTGATCTCTTGGTTAGTTATTAATGTATTGTTTAGCCTCCATGTGTTTGTGTTTTTTACATTTTTTTCTCTGTAATTTATTTCTAATCTCATAGCATTGTGGTTGGAAAAGATGCTTGATTTCAATTTTCTTAAATTTACCAAGGCTTGATTTGTGACCCAAGATGTGATCTATCCTGGAGAATATTCCTTAGGCCCTTGAGAAGAAAGTGTAATCTGCTGTTTTTGGATGGAATGTCCTGTAAATATCACTTCAATCTGTCTGGTCTGTTGTGTCATTTAAAGCTTGTGTTTCCTTATTAATTTTCTGTCTGGATGATCTGTCCATTGGTGTAAGTGAGGTTTTAAAGTCCCCCACTATTATTGTGTTACTGTCAATTTCCTCTTTTATAGCTGTTAGCATTTGCCTTATGTATTGAGGTGCTCCTATGTTGGGTGTATATATATTTATAATAGTTATATGTTCTTCTTGGATTGATCCCGTGATCATTGTGTAGTGTCCTTCTGTGTCTCTTGTAACATTCTTCTTTTTAAAGTCTATTTTATCTAAAATGAGTACTGCTACTCCAGCTTTCTTTTGATTTCCATTTGCATGGAGTATCTTTTTCCCTCCCCTCATTTTCAGTCTGTATGTGTCCCTAGGTCTGAAGTGGGTCTCTTGTAGACAGCATATATATGGGTCTTGTTTTTGTATCCATTCAGCGATCCTGTGTCTTTTGGCTGGAGCATTTAATCCATTCACATTTAAGGTAATTATTGATATGTATGTTCCTATTACCATTTTCTTAATTATTTTGGGTTTGTTTTTGTAGGTCCTTTTCTTCTCTTGTGTTTCCCACTTAGAGAACTTACTTTAGCATTTGTTGTAGAGCTGGTTTGGTGGTGCTGAATTCTCTTAGCTTTTCCTTTTCTGTAAAGCTTTTGATTTCTCTGTCAAATCTGAATGAGATCTTTGCCGGGTAGAGTAATCTTAGTTGTAAGTTCTTCCCTTTCATCCCTTTAAATATATTGTGCCACTCCTTTCTGGCTTGTAGACTTTCTGCTGAGAAATCAGCTGTTAACCTTACGGGAGTTCCCGTGTATGTTATTTTTTGTTTTTCCCTTGTTGCTTTTAATAATTTTTCTTTGTCTTTAATTTTTGTCCATTTGATTACTATGTGTCTCGTTGTGTTTCTCCTTGGGTTTCTGCTGCCTGGGACTCTCTGTGCTTCCTATTTCTTTTCCCATGTTAGGGAAATTTTCAACTATAATCTGTTCTAATATTTTCTTGGGTCCTTTCCCTCTCTCTTCTCCTTCTGGGACCCCTATAATTCTAATGTTGATGAGTTTAATGTTGTCCCAGAGGTCTCTTAAGTTGTCTTCATTTCTTTTCATTCTTTTTTCTTTATTCTGTTCTGTGGCAGTGTATTCCACCATTCTGTCTTCCAGGTCACGTATCCATTCTTCTGCCTCAGTTATTCTGCTATTGATTACTTCTGGTGTATTTTTCATTTCAGTTATTGTATTGTTCATCTCTGTTTGTTTGTTCTGTAATTCTTCTAGGTGTTTGTTCTTTAATTCTTCTAGGTCTTTGTTAAACATTTCTTGGGTCTTCTCGATCTTTGCCTCCATTCTTTGTCCAAGGTTCAGGATCATCTTCACTACCATTATTCTGAATTCTTTTTCTGGAAAGTTGTGTATCTCCACTTCATTTACTTGTTTTTCTAGGGTTTTATCTTTTCCTTCATCTGGTACATAGTCCTCTGTCTTTTGATTTTGTCTGTCTTTCTGTGTATGTGGTTTATGTTCCACAGGCTTCAGGATTGTAGTTCTTCTTGCTTCTGCTGTCTGCCCTCTCATGGATGAGGCTATCTAAGAGGCTTGTTCAAGGTTCCTGATGGGAGGACTGGTGGTGGGTAGAGCTGGGTGTTGCTGTGGTGGGCAGAGCTCAGTAGAAGTTTAACCTGCTTGTCTGCTGATGGGTGGGGCTGAGTTCCCTCTCTGTTGGTTGTTTGGCCTGAGGTGACTCAGTACTGGAGCCTAGAGGCTCTTTGCTGGGGCTAATGGTGGACTCTGGGAAGGGTCAGGCCAAGGAGTACTTCGTAGAACTTTTGCTGCCAGTGTCCTTATCCCCATGGTGAGCCACAGCCACCCCCCGCCTCTGCAGGAGACCCTCCAACACTAGCAGGTAGGTCTGGTTCAGTCTCCTATGGGGTCACTGCTCCTTCACTTGGGTCCTCATGCACACACTGCTTTGTGTGTGCCCTCCAAGAGTGGAGTCCCTGTTTCCCCCAGTCTTGTCAAAGTCCTGAAATCAAATCCCATTAGCCTTCAAAGTCTGATTCTCTGGCAATTCCTCCTCCTGTTGCCAGACCCCCAGGTTGGGAAGCCTGATGTGGGGCTCAGAGCCTTCACTCCAGTGGGTGGACTTTTGTGGTATAAGTGTTCTCCTGTTTATGAGTCACCCACCCAGCGGTTATGAGATTTTATTTTACTGTGATTGCACCCCTCCTACCATCTTATTGCAGCTTCTCCTTTATCTTTGGATGTGGGGTATCTTTTTTGGTGAGTTCCAGTGTCTTCCTGTCGATGATTGTTCAGCAGTTAGTTGTGATTCTGGTGCTCTCACAAGAGGAAGTGAGTGCACGTCCTTCTACTCTGCCATCTTCTCAGGAAATTTTTAGAAGACATCCACTTTACAACATAATAGTAACTGTTTTTCGCCTCCCCACTGCCCTGCCAAGGGGAGAGGGCAGGTGGGCGGACTGGCGGCGCTGTGTGCTCTGAATTTTTCTAATATTGCCATAATCACCAAATGCCTCTTAAAAGGTAATATAGGCTTTGTTTGCTCTGTAGGGATTCAGGTGCTATATAAGTTCTTTAATCAAAGAAGGATAACTTTCTTTCCTATAGGAAAGAAAAACATTTTATTCAAGTTTCTACAATTTATGAAAAAACACAAGTACTGGAAAATATTTCAATGTCCCCAGTATGGATTGTCCCCGAAGGCAAAAGTTTAATCAGTTAGCCCAGAAGTGATACAGTAGGAAATGTGTAAAATCTAGACTATGTAGAAGGATGAATTAACAAAGTAGAAGGGGACCACATATTAAGGGCATTCTTAGTTTTAACAAGAAAGTTATTTAGCAAGGCTGGACATTAGTTTTTCATTTGTAAAATAGGCAACAAAATATTACCTACTCCACAGGATTGTTGTGAGGAGTAAATAAGTAAAACACTTAGAAAAGTGCCTGACAAATATTAAGTACTCAATAAATTTTAGTATTATTCAAATTTAGTATTATTTTCATACTAAAATAATATACTAGTGTGCTGGAGAAAAGAACAATCAAATTTTAAAATTACATACTATTTGTATAATTATTCAGTGGAGTGTTCTGCAGCTGTTAAATTCATGGGCTTGTTTTTTATGAAAAGAAAAAATACTTATGGTATGATACTAAGAAAAAAAGCACCATATACAAAACCAACTGTTGAATGATCTCAACTTTGCTTTAAGAAGGAATGTATATAATTTTGTGAAGATTTCAAGAAGATAAATAAAAAATACTGTGTATATCTGAGTCGTACATTATGGGTGATTTTAAATTTCTTCTTTATGTTTTTGCTTATGGACTTTACTCATCCATTAAGAAAATATTGCACCATAAGGCAAAACCACATTATGTTATATACAAGAAAAGTATTTTAAAATGTGATTCAGAAAGATTGAAAATAAAAGCATGCAAAAAGTATACTAGGATGTCCACAGAAAAACTTGTACACAAATATTCACTAGTCATAATAGGTAAAAAGTAGAAACCAAAATGTCCATCACATGAGGAATAGATAAACAAAATGTGGTATATCCATACAATGTAATATTGACAATTAAAAAAATGTATCATGAACTTTGAAAACATCATGCTAAGCTAGTAACAAATGACCACATTGTTGTCTGAGCCCCTATATAGGAAATGTACAGAATAGACAAATCAACAGAGATTAAAAAGTAGATCAGTGGTTACCTAGGGCTGGAGGCTTTGGAGAAAATGGGGAGTAACTGCTCATGAATACAGAGCAGTACTTTTTGGGGTGAAGAAAATGTTCTAAATTCGAATGTGGTGATGATTGCATAATTCTGTCAATAAACTAGAAAACCATTGAACTGTATAATTTAAATGGGTGAATTTTATGGTATGTGAATTATATCTCAATAAAGCTGCTTAATACTAGGAAAATAACAAGAAAAAATTAGGAGACACAATAGAAGTAGCATGAAAAAGGAATGTTAGGCTAAAATTTATTAAATGAGACAAAACAAACGTTATCATTCTAATAGATACAAAATGCAGTGACAGTTGTGAATGTCTATGTACCAAATAACCCAAAACAGTTTTCCTAAAGCAGAAATTTAAAAGACAAGAGATTTAAGAGATAAAAGGAAAATAATCAGAACATTAGCATTCATGACCACCTTTCAGTTCAACATAGATCATCACATAGACACCAAAAATATGTGTGGATATAGAAATGTGTATGTATATGTATACACATACACTTTTACTTTGAAATAGAGAATATATCATCTTTTGAAGTGCCCCAATGAACATTCTCTGAACTTGATTATAAAATGTTCACAAAGAAAATCTCAGAATAGTCCCTAAAGAATAAATAGTATATAATGCAATAAACTAGAAATTAACAAGAACAACAAAACCCTGCCCCAATGTGGAAATTTTAAAAAAACAAAACAAACCCCAAGAAATCTCTTTTAAACAATTTCTCAATCAAGCAGAAAATGCGACCAAGCTAAAATTATAAGATTTCCAGAAAACAATGATAATGAAAATACTAGATGTCAGAAACTATGGGATATAGCTAAAGCAGTGCTTGTAGGAAAATTTGGACCCTTAATTATCTCAGTAAAGAAAGAATGAAAATCAATGTACTAAATACTTAACTCAAAAAATTCAAGAAAAGAAAAATATATCTATACACATTAATAATAGTATGTATTTGCATAAAGAAATTAAAAAAACAAAACATAAGAAACAAATAAAAGTGATTAGAGATGGACACAGGCAGGGGCATGGGATGAATAAAAATTGAGAGGGAAACTTTATATGTCATTTGTGATGTTTTGTGTCTTAAACTATGTGAATGCATAATTTATTCAGAAGTTTAAGGAAATTTAAAAAGTTTGTGTTATTAGTCTTTTTTATTTCAGGAAAATATTTTTATGTAAAAACTCTAACAAGACAACTATGATGAATAGCTAGTTAATAGATCTGAGAGAGGAATTCTTGAGAGGTGGAAAGGGCTGTACTTTTTAAGAAACATCCTTTTTGGGACTTAACCTGGTGGCACAGTGGATAGGAATCCGCCTTCCAATGCAGGGGACGCAGGTTTGATCCCTGGTCTGGGAAGATCCCACATGCTGTGGAGCAACTAAGCCCGTGTGCCACAACTACTGAGCCTGCGCTCTAGTGCCCGCAAGCCACAACTACTGAAGCCTGCTTGCCGCAGTACAGATTGGAACTTCTAATGTTTACCATATAGTAAATTCTATGGGATGTTTTAGGTGTTGAGTCAGGGGGAGAAGGTTGCATGGTTAAGCTGGTTTGGGAAATACTGAGTTAAAACCATTTTCCACTGAAGGACTTGTCAGAGCCTTCAATGTGCTTATATGCATATGAATTTCAATGAAGGGATATTGATTATGGTTTTCCCTAAACTTATTTAACCAGTAACCCTTTCTCTACCCTCTTCCTTCCCACTTCCTCTACATGTCTTGAGACTTGGATGATCTGAAGAATGTACTTTCAAAAATACCATCTAAAAGTATTTGTTTGGGAACTTCAGGCTTCTTAGCATTTGAAGCTCATGCATGTAACAAAGATGAGAGCAACTTTTGAGTTAAATTAAAGAGCCTCTAAAAGGAAAGCTCATAGTGAATTAAAAACCCGTAGTGAATTTTGTTTTAAGTTAATGAACAAAGTAACATTTCCTTTATTGAGAGCGAATATGATAAAAGGACCAGAAAAAAAGTTGATATGGCAGAACTGTGACATCAAGAACATTTGAATTCGGGGACATATTAATGACATTCACGCCCCCATAAAAAGGTAAATTAAAAACATCTGGGGCAGAGGAATATACTGGCAGAACTATCAGGAAACATCACAATAGGGAATGGAGCACAGAATACCAAATGGAACATATGTAGGAGACTTTGTGCCCTTCCTTTTTAAATTTTAAATTAGAGCAACTCCACTTTATAAGGAAACAGAGAATTGGGCCCAAATTATAAGCAAGTAGTGGTTGCAACTTTAAAGAATTTTGTTATTTATTGATTGACAAAATAATCATGGAGTCGGGGGTTTACTTTTTGCTCTGCAGGTACCAGCGAAGTGATTCTGGACTTCGTAAATAACGAAGGTAAATAACGTAATGTTATTTACCGTTATTTCACAAGGTTCAGGGTCAGTGAAGTAGTGAATGTGATTCTCTGTGCTACATAGTAGGAGCTTATTAAATTTAATTGTAACTCTGTGTCTCCTTGAGTACATAAAAGTAGGTTAGGGTATTTTAAAACTTCTATTTCATTTTCTAATTTTATGGGATATTACAAGAAGTTGCTAAGGACTAATAGTTTAAACGGAACAGTTTTGTCACTGATAGACATGTTGGTCAGTAGATAACATCTCTGAAGGATTATTACCATCAAAAGAAGAAAATATAGTTTTGGTTTTTTAATCCCTAGTTAAAGTAAGATCCAGGTGTTTGAAATAAAAGATCATCTTGATTTAGGGAGAGTCCTCTGGGAGGGAGGCTGAGACAGATGGCTGCAGTGGGTTTTGAGGACTGATGGATTAAAGCAGTAGTTCTCAAACTTAAGTAACCATAAGAATCTACTAGGGAACTTGTTAGAAAAATACAGATTTATAGACCATAGCCCCAGAACTCTTGAGTGGAGGCGGGAAATTCCATTTTTACCAATAAACACCTCAGATGTTTTTTTATGCAGATAGATCTTTGATCACACTTTGAAAAAACTGAGCTATAGCCCATATAAAACTGTCATAATAATGGTGAAATAAGATACAGTAATGATGTACAAGTGAAAGGACGGTTTTTAGAAAATTTATTAATATTTTTACATATTTGATCACCATGTTAAATTCTTTGAAATAGTTTTCTTATGCTACTCATCTATTTATTGATTTATGTATTTCTCATTGAAACATGTATACTTAAATTTTGTGTAGCATTTATAGATATTTAAATTTATGCTTATGAAGGGAGATTATTCTGATAATGATTTATTGCTTTGGGGAAGTCTCGTTGCAATAGAATTTCCCAAAGGCTCCAGGTTCTTGAGCAAGTTCCCTCATTTATTCAGAACACATTTATCAGGGATTCAGTATGTGCCGGGCACTGTTTTAATTATTGCAGAATATAACAATGACCATATTAGAAAGGAAGAGAAAATAAGCTAAATGAATAAAATATATACTCTGTTAGATGGTGATAAGCGCTATGGAGAAAAATAAAAGCAGAAGGGAGCTAGGAGTGCTGAGATAGGTATGCCATTTTAAGCAGGGTGCTGAGAGAAGAACTCACTGAGAAAGTGACATTTGAGGAAGACCTAAAGTAGCTAGGAAGCAAGTCATACAGGTAACAGGGGAAGAGTGTTCCAGGTTGATGGAGCATCATGGGCAAAGACCCTGAGCCATGAGCATGTGTCCTGTGTTCCAGGGACAGCCAGGAACCCAGTGTGGCTGGAGAGGTGTGAGCAAGGGGAATGTAGTAGTAGTGGGATATGTTCAGAGAATTAATGAGAAGGGAGGTTAGGGAATTAAAGGATGGGAGGGGGCAGATAATTTATGGTCTTGGGAATTTTTCAAGTTAAAATAGCGATCCTAAAATAAACAGAAAGCATTGCATCATTCTGAGTGGGTTTTAATAATCTGGTTTGCCACACAAGATCGTTACTGCAATAAAATAATTTTCAAGGGCACATAAAATGTCTTATTCCTCTTTGAAAATCTAGTGCCTGCAAAGTAAGCATTTAATAAATATTTTGTTGAGCTGAATTTCTGAAATGGATTGTCAGAAATGCAGTTTGGGATTGAGATCTCCACATGAAGACTTTTTAGAAGAAATTATTTACAAGTTGATTTTGAAAATAAATGCCAAAGTTCAGTCAAGTTTTGATAATCATTTCTTGATGTGAACTCCTGGTCCTCAGATGAGTTAATTCAAGGCCTGCACAACCACAAAAACATTCCTTTTGGGTAAAAGATATGCCTTTCCCTTAGTAATTTTTTTAAACATTGTGCTTATTTTAGTTTTTATATTATGTATTGTACCCATTCTACCAAACAGCATGTTTATGATCACTCAGGTTTGTTTTTTTTTTAAGTCTGGAACTTAAAAAATTGTAAAGAAATCAGAGCTTAATTTTGAGTTTCTAAATCTTACTGAACTTGATGAATGGGTTAGTTGAGGGACCTATGTAACTTTATTGATTTTGCTGTTTGAGACAGTTCAAATAATGGACTGTTAGATATTGCCTGAAGCCGATGGAAAGCCATTGGGTTATATTCATGAGAGTATCATTCTTAGATTTAGAATTTAAAAGTATCATTCTGCCACCTGTGTGAAGAATGGATAGTATTCAAGATGGGGGACAGGAGGCCAGAACAATGAGACTATTGCAATTGTTTAGGAAAAAGATGAACAGGGCTAAAGGTAGTGGAGCTGAAGAAGAAGGGAGAGACTCAAGAGTTAAGGAGGTAGAATTGAGAGGTCTTGGTAACTGAATGCATATGTGTTTGTGTGTGTGCATGGGGGGGAATGTGGGTGGAGATCAGGCTAGGAAGAGTAAGGAGTATAGGATGAGTCTCGGGTTTCCAGGTAGTTCCAGTTTGCCACTTTACCAGTTTGTCTCCATTTGTATGCAGTTTCATAAATGTCCTGGAATTATTAGCATTTACAGTTCAATTCAGTGAAAAATAAATGAAAAACAGGAAAACTGTAACCACTTAGTAGCTAAAGACAATCAAGTTTCAGAATTGAGTGCAGCTTTCATCCTAAAACTCCTAAAAACTGTTTTTAAAATTATCAGCATTAATTGTAATCTTAGTTTTTTTCTCTTTAACTAGGACATGGGTCTGGAAATAAATCTTCCTTTGGGCTGTTCATCAGGGTAATAGTACACCAGGGAACGTAGAGGACTTAAAATCTAGTTCTTTCCTTGAGTCAAAAGGCTACACAGGAACCCACCCGGCTCTGAAGCTCTTCATTTGATCACAGCCTTCATGCATCATTTCTGGTGTTGTGTGCACATTGAAGAGAAAGAGAGCCAAAATCAAACAGTCTTAACAAAGAATTTCAGCAGTCACACTAGGAGTATGCAGAGGACCATCGTCTGCCCTCAGATGCATACCCAGAATTTGCATTGACGTCAGTACTTATTGCTCACACGCATCCAAGGGCAGGATCTGGCCCTTAGAAATTAAATTAAATAATTCCCTGTGTGGGATGCCAGAAAGTATCATAGATCTGCGGAGAGGGACAAGCTACAAACCATGAAAGGGAACTTTTTCTGTGGTAATGTCAACATTGATGGATTAAGATGGCCCAGGGATGCAAAATATGGGCCTGGCTCATTACTGTTTAAGTTTACAAATATTTATGATCTGTAAATGTGTTTTCAAGAGTATGTATGAGTTTTCAAACGTGCAGGAAACGGCTCTAGTGAAGTTTTGATCCTTTGCCTGTTGTATGCTTTTAAATACAATGAAATTAAAATTCTAAACCCAAACATTCCAAATTCATTCTCATTTTATAATTGAATTGGAATAATACAGAGAAAGAAAACTAACCATTCTCCAAACTAGTGCTACATTTCATCTGTTGTTAGATGTATTTTCTACAATGAAGTTGTCTAGAGTTCGAGAATTGCAAAGGATCTTTTGGACTCTGGGAACAAAATGGGAAAATGGTACTCTGCATGGAAAATGGGAAACTGGTATTCTGCGTGATCTTCTGATTTGCAGGTTGGTTGGAGATTGAGCTCTCGTCAGTACTCAGGAGAGAAATTGTCCTTTTTTTTACGTAGTAGTAAATAGAAGGGAGTTTTCATTTTGTGATACAGATACAAAATGTGGAAAACACATTTGTTCTTTGAATGAAGGATTAGATTAGGATAATTTGTTTTCTGTAAGAAATTCAATTCAAATATGTACAGAGGTCACCATTTAAGCTCTTCAGATGAAAGTACTCTTGTATATTACTGTATTTAAGCTGTTTAATGCTGATTAATAATAATTCCTTTTCCCCAAATCTTCCATTCAGTTAAAGAAACATTTTTTGTGTGACTCCTTTAGGCCAGTCGCAGGGCTGGTACTCTGGGCTGAAAACCCAGTTCCAGCTATCCAGGTACTTAGCATCTGTTGATGGGGCATACACAATACACTATGCACAGAAGGCAAATGTGGTAAGTTCTATAATAGACATATAAACAAAATTCCAGGACAGAATAAAGTGGAAGGGGAAAAGTTCAATTTGCCTGCTATTTTGGAAGGGCCTCAAGTAACTCTGATCTTCTGTGATGCACTTTGAAAGTAAGTGTGGTTTTCACTGATGACAGAGGTGTGGATAGGATAATGAGAACAGTGTTCCAGGTGGAGTGATAAGCCTGAAAAAATAATTATATGAGTGCTTGATGTGAGTATCAGGGAACAGTGAGGCATCTTGTGTGGTTAGAACATAGGGTGTATTGAGTAGTTATAATAGAGATGAAGTAGTTGGGACCAACCTTTGACCCCTGAATGCCAAGCTGAGGAATTTGGATTTTGCTATGAAAGCACTTCACATTTCTTAGTGTTTTTTTTCCAATCTCAGTCCATATCAGGATAAAATTCCAGTCATTTCTCTTAATAAAAATATTTCAGATGTTATCTTTAAGCCTCTTTTACTCAATCCAGTTTATATTTTCTCTTTTTCTTTTAATATTTTAATAAATGTGATTCTCTACCCATTCAGGAAAGTTTTAATATTGAATAAACAGGTTTATGAACCAGGATGATGGATATCATAGAAGGGATTCAAGGTGAAAACAGTGATGTGAAAATCTCTGGGTGAGAAAAAGAGACGCATGATGCAAGTAGAAACAGATTTCAGCTCTTATCTTCTCATTTTAGAGATGGTGTAGATTACTAGCACAGGCATGCGACTAAGCTCCAGCCTGGCATACTGTGGTGCTGGGAAATAACCTTGGGCCTCTGTGTTAGCCCCAGTGCACACACTTGGACAAATTACTCCACTTCTCTGGGCTTCATGTTCCTTATTTTGAAAATGAGGAGTTGGTCTAAATATTCTCCAGGATCCTTTTCTCTGCTATGATTCAATACTGAACAGTCATGTAGCAGTCTGTGTGTATATATATATATATGTAGACACATATGTATACACATATACATATATGTATACATATACATATATGTATACATATACATATATACACATATACATATATGTATATACATATATATATAATGGTTGTTTTAAGTTTCTGGTCTCTTAATTTCAAATGCAGTTCCCATTTCCTGCATTTGTACTCTCCTCACGTTGCTGGTTTTGAATCATATTTGTGTGTGGATGATTTCCTACTTTTACTGTATGTTTACCTTTACTGGTGAGCTTTCCCATTTGTGATTTTCTTGTTTCTAGTTGTGTTCTCTCTCTCTCTCTCTCTTTTTGCCCCCCTCCTAGAGATGTTCCTTTAGCATTTGGTTCAAAGCTGGTGTGGTGGTGCTGAATTCTCTTAGCTTTTGCTTGTCTGTAAGGCTTTGATTCTCTGTCAAATCTGAATGAGAGCCTTGCTGGGTAGAGTATTCTTTGTTGTAGGTTTTTCCATTTCATCACTTGAAATATATCATGCCACTCCCTTCTGGCCTGCAGAGTTTCTGCTGAAATCAACTTACATCCTTATGGGGATCCCTTGTATGTTATTTGTTGCTTTTCCCTTGTTGCTTTTAATATTTTTTCCTTGTATTTAAGTTTTGTTAATTTCATTAATGCGTGTTTTGGCGTGTTCCTCCTTGGGTTTATCCTGTTTGGGACTCTCTGTGCTTTCTGGACTTGGGTGACTATTTCCTTTCCCATGTTAGGGAAGTTTTTGACTATAATCTCTTCACATATTTTCAGACCCTTTCTCTCTCTCTTCTTCTTCTTCTGGGACCCCTATAATGTGAATTTTGGTGTGCTTAATGCTGTCCCAGAGGTCTCTGAGACTGTCCCCATTTCTTTTCATTCTTTTTTCTTTATTCTGTTATGTGGCAGTGATTTCCACCACTCTGTCTTCTAGCTCACTTATTCGTTCTTCTGCCTCAGTTATTCTGCTATTGATTCCTTCTAGTGTATTTTTCATTGCAGTTATTGTGTTGTCCATCTTTGTTCTTTAAATCTTCTATCTCTTTGTTAAACATTTCTTGTATCTTCTCAGTCTGTGCCTCCATTCTTTTTCCAAGATTTTGGATCATCTTTACTATCATTATTCTGAATTCTTTTTCAGGTAGATTGCCTATCTCCTCTTCATTT
Organism: Leucopleurus acutus; assembly: GCF_964270905.1. Classification (NCBI taxonomy): domain Eukaryota; kingdom Metazoa; phylum Chordata; class Mammalia; order Artiodactyla; family Delphinidae; genus Leucopleurus; species Leucopleurus acutus. The sequence continues at coordinate 28,954,215 of NC_139156.1, forward strand.
AGTTGTTCTTGTAGGTTTTTTATCTTGCTCCTTCATCTGCAACATATTTCTCTGTCATCTCATTTTGTCTAACCTATGGTGTTTGTGGTCTCCTTTCTGCAGGCTGCAGGATTGTAGTTCCTCTTGCTTCTGGTGTCTGTCCCCTGGTGGGTGAGGTTAGTCCAGGGACTTGTGCAGGTTTCCTGGTGGAATGGACTGGTGCCTGCCCTCTAGTGGGTGGAGCTGAGTCTTGTCCCTCTGGTGGGCAGGGCCACGTCAAGGGTTTGTTTTGGGATGGCTGTGAGCTTAGTACAACTTTAGGCAGCATGTCTGCTGTGTTCCTGTCTTGCTGGTTGTTTGGCCTGAGGCATTCCAGCCATGTATCCTGCAGGCTGTTGGGTGGGGCTGGGTCTTGGTGCTGAAATGGGGACCCCCGGGAGAGCTCATGCTGATTAATATTCCGTGGGCCCTCCACTACCAGTGTCCTTGCCCCCACAGTGAGCTACAGCCAACCCCTGCCTCCCCAGGAGACCCTCCAAGACCCCTAGATAGGTCTAGCCCAGGTTCCTATGGAAGTACTGCTTTTTGCTGGCTTCCAGTGCATGTGAGACCTTGTGTGCCCTAAGAGTGGAGTATCTGTTTCCCCAGCCCTGTGAAGCTCCTGTACTCTAGCCCCACTAGCCTTCAAAGCTAAATGCTGTAGGGTTCTTCTTCCCAATGCCAGACCCTCAGACTGTCTTGGAGGGCTATTTTTATGTGGGAACATCTCTGTGTAGCCTGCGTGGGTTTAATTATTTTTTTTTTATTTGATGTGAGGGCAGTTTTTAGTATGGATGACTGTCACCTCTTACCTCAGTGTATGCTGGCCATTATCCCCTTGATAGTGGGTTTGACTGGTATTGTGGTGAGCTGAGCCTGCCCTCCTACAATGTTGGTGGGAATGTAGATTGGTACAGCCGCTATGGAGAACAGTATGGAGTTTCCCTAAAAAACTAAAAATGGAGCTACCATATGATCCAGAAATTCCACTCCTGGGCATATATCTGGAGGAGACCATAATTTGAAAAGATACATGCGCCCCAGTGTTCATTGCGGCACTATTTACAACAGCCAGGACATGGAAGCAACCTAAATGTCCATTGACAGAGGAATGGATAAAGAAGATGTGGTACATATATACAATGGAATATTACTCAGCCATAAAAAGAATGAAATAATGCCCTTTGCAGCAACATGGATGGACCTAGAGATTGTCATACTGAATGAAGTAAGTCAGGCAGAGAAAGAAAAATATCATATGATATAACTTATATGTGGAATCTAAAAAAAAATGATACAAATGGACTTATTTACAAAACAGAAATAGAGTATCAGATGTCAAAAACAAACTTATGTTTACCAGAGGGAAAAGGGGGAAGGAGGGATAAATTGGGAGGTTGGGATTGACATATACACACTACTATATGTAAAATAGATAACTAATAAGGGCCTACTGTATAGCACAGGGAACTCTAGTCCATACTCTGTGATGGCCTATATGGGAAAAGAATCTAAAAAAAGAGTGGCTATATGTATATGTATAACTGATTCACTTTGCTGTACACCTGAGGCTAACACCACACTGTAAATCAACTATACTCCAATAAAGATTAAAAAAAAAAGTACTGAGCAGTCAAGGCTGCACCTAGCAAGAAAGAACCCCTTCTTGGATTTTTCTTTGCTGCTGTGGGCAGTGCTGAGGCACATTAGGATTTCACTGTGGATGCACTCACAGATCCCTGCCTCTGGCCTGCTCTGCTCCCTCCCTTTGTCTCATACCATACAGGCCAGGAAGGGTGGTGGAGGAGATGGGAATGAGACATCATAGAGAGATGATGTACTAGACATAGAGGGGAAAGTTGGTAGTCAAGGTGTACTTTGAGCTGGAGGTATGAAGGATATGGACTGGTAGAGGGAGAACTACAAAATAGTTCTGATATTTCTCACTGCTGAGTATGTTCCTTTTTAATGTACCTTCTGTGTGTCAGGCAATATTGACAGGGGCTGGTGGTGGGGGACAGTTTGTCCATTGGCTTGTTTTTGCAGATTCTACTCTCTTAACTTCTTTGGATACAATCTGCTGGCAACCAAAGGCATGCATTTATAAGAGGTGCTATCTCTGCGGTTACCAGTTTTTTGTTTTTGTTTTTAGAATTTTAGTCCTTGAGAGATAAAATTCAAATGGTTGGCCTCATTCAAATCAGTTTCTAACCAGTGGAGCCAACCTGCCCAGCAAAAGTGGTTCCCCAGGGAGGCTTAGTTTTGGCTTGTTTGCAGAAATATCTAACTTTAAAAATAACTCCCTAAGTAAAAGGGAAAACCCATGCCCTGTGAACATTTGGATCCTTCTTCTGTGAGGACCTTTGACCTACCTGGGAACTAATGGGCACCAAGTGGTTTGTTAGTGAAAGGGGCCAATACATATTTGCATAGAAAAAAGGCCACTTTATATCTTAATTTCCTCTAGCATTTTCCATATGGTGAAAAAAGCCTGAAATCATTGTCATTGTCCTTAGTTCTTTGGAATTAAAAATATGGACTTCAGTGCTCTTAAAAGCACTGGTTACCAAGAAAAGCAAATGCTTCTCTGTGGCATTCTGTTGACATTCTAGAAACATTACTCTGCTTAGTATTTATTTCAGGATGAGGAGGAATCGAGTTTTATGGTCCTCTCTGCAAAGGGCATAAGCCAAACAAATCTCAGACTTCTGACCTGGCTGTGAATGGCAGCCTTTTCCCAATAGCTGTACCTTATGTTTCAGATTGAAGATAGGGTGACCAGGCCTGAAATGACTGTTGGGAGAAAACCTTGAGCAATTATTTTTAAAAAAAAACTTTTGCACATTCCCATACAGCTTTGCAGATTTTCCGTTCAGACTTGCAGATGAACAATGCCTTCTGGATCACAGGCATTTTTCAGCCTTTCACAAATGTTCTTATTGTCTTTGTTATTTTTCTTTCCAGAAAAAGAAAAAAATGTTTTTCATTATTGACCCCAAAAGCATATTTTTTGGAGAAAAAGAAACTCAGGGTCCCTCCCAACAAACACCTCTTTCCAAGAGAAATGAATGACAAGATAGTTGAGAAGGGGTGGAGGGCTTTTCACTGCCTTCTGCATTGCCCATAGTGCACCCAGGAATAGTGTTGTCTGGATTGAGAAAGAAAAGATCTTTACTGCTTTTTAGTGTTCTCTGTGCCCTGGGTCTATGTATCTTTGCAGTCTTTGTTCTTCTCATACTCTGTGAAACTGTATTGTCCCTCATGTATGAGGCCTTTGTGAGTTCCTGAACCTAGGCATATTTAAAACCAAGACTTCTTCTCTCTTCCCTTCACCCTCTTTATCCTTCAAGCTTAGGCAGGAAACCTGGAGTACCATGTCATATTAAAAATAAAGAGGTGAAATAAATGAAAGTTTGCTGTAAATTGTGAAATGCTATTTAAATGTAAGATCTTATTAAAAATTTAATGTAGGGTTTAAAAAAAATCTCCTAGACATATTATGTGATTTACTTTAAGTACTTGGAAATGCCCTATTTTTCACAGTTGCTTTTTATTCAGAAATTCTAATAGCGACCTTGAAGTTATCTAGTTCACACTTTCCTTTGGCCAGAAATCCACTTAAATAATCTTAGAAAGATGGATCCTCTTTTCATCAAAGCCTGTAGAGTAGAAGAATCCATATCTCTTTTGGCAGCTTTTGCCAGTGCTTCACATCCCTTGAGATATGAATTCTTATCTTCAGTCTGAGGACCTTCTGCTCTAAACTGAAGGCTGTTTCTTTTGTCCCATTACAGTGGAAACAAGACAACCACTCACCATTATTAATGTAATATTCTTTTACATTCTAGAAGACTCAGCTTCTCTGGATGAAATATATCTATTTTCTTTTAGATTTTCGATATAGTGGCTGTTTCCAAAACTTTATTCTTCCAAACATGTTCTCAATCTCCCAAATCTTATTTTAATTGCAGAGCCCCAAAGTAGAGATCTCTAATTAAAGTCATGATCAGTGCTGGAAGATTAATTTATTTCTTTGCTGTTCTTTCATATGTGTTTCTATGTATAACAATCATATATATATATATATATATTTTGCTACCAACTGATATAATGTAGTTTCTGACATTCAGATATTTTTCTATTTTTCATGTTAAGGTCTTAGGATCTGGGAAAATATGAACTTTGAGGTTCCTAGGAAATAGGGCGGAAGTAATGATATAACTAATAGTATTTACACTCCTGTGAATTCATTTTTTAAATTCATTCAACAAATAATATGTATTTAGTGTGTGCCAGGCACTAGAAATTTAGCAATAGACAAAGATGGAAAATATCTCTGCCTTCCTGGAACCAACATTCTAGTCAATAATTTCTCACCCCTCAACTTTTTCAGTTGAAATTTGTATGGGCTAAGAATATAGCTGAGACTGGATATGTAACATGGGTGATAGCAAGTCACCTGCTCGGCTATAATACAGAATATAATACAGAATAGCTAAGGAAGCAATGTCAGTTCAACTGATTGCCCAATATTCAGGAGCTTAACTGGAGTGTTCAGCCTTAGCAAAGACATTAAATAGGCTGTGCAGTAATTCTTTAGTTTGCAGAATGATAGGCCCTGTTATTGTTTCTAGTCTTCTGAAGGGCTGTGGGAGAAGGATTAACCATGGCCTTTAGGGTCTAGGGTCTTATGAAATATGATTGGTACAATTTAAAAGGAGACATGCTTTAGTTCACTATATGGAAGGGCTTTGTAATAAAGCTGTCTGAAAATGAATGGGTAACTTTGAGAGATTGTATTATCAACATCGTTTTTTTTTTTTTTTTTGGCGGTACGCGGGCCTCTCACTGCTGTGGCCTCTCCTGCTGCGGAGCACAGGCTCCGGACGCACAGGCTCAGCAGCCATGGCTCACGGGCCTAGCCGCTCCGCGGCATGTGGGATCTTCCCGGACCAGGGCACCAACCCATGTCCCCTGCATCGGCAGGCGGACTCTCAACCACTGCGCCACCAGGGAAGCCCATCATCATTGTTTTTTTAAGTAGAATAGTACTCTCGTAGCTACTTATTGAATGACTGATATGTCCAGGTAGTGTACTAAGAGGCATTAAAGGCATTCTTTTAAATCTTCAAACCATCCTGTGAAGTATCATTATCCCTATTTTACAGTGAGGAACATGAGACTTACAGATTTTGTGATTTCCCCATTCTGCATCTAGGCTACATGGCTGATGGTGATGTTGTAGGGAGATTGAAGCAGTACATGGGAGGAGGTAGACCACTATTCATATTTATATTGTACAATATGAGTTTTAAATGCAAGTATAAGAGCATTTAACTTGTAAGCAGAACCACAGATAGTATATGATTTGTATTTCATAGCTCATATATGTATATGTATTTTGGTCTTACTGCAACAATGGAAATTCTGTGCAGTCCATCTCTACAGTTTTTCCTTCACTTTCTGATAATGCACACATTCTACCAACATTCTCTACCTTTGGCTTACTGATGAATAAGGAAGAACTAAAAGGAAAAAGAACTGTAGGTTGTCCTATCTTTCCCTTTCTTTCCATGTCATCATTTTCATTGTAAGTGGTTGTATGTTAATACAGGGAAGGAATATGAGAAAGAAAGGATAAAATAAGCTTCCTTTGTTAGAGTTTCTTAGAATGCCACCTCCTTCTTCCTGCATTCAAAGCAGGTTCTGGTTTGAATGAAAAGTATGACTTCTCAAGGCTGTTCGTGCCTCCACTTAACTCTATCGTAGATGTAACATGATTACTCTGGACTCACTTTGAGTCTCCCTGAATTCCCACATGTTGTGGGTCCATCTGGGTTCTGTACTTGTAGAGCAACATGAAGGCTATATGTGGGGTGGCAAGGGATGGAGAGAGTTAGGGGTGGTGTGTGTGGGTTACACATATTGTGCTCTACTTGTGCACATACTGCATTGTCCCATGGACTTCACTTATAAAACACAAGTTCAAAGATAAAATTATTAAGAATTGGGAAGAGTAGAGGTTAAACCAACCATAAGGCCCTCTGAGTATGGGCCCTTTGTGACTGTTTAGGTTGCATGCCTGTGAAGCTAGTCCCGGATTCTTCACTCGCATTTATGATTCCTGGAATGGGATGACTCAGAGGTTGAACTCAGTGGGGACTGTTGACTGAAAGCACGTACATGTGGCTTCTCAATGTGAATTAGGTTTCTCCCAACATGGCTGTTGGGTACCAAGTGGTAGAGTCCTTAGAGGGACCTCTCAGAGGACAAATATTCCAAAAGAACCAGGTGAAAACTTTTTGGCCTTTACTGACCTCATCTTGGGTATCACATATCACTTCTGCCCTACTCTATTGGTAGAAGCAGTCAAAAGACTCCTCTGATTCAGGGTAAGGGACATAGAGTCTGCTTATTGATGGAAAGAGTGTCAACAAATTTGGGATCATGTTTTAAAACTGCTTCAGTGCTTAAAATTATCAGGTGCTCAGGTGTTTAATACTCTCCTTTTTTCTCTCCTCTCTGTTCCCATTTCTTCCCATCTAGGTCTTTCTCTTTCTTCACCTCTTCTCCTTCTTTTATTTACTCTCATTGCACCACACTTTCTCTTATCGTTGAATAGGAGAAAACAATCAGAGAGTTGGAGAGAATCATGAAAGTGGGTGAGAAACTAAGAACAAGAGAGAAAATGGGATTAGCACTTACCTCTCCGTTTAGCTATGTGAATTTCCAGCAGTATTTTAAAATTCCAGACACGCAGATTATTTCCCTTCACTTCATCTCAGTCCCACCTTCATTTCAAGAAAGGTTGGTGGTTACACACATTTCAATTTCGTACCATTTATTTCTCATCTTTTTGCCTTTGAATATAAGTACTTCTGCTATCCCTGGCCTTGTGTTCTCTGCATTTCACTTCTCTCTCAGGTCTAATTACATTTCTTAAATCTTCTAGAATTCAAGCAACGTGGCTTCAAATATTCTGTAACTAGCATTATATAAAAGAGATAGAAACTTATTCTAAGTAAACTGAAGCAAGATGTGACTACAAGAGGAATTTTGGCCTATAAATGTGAAAAAAATCTCATTGTACATTCTAAAAGAATGCATTTGGCAAGAACATGGACTTCAGTGGAAACTGATAGAGCTGGTTTGTATAAAGCATCTTTAACCCATCTGCCACTTGAATGATGGCTTCTGACTCAGTCTCCATATTTCAAAGGATACCACTTGAGTATTGCCTTGAAAGCAGCACTCATAAAACAGCACTTTGATTTGCTAAATGGAACTAAATCAGAAACATGTAGTCTTGGCATCACTCAGATTTACGAAACGATTGAGCAGTATCAGGATAATGCCAAGTAAAACAATGTGATGGACTCTAAACATTATTTTCTCACATACCTAAGAGTACTTGGTTCCAGGCTCTCCAGAATCAATGCCAAAGATACCCTCTCTCTGACAGAATCTATGGCTGTAAGAAGAAAATGTATCATGGTGTTTGTCCCAAAAGCCATTATTTTCCACATGCGATAGGCCCAGTTTTTATTGTTTACTAGGTAATTAAGAAGCAACAAAAGCATTTCATCTTGGATTATTGTTTTTTTTGGCCAAGATAGTTCAAACTAGGTACATTAAAGTTGTGTTCCATAAGGTACATTAGGCTAACAACTTAAAATCCCAATGAAATTTTTTTCCAATAAGAAATTATCTTTTATCTCAGCAACCTTAGACAAGTATTTTCATTTTTGCTATATTTAGATAATTACAATATCATGTCCTTACCATTTTGTATTTCACTTTTCCCATGGATTATAACAGTGAGAAAGAACGTTAGCTTTGGAGCCAGACAGATATGGATTCAAATCTTGGCTCTATCATGTACAATCTCTATGGGTATGGTCAAGTTGTTTATCTACTTTGGTCCTCAGTTTGTTTATCTATAAAATGAAGATGACAACTGACACCCAAATATAACGCTAATTCCACATGCCTAGTCTCTATGTAGTATTCTATTCAAAGAAATAGCAATTTAGCAGAAAATTGTGACCAAAAGTAATTAAGATATTTAGTCTTTAAAATACAAAATAAAAAATTTAATGGTTTATTGATATAAGTAAACAATTGATATACAATAAACTGCACATATTTAAAGCATAAAAGTTAATAAATTTTAACATTTATATACACCCATGAAGTCATCACCACAATCAAGATAATGAATACATCTATGTTCCCCCGAAGTTTCCTCATGCTCCTTTGTAATACCTTCCTTTCGCCCCACCCTGGCTCGCCCATACCTAGGCAACCACTGACCTGTTTTCTGTCATCATACATCAGACTGCAGTTTTAAAAATTTTATATAAATGGAATCATACAGGATGTACTGATTTTTGTTGGCTTCTTTCATTCAACATATTGTTTTGAGATTCACCCATGTTACCTTCCACTAGTATTATTGTATGGAAATTCTAATTGCTCCACATCCTCTTCAATACTTGGTCTGGTCAGTCTTTGTAATTTTAGGCATTCTAATAGATAGGTAGTGGTATCTCACTGTGGTTTTAATTTGCATTTTCCTAATGAAAAATGGTGTTGAGCATATGATTATTTGCCACCAGCATATCATTTTTGGAGAAGTATATGTTCAAATATTTTGCCCACTTAAAAAATTGGATTGTTTATTTATTATTGAGATTTGAGGGTTTTTTACATATTTTAGATAAAACTCCTTTAGCAGATACGTGATTTGCAAATATTTTGTCTCAGTCTGTTGCTTTCTTTATATTCTCTGGACAGTGTCTTCCAAAGAGCAAAAGTTCTTGATTTTGATGAAGTCCAGTTTATCATTTTTTTCCTTTCATGGGCCATGATTTTGGTGTTTGTTACATTCTTAATGCACAGAAAAACTTAAAAAAAAGTCTTTAGACATCTCTCTCTAAATTGCTCTGGACAAAAGTACTGAAAAACCTTGTTCTGTACTTCCCCAAATTGCCTCAATACCTTGATATGCAGATTCTTTTGTTTCTTTGCCTCTACCCCACTTTCCCTGTCTTTATTATGGACAAAATGTCCCAATCTTATTTGTCCAAGTAAGCATAGATTTTTTTCCAGTTTACCAAATAAAAAGCTTCTACAGTTACAGTAGTTGCAGTGTCTACCTAACCCTCTTTAGATGAGAACAAACATGGAGAATGTGAGCATTATATGAGAAGATACATGACAGCGCTGAGTACTAAGTGAATGCTTGATAAGGCTATCATTATCATTACCATTTTATGCTAATTTAGCTAAAGACTTTTCAGTATCACAACTGTGAAGCTGAGTATTGGTACTATATACCTATAACTATGGTGTACATATAATAAATGTACACATAAGAAGGAAGGAAAGAAAAAGTTCTTTTTTTGGAACATACTCTTAAATATAAGTTTTTTTAAAAAATTGGAAAATCACTTATTTCCCATAGATTTAGTAACCTTACATATGAGATGTCACCTAAACCAATAAGAATGTCCAAAATCTATAAAGTGATTGAGAACTGAGAGGTCCAGCTCTGGTGACTTGATCCCAATATTGCCCTGCAAGCCAAAATATTTCAGTTACTAACTTTTCAGGGCAGAGACAGGAAAAAAAGTTTTCTTTTGACCTTTTTAGGTAGCTATTCTCAATTTCCCCATGAGATAGCCTTAAATATTTAAAGGACTTTTGAGATCCAGGCTGGTTCTAGAGCTTTCTTAAGATGTTCTTGGATGACATTTCTAGCTTCTCAGATGGCCTTAAAAATCCATCCAAAACCCAGAGGTATCAGAACTAACTGAGGTCTGTGATCTTGGGTTCTTTTCAGACCAGGTTTATAGAGTACTCTCAGGGGAACACTAGCCTCATACAATCAGTTGGGAATTATTCCCTCCTCCTACATTTTCTGGAAGAGTTTGTGAAGGATTGGTATTATTTATTCCTAAATCTTTAAAAGAATTCATCAGTAAATCATTTGGATCTGGTCTTTTCTTTCAGTAAAAAAATTTTAATTACTAATTTAGTGTCTTTACTCATTTATAAGTCTATTCAGATTTTCTCTTCTCAAGTCAGTTTTGATCATTTGTGTATTTCTAGGAATTTGTTCATTTCATCTAAGTTGTCTAATTTGTTGACATAAAATTGTTCATAATACTCCCTTATAATTCTTTTGATTTCTATAGGATCAGTGGTGGTGTGTTCTTTTTCATTCCTGATTTTGGTGATCTGTCTTCTCGTTTTTTTTCTTAGTGGGTCTTGCTAAAAGTTTGATAGTTGTTTACCTTTTATGAGGAACATATTCTGGGTTTTTATTTTGGTTTTATTTATTTTCTCTGTTGCTTTTCTATTTTCTATTTAGTTGATTTGCAGTCTAAATTTTATTATTTCTTTTCTTTGCTTTGTGGTTGAGTTTACTCTTCATTTTCTAGGTTCTTAAGGTAGAAGCTTAAGTTATTGATTTGAGATCTTTTTTCTAGCAGAGGCATTTAAAGTTATAAATTCCTAAGTATTGCTTAGTTGAAAGTGGACAAATTCATTGCTCGCTATTTTTTACTTCAGAAGATATAGTAGCCGTTTTTAATCTTGGTTTGGCAGAGACTATCCAGATATTTGTTCTGTTTGGACATTGGGGTTGGATATTTACTGCTCTGCAAAATCCACTATCTTTAGGGGCATATACACTGTTGCTGGGAATTCTGTTTTGTCCCAAACATTTGTCCTCCAGAGAAAGTCTTCAAAGCCATTTCTCCAGCTGTCTTCCTATACCTATTCACTTTCTGCCCTGCATTTGTGATTTTCTGTAACTTCTCATTTTACTAGTTCAGTTGTTTGCCATGATAATTCGAAGCTGAAGAGAGGAGAGGAAGTGAGGGATATAGTGTTCCAAATGATGAAAGGAACTGGAAGTTAGAAGACTTGAATTTTGTTCCCAACTTCCCAACTTCACTAGTCACCAGGGTCAGACATTTATTTTGGATGGATGGGGTGACATGATTTCAGAGGTGTCAAGAAGGCATTCTTCATACATTCATTCCTTCTTCCCACCCATTTTTGTCTGGTTGATGCCCCCTACTCTTAAATCCTTGGCTTAGATATTTCTTCCAGAATTTCCCCACCCTTTGCACTTGGTGAGACCTCCCATCTTACAACATCATGTCTTAAATCTATCATAGCAGTTACCACACTTCAGTGTAGCTGCTTGTTTATTTGTTTTCCATGTTTTCTGAGGACAGGGCCCATCAATTTGGTTCACATTGTATACAGTACCTGGCAATACTGGGTACTCAAGTCAAACTTTAAAAATCAGTTTCTGAAATTTAGCAATTACAGCCTAATTTCTTTGTATGTTTTTCACTCATCAATGTAAATTTGTTTTTCAGATCCTTTCCTGAAAGCAGGCTTTGCTGGGAGGGAGCTTGGGGTGCCTTGGGAAGCAGCACCACAGAACTGGGCACAGAAAGGGGTAAAGGGCACACTAAAGGTTCCATTTGCCTCTGAGCTTAACATGGTTTATTGGAATTCTTGTTTTTTGATAAATTTGCAACATTTTTATATTTTATAAATATAAAATATATTTTATATTTATATATTTTATATTTTTTGCAACATTTATATATTTTTATATTTATAAATATAAAAATATATTTTTTTAATATTTTGCAACATTTTTATATTACCTTCAATGATGAAATGGAAGGTGCGTGTGTTTGCTTATCTAACAAAACTGAGCTGGTGATCTTGTTGTATCTGGTGATCAGATAAATATATTCAAATTTAAAATGATCTGACAAACTGAGAAGAGGGAAGATATTAAAAGAAGGGAATTTCAATTTGGGGTAATTACTTTAGAAGACAAGTAGGTCAGAGATGGCATCATGTTCTAGGAATAATATTAATGTCTGTAATATGCTTTAAGCATGAGAATAATAGTAAAAAATATAAGAATTGCTAAAATTTACAAGGACATTTTTCTCTGATTATACCCTTTTTAAAGAGAACTATAATTCTGTACTTTAAACCTAGAGTTACTACATTTTTAAGCAGATGGAATGCTTGACAACTTTTGTTTTCTTGACTTGAAAATAATTTTAAGTAAGAAATTTGGGTAAGAAATAATAACATTACATGTTTGTATATCACCTTAAATTCTTTTTGCTTGATAAAGTATAACTTAAGAATCATAACACCTATATGTTGCTTTCTAATCTGTAAAACATTTTCTTTTTTTGTCTTTAAAAATTATGGAAGAAGTTTATTTGGTTGGAGAAAATTATAGGATATACTTTCATATATTTATTATGTATAATATATATAAAGTATATATATTATATATAAATATATATAAAGTCTTTTCTCTATGTTCTCCAATCTCACTTCCTTGGAATGGATACCATCAACAGTGTGTAAACTTCTAGACCTTTTTCTAGTCACTGTTTATACATATTTACATATGTGTATATAACATATACAGCAAAGGAATAAATGTAAAACATATATATATATATGTGTGCACATTTATTCACAATTAGTTCACTATTCACAATTAGTATTCACAATTTAGTTATTTTAATGGACATCCTGGACATATATTTTTAAGAACTTATGACAGTGTTTGTTATTGATAGTTTACTAGCAGTATGATTGCCAGAGTAAAGGTTATTCACATTTTAAATATTACAGGCAAATTGTCTACCTACAAGGTTTTTCCTGTCTCCAGCTGTTTGAGAGTACCTTTTTCCCCCACACCCTTGCCAACACGGGTATTATTGATCTTTTTACCTTTTTTTCAAGTGGTAAAGTTGTATCTCCTTGTTTAGTTGGCAATTTCCTGATGTCTAACGAAGTTGAACATCTTGTGTTTCTTTTGTGAATTGTCTGTGAATGCCTTGCAATTTTTTTCTATGTGTGGGTCATTTGTAATTTTCATATTGATTTGTAGAAGTTTTAAATTATTGGGATATTAACATTTTTGTTAAATATTTGTAATGAATATTTTCTCTCAGTTCACCATTAATCTTTTAACTTTGTTTATAGTGTCTTACCAAAAATTCATTTAGATTTAGTCAAATATTCAAGATTTTCATATGTATTCTCATACAATCCTTAAAACAAATCTATAAAGGTAAGAAGCACTATCATCATTGTACACATGAGCTAGCTAAGATTCCTAGAGCTTAAGTGACTGGCCCAAGGAGGAAGGGATTACATTTAAGCCCATACTGCTAAAAAGGCACACCACAAGGGAAACTGTAGACGATGGGTGAATAGGCTAAGAAGCCACTGAACAAAGAAGTAGCCACAGAACAAACTGACTGCTCTTCAGGGCCCAGCCATTTGGGCAGCAATCTTTAAGAAGGCTATGCCTAAAGCAGCAGTAATAGTTTTGCAATGGCCTCTAGTTGGTTATGATGATACGAGGTGTTTTTAATTCCTTTGGCTTAGATTTGACACCCATTTCCCTTCCTCGACTCTCCTTGCCAACTTTGTTTTATGGCTCTTGGCTCAGGTCTTGGACATTAACTTTGCTTACTTCATAACTTCTGGCTCTGACCATTGGCTGTGCCTATGGACAGATTACTGGCTGCAATCTCAGTGGATCCCTAGGATTTTGCCCCTAGTTCCAGGCCATGGTGGTGTTACTGGGCTCTTAGATCTTTATATTAGTGAATGACAGAGAGATGGAGAGTTGCATTGGGGAAAATGCAACAGAAAATACTTTATTTCAAAATGCCCTCAAAATGTTTAATGAGGAAATTCAGCTACCAGATACCAAATATTAGTGAGGGAGTGGGGGTAGGTCGGAAGTGTGGTACATTTCATTCTTTTTTCTGACTGGAGAGAGCTCATTACAGGCAATTTACTCTCAGCATGGATTGAAGTCATACAAATTCTCCTTAATCATTCTGTCACCTGGTATTTGAGAGGAACAGGGGGACTAAAAGAAACTGGCATGCACCTCCTAGCCAATCTGAAATTTAGAAAGTAAAGTAAGTTATTGTCAAATAGAAAGCAAACTATGGAACATTGTGCATAGTATAATCCTATTGTTATAAAATGAAACGATACCTTAGGATATTAATATCAGTTAGGATTCTAACTCATAAGCAGTAAAATCCAACTCTGGCTAACTGAGGCAGAAAACCTCTTGATAGGTATTTTGGTGACAGATCGATAGAACTCCTGGAGCAATTTCTGCCCATTTCCCCTCCCCGTCCCATTACCACCATGAGCTTACTATAAGCATATACAATCACTCTCTCTCATACCCATCAATGGGAAAAAGGCAAAATTTTCACCCTAATACTTCCCAGCAGATGGAAGTTTCTATCATGTAAGTTAATTTTTGTTAACAAACATTTCTATTTGTTTAGATATTGTTTACATACAATGTCTCATTTAATCCTTACAACAACCCTATTTACAGATAGGGAGTGTGACACACAGAGTTTAAGTAGTTTGCCCAAGCTCACATCTAGTAAGTGGCAGAGCAGGGGACTGTAGAGTCTGCCCTCTTTACCTTCTTAACTGCTAGGCTGTGCTGCCTGTAATGGGTGAAAATATGGGAAAGGGTGAATGTTTTCTTTAACAATAGCTACCATTTATTATAGCTAGCATTTATTGCGTGTTTATTGTATTTCAGGACATGTACTACATACTTTACATGTAAAATATTACTTATCTTCACAACAGTCCTTTGTGGAGGCATTATTGTATCTGTTTTATGGATGTAAAACCTGAGGTTAGGGAGGTAAAGTAACTTGCTCAAGGCCATACGATCAGTAATGTCAATGATAGAATTGAAGCGTAGATCTGTGTGATGCCAGGACCTATAATATTAGCAGTTCTTTATACTGATAAAAAAAAAAAACATAAAACCTAGCTGCATTTAGTCTTCTAAGTATTGAACTTATACTGAAAGGCAACTTTCAGAAATTCCTAAGAGAGTAACAAGAATGGACACACATCACTTAAGGACTTGGTGTGGTACAATGGACAGCATACTGGACCATCTGGGAGATAGGATACTAGGGTTGGAAACTTAGGCCTGCCACCAACTCATTACGTGAATTTGTGTAAGTTAGTTTACCTCTTTGGTTTGAAGACTTATATATGAAATTAATGTATAGGATTAGATAATCTCAAAGGATCTAATATTCATTGATTATTACCACACATTGATTATAAAGAGGAGATACTCGGCTATCTTACAGTTTGGTTTTGCTTGGCTCTCCAGTTGGACATTATACTGTCTGGGTCCTTTTGGGGTTATTTTCCAACTGATGGACTCCCTTTGCCATGGGCAGGCAGATTTCCTTCCTATCCAAGCTCCCTTCCTGCATCACCCTGTCTCTGGTGTACCACCCTTCCCTTGAACATTTGGGTTTCATTTGTGCTGGGCTTTATGTGTAGGACTACTTTCTTCTGTAAACCATTACCCTAGTCCTCAGCCCTCTCTGAATTCCTAGATTATTTGTCATCTGTACCTCTTACCAGATACTCAGTTACCTTGAATTATTTATTATTATCCATGTTTGCATTTTCTCTAGAATTTTAAACACTACAAGCTCAAACTCTTAAATTCACATTTGACTTCCAACATAAAAGTATGTCCCCCAATGTATGCTGCTAGGACACTCATTTATGTCCATATTATTATTTTATTATGTCATTTATTTCTTATATTTTACTATATTTGTAATGTGTTCTCTTTTTCTTTGGCGATGGTCCTTATTTTTTTATCCATAGTTTTTTTGGGGGGTGGGGTGGTGGGTAGGGCATTTTTTACATTTCATTATTGCCTTTTCTGGAATTTTTCTAATTTTGTTCTTGTTAGACAGGAAGTATTTTTTAAATATATTTTGAGAGTGGGGTTTTTCCTCATATAATTTCTCTAAGCTTTCACTTTATTATATCTTTTGGGACTCCATATTGCTATACATTTTCATATATACTGAATTATGTGGAGTGATGTGGTTATTATATTACTGTTTTGTGTGTCTCTTATGCCTCTACAACTAGATGGTAAGTTTTTGAGGGCAGGACCATATCCTTAGTATCAGATCCTGACCTGATACCTTTATCTTGGAATGGTCCCTTCAGTGAAAACTCTGTGAAAAGTGCTATACCAAAACTTATAGTTATAAATGATAAACTGTTCTTGCCTATTTTTATTTGTACCCAGAAATTTTTCCTCTTTGAAAATGAATTTGTTATTCTCAGCAAATAAGTCTATAGTAGTAGAGATGCTAATTTATTTGGGTGGACATGTTAGTGTTTTCATTAAAAAGAGAGAGAGAAGAGAAAAGAAATGTACTGGTATCTATATTAACCTTTATTATCACCAAAGTAAAGCGCTAGTAGATACTTAAAAATGTTTGAGATTGTCAAGAAACTACCCTTTCTTGATACCAACAAGAATGAAAGAAGATGCATAAGAAGAATAGGCAAAGTAGAAAATTCTCGAAAGTTTAAAAGTGGAGAAGGAATTTATTTTAGATATACATTTATTTAGACCTCTGGCATGCTATACCTGAGAATGAAAAGTTTACCACAGCTACTCATGGTAGGATGTAACACTTCAATTTAAAAAAAAATCTACTCTGAGTAAGGAATCATGTGAGTTTCTTGCTGTAACCATTGCGCAGTCCTGGAACTGAACCTGGAATGATGGTCTTTATTGGTATTAAACAGGGATTGGCAAACTATGGCCTATGGGCCAAATTTGGCCCACTGACTGTTTTTGTGTGGTTTGCAAGCTAAGAATGGTTTTTATATTTTTAAATGGTTGAAAAAAATATCAAAAGAATAATATTTTGTGATATGTTAAAAGTATATGAAATCCAAAGTTTGGAATCCATAAATTGAAACAAAGCCATACTCATTCGTTCACATGTTGTCTATGGTTGTTTTTATTCTACAGTGGCAGAGTTGAGCAGTTGTGACAGCACCTGCATGATCCACAGAGCCTGAAATAATTTCTATCTGGCTTTTTACAGGAAAAGTTTGCTTTTATACTCCTGGTTTAAAGCAAGATAGAATAGGAGACTAAAAAAAAAGTTGGTTGGGGCAGAAACGAGGATAGAAGATAGAGGCATAATCCCTTTCCTCTACCTTTTATTCCTTCCTTTGCCCTTCCTGTTCCCCAGCAAGCTCTATCTCTTTCTTTCACCCTCCCTTCTCCCATGCACCTCACTTCTGTTTTCACAAACATACATGTTGTGAAAGAAAGAAAACCAAAGTCTTTCATTATTTTGAGGGTTTGCAGTTGCTCTTAATTTTTTAAATTATATTTTCCTTTACTGTTTTACATCTGGAGTTTGGACCATCTGGGAAAGAAAACTGGGGACCTCAGTATGTAGGCTCTCATTTGGCAACAGCTAAAAGTAGTGCTAAGACTAGTCAAGAGGAGTGAAAATGAAAATGAAGCTTTGTTGGCCTGTATTGAGAAATTTGGACCAGATCCTACAGTTGGAGCACCATTTTTGACCATCGTGCTGGGAATCCTGTTTTGTTCCACTGCACAGAAAACCTTTGGGGTTAAACTCCTACATTCAATTCTTTGTGGGGAAACAACAATGCAAAACTAGGGGCTCAATTTGGAGGAGAAGTTGAAACTGATTCAAACAAGGTTTCATTAACTAATTTGGGGAGAATTTAGAGCTGTTCTGAGCTATACAATTACTCCTTTTCTCATCTCCACTGGCAATCTGAGAATCAGATCACCTGGGGAAAGCAGATTTAAAAAATTCCAGATGGTGTGTGCGATGCTCCAGCTGTGGAGAATCTCTCCCAGTCAGGCAATCTGCCTTTCTGCCGGAACCCTCTAAAACTGTGCTGCCCATTTGTCATGCTTCTCCAATTGCAGCCTTCTGGATAGCTTCTCTTTGCCTTGTCTGATTCTTCCTTTCCAGTTTTTATCATCCCCCTCCATGAGCGAATGTAGTAACATCTCTTCATTGGCTATAAATCCATAGGAGAACCTGATATAAAATATGGTTTTGTGAAGGAAAATTGGAAAACATCTGTTTTTTACCCATAAGATTCAGTGTTCACTTGTCTCATATGATGACGTGACTGTTTGTGCATGTGTGAAAAAGAAAAGAAACAGGAAGAGCAGAGGGAAAGGCTAGCATGAGGGTGAGCAGGAAAGAATTCATGCACATGTTTTTGTAGCCAGCTGAGCAAATTAAGTTAATCTCCTTGTAAGCTTGATTAGAATCCTGGGTTAATGTTGGGAAAGGTCAGTCTCCCTGACTTGAATGACCTTGATGGGGCTACCAAAGAAGTGAGTGCTTGTGGATTGGTCCTGGATATTGTCTTGATGATAAGCTTTGTCTGGAGTTATTCCTAGCTTATGGTAGCAAGGCCTGAAAGCTTATGGGCATCTTTTGGGCTCCAGAGGGTTCAGGTGGGCTTTCCTTGGAAGTTGGACCCTGTGGAGAGATGAAGGGCAGAAGCAGATAGCAGATGAAACTCCATGTAGTTGGCTGCCTGCTGTCTTTGTTGTGTCTTTCTATAGTGAATATGCCTATCCTAATCTGTAGAATATTAGATGGGTAGATTTTGGAACCTTTCATTTTACCTATTTATAGTTTGATAACTGGGTTCAGGTAAGGTGCATGGGTCACTTGAGTTTTATTTTACTTGGTATAATACTTGGTACCTTTTCAAATCTAGATGGAAGATTACATAAATTGGCAGGAACTGAAATTCCTTTTTCCCTATTGTCACTTAAAAAATTGAAGTAAAATTTATATATCATAAAATGCAAAGGTCTTAAGTGTACAATTTGATTGGTTTTGATAAAAGTATACGTATGTGTAACCACCACCTTAAACAAGATCTGGAACTTTTCCATCATCCAGAAAGTCCCCTATTGTCCCTTTCCTGTCAATCCTCATCTCCCAAAGGCAACCATTGTTCTGATTTCTATCACCATGGATTATTTTGCTTGTTCTTGAACTTCATATGTACTCTTTTGTGTCTAGCTTTATAAGCTTAACATAATGTTTCCAATACTCATCCATGTTGTGTATATCAGTAGTTCATTTAAAAATTTTTCTGAGTTGTTTTCCATTGTATGAATATCCCACAATTTATGCTTTCTCCTGCTAATGAACTTTTAACTTGTTTTCAGTATTATAGAGCAGAAAGTTTTAATTTGGTAAGTTCAGCTTATCAAAATTTTCTTATATGATTAATGTTCTCTGTGTGCCATTTAAGAAATCTTTTGTCTACTCATAAGGCCACGAAAATTTTATTCCATGTTTTCTTTCAGACATTTTATAGTTTTAGCTTTTACACTGAGGTCTATGATCCATTTCACATTAATTAATTGTGTCAGGGAGAGGTTAATGTTCATTTTTCCTTATGTTTATCCAGTTATTTCATTAGCGTTTGTTGAAAACACTGTCCTTTCCCCACTTGATTATACATTTGAAGAGTTGGGTTGTTGGTCTGTAAATTTCTGTTTTTGTAATGACCTTGTCAGATTTTGGTATCAGAGTTAAGCTGGCTTATAAAATAAGGTGGAAGCATTCTTTGCTATTACTTGAATTTGTGTAATATTAAGTCTTCCTTGATTATTGATAGACTTTACCAGTGAACCCAGCTTGGCCTGGAGTTTTCTTTATATGAAATTTTTATTATAAATTTAGTTTCTTTAATACATATAGGACTATTCAGTTCTTTTATTTCTTCAGTCATTTTTGTTGTGTGTTTTAAAGGAATTTTTAAAAATTTTATTTAAGTTGTTGAATTTATTGGCATAATTTTTTTCTTAATATTACCTTATTAATGCCTGTAGGATCTGTAGTGATGCTTCTCTTTCATTCCTGATATTGTTAATTTGTGGGGGTTTATTTTCTCTTTTTTTCTTAGTTACTCTTGCTAGGTGTTTATTAGCTTTATTAATCCCTTAAAAGAAAAAACTTCTAGCTTTGCTAGTTTCCTCTATCATTTGCTGATTTTTACTCTGATCTGTATTATTTCTTTCTCATGACTTACTCTGGATTTAACTTGCTCTTCTTTCACTGGCTTCTTAAGGTGGAAACTTATAATTAATATTAAATCTTTCTCTTTTCTCTAATTTATGAATTTAAAACTATAAATTTCTCCTTCAAGCATTGTTTGCCTGCATTCCACAAATTTTGATGTGTCATTATTTTTCAGTTTGAAGTATTTTTTAATTTCTCTAGTGATTTCTTCCTTGATCAATGGGTTATTTAGAAATGTGTTATTTAAAGTCTAAATACTAAGAGATTTTCTAGATATCTCATTATTATTGATTTCTAACTTAATTTAATTTTTTTTGTTGGAGAACACATTGCATAAATTTTCAATCTTTTAGATTTACAGTTGGTGTTTCTCATTAAAATTGTCAAGTTTTGGGCCATTATTTCTTCAAATATTTTCTCTGCCCCAGTCTCCAGGACTCAATTATATGTATGTTAGATAATTTCATATTGTCCCAAAGATCCATGAGGCGCTATTAAATTTTTTCAAAAATTTCTTTCCTCCTTTGGATTGGACTGAGCATATATATATATATATATATATATATATTTTTTTTTTTTTTGCATTTTAAGACAAATACTCTTTTATTTCTGATAAACTGAATATACAATTATTGTTCCCTAGGCAACCAACGTTTGCTTAGAACTACAGTTTAATTTCACGTTAACAAAACACAGACAGTGAAAAGACAACAAATTGGATTATTTTTATTGCTCTGTCTTTAGGTTCACTGCTCTTTCTTCTACAATCTGTTCCTTAGCCCATCTAGTGAATTTTTTTTTTTTTTTTTTTTTTTGGTACGCAGGCCTCTCACTGTTGTGGCCTCTCGCGTTGCGGAGCACAGGCTCCGGACGCGCAGGCTCAGCGGCCATGGCTCACAGGCCCAGCTGCTCCGCGGCATGTGGGATCCTCCCGGACCGGGGCACGAACCCGTGTCCCCTGCATCGGCAGGCGGATTCTCAACCACTGTGCCACCAGGGAAGCCCTCATCTAGTGAATTTTTAATTTCAATTCTAAAATTTCTATTTGCCTCTTATTTATTTATTATTATTTTTTGCAGTTTCCATTTCTCTACTGAGGTTCCTTATCCATTAACTCATTAAAACTATATTTTCTTTTAACTCTTTACATATTTATAATAGGTGATTTAAAGTCTTTGTCTGCTAAGTTCAACATCTGGCCATTTCTGATCTGCTTTCTATTGATTACTTTTTGTTGTTGTCTATTTATTTTTGACTATGGATGACATTTTCTTTTTTTATGTATCTGGTGATTTTTAACTGAATACTGATACTGTGAATAAAAATACTGTAGTGTCTGGATCCTGTTATCTTTTTCTGAATAGTATTGATTCTTATTTTAACAGACAATTCAATTACTTGCTGGTCACCTTAAACTTTCGTAGATTTTGTTTTAGCTATTTTCAGATCTGTGGAAAGTCCAGGATGTTTCTCAAGCCCCTCTACCTTTGGAGGACTTGACTTTCAAACTCTTTCTCCCTTGTGGATCTTATTAGGACTTGGTTTCAGGCTTTGTTAGTGTGGATCTAGAGTAAGTCTTACACTAAAGCTTCGTTTTTACTCCTGTGGTGTGGCCTTCTGGTGTCTCAGCTGAATGCCAGGGATATTATCAAAGTATTAACAGGATCTCTCCACTCTGAAGCAGCCAGGAACTCTGCTTTTCCTCCAGCATTTCTTGTCCTCTAATATCCCTAGTTCCCTCTTAACTCCATAGTAATGGCTATCTGGTAAATCTTGTATGGTCTCACTCTGAACATGAACAGTCTCACCCTGGGTCAGAGATTTACACAGGACCTCCCACATGGACTCCTGAGGTCTCCTCTGCACAGCCATCCTTTCCTCTGTCACCTTGCCTCATAGATTACAGCTACCTCAACCAACCTGAACTCTGATTTCTGCCTCTCAGGTCAATGGAATCAATCAGTTTGAACTGTTCAGCCTCCAGTTCTCTGCACTGCAGTTGGGAAATTGTATACAGTTAGAGAGCTGGGTAGTCATGGGGCTTACCTAATGAATTTCCTTTCTCTCAAGGGTCTCAGTCATGTGCTGTCTGTTGTCCACTGCCTTAAAAAGGTTGCCTCAAATAGTTTGTTCAATTTTATAGCTGTTTATGTCGCGAGGGCTGATTTACTACCAGTTACTCCAACATAGCTGGAAGTGGAATTCTAGGCCCACAATTTTGCTGTTTGTTTTCTATTTGTCCTGCCTTTTTTCCCTTCTCCCTTTTATCTCTTTTCCTGTTTTCTTTTGGATTAATCAAAGTTTAAATGTTTCATTTTAATTCTTCTAATGACTTTCATTTTAATTCTTCTAATGACTTTCTAGCTATAACTTTGTATTATTTTTAAATGACTTTACTAGAGATTACAATGTGGATCTTTAATTTATCCCATCTTAGAGTTAATATAGTACAATTTGTAATAAAATGTAAAAGTTTGTAATACTACAATTCCATGTACAGCCCTATCCTTTTGTGATATTGTTGTTATATATTTTTACATCTACATATATTATAATCCCCATAATACAAAATTATAATTTTTTCATTAGGTAGTCAGTTTTTTTCTCTTTATTGTGGTAAAAAGCACATATAAAATTTATCATCTTTACTATTTTAAGTGTATAGTATAGTAGTATTACGTATATACAATCAGTTGTTTTTTCCAGAAATTAATAGAAGATGGAAAATATCATCTGTTAAAATTATCCACATATTTACCATTTCCACTCCTTTTTATTTCTCCTTGAATGTATAAATTTCCATCTGATGTAATTTTTCTTCTGCCAGATAATTTCTGTTAGCATGAAGTGTGTGCCCTTTTGAAGACAAATCCTCAAATTTTGTTCATATGAAAATATTTTTAATTATCCTTCATTTTTGAAGGATACTTTACCAAGCTATAGAATTCCAGGTTGATAGTTTTAAATTAAAAACATTTTTTTTTCGGTTTAAAAAAACTATTGTTCTACTTTCTTCTGGCCATCATTCTTTCTGTTGAAAAGTAAGCTTTCATTTGTATTATTCTTCCTTTACATGTAATGTTTCATTTTGCTGTGGCTGCTCTCAAGATTTTTTTATTACCTTTGTTTTCTGCTCTTTTACTCAGACGTGCCTAATATGGCTCTCTTTATGTTTTTCCTGACTTGGGTTAGGTGAACTTCTTGGATCTAAAAGTCAGTGTTTTTCCTCAAATTTGGGAATTTTTCATCCACTATATTTTAAAAAATTTCCCCACAATTTCATGCTTCTGAGATTCTTATTATACATATGTTCAACTATTTGATATTTTTCTGTGTAGATGCCTGAAACTCGTTAATTTTGTCTGATCTTTTATTCTCTGTGTTCTTCAGAGTTAATACTTTTTATTGCCCTGTTTTTCAAGTTCATGATCTTTCTGGGGATGCCTCCAATCTTTTGGTAAGCCCATCTTTTGAGTTTTTTAATTTCAGATATTGTACATTTCTAGAGTTTTCATTTGGTTCTTTTTTATAGTTTATATTTTTCTGCTTAAATGTTCCATCTTTTCATCCAATATGATCATCTTTTCCTCTAGTCCTTGATCATATTTATAATAGCAGCTTTAAAGTACTTGACTGCTGTGATTTATGTCAAAGAGTGTTCTTCCTATGTTTTCCTCTAAAAGTTTTATAGTGTCCAGTCTTACATTTAGGTCTTGGATTATTTTTATTGCTCTGTTTTTAGGTTCACTGCTCTTCTCATTTTGAGTTTATTTTTGTTTATGGTGTTAGGGAATATTCTATTTTCATTCTTTTACATGTAGCTGTCCGGTTTTCCCAGCACCACTTATTGAAGAGACTGTCTTTTCTCCATTGTATACCCTTGCCTCCTTTGTCATTGATTAGTTGACCATAGGTGTGTGGGTTTATCTTTGGGCTTTCTATCCTGTTCCATTGATCTATATTTCTGGTTTTGTTCCAGTACCATATCATCTTGATTACTGTAGCTTTGTAGTATAGTCTGAAGTCAGGGAGTCTGATTCCTCCAGCCCCATTTTTTTCTCAAGATTGCTTTGGCTCTTTGGGGTCTTTTGTGTCTCCACACAAATTTTAAGACTTTTTTTGTTCTAGTTCTGTGAAAAATGCCATTGGTAATTTGGTAGGGCTTGCATTGAATCTGTAGATTTCTTTGGGTAGTATTTTACAAAAATTTGCTTTGGGTAGTATATTAAAAAAATTAAGTACTTGACTGCTGATTCCAACACCTGCATCATTTTGGGATTTTATTGACTGCTTTTCTTTTTAACTATGGGTCACATTTTTTCTATTCCCATGTTTAGTAATTTTAAAATGGTATCTAGACATTATGTTTGATACATTATAAAGAATCTTGATTTTGTTCTCTTTCTCTGAATAGTTCTTTTTTTTGTTTTAATACAAGGAAACAGCTCAGTTATTGGCTGATTACCTTGAACTAGTGTAGACTTTGTTTTACACTTTGATAGAGCAGTTCTGTTTTACTTTTTCTTTTAATCTTAGGGTGAGACATAGTCTTTGCTCCTATTGCATTACTCCTTTCTGCAGTTTTACTGGAGAGTCCAGATGATTATCAAGCCTTTCTAAGTTGGCAAAATTCAAACTCAAAACACTCTCTCCTTGCATCAGACAGTAATTGAAATCTCTGCTCAGCCTTTTCAGCTTTCCAGTTGTCGCTTTCCAATGGACTTTTTGGAGTCTCACAGTTCAGTAATCAGTTTACACTTAGATTTTATACTTAAATTATAATTTTATTCTTAGAATTTATTCTTAGTTTTGAGGGCTCCCTCTTCTGTGGATTTTTATTCTCCTGGATTTCCTATTTCAATTTTCAGACTCTTTGTCAGCCTTAAACTCTGTGCCGTGGGGCTTTCTGCTCCATTATGCACAGACTGGAGAATGCCTTGAATAGATTATTGGGTAAATATTGTATATGGTTCTTTCATTTTCTGTCTCTGGACCAAGTCAATGTTGCATGGAACAAAAGGAGAATATTTTATTAAGCAATCAATTGTGCCAATAAACGCTTTGTTGTGGTGAGAAGCTCAGATGGCTCTTATGTGACTGGCCTGAGGAAACGATTGGCAATGATAGAATGGCACACTGTATCTCACTGGTAGCCAAATTAGGAACATCTCGTAACCACAGATCAGTAAACAACCTATATTACCAGGTCTTTTTTTTAAACAGGATTCCCTTGAAGAATATGTGCATTTCCCCTTGCTGTTTGGTTTAATAATCGGGGAAAGATACTTTACCTGGTGAGTTGCCTAGATAAGTGGATTTGTTAAACCTCACATACCTTGTGAAATACAATTTGTGTGTCTTCTTTCTGATTTGCATCATTCATGGGAAAGGGTTTCTCGTATGTTTGTCCACCATATTTTATTTTCTTCCTTCTGAGTATAGCCTTTTCCCTCCTATCCCACCTTTGCTTTGGAGAATGCTTCATGTCATTTATGTGGGACACTCAGTCTGCATGCTTGAGCTCCTTGCCTATTTTCCTGATCCACACCCCATCTTCCTCACCTAATGGATGGAAATGTGGCCCAGAATTGCCACAGTGATTGGTTCAAGTATGTCCAGGATATAAATAAGACCAAATAGAATTCTCCTCAGGATATTTCTGTTCAGGTTAGACCATTTGCTCCTAAGGCAAATATGGCATTTTGCTCACCATTGCACTCTCTGCATCTAGTACAGGCCTGGAACACTGTGAATGAATGTTGAATAGAATGACTGGCCTTTGGAAGAATTATGAAATGATTGTGACTTTGACTTTCCAAGACTGGATGCTTCTCTTCTTACCTGGTAACATCTCTCTAAGAAATAAGAGTCAGAAATTGGCAAACCTGTTCATCAAATGGACTTCATTAATATATCACTGGGGGCATGACTGTTAGAGAAGAAAATCCCAGAGGGAGTAAGTTTGAAGCTAGACCCTCATTTCCCCAGAGTAGTACAATTCTGATCTCTGAAACAGGAGTGTGTATGTGTGTGTGTGTGTGTGTGTGTGTGTGTGTGTTTGTGTGTGCGCGCGCGCATGGGTGCATGCACACGTGCATGTGTGTGTACACTGAAAGATGACCAGTAAGTTCATTCCTTTTCTTAGATATGTTCAAGTCTTTGTCCTCAACTCTGCACCCAGAATATTAAAGGATTCAGGAAGCTCTTTCTCTAGCAATACCTATTTCCAGTATATCAGTTCTGTATCTTGAACTTTGGGGAAGTGCCATTAGTGTTACTGAAATAACGTTTGTGAAGTAAGAGACCTGCAGGATATCACAGACTGGTTGGGGGGAGAATGATTTAGGAAATGAAAATGATGGCATCTGATTAAGATGTATTTGTTACTCTCACAACTATCTCCATTTTCCTGTTCTTCCTCCTTCTGTTCTCATGTTCTTAGTTTCTGGTGATTTCAGAGTTATAGCTCTCTTGGTAGGGATTTTTTTGAGAAATACTCTTACTATACTACTAGTTAAATAAGAGTAGACTTTTTGGGAAAATCTGGAAATAATTACCATACATATTGTTGTTTCATTGTGGAATTATTAAGTTCTAAACATCCATCATATTTATGGACATTTATAAAACAACCTGACTGTAAGTTGGAGAGGTTCATTGTCAACAAATTTAGACTCAACAAATGGTTAAGTGCCTATATAAAGTAACCAGTATGCCAGGACCTTTCACATATGTTATCTGGCATAATCATCGTAAAAACCTTTGTATGTGTGTGTGTGGGGGATGTTATTTATCCTTATAGAGAGGAATTTGACAAACTATTAAAATTAAAAATGAACATCGGGACTTCTGGTTTTCAGTCCTGTATGTAAGGAGCTTGGATGTTTTCACTTCATCCTAACAGGAAATAAAAAGCTGAACAAACTGAAAAATCAACTCTTCTTAGATCTGTCAGCAAAGTGAGGTCACTAAGCAAACTGTTGCTCTTATGCCTTATGCGTTATGGGTCATCTAACTTGGAATACACTCAAGTCTAACCCCCCAAAATCTGATATCCAAAAAATGAGTAACAATGTGAAAGCTGCTCCCTTAGAAGACACCTACAACAAACCTTTTAACAAATACTGGAAGAATAATAAATAACTTAATTAGCCTATTCACCATCAAAATTTCAGTGATTCTGGGAAGATAAAACTCAAAATCCACTGATGTTCTTGTCCCTGTGTAAGACTCGGAGCCCTCTCTTTTGGAAATGGCTTGCCAGCCTCCCAGTGGAATAGAAAGCTCTCATCATCTTCTGTTTTCCATCTTATTTTAAATCTTACTTAGATTGTATTAAGGGTCAGTGTGACATTCATTTCTCAAATCAGACTTTGCTAGTGCTCTTTATGAATCTTCAAAGTATGATTCTTGGAAAAATGCTACTAATTCAAGTTAAAAAATTCACTCCTTGGGTAATCCCAGAAGTGTTGGCAAGAATTCTTTATTAAATGAAAGTGAAATAATGATCAAGCTGAGAAAGAGCTTATTTTACATATTGTTTGGTAGAAAGTTAAATAATTCCTCATATTCCAACATTGGTTGGTGTCCTGACCTTTCCAAATATTCAACCTGTAAAGACATTTGAGAAGCCTAGGATTTACTCTCTCCTTCTCTTCAAAAATGATAGATTTTACTTGAATTTTTACAAATGGAGTCACAACTGCCTATTGCTGCAAAGGAGCAGCTGTCTGAGCAGGAACAGAGCTTGAGAAAACACTTTCTAGAGAGCTCTGGGACTTCCCATTGTCTTAGAGTTTTCAAGATCTTAAAATTTGTGAAGAAAATGAAAGTTTTATTTGTTTATTTGTTTTTAAATGAAGAGTCTACATCATGATAATCAGCTGTACCAGTTTGGAAAGAGCCCTTCCCAGTTTTCACTTAGCATGCTGCTGTACATATTTTCCTAATTCCTCACAGAAATGTCAGTGTTATCAAATAAGA
Source organism: Leucopleurus acutus (assembly GCF_964270905.1). Lineage (NCBI taxonomy): Eukaryota > Metazoa > Chordata > Mammalia > Artiodactyla > Delphinidae > Leucopleurus > Leucopleurus acutus. The sequence continues at coordinate 28,982,228 of NC_139156.1, forward strand.
AATGTAAAATTACCATTTAAAAATAAATAAGCAGTTGGTATTTTCAGAAGAATCATTTCCATGAAATTCCAAATTTATGAACTAATGCTAAGCATTTTCAAACCAGTTGTTTCAAGGATTTGAAGAATATTACTATTAAAATATTGGCCAGATGACCAGTGATAGAAGGTTATATAGTTTCAAACATTTTATTTTGGATCATGAGGGATTAAGAGCAATGGAATATCTTCTGTGAAATCAGAAGTAGAGCTAGGGTCGCAAAGAGCTTGGTGTTCTGGAAGGCCGTCATCAGAAATGGTAAGTTGAACATAGAATCCTGCCACCAAAGCCATGGGGCACATTACCTTCAAATTCCAACCCTAGGATTCTGCCTCATTCATGACTAGATTAATTACCAGGTTATCTCTGGTCAGCTAGCTTTTGGGGGGATGAGTGAAGATATTAAAGGAAGAGCCAAATAGTCCAGGAACTAGAGTTCCCAGCTTCTTCCTTATAGTTGCTTCATATTCTGATGGTTGAGTAGAGGCCCTGGCCAGTGGACTCTTAAAATTATATGGAGATGAAGCATTCCAATGTAAGGAAGTATAGCAGCATGTTAAAGTGGAAGTTTTTACTAAGGTATCAATATACAATAGATGTCACATGCTAAAGTAAAGTACCAGTCCAAGATGCAGAGGATAAATTTAAATTTTGCAGTGAGGGAATTAAGTCATATATATTTTAAAGTAATAGCCAGTTGTGAGCTAAATTGGTTTTTAAATTGGGATGTCTAGGTCAAAAGGTATGTGTATATTGATTTCATAAAATCAAGTTTGTTAAGATATAATTTACATGAAGCAAAAAATTATTTTGAGAAATGATTATAGTACATAGTGATGTAAACTACCACCACCACCAAGATACAGATTTCTATCACCCTAGAAATTTCTCTTCTGCCCCTTTGCAGTCAGTCTCCCTACCCCAGTCCTTAGCTCCCTCTGATCTGATATCTGTTCCTAAAGTCTTGCATTTTTCAGAATGTCATAGGAATGGAATAATGAAGTGTCTTCTTTCACTTAGCATAATGCTTTTTTGATATTCATCCATCTTATTGCATATGTCAGCCTTCCATTCCCTTTTATTGCTGGATAGTATTCCATTATATGGATATTCTACAATTTGTTTATCCATTCATCCATTGATGGACATTTGGTTTGTGTCCAGTTTTTTGAAATTACAAATAAAGTAAGTATAAACATTTGTTCTTGGATCTCTGTGTGGAGGTATGTTTTCATTTCTTCTATGTAGATACCTAGGAATGGAATTGCTTGAACATTTATTAAGTGTATGTTGACTTTTTAAGAAATTACCAAATTTTCCCAATGTGACTACATTTCACACTCCCACAAGCAGTGTACCAGAGTTCCAGTTTTTCCACATCATTGCCAAAATTGGTATTGTCAGTCTTTTTAATTACAGGCATACCTTCATATCATTGTGCTTCACTTTACTGCACTTCACAGTTACTGTGTTTTTTACAAATTGAAAGTTCATGGCAACCTTGTGTTGAGCAAGTTTATTGGTGCTGTTTTCCCAACAGCGTTTGCTCACTTCATGTCTCTGTGTCGCATTTTGGAAATTCTTGCAATATTTCAAACTTTTCACTATTATTATATTTGTTATGGTGATCTGTGATCAGTAATCTTTGAAGCTACTATTGTAATTGCTTTGGGGTGCCACAAACTGTGCCCATACAAAATGGCAGACTTAATTGATACATGTTTTGTGTGTTCTCATTGCTCCACTGACCAACTCTTTCTCTGGTCTCTCTCCCTCTTTTTGGGCCTCTCTGTTTCTTGAGATGTACCAATATTGAAATTAGGCCAATTAATAACCCTAAAATGGCCCCTAAGTGTTCAAGTGAAAGGAAGAGTCAGTCAATGCAGGAGACTTCATTGTCTTATTTTCAGAAATTACCCTAGCCATCCCAACCTTCAGCAGTCACCACCCTCATCAGTCAGCAGTCAGCAACACCAAGGCAAGACCCTCCACCAGGAAAAAGATTAAGAATTGCTGAAGGCTTACATGATGATTAGCATTTTTTTTAGCACTAAAGTATTTTTAATTAAGGTATGTACATTTTTTTTAGACATAATGCTATTACACAATTAATAGACTACAGTTTAGTGTAAACATAATTTTTATATGCATAGGGAAGTCAGAAAATTCATGTGACTTGCTTTAATGCGATATTTGCTTTATTGCAGTGGTCTGGAGCCAAATCTGCAGTATCTCTGAAATATGTCTGTATTGACATTGTAGTGGGTGTGAAGTGGTATCTCGTGGTTATTTACGCTTCCCTAGTGACTAATGATATTGTTCATCTTTTCACGTGCTTATTAGCCATTTGTATATGGCGAAATGTCCATTCAGATCTTTTGCTTGTATTCTGATTGGATTGTTCATGTTGCTATTGAGTTGTGAGAGTTCTTTATATATTTTGGGTACAAGTCCTTTATCAGATAAGTAATTTGCGAAAAATACCTTCTCCTAGTCTGTAACTTATTTTCCAAAATATTTTCTTAAATGTGTCTTTTTTTAAAAAATTGGAGTATAGTTGATTTACACTGCTGTATCATTTTCTGCTGTACAGCAAAGTGAATCAGCCATACGTATGCATATATCCCCTATTTTTGGATTTCCTTTTCATTTAGGTCACCACAGAGCACCGAGTAGAATTCCCTGTGCTATAGTGTATGCTCTCATTAGTTATCTATTTTATAAATAGTAGTGTATATATGTCAATCTCAATCTCCCAATTCATCCCACCACCTCCCCCTTTCCCCCTTGGTATCCATACATTGGTTCTCTACGTCTGTGCCTCTATTTCTGCTTTACAAATAAGATCATCTATACCATTTTTCTAGATTCCACATATATGTGTTAATATACGATATTTGTTTTTCTCTTTCTGACTTACTTCACCCTGCATGACAGTCTCTAGGTCTATCCATGTCTCTGCAAATGACCCAATTTTGTTCCTTTTTATGGCTGAGTAATATTCCATTGTATTATGTACCACATCTTCTTTATCCATTCCTCTGCTGATGGGACACTTAGGTTGCTTCCATGTCCTGGCTATTGTGAATAGTGCTGCAATAAACATTGGGGTGCATGTATCTTTTTGAATTATGGTTCTGTCTGAGTATATGCCCAGTAGTGGGAAAGCTGGGTCATATGGTAGTTCTGTTTTTAGTTTTTTAAGGAACCTCCATACTGTTCTCCCTGGTGGCTGTATCAATTTACATTCCCACCAACAGTACAAGAGTGTTCCCTTTTCTCCGCACCCTCTCCAGCATTTGTTGTTTGTAGATTTTCTGATGATGCCCATTCTAACTGGTGTGAGGTGATACCTTATTGTAGTTTTGATTTGCATTTCTTTAATAATTAGTGATGTTGAGCAGCTTTTCATGTGCCTCTTGGCCATCTGTATGTCTTCTTTGGTGAAATGTGTGATTAGGTCTTCTGCCCATTTTTTAATTGGGTTTTTTCTTTTTAATATTGAGCTGCATGAGCTGTTTATATATTATGGAGATTAATCCTCTGTCCATTGATTAGTTTGCAGATATTTTCTCCCATTCTGAGGGTGTCTTTTCTTCTTGTTTATAGTTTCCTTTGCTGTACAAAAGCTTTAAAGTTTCATTAGGTCCCATTTGTTTATTTTTGTTTTTATTTCCATTACTCTAGGAGGTGGGTCAAAAAAGACCTTGCTGTGATTTATGTCAAAGAGTGTTCTTCCTATGTTTTCCTCTAAGAGTTTTATAGTGCCTGGCCTTACATTTAGGTCTTTAATCCATTTGGAGTTTATTTTTGTGTATGGTGTTAGGGAATGTTCTAATTTCATTCTTTCACATGTAGCTGTCCAGTTTCCCAGCACCACTTATTGAAGAGACTGTCTTTTCTCCATTGTATATCCTTGCCTCCTTTGTTGTAGGTTAGAAGAACATAGGCACATGGGTTTATCTCTGGGCTTTCTATCCTGTTCCATTGATCTATATTTCTGTTTTTCTTCCAGTACCATATTGTCTTGATTACTGTAGCTTTGTAGTATAGTCTGAGGTCAGGGAGTCTGATTCCTCCAGCACGCTTTTTTTCCCTCAAGATTGCTTTAGCTATTCATGGTCTTTTGTATTTCCTTACAAATTGTAAAATTTTTTGTTCTAATTCTGTGAAAAATGCCACTGCCAATTTGATAGGGATTACATTGAATCTGTAGATAGCTTTGGGTAGTATAGTCATTTTCACAATGTTGATTCTTCAAATTCAAGACCATGGTATATCTCTCCATCTGTTTGTGTCATCTTAGATTTCTTTCATCGGTGTCTTATAGTTTTCTGAGTACAGGTATTTACCTCCTTAGGTAGGTTTATTCCTAGGTGTTTTATTCGTTTTGTTGCAATGGTGAATGGGACCGTTTCCTTAATTTCTCTTTCTGATCTTTCGTTGTTAGCATATAGCGATGCAAGAGATTTCTGTGCATTAATTTTGTATCCTGCAACTTTACCAAATTCATTGATTAGCTCTAGTAGTTTTCAGGTAAAGTCTTTAGGATCTTCTATGAATAGTGTCATGTCATCTACAAACAGTGACAGTTTTACTTCTTCTTTTCCAATTTGTATTCCTTTTATTTCTTTTTCTCTTAACATCTTTATTGGAGTATAATTGCTTTACAATGGTGTGTTAGTTTCTGCTTTACAACAAAGTGAGTCAGTTATACATATACATATGTTCCCATATCTCTTCCCTCTTGCATCTCCCTCCCTCCCACCCTCCCCATCCCACCCCTCTAGGTGGTCACAAACCAACGAGCTGATCTCCCTGTGCTATACGGCTGCTTCCCACTAGCTATCTATTTTACGTTTGGTAGTGTATATGTGACCATACCACTCACTTGATCACAGCTTACCCTTCCCCCTTCCCATATCCTCAAGTACATTCTCTAGCAGGTCTGCGTCCTTATTCCCGTCTTACCCTAGGTTCTTCATGATCATTTTTTTTCTTAGATTCCATATATATGTGTTAGCATACGGTATTTGTTTTTCCCTTTCTGACTTACTTCACCCTGTGTGATAGACTCTAGGTCCATCCACCTCACTACAAATAACTCAATTTCGTTTCTTTTTATGGCTGAGTAATATTCCATTGTATATATGTGCCACATCTTCCTTATCCATTCATCTGTTGGACACTTAGGTTGCTTCCATGTCCTGGCTATTGTAAATAGAGCTGCAGTGAACATTTGGGTACATAACTCTTTTTTTTTTTTTTTTTTTTTTTTTTGCGGTACGCGGGCCTCTCACTGTTGTGGGGTCTCCCGTTGTGGAGCACAGCCTCCAGAAACACACGCTCAGTGGCCATGGCTCACGGACCTAGCTGCTCCGCAGCATGTGGGATCTTCCTGGACCAGGACACGAACCTGTGTCCCCTGCAAAGGCAGACGGACTCTCAACCACTGCACCACCAGGGAAGCCTCATGACTCTTTTTGAATTATGTTTTTCTCAGCGTATATGCCCAGTAGTGGGATTGCTGGGTCATATGGTAGTTCTATTTGTAGGTTTTGTTTGTTTGTTTGGTTTTTTTTTGCGGTATGTGGGCCTCTCACTGCTGTGGCCTCTCCCATTGCGGAGCACAGGCTCCGGATGCGCAGGCTCAGCAGCCATGGCCCACGGGCCCAGCCGCTCTGTGGCATGCGTGATCCTTCCGGACCGGGGCACGAACCCGGTCCCCTGCATCGGCAGGCGGACTCCCAAACACTGCGCCACCAGGGAAGCCCTATTTGTAGGTTTTTAAGGCATTTCCATACTGTTCTCCATAGTGGCTGTATCAATTTACATTCCCACCAACAGTGCAAAAGTGTTCCCTTTTCTCCACACCCTCTCCAGCATTTATTGTTTCTAGATTTTTTGATGATGGCCATTCTGACCGGTGTGAGGTGATGTCTCATTGTAGTTTGATTTGCATTTCTCTAATGATTAGTGATGTTGAGCATTCTTTCATGTGTTTGTTGGCAATCTGTATATCTTCTTTGGGGAAATGTCTATTTAGGTCTTCTGCCCACTTTTGGATTGGGTTGTTTTTTTTTTTGTTATTGAGTTGCATGAGCTGATTGTAAATTTTGGAGATTTATCCTTTGTCAGTTGCTTCATTTGCAAATATTTTTTGCCATTCTGAGGGCTGTCTTTTGGTATTGTTTGTGGTTTCCTTTGCTGTGCAAAAGCTTTTAAGTTTCATTAGGTCCCATTTGTTTATTTTTGTTTTTATTTCCATTTCTCTAGGAGGTGGGTCAAAAGGGATCTTGCTGTGATTTATGTCATAGAGTGTTCTGCCTCTGTTTTCCTCTAAGACTTTGATGGTGTCTGGCCTTACATTTAGGTCTTTAATCCATTTTGAGCTGATTTTTGTGTATGGTGTTAGGGAGTGTCCTAATTTCATACTTTTACATGTACCTGTACAGTTTTCCCAGCACCATTTATTGAAGAGTCTGTCTTTTCTCCACTATATTCTTGCCTCCTTTATCAAAGATAAGGTGACCATATGTGTGTGGGTTTATCTCTGGGCTTTCTATCCTGTTCCATTGATCTATATTTCTGTTTATGTGCCAGTACCATACTGTATTGATTACTGTAGCTTTGTAGTATAGTCTGAAGTCAGGGAACCTGATTCTTCCAGCTCCATTTTTCGTTCTCAAGATTGCTTTGGCTATTCGGGGTCTTTTGTGTTTCCGTTTTCTTAATTTCACTTTCAGATTTTTCATAATTAGTGTATAGGAATGCCAGAGATTTCTGTGCATTAGTTTTGTATCCTGCTACTTTACTGAATTCATTGATTAGCTCTAGTAGTTTTCTGGTAGCACATTTAGGATTCTCTATGTAGGGTATCATGTCATCTGCAAACAGTGACAGCTTTACTTCTTCTTTTCCGACTTGGATTCCTTTTATTTCCTTTTCTTCTCTGATTGCAGTGGCTAAAACTTCCAGAACTATGTTGAATAATAGTGGTGAGAGAGGGCAACCTTGTCTTGCTCCTGATCTTAGTGGAAATGCATTCAGTTTTTCACCATTGAGGACAATATTGGCTGTGGGTTTGTCATATATGGCCTTTATTATGTTGAGGAAAGTTTCCTCTATGCCTACTTTCTGCAGGGTTTTTATCATAAATGGGTGTTTAATTTTGTCAAAAGCTTTCTCTGCATCTATTGAGATGGTCATATGGTTTTTCTCCTTCAATTTGTTAATATGGTGTATCACGTTGATTGATTTGCGTATATTGAGGAATCCTTGAATTCCTGGAATAAACCCCACTTGATCATGGTTTATGATCCTTTTAATGTGCTGTTGGATTCTGTTTGCTAGTGTTTTGTTGAGGATTTTTGCATTTATGTTCATCAGTGATATTGCCCTGTAGTTTTCTTTCTTTGTGACATCTTTGTCTGGTTCTGGATCAGGGTGATGGTGGCCTCGTAGAATGAGTTTGGGAGTGTTCCTCCCTCTGGTATATTTTGGAAGAGTTTGAGAAGGGTAGATGTTAGCTCTTCTCTAAATGTTTGATAGAATTTGCCTGTGAATCCCTCTGGTCCTGGACTTTTGTTTGTTGGAAGATTTTTAATCACAGTTTCAATTTCAGTGCTTGTGATTGGTCTGTTCATATTTTCTATTTCTTCCTGATTCAGTCTCGGCAGGTTGTACATTTCTAAGAATTTGTCCATTTCTTCCAGGTTGTCCATTTTATTGGCATAGAGTTGCTTGTAGTAATCTCTAATGACCATTTGTATTTCTGCAGTGTCAGTTGTTACTTCTCCTTTTTCATTTCTAATTCTATTGATTTGAGTCTTCTCCCTTTTTTTCTTGATGAGTCTGGCTAATGGTTTATCAATTTTGTTTATCTTCTCAAGGAACCAGTTTTTAGTTTTGCTGATCTTTGCTATCGTTTCCTTCATTTCTTTTTCATTTATTTCTGATCTGATCTTTATGATTTCTTTCCTTCTGCTAACTTGGGGTTTTTTTTGTTCTTCTTTCTCTAATTGCTTTAGGTGCAAGGTTAGGTTGTTTATTTGAGATGTTTCCTGTTTCTTAAGGTAGGATTGTATTGCTATAAACTTCCTTCTTAGAACTGCTTTTGCTGCATCCCATAGGTTTTCGGTTGTCGTGTCTCCATTGTCATTTGTTTCTAGGTATTTTTTGATTTCCTCTTTGATTTCTTCAGTGATCACTTGGTTATTAAGTAGTGTATTGTTTAGCCTCCATGTGTTTGTATTTTTTACAGATCTTTTCCTGTAATTGATATCCAGTCTCATAGCGTTGTGGTCGGAAAAGATACTTGATACAATTTCAATTTTCTTAAATTTACCAAGGCTTGATTTGTGACCCAAGATATGATCTATCCTGGAGAATGTTCCATGAGCACTTGAGAAAAATGTGTATTCTGTTGTTTTTGGATGGAATGTCCTATAAATATCAATTAAGTCCATCTTGTTTAATGTACCATTTAAAGCTTGTGTTTCCTTATTTATTCATTTTATTTCTTTTCTTCTCTGCAATCAGTCCTATGGCTAGGCCATCCAAAACTATGTTGATTAATAGTGGCGAGAGTGAACATTCATGTCTTTTTCGTGATATTAGAGGAAATGCTTTCAGTTTTTCACCGTTGAGAATGATGTTTGCTGTGGGCTTCATATACGTCCTTTATTATGTTGAGGTAGGTTCCCTCATGCCCAGTTTCTGGAGAGTTTTTATCATAAATGGGTGTTGAATTTTCTCAAAAGCTTTTCCTGCATGTATTGATCTGTTCATATGGTTTTTATTCTTCAATTTGTAAATGTGATGTTATCACATTGATTGATTTGCATATATTGAAGAATCCTTGCATCCCTGGGATAAATCCCACTTGATCATGGTGTATGATCCTTGTAATGTTTTGTTGGATTCTGTTTGCAAGTATTTTGTTGAGGATTTTTGCGTTTGTATTTGTCAGTGATATTGGTCTGTAATTTTCTTTTTTTTGTAGTATCTTTGTCTGGGTTTGGTATCAGGGTGATGGTGGCCTTGTAGAATGAGGTTGGGAGTGTTCCTTCCTCTCCAATTTTTGTGAAGAGTTTGAGAAGAATCGGTGTTAGCTCTTCTCTAAATGTTTGATAGAAGTCACCTATGAAGCCATCTGGTGCCGGAGATTTGTTGGAAGATTTTTAATCATAGTTTCAATTTCATTACTTGTGATTGGTCTGTTCATATTTTCTATTTCTTCCTGGTTCAATCTTGGAAGGTTATATACCTTTCTAAGAATTTTTCCATTTCTTCCAGGTTGTCCATTTTATTGGCATAGAATTGCCTGTGGTAGTCTCTTATGATGCATTGTATTTCTGCAGTGTCCATGGTAACTTCTCCTTTTTCATTTCTAATTTTACTGTTTTGAGTCCTCTCCCTCTTTTTCTTGATGAGTCTGGCTAAAGGTTTATCAATTTTGTTTATGTTCTCAACGAACTAGCTTTTAGTTTTATTGATCGTTATTGTTGTTTTCTTAGTTTCTGTTTCATTTATTTCTGCTCTGATCTTTATGATTTCTTTCCTTCTACTAACTTTGGGTTTTGTTTGTTCTTCTTTAGTTCCTTTAGGTGTAAGGTTAGATTGTTTATTTGAGATTTTTCTTGTTTCTTGAGGTCGGATTATATTGCCATGAACTTCCCTTAGACTGCTTTTGCTGCATCCCAGAGGTTTTGGATCATCGTGGTGTTGTTATTTGTCTGTAGGTATTTTTGATTTCCTTTTTGATTTCTTCAGTGATCTCTCGGTTATTTAGTAATGTATTGTTTAGCCTCCATGTGTTTGTGTGTTTTAGGGTTTTTTTCCCTGTAATTTATTTCTAATCTCGTAGGGTTGTGGCTTAAAAGGTGCTTGATATGATTTCAATTTTCTTCAATTTACCGAGGCTTGATTTGTGACCCAAGATGTGCTCTATCCTGGAGAATGTTCTGTGTGCACTTGAGAAGAAAGTGTAATCTGCTGTTTTTGGATGGGATGTCCTATAAATATCAATTAAATCTGTCTGGTCTCTTGTGTCATTTAAAACTTGTGTTTCCTTATTAATTTTCTGTCTGGATGATCTGTCCATTGATATAGGTGAGGTGTTAAAGTCCCCCACTGTTACTGTGCTGCTGTCGATTTCCTCTTTTATAGCTGTTAGCATTTGCCTTATGTATTGTGGTGCTTCTATGTTGGCTGTATATATATTTATAATTGTTATATCTTCTTCTTGGATTGATTCCTTGATCATTATGTAGTGTCCTTCCTTGTCTCTTGTAACATTCTTTATTTTAAAGTCTATTTCATCTGATATGAGTATTGCTACTCCAGCTTTCTTTCTTTTTTTTCTTCCAATATTCTTTTTTTTTTAACATCTTTATTGGAGTATAATTGCTTTACAATGGTGTGTTAGTTTCTGCTTTATAACAAAGTGAATCAGTTATACATATACATATGTTCCCATATCTCTTCCCTCTTGCGTCTCCCTCCCTCCCACCCTCCCTATCCCACCCCTCTAGGTGGTCACAAAGCACCGAGGTGATCTCCCTGTGCAATGTGGCTGCTTCCCACTAGCTATCTATTTTACGTTTGGTAGTGTATATATGTCAATGCCACTCTCTCACTTTGTCACAGCTTACCCTTCCCCCTCCCCATATCCTCAAGTCCATTAGTAGGTCTGTGTCTTTATTCCTGTCTTACCTCTAGGTTCTTCATGACATTTTTTTTTCTTAAATTCCATATATATGTGTTAACATACGGTATTTGTCTTTCTCTTTCTGACTTACTTCACTCTGTATGACAGTCTCTCGGTCTGTTTCCACTTGCATGGAATATCTTTTTCCATCCCCTTGCCTTCAGTTTGTATGCATCCCCAGGTCTGTAGTGGGTCTCTTGTAGACAGCATATATATGGGTCTTGTGTTTGTATCCATTCAGCAAGCCTGTGTCTTTGGTTGGAGCATTTAATCCATTCACATTTAAGGTAATTATTGGTATGTATGTTCCTATTACCATTTTCTTAATTGTTTTGGGTTTGTTATTGTAGGTCTTTTCCTTCTCTTGTGTTTCCTGCCTAGAGAATTTCCTTTAGCATTTGTTGTAGAGCTGGTTTGGTGGTACTGCATTCTCTTGGCTTTTGCTTGTCTGTAAAGCTTTTGATTTCTGCATTGAATCTAAATGAGATCCTTGCCAGGTAGAGTAATCTTGGTTGTAGGTTCTTCCCTTTCATCATTTTAAATATATTGTGCCACTTCCTTCTGGCTTGTAGAGTTTTGCTGGGAAATCAGCTTTTAACCTTATGGGGATTCCCTTCTATGTTATTTGTCGTTTTTCTCTTGTTGCTTTAAATAATTTTTCTTTGTCTTTAATTTTCGTCAAGTTGATTACTATGTGTCTTGGCGTGTTTCTCCTTGTGTTTAACCTGCCTGGGACTCTGTGTGCTCCTGGATTAGGGAAGCTATTTCCTTTCCATATTAGGGAAGTTTTCAACTGTAAACTCTTCAAATATTTTATCAGGTCCTTTCTCTCTCTCTTCTCCTTCTTGGACCCATATAATGTGAATATTGGTGCGTTTAATGTTGTCCCAGAGGTCCCTCAGGCTGTCTTCATTTCTTTTCCTTCATTTTTCTTTATTCTGCTCTGTGGCTGTGAATTCCACCATTCTGTCTTCCAGGTCGCTTATCCGTTCTTCTGCCTCTGTTATTGTGCTGTTGGTTCCTTCTAGTGTATTTTTCATTTCAGTTATTGTATTGTTCATCTCTCTTTTTTCTTTAATTCTTCTAGGTGTTTGTTCTTTAATTCTTCTAGGTGTTTGTTAAACATTTCTTTCATCTTCTCGTTCTTTGCTGCCATTCTTGTTCCAAGATCCTGAATCATCTTCACTATCATTATTCTGAATTCTTTTTCTGGAAAGTTGCCTATCTCCACTTCATTTAGTTGTTTTTCTGGGGTTTTTATCTTGTCCCTTTACCTGGTGCAGAGTACTCTGCTTTTTCATTTTGTCTTTCTTTCTGTGAATGTGGTTTATGTTCCATTGGCTGCAGGATTGTCGTTCTTCTTGCTTCTGCTTTCGGCCCTCTTATGGACGAGGATATCTGAGGGGCTTGTGCAAGCTTCCTGATGGGAGGGACTGGTGGTGGGTAGAGTTGGGTGTTGCTCCAGTGGGCCAAGCTCAGTAGACTTTAATCCGCTTGTCTGCTGATGGGTGGGGCTGAGTTCCCTCCCTGTTGGTTGTTAGGCTTGAGGCGACCCAGCACTGGAGCCTAGATACTCTTTTGTGGGGCTAATGGTGGACTCTGGGAGGGCTCACACCAAGGAGTACTTCCCAGAACTTTTTCTGCCAGTGTCCTTATCCCTGTGGTGAGCCACAGCTGTCCGCTGCCTCTGCTGGAGAGCCTTCAACACTAGCAGGTAGGTGTGGTTCAGTTTCCTATGGGGTCACTGCTCCTTCCCCCTGAGTCCTGATGCACACACGACTTTGTGTGTGCCCTCCAAGAGTGGAGTCTCTCTTTCCTCCAGTCCTGTTGAAGTCTTGCAATCAAATCCTGCTAGCCTTCAAAGTCTGTTTCTCTGGGAATTTGTCCTCCCGTTACCAGACACCCAGTTTAGGAAGCCTGATGTGGGGCTCAGAACCTTCACTCTAGTGGGTGTACTTCTGTGGTATAATTGTTCTCCAGTTTGTGAGTCACCCCCCAGCGGTTATGGGATTTGATTTTTTGTGATTGTGCCCCTCCTTTGTGGCTTCTCCTTTGTCTTCGGATGTGGGGTATCTTTTTTGGTGAGTTCCTGTGTCTTCCTGTCAAAGGTTGTTCAGCAGTTAGTTATCTGTCTGTAGATTTTTTGATGATGGCCATTCTGACCCGTGTGAGACGACACCTCATTGTAGTTTTTGTTTCTCTAATAATTAGTGATGTTGAGCATATTTTCATGTGTTTGTTGGCCATCTGTATGTCTTTTTTGGAGAAAAGTCTCTTTAGGTCTTCCACCCATTTTTTGATCGGGTTGTTTGTTTTTTTGATGTTGAGCTGCATGAGCTGTTTGTATATGTTGGAGATTAATCCTTTGTCAGTTGCCTCATTTGCAAATATTTTCTCCCATTCTGAGGGTTTTCTTTTCATATTGTTTATGGTTTCCATTGCTGTGCAAAAGCTTTTAAGTGTAACTGGGTCTCATTTGTTTATTTTTGTTCTTATTTTCATTACTCTAGGAGGTGGGTCAAAAAGATCTGGCTGCAATTTACGTCAGAGACTCTTCTGCCTATGTTTTCCTCTAAGAGTTTTATAGTGTGTGGCCTTACTTTTAGGTCTTTAATCCATATCGAGTTTATTTTTGTGTCTGGTGTTAGGGAGTGTTCTAATTTCATTCTTTTTTTTTTTTTTTTTTTTTTATGGTACACAGATCTCTCACTGTTGTGGCCTCTCCCATTGTGGAGCGCAGGCTCCGGATGTGCAGGCTCAGTGGCCATGGCTCACGGGCCTAGCCACTCTGCGGCATGTGGGATCTTCCCAGACCGGGGCACAAACCCGTGTCCCCTGCATCAGCAGGTGGACTCTCAACCACTGCGCCACCAGGGAAGCCCTCTAATTTCATTTTTAAACGTGTCTTTTGAAGAGCAAAAGTTTTTATGATGAAATCCTGTTAATCAGTTTTTTTTCTTTTATGGTGTTTATCTGAGTATATCTTTATTTCACCTTCACATTTATAGTATAGTTTTGGTGGATATGGAAACTTTGGTTGGTAGTTTTTTTCTTCCCAGCATTTTATGTCATTCCACTTCCTTCTGTCCTCTACTGTTTCTGATTAGGGTCACCTTTAATGGTAATTTGTTCTTTATATGATGGATAGTTTTTCTCTTGATACTTTGAAGATTTTCTCTTTGCCTTTGGGTTTCAATATTTGACTATGGTGTGTCTAGATTTATGTGTTTATCTTACTTGGGTGTCCTTGTGCTTTTTTGATATTTATATTAATGTGTTTCATAATTTGGGGGCCCTTTTCAACTCTTATTTTTCTGTCCCTTTCCTCTTTACTCTCCTCTGAGGTTTTCTTTACAGTCTGTTGATATGATTGAGGTTGTCTTACAGGTCTCTGAGACTTTCCTCACCTTTCTTCAATCTTTTTTTTTCTCTCTCCTTCATATTGGATAGTTTCTAGTGCTCTATCTGCTAGTTCACTGGTTCATTCTCCTGCTATCTCAAGTTTTCTGTTGAGCCCATTTAATGAATTTTTCATTATAGTTATTATACTTTTCAACTTTAGAATTTCCATATAGCTATTTTTAATATTTTCTATTTCTCTCTTGATATTTTCTGTTTGTTGAATAATTATCCTCATATTTCTCTTGAACTTCTTGAATAAGCTTTTCAAAAATCCTTCAAATATATTTATAATTGTTACTTTGAACTATCGTCTGTACATGCCTGTTGGCCAGGGATATATGATGATTTTATGTAGCTCTTCAATGTCTCTTTAATTTCCAGGCTAACCTTGCTCAGTTTCTGGCTAGTCTGTCACTTGCATCAACTGACATTGCTTTTGGGGGAGAGTATTTGCTGATCTCTTTTCCCACCGTAGCTGGAAGCCTTACTTGTCTTGATGTTTTAAGATCCTTATCCATATTACTGAATTTATTCCATTCTTCTTTCAGTCTGTAGGTTTATGTCTGCAAGATATTTTAAAGGTTATAGTTGAGTGAATTATTATATTAGTCCATGAATATCTTCCTGTTTTATTTACATACAAATGACAAGTTGACTTGGTATAAAAATTTGTGATCCCAGTCATTTCTCCTTAAATTTTGTAATATGTGGCTGTGTTGCATTTGGTGTTGTAGAGAAGAAATATGACTTTTGTTCCTTTGTATAATTTGTTATTGCTTGAATGATTTTAAGGATTTTTCTTTATTGTTTGTTTGTTTATTTATTTATTTATTTAGGCTATGCCACATGGCATGTGGGATCTTAGTTCCTCAACCAGGGATTGAACCTGTGCCCCTTGCAGTGGAAGCATGGAGTCTTAACTACTGGACCACCAAAGAAGTCCCCTTATTGTTTTCATTTCAGGCTAGAATACATCTAAGTATAAGCATTTTAAAGTTAATTTGGTCTAAAATTGAAATAAATTTAATCAGAAAGACATAAAATCTAAATTTAAAAAACAATAAAGTTTTACTGAAGTTCATAAAACTAAATTTGAATAAAATATATGCACACCATATTTTTGGAGAGGAAAACTAAATGTTATTTCTTCCCAAATGCCATGTATTTCACCTTTCATCATATTAGGTGACACATAATAATATGTTTGTCCCACCATTAGTGTGACAATTATAAATCTGAATCCCAAGAGGGTTTTGGGGGATGAAATTTAGCATGTTGATTTTAAAGCTTATTTATAATAAGTATATGAGAGTATCTGAGAAGTTTATAATGGTAAAAATTTTAAAATACCAGATAGGTGAAGAAGATCAATGGCCTAGAAGAAAAGTCTAAAAAAACAAGTAATTGTATATGGAAATTTAATATATTAAAAAGGTTGTGACATTTCAGATCAATGAAGAATGATAGAGTTAATAAATTGTACTGAATACCAGAGTATGTAACTTTAAGAAAATAAATTTAGATTTAATTTTATACTTCATATAATGTACAAAAATAAATTCTAGATGAATTGAAAATTTAATATAACTCCTTTTGTAGCTATAGAAATGTTACAAAAATGTGGAAGAATATTTTTACAATTTTGGGTATAGCTCTATAACTCATAGAACTTATTGCAAATAAAAGAAATGATTAGCAGATTTCACTACATCAGAATACTTTTGTTTTACAAAATACTATATAAAGTTAAAAGATGAACAACAGATTGAAGAAAATGAATGTGAAATAAAAAAGGCAAAAAGTTGATAAACGTGTGAAAATGGACACTGTGGGTAGGAATATAAATTGGTATAAAATTTAAGAGGCACATTGTTAGCAATCCTAAATCCAGGACCCTATCTTATAGAAATAATTCCATGAGTATTTTAATATATATTGTCTTTGTACCATAATTTAAAATAGCAAATTACTAGTGTATGCACATTAATAGAATGATTAGATAAATTTGGTACATCTATTCAGTTGAAATACATACAGCTATTAAAAGGAATGCAGTAGAACTATATGTGTTGTACAGCAAGATGCCTGTGATATATATTTAAATGAAAAATGCAATTTGAAGAACATCTGTAAAGCATGATCTAATTTTTACAAAAAGAAAAAAATATATGTGAATGTATATGTATATATATATATGCATATATATATTACTCATAGGAAAATATTGTGGAAGAATACATATTTTACAGTTAACAACAGTTGAATCTAGTATGGGGTTTTTAAGGGATGGAGGTAGACATTTACACTTGAAAATCATTTTGAAGAATAATTAAGGATAAGTAAATATATTTAAGATATAATTAAAGTGTAAAAAGTACAACCCTGACTCTTTAGTTTTTTAGTTTGGCCAGGTCAGAAATAAGACAACTGGTTGAAAGAGCCAACTTTCTTCCTTTTCTTTTCTTCCTTCCATTCTTAGCATTAACTTTCCTTTTCTACTGTTTAATTCCAGGACTCCAAGAGCCCACTTCCATTGAACTTGCTCCTTTTTTCTGTGCTCCTGTCCCTAGCTTGGACCTGCTATAACCCATAGCAATATGATGATCTTGCTAAAGCTATACTCTACTTGGAAAGGTCAAACACAGAATCATGGCCCAGAGTACCTGCCACTTCAGAGAGGAAATGGGAAATATATGTATTTACTGTCTTTCATTTGTATAGATTTTACATGCACTGTTTTGGTTGATTATTCCAATAGTTCTGTGAATTGGGAAAGGTAAGTATTCCCATTTTAATAGAGGCTAGACATGGTTGGTGTATTACTTGAGACAGCAAGTAAGGAAGTGAAACACAGATCTAGATATTTACTCTGTTAGAATGAGAGAATGACTAACACAGGAGGTCAAATAACTCTGAAGAGTAGGTAGAGCACTGGCTGGAATCAGAAACCTATGGCTTTGAACATTTCATTTTACCACTTCAGATCTCTGCTTCACACTATTTTAAAAGATTAGTGAGAGTGGCAAACTCAAATGTCTTTAAGGACTAGACAGGCATTTGAATGAATGGAGCACAGCGCATAAGATTATAAAGGAATAGAAACTGTTGAACTAGAGCTCATATGCTCCCTCCAAAGACTTTGAAATAAAAAAAAAATTAATACTGTTAAATTAAAGCAAGTCTGTTGACCAAATCCAGCCCATGGGCTTCCAGTTTATAACTCCTAGATTAGTTGATTTCTTTTCAAGTCTAGTAGCATCTTGTAGCATAGAAAAGTGATTGAATGAAAGAGAGGAGCAGTTGGTAGAGGGTATTGAATTTATGATATGATTTGATTTTTAAAAACCTTTCATTTGAGAAAATTTTAGTGATTAATGATATATACGAAGTTGCAAAGGTAGTACAGAAAGGTCCTGGGTACCTTTCATCTAGTTTCCCCACTAGCTACATACTACATAACTATAGTACAATATCAAAGGCAGAAAATGGACATTGGTGTGAGGTGTGTGTATAACTATGTCATTTTATCATATGGGTAGATTTGTGTCACTGTCACCACAATCAAGGTACATAACTGTTCTATCACCACAAAGATCTCTTTGTGTTACCCCTTTATAGTCACACCTACTCCATTGTGCCACCATGGATGTACCATGTTCTGTTAATCATTCACTTATTATAGGACATTTTGGTCATTTCCAGTTTTTGGCTATTGCAGCTAATCTGTGAACAACTGTGTACAGATTTTTTTGTGTGGACATAGTTTTCATTCTGGGATAAATGTCCAGGAATGCAGTTGCTGGGTGATATGGTGAGTGTACATTTAATTTTTTAAGAAACTACTGAACTATTTTTCAGAGTGACTGTACCATTTTATACTCTTAATGGCAATGTTTCTTTGCATTCCTGCCAGCTTATAGTAGTGTTACTATTTTTATTTTAGCTGCTCTAATAGGTATGTAGTGATATCATCATGGTCTTAATTTGCATTTCTCTAATGGCTGGTGATAGTGAATATTTTTTCATGTGTTTCATGTTTGCCATCTATATATCTTTCATGTCTTTTGTTCATTTTTGAAATTGGATTGTTTGTTTATTTTATTGTTGAGTTCCCTTGGAACTGTGAATATATCATCTTGTATGGCAAGGGAGAATTTAAGTTGCAGATGGAATTAAGGTTGCTAATCAGTTGATCTTAAGATAGGGTAGTTGTTCTGAATTGTCTGGGTGAACTCAGTGTAATCATAAGGATCCTTAAAAAAGGAAGACCAAAGTGCAGGTGTAAGTCAGAGAGATTAGATGTGACCTACTGTTGTTTGTTTTGAAGATGGAGGAAGGAGTTTATGAGCCAAGTAATGTGAGTGGCCTCTAGAAGCTGGAAAAAACAAGGAAGTAGATTCTCCTGTAGAGCTTCCAGAAAGGAATGCAGCCCTGTTAACACCTTAATTTTAGCCCAGCGAGACCCATTTCATATTTCTTACTGCTAGTAATATAAGGTAATAAATTTGTATTGTTTAAGCCACTTAATGTGCAGTAGTTTGTTACAGCAGAAATAGAAAAAGGATGTAAGTGGCAAGATAATTCTTCTACATCAATAAGTGTTCATTCCACTATAGAATTTTTAAAAACTTTTAAAAAGCGGAGACATAAATATATATTAAAATAGGTACACATGAATTTGAAGTAAATGGGAGAGAGAGTATGTGGGGATGGATACTGAGGTACTTAAATGGAATCCTTAAGGTTCCATGGCATTCACTTTGAAGATTGATTTTTAATGATTAGAGAGTGGTGTGTTTTCTGCCTTTGTAAACCCAAAGTTTCTTATGTGCTGATATTTTTTTCTCTCCATCTTATTTTTCAAGCAGTGGGTGAACAAAATGGGGACCTTATGCTCTCAAGAAGTAATGGAACAGGTTGAAGACATTTTCTAAACGTTGCCCTATGTGCAAATGTGTGTCTGCTGAATCTAGATATAACAGCTGTTTCTCACTTTCTTATGATATGCTCCAAACTTTCATCAGTATCTATGAAAAACACCTTTAAAATGTCTTATTTATGATGTGGGAAGTGGAGATTAAGATTATTGTGCTTATACTTCAGCCAGATATATGTGGTGTGATTGATGAAGATATTCAAACTAAGGCTAAAAGCCTGGGTTGATCTGTGCATATTTTGTGAATGTTGTGATTGCTTTCATACTTAATAAGGTACTGGAAATCCCAGGAACAAAAATCACCAATACCTTGCCATATTTGAACTTCTGGCATTCTCTACATAAGCCTAAAAAATGCTGAGCCTATTCCTATTTCATTGCCAATATGTCACATTTACCTTAGAGAATGGACCTAGTAACTTAACTGCAAATTGTTTAACCTTGGATTTTGGGACTTTCACAGCCTTCCCTGTTTTGCCTCCCATCAGTACCCTATAAATAATCCAAGTATTATCAAAACTGGTTGTTTTCTGGTCCATACAACTGGTCAATACCTTTTCCTTTCTATACCTACCTCTACTTAGAATTCCCTCCCATCCTTCCTCCATCTTAGCCTACAGAAGTTATAAGCATTTTTCAAGTCCCAGCTGAAATTCTGTCTCCTTGCATGAAGTGTCCTCTTCTTATTCTTGGAAGGAATTTGTCACAGAGAGGTTAAAATACCGTGTCATGTATTATGGAAATTTGAGTATTTATAAACGCCTTATGATAGGGACTTTCTGAATTATTTTTCTCATTTCTTTAGGACCTAGTGTAAATTTTAGGTTCTCAGGAGATATTGCATAAGGTTATATGAAATAACTGTTGGAGTAGGAAAACTAGGACAACTGACATGGTCCGCCCACATGGATAGTTCTTCACATTTGAAAACCAGCTTTTGGCATCTTATTTTCCACGTTTATATGTGTGCCTTTTATTTTGCATTAACGTATTTTTACTCCTAACACACTGGTTTCATGTTTTTGACCTGCAGAGTTCAAAGTACTAGACTATTTAAGAACAAATAGTATATTAGTTTCCTTGGTGATGTTAATTTAGAACAAAGAAGGACTATGCTACGTCTGAACTCATCTTATAATTGAAGAATGCCCAAGAAATTATTATTCTCTCTTAAGCCTTGGATGGCTAAGAGGGGTAAAAGATGAAAATTCTTCCAAGGGTTCTTGTCCTATTATGGGCAAATTCCTTCTTGTTAAACATATTCTTATTTCTTCCTTCAGCTTCTCTAATTAACCAAAAACTTGCTTTCAAGTGAAACCAGATATATCTTCTACACATAACTCTCATTACCCCACTTCTGTATATTCAAGGGGAAAGAATGGAGGGTTTGCCTCAACTATATTAATTCAACAAATATTCATTCAACATAAATGTTTATCGAGAACCTAGAACAGTGTCTAGCCCATATACCAGTGACTAAGACAAAGTCCTTGCCCTCACAGAGCAATCATGTTGTGGGGACCTTTTCCAGAACATTTTCTCATTGGAAGTCCATGCTCTCTTATCTTCCTATGCTTTCCAAATCTTTGCTGACTTCAGCTACCATATTGGACTTAATTCTACCTTCCTTTGTTAATTGACCTTATTTTTGCCATTATACTGCACTTTAGAACCCATGTTATCTAGATTCCCAATAGATTCTCTGGCCTCAATTCACTGTCATTCTTAATCTTCATTCTTCGTCACTGTTCTTCATGGTCAGAGCATGGAGCTTGCTATCAAAAGAGAGTGGGGACTTCTGCTTTTGACCAAGAGGGAGTAATAGGGACTGGATTTATCTCCTCACCTGAAATATCTACCATACCAGGCAAAATAAATGGACAAAAAGTTATGAAGACATAGCACATCAGGTAGCTCAGGACAGTGATCTCAGAGAAAAGAAAACAAATGAGATAAGCTCTATAATTGCACCAGCTTACTGCTAGTAGAAAGTTTCCAGTCTTCAATAGAAGGAGCAGGAAACCTCCCTCCTTGGTTTCCCTGAGATGAGGAGATTGAACTGGGAGTCCAGGAAGGCCAAGGTGGCTAGAGTTTACATCTGTATATAGAGATAGCTTCAAAGATATTCAGAGTGTCCCCAATGAGTTTTCAGCTGATTACTGACCAGCACATGTATGTGCTGAAACTGTCAGAAGCCAGGAATATCTACCCAAAAGAAGCAGAAGGAATAATATATGAGGTTTACACAGATCTGGGAATAGTTAGTATTCTCACCAGCCATAGTTAAAGGCCTCATAATTAATGGGACACTGGATAAATTACTCATAAGGATATTCCCTCATTGGTGGGGTAAAATCAGTATTGGATCAAAGGTTGCTCTGGTCCTGCTCAACAAAACTAAAAAGCAGGCATCAAAAGAATCGAACTGGTTCAAAGGGAGGGGCTCAGGAGAGTAACTGAGTTATTTATGTGCTCAAAGGCTCATCGCTGAGCTGGGTATTCATGAATCTGATCCTAAACACCATATTAAAAACTATCGGAACTGAACTGAGAACTATACCACTGATGCAGTACGGTGCTTGTCAGAGGGGCTGGGGAGGCACACATGCAGAATATATTAAATAGCACTGTAAAGGCTTTGAAAACAGAACTCTCATTGAAGCCATAACCTATGGAGGACTGGTTTGGACTCTGGCCTGAACTCATCTGTGTTGATTGACTACTAAAACAAAAATATCAGTATTCTCCATAGAACTGAACAAGACTCAGAGTCTTATATCATATTATTCAAAATGTTCAGGATATTTCCAAAATTATGCGGCATACAAATAACCAGGAAAATCTCAACTTGCATCAACAGATGCAAATGACAGGATGACACAGATGTTGGAATTATCTGACAAAAACTCTAAGGTAGCTATTATAATAATTCTCCAACAAGTAAAGGTGGACACTCTTAAAATAAATGGAAATATAGACTGTCTCAGTGAAGAAATAGAAGTAGAAGCAAATGGAAATTTTAGAACTGAAAAATATACTGACTGAAATAAAAAACTAACTGCAGAGGCTTAATAGCAGAGTGGCAATGACAGAGGAAAGTATCAGTGAATGTGAAAATAGATCAAGAGAAACTATCCAATCTGAACAAAAGAGATAAAAAAAGATTGAATAATAATTTGACAGATCCTCAAGGATCTGAGGATCCCAAAATGTTTAACATTTATGTCATCAGAGTCTTAGAGGGAGAGCAAGAGAAGTGTAATGCAGAAAAAATATTTAAAGAAATAATGTCTGAAACTTATCCCATTTGAGGGAAGACATAATCCTGCAGATTCAAGAAGTTCAGAGAACTCCAAACAGTATAAACATAAAGAAATCTATACTGTCTACATCATAATCAATCTGCTGAAAACTTAAAGAAAGAAAAAATCTTCAGAGCAGCCAGGGAAAAATGATATATTATTTACAGGAGAACTACAATTCAAATAATTGCAGGTTTCTTATTGGAAACCATGATGGCCAGAAAGAAGTGGAACAACATTTTTAAAGTGCTGAAAGAAAACAACTCTCAACTCCAAACTATATCAGGTGAAAATATCTTTCAGAAAAAAGGTGAAATAAAGACATTCTCAAACTAATGAAAATAATTCATTTCTTGGAAACGTCTTAAAAAACCGCTACAGTGGGTTCTTCAGACAGAAGGGAAATGGTACCAGAAGGAAACTTAGAAGATCAGAAATGGAGGAATAGCAATAGAAATGATAATTTTGTTATCCATATTTTACCACAAAAAAACCCCTAAAAGGATGGAAAAAATTAGTCATTCCCAGTATCTGAATGGTTCCAGGACCGCCTGCACATGGATACCAAAATCCAAGGTTGTTCAAGTCCCTTACAGTCAGACCTCTAAACCCACAGGTTTTGTATTCTGTAGATTCAACCAACTGCAGATTGTGTAGTATTTTCAATATGCAGTTGGTTGAATCCGTGGTTGCAAAACTCATGGATATGGAAGGCTGACTGTATATTGTGAAAACACTAATAAAAAGAAATTTGCAGAGGCACATTAATATCAGACAAAGTAGATTTAAGAGAAAAGAAAATTACCAGAGATAAAGAAGGATATTACATAGTGATAAAAGTATCAATTTACCAAGAAAATATAACCATCCTAAATTTGTATGTACCTGATAACAGAGCTTCAAAATACATGGAACAAGAAATTACTAGGATAAATTTATTATTTAGATAAGTTACATTAAACATGATTCTATTAATGGAAAATTGTACAAAATGTAGACTAATAGACAGCAACAGAAATTAGATCAATGGTTGCCTGGGTACAAGAGAGTAGGATTACCAAGAGGCACAAGAAAACTTTCAGGGATGATGAATATATTCATTATCTTGACTGTAGTAATGGTTTCTTGTATATATACTTATTTTAAAATTTATCAAATTGTATACTTTAAATATATGTTGTTTATTGTATATTGATTATGACTCAATAAAGCTATACAGAAACTTAAAAGAGATAGACTGGAACAGCTCCAATCTTCCACACTTGCCTAGTTCATAGACTCTATATTTCTCCCTATTCCTACTCTTCTTCCCTACCAAATCTTCTGTTTATCTTTTTTGGATCTCCGGTATCTTGACCACTTCAAGTTCCTTCTTTGCTTCTTAGGATAGCCCCTTTCTGGGCATACATCAAAGAAAGTCAAGGAACTGAAGGAAGTTCTGGAATGTCTGACCTTACCATTCCAGCTGAGAAAAGAGAACCTAATCTAAGGGGAGAGGGTATGGGAAGGACAGATTGAAAAAAATTTTTTTTTGTTTTAAGATCTTGAATCTTGAAGTCACGAAACTGCCCAGTTATTTATAAGCTTGGTCTACTAGAAGGAACCAAAAAAAAAAAAAAAAAAACCCACAAAAACAGAACTATAAGCATATTAATAGATGCTCAATATCATTAGCCAGTAGGGAAATACAAATAAAAACCCCAATGAAATTTACTTCACATTCACTAAAGTAGGCATAGTAATAATAATTTTTTTAAATGGAAAATAAGTGTTGGCAAGGATGTGAAGAAATTGGAATTTTCATACACTGCTGGTAAATTGTATGCTTATGGTCTGAATGTGTGATGTGCTATCTCTGGGATATGATCTGTAGTTTGTTTTTGTGTCATATGTGCTTGTATTTGTGCTCATTAAATGATTGTAGAAGGACTTTGTAAATAAGTGCTGTCTTTAGGATGTTGTAAATTAGGGAGTAATGAAAAACAGAGGGCCCAGACCAGTATTAGGACTCTAGAAGAGTCCTGGAAAGGAAAAAGTCTTCATTTCAGAAGATTATAATTAATTGGAAAAGTAACTTGTATAGCATAGAATATTAAAAACTAATTAACACTTATATGAATATTCTGAAATTTGAAAAGCATTTTACCATATATAATCTGGTTCTTATAATATCTCAGTGATGTAAGTGGCATAATACTTATTTCATGAAGGAGAAAACGACTTACATTTTAGTGCACTTAAGGCTAATCTAACGTATTTTTTGCTGGGTTAAAAATCACTTAATGCTACCATCAACAAGAGATGATCCTTTTCCTCCTAAATTTTTTCCATTCTTTGAAGGGTAGGGTCCCTTCCTAGAGCTTTTGCAGTTCAAGGCAAACACTTGTCCCTAACCCCTTCATCCTTTGGGATGAAGAAGCAATTGGATAGTCAGTATTGATTTGAAGACTACAAATACTTGCAGGGAGAAAATAATACTGAACCAGACACCTTGTGGCTCAGTGAGAGAGCTCTTCAGGATAGGATGTATAGGATTCATGGACAGGCAATTGTGTGTATCCATTATGATGTGTACTATGTCAGGTATAGAGATTTAGAGACAAAATGATGTTGGGAAATGTGAACTTGTTGATATGGATGGTTTGATAGTAATCTTCACTCTCTGTGTAAGCCTTGGATATATTATTCTAAATTGATGTTTTCTCATCTGTAAAATAGAGTTAATAATAGTGCCTACCTCAAAGGGCTTCTCTGGGGGTTGAAAAAATATCATGTGTACAAATCATTTAATATCAGACCTGATGTGGGGTAAGCAATAGACACTTATTAGCTATTAATATTAATAAATTTTCATGATGAAGACAAAGGTTACATACTCTAGTAGTAGGAAATCTTTTAGAGAACACTTGGAAATGGAAGGAAGATTGTCATAAAGAACACCTTTAGATAGACAAAAAGGACTTGGAGGAAAGAGAGATTCACCCAGGGAAATCTCCATGAATGGACATTAGGACCACCAGCAGTGCAGCCTGATCTCAACTAAAAGGTCTTGGAAGAATAAGGGAGAAAAGATCTCTACTCCTAAGCAATCATGAAAGCAATGAGGTAGAGTATTCCCTGGGCTTGGGAATGGGACTTGAAGCAAGGGTGGAATTAGGGAAGGAAGCAACAAACAACAAACATCTTATCAGTGCATTTGTCTTTGCTGGGCTGATTTAGGTAGTGAGATTCTATACTTGAAAATCATTTATTCTAGATCATCAGACACCACTGTAATTAAATAGAATCAGAATTTAATTAAACAGACGTTTATCGGGCACTTCTTACTTGTAAGGCAATTTCTTGTGTAACTTTGTTAATCTTGATATGTTCAGTATAAGACAAAGCCAGTGCTCTTCAGGCCCTTGCTTAAATGAGAAGATGAGTATGCAATGCAGGTGATCAGTTTTGGATAAGGAGTACTGAGAGAATTGACGAGGAAAGAAGTTCTTCCAGCAGTATGGTCTAAAGAAGAAAAAACACCTGAAATCACTTTTGAGTGTTACTGGTAATAAAAATCAATTAGGACAAAGTGCTTGGAGTCTTTGTTTTCGGGGACTGCCCAATTTGTTTATTCATATGCTTTCTGTGTTGGATATAGCAACACTTTGAGCACTATATTGGTTTGCTGTTATATAACAAATTACTCCAAAATTCAGTGTCTTTAAACAACAAATACTTATTATTATTCATAAGTCTGAAGGTGAGCTGTCTGGGGATTAGCTGCTCCTAGTCTTGGCTTGGTTTAATCACTTCTGCTCTTTGGACCAGAGAAATAACCTGGGTATATTCTTATGGTGATGGTAGAATACAAGAGAGCAGATGGAAAAATGCAAGACCTCCTAAGGCCTAGATTCAGATATAGGTCACTGTCACACCAGCCTAATTCTGTTGGCCACAGAAAGTCACATGGCCAGCCAAACCTAGGATTGACTCATGGAAGTAGAGGACAGTGAGTGAAAATTTCTGAACAATTATCTAATCTGTCAACCATAAGCTCTGAGAACACTGGCAAAGGCTCTTCAAAAACCCAAATAGTTTGGGGCCCATTACATTGATTTCCATGATGTACGTTATGCCCCTGGATAAAATTGGAACTTTGAACAGAACTTTCTATTTGCATACCAAATTAAAATTCACAGAGAACTTCCACACGTGTTATTTCAGAACTGCTTATTAATATAAGAAGAGATTATCATCCCTAAATTAAGGATCAGAGACATGAAATGGCAGTCCCAGGTTAACACTCTCTAGGGATGAATAGACAGGAATGGTTTCCGCCTAATTTAATACAGAAGAAATTCTGAAGCATGGGTAGTTACATACTCAGGAGTCATCTTGGGTCCTTGATGCAGCAAGTAGTCCTTTGTCTTCTGATCAAGGGCAGAGAGATTGGAAGAATGGCTTCTACATATTTCCTTCTCTTTGGCATCTGGACTCTAGACTTAGAGAGAAACCATGTTTTTCTTTCTTTGACATCAGATAGGTGGAAACATTATTTTGGTTGCTTCTACAGTTTCCTCTCATTCCAAAAGCCTAGAAGGTTGGAATTGATTACAATTTTGCCTTTGAACATAACTAGATTTGAAAGCATTTGTCAACTAGCATTTGGCAGTGGTTAGAAAATACCTCAGTTGATATAATTCTAGTTTCACTTAGGATTGGTTTGGGTATGTGGCAGTTACCATTAGTTTTCTATCCAACAGCCATTCCTGCCCTTCTTCTTGTCTAAAAGAACCTCACTTTTGTTTAGGAACAGGCAGCTGTATGCTTCAGGGGAAGCCGATTCCTTCTCAACCTTAGGCAGGTAGATCTTAATTACTTTAAGTCAATCCTGGTAATTCTAATCTCTTCACCAGTGATTGATTTGGGAATGGCCAATGAGGTAAAAATGGAAATCTACTGGGGGGTTTCTGAGAAAGGTTTCTTCACTTTTAAAAGAAATGCACTGAGAAAAACAGTCCTTTTTCTGCCTCCAGACACCACTGTGTGAGGAGTGCTGCTTCTCACACAGAGCTGACATAGTAGCTGCTGCAGCCATCTTGCTACCATTTAGGGCTATGCCTGAAGACAAAAGCTAACACTCTAAGGACAGCCGAGCAAGAATTGGAAATGATTTACATCATAGAAAATATCACTGAGCCACGTAAATTAATCAACCCTAAAAACACCTTACTTTAAGATTCCTCTTTTTATGTGAGATATTACATTTATGTAGTGTTACACTACTTTGTTCTTGTTGTTTGCTGCTGAGTGTGACCTAATTAATTGAAAGTAGGACCCTGTAGTGAGGTACTCTACATCTTGCCTTGCCCTGACCCTCAAGGAGGCAATAAATATGGTGATCAGGAGCATGAGCTTTGAGTGTATTAGACCTAGGTTTAAATCCTGGATTTTGCCTTCTATTAGCTGAAGAACCTTGGGTGAGTAATCTAACCTCTCTAAGCTTCCTTTGTTTTATTATCTGTGAAATGGGAATAATAATATTAGCTATTTTATAGGGTTATTAGGATTATGTAAATTAATGCATTCCAAGTCTTAAAATAGTATCTGTTACAAGCTATAAGTGCTCAGTAAATTTTTCTTATTCACTAATGTTTGGAAGTGCAGATTGATGCCACTGTCCACACAAGGACAGCTTGCTTCTCACCTGGGGAGATAAAAATCTAAGCTGTGAGGGCTTCCCTGGTGGCGCAGTGGTTGAGAGTCCACCTGCCGATGCAGGGGACACGGGTTAGTGCCCCGGTCCGGGAAGATCCCACATGCCGCGGAGCGGCTGGGCCCGTGAGCCATGGCTGCTGAGCCTGCGCGTCCGGAGCCTGTGCTCCGCAACGGGAGAGGCCACAACAGTGAGAGGCCCGCGTACCGCAAAAAAAAAAAAAAAAAAAAAAAGCTGTGAGAGGAGTTATATTTATGGGAGAAAGTTTTAGGGTTTACAGGAAATTGTAAAGCTCTTAATGGAGGGATTGGATAACTGGGAGTTCTTTACTTCCACGTCCTTTCCTTCTCCTCTGAGAAGGAGGAATTGGACTACCTGATCCTGCTACCTTGACCTTTGAGGTAATGCTTCAGAGGGTCCTGACTCTGCTCTCCTAGCCAAGAAGCATTGTCCTGTGCCATAGCTGGTTGTTCTGGTTTGCCAAGTTATGTTCATGGCCTCTGTGTTCCCTGGCCCTTTAAGCTGAGCTGAGTCACCATTTTCAGCCAGTATTTGAGACAGAAGCTTGTAGTTCTTCTAGAAAATCACTTAGATTGCCTCCCTTCACCTATCCCCAGGTATATCTCTTTTTCCTTTGGGGCAGGTTATCCTGGTCCCCCAAGAAACTATGTAGACACTGCTGTCTTCTACTTTCACTAGTGTGGTCTTGGGTGTTCTTCATAACAACTTAGGAGACCTTCATGATGATGTCGCCTCTAGGTACCCTGCCCTCAACCATGCCTCCCAACACGCAAACATACACCCTCCTTGCCCTTCCCCCAGGTATGCCTTAGCAAAGAGCAAAGCATTTTATAGTTGTAGTAGGAGGTAAAAACCTTGGAAAGCCCTACTCTAGAGAAGCTGCTGTGAGACTGCCTCGGAAATAGAATGTCAGATCATCTTTCAGTCCAGGGGAAGAACTGTGAAATGCACTGGGGTATGGCCCGAAAGAGAACTGGGCTGGGAGCCAGGATACCCGTTATTCTATAAAAGACTTACTGTGGGACCTTAGGAAGTCACTCTACCTTTCAATGTCTATTTACTCATCCTCAGTTAATAACTATACATTAACTGAATTAACTTATTTAATAAGTATGAATATTTAACTTATGAATTATACATTCATTTGAATAATTACTTAGTTAATGTTTTATTATTTAATTAAGTGCCTGCAAGAGATCAGGGACCATGTCTGGTTCTACTCATTATTGTAACAGCACAATTCCTGACTTAGAATAAGTGGTCAAAAAATAATTATGACTGAAGAAATGAATCTGTGGTAGAATAGGCTCTGGAAGAGGATCCCTAAAGTTCCTTTTGTTCTATAAATAAAGGGAAAATTATATTTCCTCATGCCCTCCTTAGTGTAAAACTGAATAGTGCAGAATATAAATGCCAATGTATTTGAGGGGGGAACCATCTCAGTTCCTGAAGCATCAAGATAACTGGGGCATTTGAAAGAACTTTTGAGGAAAATCTGGCTATTTTAACTTGACAAGAGTGAACATGGCAGGGCTAGAAAGTATATGCATGCATGCACTTATCTTAAAGACCAAGGTAGGATCATGAAAAGTAAGACCATTACTTTGGACTATCTGGTATCAATCAGAAATAAGAGAAAGTCCAATTCCCCATGTGTTGAAATAAATGTGGGAGCTTCTATAAGAGTAATTGGGAAACTGAAGAATTCTGTAGAAGAAATCGACCCCTATATGTGAGATGCCTCTGATGCAGAGGACATCTTGAAGTAATATACAACACTGATGACACTTCTTCAACACTTAGTAGATCTGACCCTTCCTTTCATCTGTCATTTTGCTGAATCACATGGCCTAGCAAGCAGCTAACACACTGCAGCCAAACTTAACAATTGCAGGCTGGAAACATATGCTCTCTCAGATTGATTAGTGATATTACCAGTGTTTAAACCCATTTCCTGTCACCTTGGAGGATGGAGGTTGCTTGACAGGAAGTCATTCTGCTGTCATCTAGCAGGGCTGCCAGTGCAATTGTTTAAATTTGTCAGTGAGTAGAGAGGCAGCCGGCTTTACTCTGGTCTAAAGCTTTTGCACATGTTGAGTAACATAACATTTAGCATATCATGGAAGCACCTAGTTTTGATACTAGTGGAATGTGCATTTCCTCCAGATTTCTAAGTTTTCAAAGGTTTTGGAAAATGCTGACATGGAAACTGTTTTAGTTTAAAATGAGCCTTATTTTGTTCTTAAAGAGTCATTTTGCATTAGCTGTGTATTGAAGTCGATTTTGAAAAATCACCTCTTTGGGGAAGAGGCAAAAAAGAAGTCCCAAGAGGCAGCACATTTCCTCTAATAAATTCAAGCAGCTTTTTCTTTATATTGAAGGTATTGTTTGTCATACATTTTCCTTGTCATACTGAGCATTCCCAGACCATCATTTAAAACAGATTGGTAATTTGGCCCTTAATTTTGGCACCTGTACATCTTTTAAAGCTCTGGTCTGTGTTCGGAGACTTAACTACTCTGTAAGTTAATACCTTTTAGGGCCTGAACACCACCATTAACAGCAAATTGGCCTCCAGGATTCTGGATAGAATCATTTTTTTTTAACATCTTTATTGGAGTATAATTGCTTTACAATGGTGTGTTAGTTTCTGCTTTATAACAAAGTGAATCAGCTACACATCTACCTATATCCCCATATCTCCTCCCTCTTGCATCTCCCTCCCACCACCCTATCCCACCCCTCTAGGTGGTCACAAAGCACTGAGCTGATCTCCCTGTGCTATGTGGCTGCTTCCCACTAGCCATCTGTTTTACATTTGGTAGTGTATATATGTCCATGCCACTCTCTCACTTCGTCGTAGCTTACCCTTCCCCAACCCTGTGTCCTCAAGTCCATTCTCTACGTCTGTGTCTTTATTCCTGTCCTGCTCCTAGGTTCTTCAGAACAATTTTTTTTTATATTCCATATATATGTGTTAGCATATGGTATTTGTTTTTCTCCTTCTGACTTACTTCACTCTGTATGACAGACTCTAGGTCCATCCACCTCACTACAAGTAACTCAATTTCGTTTCTTTTTATAGCTGAGTAATATTCCATTGTATACATGTGCCACATCTTCTTTATTTCATTCATCTGTTGAGGGACACTTAGGTTGCTTCCATATCCTGGCTATTGTAAATACAGCTGCAGTGAACATTGTGGTACATGACTCTTTTTGAATTACGGTTTTCTCAGGGTATATGCCCAGTAGTGGTATTGGTGGGTCATATGGTAGTTCTATTTTTAGTTTTTTAAGGAACTTCTGTACCGTTCTCCATAGTGGCTGTATCAATTTACATTCCCACCAGCAGTGCAAGAGGGTTCCCTTTTCTCCACACCCTCTCCAGCATTTATTGTTTCTAGATTTTTTGATGATGCCCATTCTGAAAGGTGTGAGATGATATCCTTGTAGTTTTGATTTGCATTTCTCTAATAATTAGTGATGTTGAGCAGCTTTTCATGTGCTTCTTGGCCATCTGTTTGACTTTTTTTTTAACATCTTTATTGGGGTATAATTGCTTTACAATGGTGTGTTAGTTTCTGCTTTAAACAAAGTGAATCAGTTATACATATACATATGTTCCCATATCTCTTCCCTCTTGCGTCTCCCTCCCTCCCACCCTCCCTATCCCACCCCTCTAGGTGGTCACAAAGCACTGAGCTGATCTCCCTGTGCTATGCGGCTGCTTCCCGCTAGCTATCTACCTTACGTTTGGTAGTGTATATATGTCCATGCCTCTCTCTCGCTTTGTCACAGCTCACCCTTCCCCCTCCCCATATCCTCAAGTCCGTTCTCTAGTAGGTCTGTGTCTTTATTCCTGTCTTACCCCTAGGTTCTTCATGACATTTTTTTTTAATTCCATATATATGTGTTAACATATGGTTATTTGTCTTTCTCTTTCTGACTTCACTCTGTATGACAGACTCTAGGTCTATCCACCTCATTACAAATAGCTCAATTTTGTTTCTTTTTATGGCTGAGTAATATTCCATTGTATATATGTGCCACATCTTCTTTATCCATTCATCCGATGATGGGCTCTTAGGTTGTTTCCATCTCCGGGCTATTGTAAATAGAGCTGCAATGAACATTTTGGTACATGACTCTTTTTGAATTATGGTTTTCTCTGGGTATATGCCCAGTAGTGGGATTGCTGGGTCATATGGTAGTTCTATTTGTAGTTTTTTAAGGAGCCTCCATACTGTTCTCCATAGTGGCTGTACCAATTCACATTCCCACCAGCAGTGCAAGAGTGTTCCCTTTTCTCTACACCCTCTCCAGCATTTATTGTTTCTAGATTTTTTGATGATGGCCTTTCTGACCGGTGTGAGATGATATCTCATTGTAGTTTTGATTTGCATTTCTCTAATGATTAATGATGTTGAGCATTCTTTCATGTGTTTATTGGCAGTCTGTATATCTTCTTTGGAGAAATGTCTGTTTAGGTCTTTTACCCATTTGGGGGTTGTGTTGTTTGTTTTTTTGATATTGAGCTGCATGAGCTGCTTGTAAATTTTGGAGATTAATCCTTTGTCAGTTGCTTCATTTGCAAATATTTTTTCCCATTCTGAGGGTTGTCTTTTGGTCTTGTTTATGGTTTCCTTTGCTGTGCAAAAGGTTTTAAGTTTCATTAGGTCCCATTTGTTTATTTTTGTTTTTATTTCCATTTCTCTAAAAGGTGGGTCAAAAAGGATCTTGCTGTGATTTAGGTCATAGAGTGTTCTGCCTATGTGTTCCTCTAAGAGTTTGATAGTTTCTGGCCTTACATTTAGGTCTTTAATCCATTTTGAGCTTATTTTTGTGTATGGTGTTAGGGAGTGATCTAATCTCATACTTTTACATGTAGCTGTCCAGTTTTCCCAGCACCACTTATTGAAGAGGCTACCCTTTCCCCACTGTACATTCCTGCCTCCTTTATCAAAGATAAGATGACCATGTGCGTGGGTGTATCTCTGGGCTTTCTATCCTGTTCCATTGATCTATCTTTCTCTTTTTGTGCCAGTACCATACTGTCTTGATTACTGTAGCTTTGTAGTATAGTCTGAAGTCAGGGAGCCTGATTCCTCTGGCTCCGTTTTTTGTTCTCAAGATTGCTTTGGCTATTCGGGGTCTTTTGTGTTTCCATACAAATTGTGAAATTTTTTTATTCTAGTTCTGTGAAAAATGCCAGTGGTAGTTTGATAGGGATTGCATTGAATCTGTAGATTGCTTTGAGTAGTAGAGTCATTTTCACAATGTTGATTCTTCCAATCCAAGAACATGGTATATCTCTCCATCTATTTGTATCATCTTTAATTTCTTTCATCAGTGTCTTATAGTTTTCTGCATACAGGTCTTTTGTCTCCTTAGGTAGTTTTATTCCTAGATATTTTGTTCTTTTTGTTGTAATGGTAAATGGGAGTGTTTTTTTGATTTCACTTTCAGATTTTTCATCATTATTGTATAGGAATGCCAGAGATTCCTGTGCATTAATTTTGTATCCTGCTACTTTACTGAATTCATTAATTAGCTCTAGTAGTTTTCTGGTAGCATCTTTAGGATTCTCTATGTATAGTATCATGTCATCTGCAAACAGTGACAGCTTTACTTCTTCTTTTCCGATTTGGATTCCTTTTATTTCCTTTTATTTCCTTTTATTCTCTGATTGCTGTGGCTAAAACTTCCAGAACTATGTTGAATAAGGTTGGTGAGAGTGGGCAACCTCGTCTTGTTCCTGATCTTAGTGGAAATGCTTTCAGTTTTTCACCATTGAGCACGATGTTGACTGTGGGTTTGTCATATATGGACTTTATTATGTTGAGGAAAGTTTCCTCTATGCCTACTTTCTGCAGAGTTTATTTTTTATCATAAATGGGTGTTGAATTTTGTCGAAAGCTTTCTCTGCATCTATTGAGTTGACCATATGGTTTTTCTCCTTCAATTTGTTAATATGGTATATCACATTGATTGATTTGCGTATATTGAAGAATCTTTGCATTCCTGGAATAAACCCCACTTGATCATGGTGTATGATCCTCTAAATGTGCTCTTGGATTCTGTTTGCTAGTATTTTGTTGAGGATTTTTGCATCTATATTCATCAGTGATATTGGCCTGTAGTTTTCTTTCTTTGTGACATCTTCGTCTGGTTTTGGTATCAGGGTTTGGTGGCCTTGCTGAATGAGTTTGGGAGTGTTCCTCCCTCTGGTATTTTTTTGAAGAGTTTGAGAAGGATAGGTGTTAGCTCTTCTCTAAATGTTTGATAGAATCTGCCTGTGAAGCCATCTGTTCCTGGGCTTTTGTTTGTTGGAAGATTTTTAATCACAATTTCAATTTCAGTGCTTGTGATTGGTCTGTTCATATTTTCTATTTCTTCCTGATTCAGTCTCGGCAGGTTGTGCATTTCTAAGAATTTGTCCATTTCTTCCAGGTTGTCCATTTTTTTGGCATAGGGTTGCTTGTAGTAGTGTCTCATGATGTTTTGTATTTCTGCAGTGTCAGTTGTTACTTCTCCTTTTTCATTTCTAATTCTATTGATTTGAGTCCTCTCCCTTTTTTTTCTTGATGAGTCTGGCTAATGGTTTATCAATTTTGTTTATCTTCTCAAGAAACCAGCCTTTAGTTTTGTTGATCTTTGCTATCATTTCCTTCATTTCTTTTTCATTTATTTCTGATCTGATCTTTTTGATTTCTTTCCTTCTGCTAACTTTGGGGTGTTTTTTTTCTTCTTTCTCTAATTGCTTTAGGTGCAAGGTTAGGTTGTTTATATGAGCTGTTTCCTGTTTCTTAAGGTAGGATTGTATTGCCATAAACTTCCCTCTTAGAAATGCTTTTGCTGCATCCCATAGGTTTTGGGTCATCATGTCTCCATAGTAATTTGTTTCTAAGTATTTTTTGATTTCCTCTTTGATTTCTTCAGTGGTCACTTCGTTATTAAGTAGTGTATTGTTTAGCCTCCATGTGTTTGTATTTTTTACAGATCTTTTCCTGTAATTGATATCCAGTCTCATAGCGTTGTGGTTGGAAAAGATACTTGATACAATTTCGATTTTCTTAAATTTACCAAGGCTTGATTTGTGCCTCAAGATATGATCTATCCTGGAGAATGTTCCATGAGCACTTGAGAAAAATGTGTATTCTGTTGTCTTTGGATGGAATGTCCTATAAATATCAATTAAGTTCATCTTGTTTAATGTATCATTTAAAGCTTGTGTTTCCTTATTTATTTTCATTTTGGATGATCTGTCCATTGGTGAAAGTGGGGTGTGAAAAGTCCCCTACTACGAATGTGTTACTGTCAGTTTCCCCTTTTATGGCTGTTAGTATTTGCCTTATGTATTGAGGTGCTCCTATGTTGGGTGCATAAATATTTACAATTGTTATATCTTCTTCTTGGATTGATCCCTTGATCATTATGTAGTGTCCTTCTTTGTGTCTTGTAATAGTCTTTATTTTAAAGTCTATTTTGTCTGATATGAGAATTGCTACTCCAGCTTTCTTTTGGTTTCCATTTGCATGGAATATCTTTTTCCATACCCTCACTTTAAGTCTGTATGTGTCTCTAGGTCTGAAGTGGGTCTCTTGTAGACAGCCTATACATGGGTCTTGTTTTTGTATCCATTCAGCCAGTCTGTGTCTTTTTGTGGGAGCCTTTAATCCATTCACATTTAAGGTATTTATCAATATGTATGTTCGTATTCCCATTTTCTTAATTGTTTTGGGTTTGTTATTGTAGGTCTTTTCCTTCTCTTGTGTTTCTTGCCTAGAGAAGATCCTTTAGCATTTGTTGTAAAGCTGGTTTGGTGGTTCTGAGCTCTCTCAGGTTTTGCTTGTCTGTAAAGGTTTTAATTTCTCCATCAAATCTGAATGAGATCCTTGCTGGGTAGAGTAATTTTGGTTGTAGGTGTTTCTCCTTCATCACTTTAAATATGTCCTGCCACTCCCTTCTGGCTTGCAGAGTTTCTGCTGTAAGATCAGCTGTTAACCTTATGGGGATTCCCTTTTTTGTTATTTCTTGTTTTTACCTTGCTGCTTTTAATATGTTTTCTTTGTATTTAATTTTTGACAGTTTGATTAATATGTTTCTTGGCCTGTTTCTCCTTGGATTTATCCTGTATGGGACTCTCTGTGCTTCCTGGACTTGATTGAGTATTTCCTTTCCCATACTAGGGAAGTTTTCAACTATAATCTCTTTAAATATTTTCTCAGTCCCTTTCTTTTTCTCTTCTTCTTCTGGAACCCCTATAATTTGAATGTTGGTGCATTTAATGTTGTCCCAGAGGTCTCTGAGACTGTTCTCAGTTCTTTTCATTCTTTTTTCTTTATTCTGCTCTGCAGTAGTTATTTCCACTATTTTATCTTCCTGGTCACTTATCCATTCTTCTGCCTTGGTTATTCTGCTATTGATCCCTTCTAGAGTATTTTTAATTTCATTTATTGTGTTGTTCATCCTTGCTTGTTTCATCTTTAGTTCTTCTAGGTCCTTGTTAAATGTTTCTTGCATTTTCTCTATTCTATTTCCAAGATTTTGGATCATCTTTACTATCATTAATCTGAATTATTTTTCAGGTAGACTGCCTATTTCCTCTTCATTTGTTTTTTCTGGTGGGTTTTTATCTTGCTCCTTCATCTGCTGTGTGTTTTTCTGTCTTCTCATTTTGCTTATCTTACTGTGTTTGGGGTCTCCTTTTTGCAGGCTGCAGGTTCGTAGTTCCCGTTGTTTTTGGTGTCTGTCCCCAGTGGCTAAGTTGGTTCAGTAGGTTGTGTAGGCTTCCTGGTGGAGGGGACTTGTGCCTGTGTTCTGGTGGATGAGGCTGGATCTTGTCTTTCTGGTGGGGAGGTCCACGTCTGGTGGTGTGTTTTGTGGTGTCTGTGGACTTATTATGATTTTAGGCAGCCTCTCTGCTAATAGGTGGGGTTGTGTTCCTGTCTTGCTAGTTGTTTGGCATAGGGTGTCCAGCACTGTAGCTTGCTGGTCGTTGAGTGAAGCTGGGTGTTGGTGTTGAGATGGAGATCTCTGGGAGAGCTTTTGCCATTTGATATTATGCAGAGCTGGGAGGTCTCTGATGGACCAATGTCCTGAACTGTGCTCTCCCACCTCAGAGGCACAGGCCTGACAGCCGGCCAGATCATCAAGACCCTGTCAGCCACACGGCTCAAAAGAAAAGTGAGAAAGAAAGAAAGAAAGGAAGAGAGGGAGGGAGGGAAGGAGGAAGGAAGGAAGGAAGGAAAGAAGGAAAAAAACCAAGTTATTAAAATAAAAAATTAAAAAATTATTAAAAATAAAAAAGAGAAAAATAAAAAAATAAAAAAGGAAGAAAATAGAAACCAGACCAATAAACCAATCCACCAATGATAACAAGAGCTAAAAACTGTACTAACAACAAACAAACAAAAAAAAAGGACAGACAGAACCCTAGGACAAATGGTAAAAGCAAAGCTAGACAGACAAAATCACACAAAGAAGCATACACTCACACACTCACAAAAAGAGAAAAAGGAAAAAAAAAATCTGTACATTAAAAAAAAGAGGAAGAGAGCAACCAAATTAATAAACACATCTACCAATGATAATAAACTCTAAATACTAAACTAAGATAAACATAAAACCGGAAGTCAGTCAGTCGCATACAGCAAACCCCAAGTCTACAGTTGCTCCTAAAGTCCACCGCCTCAATTTTGGGATGATTCGCTGTCTATCCAGGTATTCCACAGATGCAGGGTATATTAAGTTGATTGTGGAGATTTAATCTGCTGCCCCGGAGGCTGCTGGGAGAAATTTCCCTTTCTCTTCTTTGTTTTCACAGCTCCTGGGGTTCAGCTTTTGATTTGGTCCTGCCTGTGTGTGTAGGTCGCCTTAGAGCACCTGTTCTCCACCCAGACAGGATGAGGTTAAATTAGCAGCTGCTTCGGGGGCTCTGGCTCACTCAGGCGGGGGGAGGGAGGGGTATGGAATGTGGGGCGAACCTGTGGCAGCAGAGGCCAGCGTGACATTGCACCAGCCTGAGGCGCGCCGTGCGTTCTCCCGGGGAAGTTGTCTCTGGATCACCAGACCCTGGCAGTGGTGGGCTGCACAGGCTCCCAGAAGGTGAGGTGTGAGTAGTGACCTGTGCTTGCAAACAGGCTTCTTGGTCGCTGCAGCAGCAGTCTTAGCATCTCATGCCCGTCTCTAGTGTCTGCGCTGATAGCCGTGGCTCGCGCCTGTCTCTGGAGCTCGTTGAGGCGGTGCTCTGAATCCCCTCTCCTCGGGCACCCCGAAATAATAGTCTCTTGCCTCTTGGACAGTTCCAGCCTTTTTCCCGGACTCCCTCTCAGCTAGCTGTGGTGCACTAGCCCCCTTCACGCTGTGTTCACGCAGCCAACCCCAGTCCTCTCCCTGGGGTCTGACCTCAGAAGCCTGAGCATCAGCTCCCAGGCCCCGCCCATCCTGGTGGGTGAGCAGACAAGCCCCTCAGGTTGGTGAGTGCTGGTCGACACCGATCCTCTGTGCTGGAATCTCTCTGCTTTGCCCTCTGCACCCCTGTTGCTGCACTCTCCTCCGTGGTTCTGAAGCTTCACCCCTTCGCCACCCAGTCTCCGCCGGCGAAGGGGCTTCCTAGTGTGTGGAAACTTTTCCTCCTTCACAGCTCCCTCCCAGAGGTGCAGGTCCCATCCCTATTCTTTTATCTCTGTTTTTTCTTTTTCTTTTTCCCTACCCAGGTACGTGGAGAGTTTCTTGCCTTTTGGGAAGTTTGAGGTCTTCTGCCAGTGTTCAGTAAGTGTTCTGTAGGAGTTGTTCCACATGCAGATGTATTTCTGATGTATTTGTGGGGAGGAAGGTGATCTCCACGTCTTACTCTTCCACCATCTTGAAGGTCTCCCCTAGGATCGTTTTTTATATTTGTTTATTTAATCTTTATTAGCCAAAGGTTGTCCAGAAGCTGTAAGGGAGTGAATTACCCATGAAGCTTGGAGGTGTGTTTAAATCTTTCCTTATAACTTAAGGTTGAGGAGAGGGTTTGAGCATTGTAAGTACTTTGGGCTGCTTATGATTCTAACATTTGTTTCTAGGCAGCCTTTAAAACCCAGCCACAAGTTGTTCCCATTCTCTGGCCTGTAGGCCGAATAAGTCCTAGATTTCCGTAGCTGGAGGATACCACCGAGATCATCTGGTCAAAACCATTTATTTTACAGGTAGGGAAACTGAAGTCCAAAGAGGGGAAGTTATTAAGCTGCTGGAATCTTAAGTTATTTCTCTTAGGATGTATTTGCTTTTCAGTGGAAGTCACTTAATACAAATTCTTTAAGAACCAAGGGAAAGGATTTTTATTAATGGAGTTTCATAAACTGTCAGATGGTGGGGAGCTATTCCTGGACAGGGAAGCTCTTCAAGTAGGTGCCTATTTCTTCTACTGTTCCTCCTTATTGGTACTAACTCCTCCACTGCTAGGGAGTAAGACTCTTTAAAATTAAAGAAGCTTCATTCCACATAATACCTGGGTATGCATATTTCAGGAAAACACTTAAGCACAGTGCCTGGCATGAAGTAGGTGCTAAAAATGTGTACTTAAAGCATATATCAAAATGGTTTCGGGCTTACCTGGTGGCACAGTGGTTAAGAATCCGCCTGCCAATGCATGGGACACTGGTTGGAGCCCTGGGCCGGGAAGATCCCTTATGCCGTGGAGCAGCTAAGCCTGTGCGCCACAA
Source organism: Leucopleurus acutus (assembly GCF_964270905.1). Lineage (NCBI taxonomy): Eukaryota > Metazoa > Chordata > Mammalia > Artiodactyla > Delphinidae > Leucopleurus > Leucopleurus acutus. The sequence goes on from NC_139156.1 coordinate 29,022,048, forward strand.
CTACTGAGACAGTGCTCTAGAGCCTGCGAGCCACAACAGAAGCCATCGTGCCACAACTACTGAAGCTTGCATGCCTAGAGCCCGTCCTCCGCAACAAGAGAAGCCACTGCAATGAGAAGCCTGTACACCACAACGAAGAGTAGCCCCTGCTCGCCGCAACTAGAGAAAGCCCGCGTGCAGCAACGAAGACCTGACGCAGCCGAAAAACAAATAAATTTATTTTAAAAAATGGTTTTAAATATTTTAATGTAATGAAAAGTAACATTCTATTGAAGAAAGAACATTTTAATTGAGTCCAGATTTCCAACCCTAATAATAGTGTATCCAAGCATGACTGATGATTGCTGAGTTGTCAGTGTTCTGAAATTGTGTAATTAACATTCATCCTCATGAGGGTTTTGTGTCTATTCTGAAGTATCTGACTAATCTTTTGCTGATTCTTGGTAGGGGTTAAGTTGAGAAAGGAATCCTAGATTCTTAGCATTAGATGACTTCTTAGAGGTCATCTAGGCCAAACGGTTATCGAAAGCTTGCTTGATTTCTCTTTGCAGTAAACCTGCCAAATTGTTAACCAGGTTTTGCTTAAGGCACTTCCAAGATAGGGTGGCTCCTCATTTCATGAGGTGATCCAGTCATCTTTGAACAGATTTATGAGAAAGTTATGCCTTTAAAAATTAGTTCTTACCTTTAGCAATATTATTAATCCCTTAAAATTTCTACCCATTGATGGTAGTTCTGATCTCTGCAATCAGGATAAGAGATTCCTCTTCCACAAGACTGCAATTCACGAGTCTGTTTTTTTCCAAGCTTGGAGGATGTATTGTTAACATTATTCCTGCTTCTAAGGGAAGATGAAGATTCCTAGTTAGGCTGATTTGACAGTAATTTTTCTTCCCAAGTATGTTTTATTTACCTTTTATAATATTTTGTGCTTAAAGATTTTCAAAGTAGTAGCTAATAAACACATTTAGTTTCCTTCCTAGTCTTTTGACTTTTCAAAATCTTATTCCCCCAAATTCAAACCCCATTTTTCAAAATCTTATTCCCCCAAATTCAAACCCCACCCCACATTTTGGATTATTTCTTTATGGGAGAACAACTTTGGTCACAACAGAGAAAATTCTAAAGGTCTAAAATTAATAACTGGTCTTTGGATAATTCCACTTTTCAGTCCAAAATAAGTGAATAAATAGACAAGGATAGAGTGTATCACTTCTCTGCTTAAAAAGATTCAGTTAGTTGTGAATGTCTTCCATTTATGTCTAAATGTTACTGAACGTAGTGTTACTCACAGTATGATCCACAAATGGGCATCATCAGCATTACCTAGGAGCTTATTGGAAATGAATTCCCAGGCCTCACCCAGACCTACTGGATCAGAATCTCTGGTCTCCCAAATCTGTACTCTGGTAACTTCAGGGGATTCTTATGCACACTAAAATTTGAGATGCATTGGTGTAAACTTCTTAGACTGACATTCAACATCTACTGAAATGCCCAAACAACCTTTCTTTTTTTTTTTTTAACCTAAGAGGAGGCAGATTTTATTTTATTTATTTTTTTAAATAAATTTATTTATTTTATTTATTTATTTTTGGCTGTGTTGGGTCTTCGCTGCTGTGTGTGGGCTTTCCCTAGTTGTGGCGAGTGGGGGCTACTCTTCGTTGCGGTGTGTGGACTTCTCATTGTGGTGCCTTCTCTTTTTGCAGAGCACGGGCTCTAGGTGCACGGGCTTCTGTAGTTGTGGCTCACAGGCTCAGTAGTTGTGGTACATGGGCTCTAGAGCGCAGGCTCAGTAGTTGTGGCGCACGGGTTTAGTTGTTCTGCGGCATGTGGGATCTTCCTGGACCAGGGCTCGAACCCGTGTCCCCAGCATTGGCAGGCGTTTTCCTAATCACTGAGCCACCAGGGAAGCAGTAAATTTAGCTCTTTCTTCCATCACCTCATAACCCAGGATAATAGGTGTAGAAGGTCTATCTTCCAAATTCACTGTTTCAGGATTTTGTTCTTCACTTTCTCTTGGTCTAGCAGAATACTCAATGGAAGAATCTGCACCTGTAAATTTAGTCCTAATGAGGGGACTGCTACAGACAGATGAAGTGCTTTCCATTTGATCAGGTACACTAGTCTGTTTAAAATTACCCATATTTGAGTCTTCTAACTGGCCTTTGGAAGAGTTTGAGCTTGTTGCGATACTCCCAAAAGAAGAACTTCTTTGGTTTCTGTTGGTTGCAAAACTGGAAGCAGAGTTCCCTATTGGCATAGGAACTGGGACATAAGGAGTTGCCATCTTCTTTTGGCTTTTGCAACAAACCTGCACACTTCTGAGTTCAAACAATTAGAGAACAAGTAATATGCAATCCATTATTTTCTTCTTAGGAATTCACTACCTTAGTCCGCTCCGCGATCCAGCTCGGGAGCGCTTCCCTGGGACGGTTAAATCCGACCCTCCTTAACCGCAGCTTTCCGTCTCCACCCACCACGCCGAGAGGCCTCACGTGACCCCCCTTCCCGAAAACAGCTGCTCCCTGCCTCTGCCCGCCTCTGCCCGGGCCGCAGGGCCCAGGATCCAAACAACCTTTCTTGTTCTTTCTTTATTATCTACTCTTCAGGTTTGCCCAAATCCAAATACTTGATATTCCTTCATAGATCCTTAACTTACTTTACTACTAATTTTTGCTCACACCAGTCACTCGGTTATATATGTCCTTACTGCCTTTTGTTTTCTTAAGGCCCAGTTCAAATGTGGCCTGTCCTATAAAGACATCAGGAAGTCCCCAACTATAAGTGGTTCCTTTTTCTAAAACTTTCATAGCAATGCAATTTGCATCTCCCTGCACATTACATTCTTCTCTAAATTAGAGTTGTTACTTACCTGTTCTCCAAACCTCCATTTACCTCCCTATTCCACCCTGACCATAAATTTTTAAGGAGAGCTCTCTTTTTTAATTTTTCCGTAAGCATGTAGTCAGGGATCAGGGAGTTTGTTGAGCAATGACATAATCTGCTGTCAATGGAAAAGCAAACTACTCAGAATTTAGAGATCTGGGTTCTGGTCCAGTCTCTGCCATCAGTCAATTTGATTTCTGTGAGTAAGTCTTCATCTCCCAGGAAGTCAGTGCTCTCATCAGTAAAGTAAAAGGGTTGGACTAGCTGGTTGTTTTCCAAACAGTGGTCTATAGATGAACGTCAGTGTGTGATGAAGTTTTCAGCAATTGAGGATGAAATGAGAAAAAAGAAAAATGTAGTGAGTTTTTAATGAGGCTAAATTTATTTAATTTTTAAGTTCCAAGTTTACGTCCTTCCCATATTTTTGGTATTAAAATATAACATTATGAAATGGTGCTGATAATTAGTGGTAGTAGCTATTTTAAGTGTCTTTATTTTGTTAAAGCAAATGACTATGAAAAAATGAGCAATCCTATTTTGGTGCCCTCAGTATTTATTGTTTTTGAAACGTTACTGGCCCATGAAATCTGTAAGTATGTGAATCACTGGCTCAGATGCTCTCCAAGTTTCCTCCCAGGGTTAACACTCTATAGTCTGTGAATTGTAGTTGGATCAGGTTTGGACACGAAACCCCTATGGAGAACCCAGGTGCTACAGCAACTGAAGTTTGGAATTCTGCAAGAGACTGGCTGCCTTTGTCTCTGTGGTCCACTGTTGAATCAGTACTTCAGGATGGTGGCAAGGACATGTGGCTGCCAGTAACCCTGCTCTGGGGGGAGATAGAAAGCTGGCCCTAATGCTCTGGCCTCTTTTAAGATCCTCAGAAAAGCTCTGAAAAACTACATAATTGAACTAAAATGTAGATTTTAATAACCTCCCCCCTCCCCAACCTTGAAAAGTTTTTAGTCCACACTTGACAGGGCAGTAAGGAACTTAACAGGTATAAGTTAAGGAAGTGGTGTCAGTTAATAGTAAGGAGCAATTTTTCTAAAAAGATGTATGTTTTCAGATATAGAACTGAGTTCTATTGCAGTAATGAAAGGACCATTTAAGAAAAGCTTATCAAACTGTCCTCAGAATTGCATCATTCTATTTGCATTTCAGTCTTAATATCCATTCCAGTCCCCCAAGCACTGAGCCTGGCTGCTTTAGTGTTCAAGCAGACTTACTCAAGAGGCTTTCTGTATCTAATTTTACAGTAGCATATCTCTCGATTATTAACACATTAAAGGCAATATACTTCTAACTTAGAAATGTGATACTAATTGGCTTTGGGATATTTTATTTAAAAAATATTTTCCAAATGGGTCTATGAATTGTTCACTTTCTTTATTCAGGACTAAAGAAAACATTAATTCTGCCAGGAAAAGTTTGTCCAGCAGGGCAGAAATATTAGCATCTTGGAATTTACCTGTCAATCTTATATTTTCCTGTCTTTTGCCTAGAAACAAGCCTACAAGCTAATTGACTTCTGTTCCTTTCCTCTTGGCCTCTCATTTTTCTGAACATAGAGACTCAAATTAAAACAAAGATAAAATTCCAGGGGAAACTGGCATTGATCAAGATTTGGATTAAATTAAATTAAGTGCTTTTTATTGAACTCAGCAGTATTAGTTATTAAAACCAGAAGGCTTTACCCTGGCTAGTGTAAAAAAAGAAAACAATGACTCATACTGCAGCACAGATTTTATTGGGAACTTAAAGCACTCATTTTCTTTTATTTAATTAAAACTTTTGCAGACAAACATGTAAACAAGATCAGGAGTTGGAAAGCAGTGAGGAGTCACTCTTTCTGGGCTCTGGTGCTTTGTGGGTTCTAGCTTTCAATTATAGGAAATTTAGGGAAAAAATCTTGGAAGAAAATAGGAAGGCATAGTAGGATTTTCTTTTCTGGAGAGCATAAGTCAGACGAGTTGCCAAAGTGCTCCCTTATTTTTGTAGTGACTCGGAACTATGTATATAGGGAAAGGGGAGAAGGCAGCAACATAGTGTAGCATAAAGAGCATTAGCCAGGAAGTTAAACCCCCAAATCCTAGCTTTAGGTTCACTACTTAAAGGCTGGTTGGACTTGGGTAAGACACTTAACCTCTCTGCTCCTGTTTTCTCATCTGTAAAATAAGGGGCTAGATTGGATAGTCCCTAAAGGCCCTGCTCTCATTCTGTCACCTATTTCTATGTTTTGTTTTGTGCTTTGGGTGACCACCATGATCTGCACTGAATATAGCAATTAACCCAGGCTGGCCCAGGCCAAATCTGGCCTGCAATCTATTATTATTTTTTTTTAATTAACTAAAAAAGTCCATACTTCATTCAGATTTCCTTAGTTTTTACATATGTTCTTTTTCTGTTCAGGATCTCACCCAGGATGCCATATTACATTTAGTTATCATGCCTTTTTAGGCTCCTCTTGATTGTGACAGTTTCTCAGACTTCTCTTTGTTTTTGGTAACCTTGACAGTTTTAAGGAGAACTGTCATATTTTATAGAATGTCTCTGTATTGGGATTCGCTTCATGTCTTTCTCATGACTAGACTTAGGCTACCAGTTTGGGAAAGAAAACGACAGAGATAAAGTGCCATATTATCATTGCAGCATATGAAGACTACATACTGTCAACATGACTTATCACTGTTGACGTGGACCTTGATCACCTGGCTGAAGTAGTGTTTGTCAGATTTCTCCACTATAAGGTTACTCTTTTTCCTCCTCTTTCCATAATATACTTTTTGGAAGGAAGTCCTTATGTGCAGCCCACACCTGAGTGGGGAGTTTCAATCCACCTTCTTGAAGATGGAATATCTACATAAATTATTTGTATTCTTCTGCATGAGAGATTCATCTCTTCTCTCTCATTTATTTATTCATTTAGTCATTTATTAATATCAGTATGGACTCATGGATATTTATTTTATTCTTTTGATTATAATTCAATATTGCTTCATTTCATTGCTCAAATTGTTCCAGCTTTGGCCATTGCGAGCTCTTTCAGTTGGCTCCCATATCCCTTTGACATATTCTGTGGTTGAGTTTGGGTTGCTGTTACTGTTGTAGTTGAACACTTCCTTTTGCCACCTGTTTTTGTAAATAAAATTTTAATGTAACACAGCCACACTCTTCTTTGACACATTCTCTGTGGCTGCTTTTGCATGACAAAGGCAGAGCTATGTCAGTGCAATAGAGACTCTATGGCTTGCAAAATCTAAAATAGTTACTATCTGACCCTTTACAGAAAGGTTTTCTGACTCTTGATTTAAACCATTCTCTATGTTTTCCATTGATGCATTATAGCTGTAACTTGATGGAGTATTATTTCCAGCATTTTCAGATTTAACTTTGTGTTATGTTTTTTTACTCAGAACATGATCTTGACCCTGAAGTTTAATCACTAATGGTATCATCAACAAGCCTTCACTAAACACTCATGAGTTTGGGTAGCTATGTTCCTTTGGCTATGACTGTTTCCTTACCAGGGTACTTGACTAGTTGCAAGGTGCCTTTTCTGTCAGCAGTTTTTTCATTGAAAGGAAAAATTTAAATACCGAGTCTATTGTGTCTTTATTCCTTTTACTAACTTGGACTAAAAGAATTCATATAACCAAGGTCTGAGTTATTTAAATGGCTACGTCTTTGAGAAATTCCTTGATGATAGCACTAGCTCTGCCCCCATGGAAGCAGACAGGTAGAGAATTTGATGTGAAGAATGTTGAGTTTCATACAAGTTCATCAAGCTTATTTCATTGGTAAATTTACTCAAATTGGAACCAAAGTTTTCAGTAGTGAAATATGAGTACATTAGCTCACTTCTCTTAAGTGTTCTCTAAGCCATGTGTTCTGACCTATAGTGAGAGAAAATAAATCATCAGGCTCCATAGTGGTGTCATGTGTCTCAACATCTGGATTTAGACATAAATCTTATTTCAATATGGTTTTCATACTCCAATGTCATCATCTCACCAAATTAGTAAAGTTGTCAATAGAGGGTGATTAGAGAAATGGGGTGATTTATTTCAAATAATAAGTATATTGAAGTCCCAATGGGGCTTCCCTGGTGGCGCAGTGGTTGGGAGTCCGCCTGCCGATGCAGGGGACGCGGGTTCGTGCCCCGGTCCGGGAAGATCCTACATGCTGCGGAGCGGCTGGGCCTGTGAGCCATGGCCGCTGAGCCTGTGCGTTCGGAGCCTGTGCTCCGCAACGGGAGAGGCCACAACAGTGAGAGGCCCGCGTACCGCAAAAAAAAAAAAAAGTCCCAATGAAGTAACATTAGTGTCATAAATTCGAATTTAAGTTAAACTGTGTAATAACACAGATATGAGTGGAGTGGACGAGGATAATACTCACATGCTTTCTCTGGTGTATTGAGACTGATATCCTATATAACACCATGCACACAGGGGACAGGATTTGACCCACATTATATAGCCTGATTCAGATTATAGCATGGTGGTGCTTTATAATAGAATTTTACTATAAAAATAAAAATAATGGACTGAGAAAGTTAAAATTCTCCCAGGTACATTAAGCTTAGCGCGTAATATAAAGTCCTATTTCTTTTTCCTTTCACTGCCAATCTTTTCAAATATGTAGTCTGTCCCATAGCCTCCACTTTCAATTCACACTCTCATTAGTTCCCTGAAATCTGCCTTTTTCTCTGATCACTTGCCTGAACCGTAACACTTGAAGATCACTATGACCTCCTAATTGCCAATTACAATTGTTTTTAACCCAGCCTTAGTTTCCTTGATTTGCATGCAAATTGGAGAATGTTTTGCACCTCTGAATATGTGTGTGGGGTTTTTTTGTTTGCTTTGTTTGTAAAATCTAGTTCTTAGCCATTAGCTTTTGTCACTCTATGCAATTTTTGTTGCTGATTTTGTTCCCTACTTGGCTCATAGCAGATGGTGATCAAATCTAAATCTCCAGCTTGATTTTTTCCTGGATAATCATCTCCATCAAACATTTTCATGTGGTGTCTTGAGTTGTCTTAAGTTCAGTGTATCTTTGACCTGCTGTGCCCTTTGGGCAGAATGGAAGGAGAGAAAGAACTTGTCCTTTGATAATGATTAATGAGTTTACAAGGTTGGAGTCTCTTTAGTATCCTCTGGTGTCCAGGAGGTGTTACTGCAGCCTTATATGCACTGTGAAAGGGTAGAACGCATCTTTTGCATGATTGGACCTCTTATTGTAGTATGGTAGTCTGGATACTAGGTATCTTTATCTGGCCTTTCAAATAGTGCATGCATGACTATCAAGGGGGAAGCACTGAAATTCAAGGCACAAATCCTTATGTACTCCTGAGAAGTGATGGGGAATTTCTGGAAAGCTGAGTGATCTGGTTCAATTGTTGGGTATGGGAAAAATGATTTGAGGTCTAGCATCCAGAACAGTTTAGAGCTAAACAAAGGAGGATCTATGTTTCCATAGATGTGAGACCAAGGTATGATGGTTATTTACAGTCATGTTCATGCCCTTCTTACAAGAAGCTTTCATAGGCAGATAGTGCTGGCCAAAAGCATATGAAGAAATCTGTGTCTTCTTTCATGTCTTCTACATCTAGAATTCTCCTCTAGGTTCAGCAAAAACTAGATGAGCTTTCCATCAGGAAGATATTTGAAGGCTATCACGGGGAGAGGGGGAAGCACTAAAATTTTTCTCATTTAATTTAGCAAAACTAAAGAAATAAAACCAAAAATTTCATAAAGTACCTAAAAGGAGAGTCTTTGGATGGCAGTATGTTTGTCTGTACTCCCTTAACCCAAATTACAGCTTTCTCTGTTCTTCTGGCCTGTGATGAAATATATCCAACTAAGTGCTGGCTTGACCTTCTGACATCAGGATAAAGACCTTGTAACATTTCAGCAGAGTTAAACTCCTGTGTAGTTTAGTACCTGCAGGAAGGAATAGACCTCAGGAAGGAATGATTTGAACATGGCTAGTGGGAGTATTTTTCTTGTTGTATTAGAAATAAACCAGTGCTCCTGATGGAAGGGAAAGGTCACTGTGCTGTGGGATGTGCCTTCTGTGAGATGAGGCTCTGACCACCAACGACACTTTTGCTTTTCATTACGACAGAGGTGTTAACCACATCGTGCTGGCTGTGCTCCAGCCCACGCCTTTGCAGCCTTCTGCTTCTGCAGCCTTCCTTGTCTTCGCCTCAGTTGGCTGTAGAATTCTTCACTTCCTGTCCTAAACTTTTGTGAGGTGTCATGGCTGTTAAACAGCTGCCATGTTGCAGGCCAGATGTCGCTGCACTTTAGTGTGCCTGAAATGTTCCTCCTATGAAATATTAGATAGTTTAAAAATCTGTTTTGAAGGTTTGTAAAACACTTAGGATAACTTCAGATAAGAGGGCTATTTGTATATTATTAAATTGTCCGTGAAAAATATGCCAAAGTATAACATACAAAGGGTGGAAATATTGTAGTCCCTCAGTCTCTTGATTGTGAAGATAAGTTGACAGCTATTTTGAGGGGATCAAGTAGGTATAATCCAATTAAGACTTTCAGAAATCTATAGCAAGGATTCTATTCAAAGGCCTTTAAAATATAGTCATTGCGTGGTATTTGGAGTGACAAGGGTCTGTTTAGACTGAAGAAGGGACTTTATTTAGGAACAGGAAACAAAAGGAAGGAATAATGTATACTTATGTTATTTAAAAAATTGTTTTATTGAGGTATAATTTGCACCGAGTGAAGGACAAAGATCTTAAGAGAGCAAGTTTGATCAGTTTTCACAAATGCATACCCTTAAGTAACCCCATCTGTATCAGCACCCAGCAATTTCCATCACCCCAAGATAGTTTCCTTATACCCTTCACCAGTCACTGCTCATACTGCCCCACCCTCAAACAACCTCTGGTCTGATTTCTCTCACCATAGATTGAGTTTGACTTTTTAGGACTCCATATAAATAGACTTATGCAGCATGTACTTTTTTGCATCTGGCTCCTTTCAGTCAGCATAACGTTTTTGAGATTCATCCATGTTGTTGTTTGTATCAGTGATTTGTCTCTTTCTTTTGCTGCTGAGTACTTCATTATACGAATATACTACAGTTTGTTTATCCATTATCCTGTTGACGGCTATCTGGATTCTTTCCAGTCTTTGGCTACTATGAATAAAGTTTCCACGGACATTCTTCTGGAAGGCTTATTTTAGACATACATTTTCATTTTTCTCATATTACTATCTAGGAGTGGAATTCTTGAGTCAAATGGTAGATAAATGTATGTTTCATGCTTTAAGAAACCGTTGAACTATTTTCCAAAGAGTTTCTACCATTTTATACTCCCACCAATAATGTACAAGATTTCTGGTTGTTCCACATTCGCTCCAACATTAATTCTTTCTCATTTTATCAATTCTAGTCGATGTGGAGTGGTACCTCATTTTTTAAAACTTTTTATTTTCAAATAAGTTTGGATTTATAGAAGTTTCAAAACTTCCGTAAGTTTGGCTTTGAAAGTTCCTATAAACCCTTCACTTAGCATCCCTTAATGTTAACGTCTTACATCTCCCTGATACCTTGATCAAAACTAAGAGATTAAAATACGATGTTATGTCAATTATACTTCAATAAAAAATTAAGAGATTACACTGTTACAGTACTATTAATTGATCTACAGATTTTATTTGGATTTCCTCAGTTTTTCCACTATTGTCATTTTGTTGTTGTTGTTGTTCTAGGATCCAATCCAGGATACCATATTGCATTTAATCTCATCATGGTTTCGATTTAAACTTTTCTGGTGACTAATGATGATCGTTTTCTTGATGTGTTTATTGGCCATTTGTAGATTTTCTTTTGTAAAGTGTCCAGGTGTCTTGTACTTTTTGAGGGAGGATTATTTGCCTTTTTATTATGGATTTTTTAGAAAAATATTTTATTTATTTATTTATTTGGTTGTACCAGGTGTTAGTTGCATCAGGTGGGCTCTTTAGTTGCAGTATGTGTGATCTCTAGTTGCAGCTGGTGGGCTCCTTGGTTGCAGCTCTTGGGCTCCTTAGTTGCAGTATATGTACTCCTTAGTTGTGACACGTGTGCTCCTTAGTTGTGGCTCACCGACTCCTTAGTTATGGCATGCGAACTCTTAGTTGCAGCATGTATGTAGGATCTAGTTCCCTGACCAGGGATTGAACCTGAGCCCCCTGCATTGCAAGCTCAGTCTTAACCACTGTGCAACCAGGGAAGTCCCTCTCATGGATTTTTTTAAGGACTCTTTATTTGTTCTGAATATGGGTCTGTTGTCAGATATACATGTTGTGAATATTTTTTTCCAGTCTATGGCTTGTCTATTTATTTTCTTAATGGTGTCTCTTGATGAGTAGAAGTGAATATTTATCTTAAGAGGGAAGTATGTTAGAGTTTCTATGGATCAGAAAAAAGACTCAGATTTAATATTTTAAAAATTAATCTGGAGAGAAGAACATACAGTGACTTCTTCAAAGATATTGGTTGAACTAAGTTTGTCTGGACATTGAGATATAAACCTGAAGGGGAATATTTTAGGAACGGGCCTAATAATAATAATAGCAATAGTAATTGCTAGTACTTGTTGGGTGCTTACTATGTAGCAGACCCTTTGCTTATTGCTTTATAGGTATTATTTCATTTTATTCTAACAACAATCCTATGATTATCTGCATTTAAAGGCAAGGAAACCAAGGCTTAAAGAAGTTAAATAATTTGTTCAAATTACAGTTAGAAAATGGTGAATTCAGGTAGTCTGACTCCAGAGCCTGCAGGCTTAATTTCTGTACTATCCGGACAGAAAGAAAGAAAATCTGTGAACTTCAGTGTGTGTGGCTATGGTCATAGAAGCCAAGTAATACTGCTTCCTGATATCATTGCTGTGGCAAAAGGTGTATATTGATAATTTTCTGTAAAACACTATTTTATCCTTGGGTAAAATAGATGATACCCTTCTACCTAGATCACCATGTGTAATTTTTTTGGATACCAAACTTCAAAATGATGGAATCAGAAAGGTCGACTAAAATAATAGAGAGAGGAGGAGAATGTAGTGATGGAGACGTTCAAGGCCCAATTATGTAGATTGGAACTGATATATGCGGTGGAGAGGGAATATAACCAATATATAAAAGCATCCAGAGATCAACAAAATGAGCATGGTCTTAGTCATTGAATCCCAGGACTGTAGCATAAGAAGACTATCATTGAAGCTTCTTCCATGAATGGAATCTCAAGTAAAATAAAAGGAAGAGTGCTTTTATACAACTTATGGAACGTGTTAACTGAAGGGGTAGCAAAGGGTGAAAATACGTTCAGAGGAAAGATTGAAAGTTTCAATGAATGACAGTTCCATGGATTATTTAGAGGAACCAGGCTGTGACAGAGAAGGGACGGGGCTTTGAAGCTGATGTCCAAGAGGACAACTATGTTCGCTTTTAACAAATCTCAGTGTAAAACTTTAGGACATTCTGTATGCCTGAACAACTTGTCTTTTGAAGACAAGAATATGACTCTGTATTTTGGTGTATGGCTCAGATGCCCTAGCCCTCTTCATCCTTTAAGACTCAGCTTTAAAAGCACCTCTTCTGTGAAGCCTTGCCCAACTTTTCCAGGAAGTCAGTTCCTCCCTACACAGTGCTTCTTCTTTTTTTTTTGGCTGCACCACGTAGCTTGTGGGATCTTAGTTCCCTGACCAGGGATCAAACCTAGGCCCCCAACATTGGAAGCATGGAGTCTTAACCACTGGCCCACCGGGGAAGTCCCATGCCCTACTCAGTGCTTCTTGTAATTTTCTCTATTTTAGCACCAATTACAGTGCTAGGCAATCTTACAGCCTAAATTTTTACTGGTAAGTTGTTGGGTGGCAAATCTTGAGGTCAAAGAGATCAATATGGGGACAAAAAGGTATAATCGTCCAATGTATGCAGAACTAGAAAACTGAATATTAGTTAACTGTAATGATTCCCACCACAACTATTATCCCTATTGTGAACTAAGGCTCAGAGAATTTAAATAATTTGTCCAAGGTCAAACAGCTGCAAAGAAGTATAGCCAGGATTGTAACTCTTTGCTGTCTAACTTCAAACCCCATGCTTTTAATCAGTACAATATGAAGACGTTTTGACTCCTCTATCGCATTTTAATTTACTCCATACCTGGCTATCATGGAGAATACTTGTAGGGAAGAAGGATGTTACTCCTTTCCTTTAAGTCCTTTGTGCTTCCTTAACAGGCATCATTCTACTCTTTTTTTTTTTTAACATCTTTATTGGAGTATAATTGCTTTACAATGGTGTGTTAGTTTCTGCTTTATAACAAAGTGAATCAGTTATATATATACGTATGTTCCCATATCTCTTCTCTCTTGCATCTCCCTCCCTCCCACCCTCCCTATCCCACCCCTCTAGATGGTCACAAACCACCTAGCTGATCTCCCTGTGCTATGAGGCTACTTTCCACTAGCTATCTATTTTACGTTTGGTAGTGTATATATGTTCATGCCACTCTCTCACTTTGTCACAGCATAGCCTTCCCCCTCCGCATATCCTCAAGTCCATGCTCTAGTAGGTCTGTGTCTTTATTCCCGTCTTACACCTAGGTTCTTCATGACCTTTTTTTTTTATTATTATTTTTACTTTTTTTCTTAGATTCCATATATGTCTGTTAGCATATGGTATTTGTTTTTCTCTTTCTGACTTACTTCACTCTGTATGACAGACTCTAGGTCCATCCACCTCACTACAAATAACTCAATTTTTTTCTTTTTATGGCTGAGTAATATTCCATTGTATATATGTGCCACATCTTCTTTATCCATTCATCTGTTGATGGACACTTAGGTTGCTTCCATGTCCTGGCTATTGTAAATAGAGGTGCAATGAACATTTTGGTACATGACTCTTTTTGAATTATGGTTTTCTCAGGATATATGCCCATTAGTGGGATTGCTGGGTCATATGGTGGTTCTATTTGTAGTTTTTTAAGGAACCTCCATACTGTTCTCCATAGTGGCTGTATCAATTTACATTCCCACCAACAGTGCAAGAGTGTTCCCTTTCCTCCACACCCTCTCCAGCATTTATTGTTTCTAGATTTTTTGATGATGGCCATTCAGGCTCCCTGACTTCAGACTATACTACAAAGCTACAGTAATCAATACAGTATGGTACTGGCACAAAAACAGAAATATAGCTCAATGGAACAGGATAGAAAGCCCAGAGATAAACCCACGCACATATGGTCACCTTATCTTTGATAAAGGAGGCAAGAATATACTGTGGAGAAAAGACAGCCTCTTCCTTAAGTGGTGCTGGGAAAACTGGACAAGTACATGTAAAAGTATGAAATTACAACACTCCCTAACACCATACACAAAAATAAGCTCAAAATGGATTAAAGGCCTAAATGTAAGGCCAGACACTATCAAACTCTTAGAGGAAAACATAGGCAGAACACTCTATGACATATATCACAGCAAGATCCTTTTTGACCCACCTCCTAGAGAAATGGAAATAAAAACAAAAATAAACAAAGGGGACCTAATGAAACTTAAAAGCTTTTGCACAGCAAAGGAAACCCTAAACAAGACCAAAAGACAACCCTCAGAATGGGAGAAAATATTTGCAAATGAAGCAACTGACAAAGAATTAATCTCCAAAATTTACAAGCAGCTCATGCAGCTCAATAGCAAAAAAACAAACAACCCAATCCAAAAATGGGCAGAAGACCTAAATAGACATTTCTCCTAAAAAGATATACAGATTGCCAACAAACACATGAAAGAATGCTCAACATCATTAATCATTAGAGAAGTGCAAATCAAAACTACAATGAGATATCATCTACTCTTTCTTATATATACTTTCTTGTTTAATAAGGCCCTTGAGTATAAGACTTTTCTTATCTTCATTATTTACTCTATAGATCTAGCACAGCCTTGCACATAATAGGTGCTCAATGACAAATTTATCAAACTGAGTTAAATCTTTCTGTGCTCCAGTGATCCAACACAGAGGCTGGGCTGTGGCTTAGAAATAAAACTCTCATTGGCCTAAGCTTCCTTATAGATCTCTCCGGGAAATGATTGGCAGCAACATAATCTCCTGCCCATGTTCTGGAATACATTAACATTTTCTATTTTAATATGTCTTATTTTGGCTCTTTTAGAGAGCTATTGCTAAAAAAGTTCTATTACAAAACAGTTACTATGAAAAAACAGCTGTTTAAATTATATAATTGGTTCTAAAGAAGGCAGAAAGTTAAAGGGAAAGGGGCTATTCTAGTCTGCTGAAGCCCAAGGGAACAAAAAAATATTTTATACAGTAAATTTTATTTTTGTCACTTTTAACATTCATTTAAAAAAATAGCCTTGCCTTACATATGAGTTTATCCTGTATTTAGGAATATGTGGTAACATATTGTTCTGTTTTTTGAAGAAATTAAAATCTGATTGGGAGGACAAGATAAAGTTAAAAGATGCAGTTGATGAAAGATGCAATTTACTTTTTTTAATATGTATTTTATTTATTTATTTTCTTAAGTTTTTGGGCTGTTTTGTGTCTTAGTTGTGGCACATGGAATCTTCTTGGAGGCATGCGGGATCTTTCATTGTGGTGTATGGTCTCTTTGTTGCAGCGCTCAGGCTACTTTCCAGTTGCGGCTCCCAGGCTTCTCTCTAGTGTGGTGTGTGGGTTTTCTCTTCTCTAGTTGTGGCACGCCAGCTCCAGAGTGCGTGGGCTCTGTAGTTTGCGGTATGTAGGCTCTCTCCTTGAGGCATATGAGCTCAATAGTTGTGATGCGTGCAATTTCCTGTTTTCTACATGAGTGGAAAGCAGTCTATGTGTCTTTAGAGAAATATCTGTGGAACTGATGAAATGGAGGAGGTGATTGAAACCTGGAATGGTCAGGGAGGGTTTTGTAGAGAGTGGAGTTGCCTGGGTGCAGCCTGCTTCAAAACTGCTCCCAAGCAGCTTTATGTGGCTGGAGAAAAACTCACCACATTGGTAACTAGTTTCACTTTAATATCATGATTATTAAGCTGAAACAGGTTTTGGTGATGCCCAGAAATCTTTCTGTTTTTCTTGTCCATTCACTCTCCTACTCTCACTTTCTCTTCTCTCCTCAAACCAACAACACTTCTTTTTCTCCCTTTATCCTTTACTTTCATTGGCCATGTTTCATACAAACATGGATCCTTTAAACCTAAGTCAGACCATGTGATTCTTCTGCTCAAAATCTCCCAGTGGCTTCCCCTGTCTCTTAGAGTAATGTCACAGTTCGTAGAGTGGCCTACCAGGCTCTGGGGTCTGACATCCACCCTCCACCCCACCCCCTTCTGCCTGGTCACCATATGACCTTTCTCTTACTATTCTCCCATTTGTTACCGTCACTGTTCTCCTTGCTTTTGCTTGAAAATACAGAGCATGCTCTTATGTAAGGGCTGTTTCATTAGCTATTCTTTTCCTTAGAAATTTCTTCTCTCAGATGCCTGTGTGGCTTGTCTCTCAGTTTTTTCAGGCCTATGTTCAAATGTTAAAGAGATTTCTCCTGGCCACCTATATAGAGTACCAATCCCCACTCTCGCTACGGCACTCTCCAGCTCCCTTACTGCTTTACGTCTCCCTCTCTCTCTCTTCCTCTCTCTAAATATATATATATATATATATATATATATATATATATATATATATATATATATACTTGTTTACCCATTTAGTGATTTAGTGTCTGTCACCTCGCCTTTAAATGTAAGGGACTTTGTTTTATTTTGTGTTATGTTTTCAGAGCCTACATGTTGAACACACTAAATTTTTTTTTAACATCTTTATTGGAGTATAATTGCTTTACAATGGTGTGTTAGTTTCTGCTTTATAACAAAGTGAATCAGTTATATATATACGTATGTTCCCATATCTCTTCCCTCTTGCATCTCCCTCCCTCCCACCCTCCCTATCCCACCCCTCTAGGTGGCCACAAAGCACCGAGCTGATCTCCCTGTGCTATGCAGCTGCTTCCCACTAGCTATCTATTTTACATTTGGTAGTGTGTATATGTCCATGCCACTCTCTCACTTTGTCACAGCTTACCCTTCCCCCTCCCCATATCCTCAAGTCCATGCTCTAGTAGGTCTGTGTCTTTATTCCCATCTTACCCCTAGGTTCTTCATGACATTTTTTTCCCCTTAGATTCCATATATATGTGTTAGCATATGATATTTGTCTTTCTCTTTCTGACTTATTTCACTCTGTATGACAGACTCTAGGTCCATCCACCTCACTACAAATAACTCAATTTTTTTTCTTTTTATGGCTGAGTAATATTCCATTGTATATATGTGCCACATCTTCTTTATCCATTCATCTGTTGATGGACACTTAGGTTGCTTCCATGTCCTGGCTATTGTAAATAGAGCTGCAATGAACATTTTGGTACATGACTCTTTTTGAATTATGGTTTTCTCAGGGTATATGCCCAGTAGTGGGATTGCTGGGTCATATGGTAGTTCTATTTGTAGTTTTTTAAGGAACCTCCATACTGTTCTCCATAGTGGCTGTACCAGTTCACATTTGCACCAGCAGTGCAAGAGTGTTCCCTTTTCTCCACACCCTCTCCAGCATTTATTGTTTCTAGATTTTTTGATGATGGCCATTCTGACTGGTGTGAGATGATATCTCATTGTAGTTTTGATTTGCATTTCTCTGATGATTAATGATGTTGAGCATTCTTCCATGTGTTTGTTGACAATCTGTATATCTTTTTGGAGAAATGTCTATTTAGGTCTTCTGTCCATTTTTGGATTGGGTTGTTTGTTTTTTTGTTAGAACACACTAAATTTTGAATGCATGAATGAGCTAGTAGGCATTTGCAAAATGGGTAGACATTTGATAGATGAAGGCTAGGAAAGTCATTTCATGTTAGAGAAATGGTATGAGGAAAAAGTAGAGGTGGGGATATGCATGATCAATTGTAGAGATAGTGAGTAGACCAGTATGACTGAGGCATTGGGCTTGCGTTGGGAAATGGTAGTGCAAAATGGTTATGCTGGGGTTCATTGTGAAAAGTTCTGAAAAACAAACTGAGATGTTTTATTTGTATGTATAGATAATGTGAAGTGATGTCAGGTTTTAGAAGAATGGAATGTGTTTTTCCTGCCACAGGGACAGAATCCATTTTAGGCACATCCCATGGAAGCTTAACAATCTGTCCAGTGTCCCTACTGCCAGAGCTCCAGAAGCTTGCCTTATTTTGGAATATAGATAAACAAATTTTAATTAATTTTCAGTTTTGAGCTGGAAGATAAATTTGACATACTGTTTAAACTACTACATGATGCTGTAAGTACTTTCGTGACAAGACCCATTGTTTAGCACATTGTCTAGCATTTAGTAGGAGCCAGAAAATATTGTATACAAACTATTTGATGAGTGGAAACAAGTCCCAGAGAATTTGAGTGACTTACCTTAAGGTTACCTGACAGAGTAATTCCCAACTCTAGTCTTTTGGCAACTGTTCTTCATGGTTTCTTTACAGCAAGTAATTCAAGAGATTAACCACATAATCCAGACTCTAGACTTAGATTTTTTTCCCCCTTAAATGATTAACTATTAAAAATACCACAGTATTTGTTTTATTAGAGGTAAATAGCTAAATGCAATATACTTTGGATTAAAATGGAATGGAATAGAACTGTAAGCACAACTTACTTTTCACTAGTTGACTGCTTGTTAGGATTATAAACTTACCTAGAATGCATAGTGAATTTTATATAACATAACTTTTATCTTGGCCTCTGATTGGTTAGTTACTGGCAACATTGACATTAGAATGCCACATCTGTTTCTAGGTGCTTAAAAACTCTTTTCTTCTGATTCTTGACTTTCTTTTATTCCTTCTTATCAAGAAGAAATGCAGTCTATTTCCTTTGCTTTAAGGAAGCAGACATTCAGTGACTTTACCCTAAAAACTGAGCCAGTAATCTGTTTGTCTCTATGAAATCCGTTTGTCTTGTGTTAGGAAATCTATTGAGTTCATAGAGAAAACTAATTCCATAGAGCTTCCCCCTTGCACCTAGCTCTTTGATCTGTTTTTATTGTTATTTTGTGTGTGATTAATTTAAACATCTTATAACTTGGCAACTTTACATCCATCTCTCTTCTCCCTGCCCCAGATTCCTTACAAGACAGTGTCTCTGTTTCTCTGTGGGTATATTCTGTAGCAGTTGAAAGAGAGATTTACATTACACTATTCAGATCAGCATACATTTTCATTTTTTATGACCTTTTATCTCTTTACCAGAGCTTCTGATGGGGGCTAAGCCTTTTTTCTCTAAAAAATATTTTGAAACATGTATTGGTCAAGATGAAAGAAAACCTACACTTTTAAAAAATTGGTCGTCATCTCATGAATCCGCAAATTTACTCACTTTTCCATCTTTTCCAGAGCTTCACCACACAATATTGATATTATTTTAGCACTGTCCAGAGTGGCCTTTCTCTTGAGGTACTGTATTACTGATTTATTAACATTGAACTCAAGACCAACAAACCAGAACTCACTGCCTGATGGAAGCTTTTCTGCTACATGTAGTTCCTCTGCAAGGCACATCACAGCTTTCTTGCACTTAGGTACACCGGAGAGCACTTGAGCATCATGCTTGAAGGCCATGTTAAATAATGGTATCACCAACAAAAAGCACAAGAATGTGGAAAAAATGGCACAAAGAAGACTGAGAAAAGCATAGTTGTTTATAGTTTGAGAGCTGAAACAAGGAGGCAGACCATCACGTTCTTTGACCTCAGTTGGGAACGTGCCAGTGGGACATCTAATTTTTTGCCATTATGCACATGTCTACAAATGAACACAAGAGCACCCTGAGTACTGACTTTGGGATTACAAATAAATTTTAGCAAATAGACAAATGTGCAAATACAAAATCAGCAAAAATAGCATCAAAATTGTAATTGGATTTATCACAAACCAATTTCTGTGCATTGCAATTTTCAGGACTTTTATGATGCTTTGAATGAATTAGGTAACATCTTAAAGTTACCACATTCTTTAATACTGTGTATTTCTCAGAGTATCCCTGTAAAGAAAAAATTTTGAATTTTATCAGATTACTATTAGACAAACAGAAGCTGAAATAAATTGATTATTTTAAAATCACAGAACAGTCCACTGGTTAGTCAAAAAGCAACTGTGGCAAAACAATAACAGACTGGAAGTGTGTTTTTTTTGCCCACTTCTGTTGGTACTACCCTACATCTCTGTTTTTATTTATTTATTTTTTTTGAGATCTTGCTGATGGAAAAATCGTTTCTTTGAGACTGTAGCCTTTTTTCCTTTATTTTTTATGCCTGCTCAAGGGTACATGTTTATTGAGCAAGTTCTCATTGAAGGCTTTATCTAACAATATTTGCAGTTTTAACATTTGTAACAAGTATGATGTAGTGGTTAAAACTTCAGGCTATGGAATTAAGCCTGGTTCAAATGATGGTTCTGCTTTTTACTAGCTATGTGGATTTGGGTGTAATATTTATCATCCCTAAATCTGTTTCTCCATTTGTAAAATTGGTGAAATAATAATAATATATTTATATATATATAAATAATTAATATATAATATATATATAAATAATCATTAGGTTGTAAGAGTTAAATGAGATAATTTGTATACAATGCACAGTACAACGCTAGGTACACATAAACATTTTATAAGAAGTATGTACAATATTATTATTACAAAGAACCTATTTTAAATGAGAACACAACAGTTCTCTAAAGCAGGACGTGTTTGTATCACCTCTGTTATTTATTGTTTGTTTTATAATGAAGTCTCAAAGAAGTTAAGCGATGTGCTTCCCAGATTCCACCATCATGGGGCTGTCCCTCCTGTAAATTTATAGTGAATACTGTTCTTCCACTGTTAGAGTATTAATTATAGGATAATATGATAAGTCACGTAAAATGAAATGTGGGCAAGGATTATGTTCATGTCTTCATAGTTGACTGCCTGATTGCCCAATTCATTGTCTGGCACATAGTAGGTCCCCAGTGTATGGTTACTGAATGAATAGATTAAGTGCCAAGGTCACAATTTTTATGTAGTAATTCTGCCTGCTATTTTCCATTTCCACTCTTACTTCCCAAAATTATTGCCATTGCACCCATGCTTCTTAGGTAGTACACTAGACTGAAAAAGTAAAGACTATAAAGATACACAAAACACAGTTCCTGTTCAAGGAGCTTGCATTCTGTTGCAGATAGCAGATGGATAGTGTATTAGCTTCCTGTGACTGCAGTAATAAAATACGACAAAGGTAGTGGCATAAGACAATAGAAATTTATTCCCTTACAGTACTGGAGCCCAGAAGTCCAAAATCAAGGTGATGGCAGGACTGGCTCCATTTTAAAGCCCTAGGGGATGTTCTTTCCATTGCCTCTTCCAGCTTCTGGTGGCTCTAGGTGTTCCTTGGTTTGTGTGCATCTCTCCAGTCTTTGCCTCTATGGTAACATTGCCTCCTCCTTTTCTGTCTGTTCTCTGTGTCTCTTATTCACTTCTCACTGGATTTAGGGCCCACCCTGATACTCCAAGATGATCTCATCTCAAATCGTAAGTTACATCTGCAAAAACCCTTTTTTCAAATAAGGTGACATTCATAGATTCCAGGGATTTGATGTGGATATTTTAAGGGGCTATTTTTAGCCTTTCACAGCTAGCAGAAACTGTCAAATTTGTTTTTATGAGGGTACAAACAGTTTCTTACTTCAGGTGTGAGAAATGATTATGTTGCCAACTACAAACAGGGAGATGGCAGTATGTACAAAACACAGCTCAGCCACGCTTAAAAGTTGTCTTTTTAAAGTATATTAAGTTTTGAATATATTCCTAGCTACCCATGCTAGGTTCTTATTGAGAAATTAATACGCAGTTCTCCTCCTCACAAGCCCCCCGACAGACCCCAGGAAAGATAGTGGAATACAGGCTCTGGTATCAGATAGCTTGGCTATAAATCCCTGGCCTTACCGCCATCATTTACTAGCCATGTGGCCTTTTGTAAGTCTTGCCTGTGAAATGGGAATTATAGTAGTAACCTCATTGGGTTGTCATAAGGATTAAATGAGTTGATACGTGTAAAGCATTTAGTATAGTGCCTGGCACAGAGTGAACGCTTAATTAGTTAATGTTTATTAACTATTATTAGCTATTGTACTTGCCTTTGTTGGGGACAGGAGAAATGTAAGACATGGTCATTTTCCTTGAGATCTCTAAATTGATGTGGAAAATACAGGAGTAACATAGCTGGGTTCTAGTTGTAGGATGAGAGACCAGAATTAAGGAGTCTATACTAGAGATTGTTATGGTAAATCTCATGTGAGATAAGGATGCCTGAACTGGTGCTGTGGTAGGGAACGGAGTAGAAGGGTGGGATAAATGAAGAGTTTTAATGGAAACGCGGACTAAGACTTGGCAACTTGATTTTACCTTGTTATGGGGGAAAAACAATCTTTCTTAGTTCCACTCTATTTCTAAAACCAGTATTGGTTAGCCTTTTTTTCTAAGGTGAATTAATTATAAGATTCCTTTCAGATCTCAAGTTTTCTGAATCTGAACTCTTCTGATTTTTTAAGAAATCCACCAGATCCAACAATTTGTTTAGGTGAACTGAGTGCCAGAAGCCCAACATGGTTCCAACCTCTACTGTTGTCTGAACTATTCTCTGTTGAATAATCTACCCGTATACCTACTCACTTGTACTCTTATAGCTCTTGAAACACATGAACTGGGTCTCAAATCCCTCTATATGAGAGGACTAACTGAATAAATTATATATGCATATGTTTTTCTATAAATACTTCTCTTTCTAATCCCTTTTTCTAATAGAAATACAGAGAAATAGTCAAGAATAAAGAAGAGCAAAAACCTTATGAAAGAGGTGGCTGTTGATTCTTTTCTTTGAGCAGTTAGTGTGATCTTACAGTAGTTTTCTACTTGGTAATTATGCAGCAAAATACATACTTATTCAGCCAGATAGGTGAACATTATATCAGCAACTGTTGTAGTTTCTCTGTTAAATCTAATTAAATTTCATGAAAAGCAGTCACCCAAAGTGAAAAAGAAATCAATTTAGGAAATCAAGTTGAGGATAAAATTAGAACTTTATTTTCATAGTTCAGCCTTCATATAGTTGTTATGCAGTCAAAGAAGATATATCTAATACTTCATATGCTATAATGAACACCAGAATAACAAAACTAATAGTATTAAATTTTCCCATTAATAAAGGTTTGATGTTATCTTTATCTAGCATCAGTTCCCTGCTTCCAAAATAGTACATCTGTAGTCAATCTTCAGTTAGTGTTTGTAGCTGGAGAGATATTTATTAACAGTAAAAGGGAACAAGGCAATAAGATTTTTATTTACTTTATAATGAGTATACTGGTACCTAAAGTTGAATTACTGGGCTTAATGTAATTCGGAATTTTTCATGATCTCTTTCTGTGATCACTAGGTAATTTTTTGTCTATAAAGTTGCTTCAGGCTTTCAAAATATCACATTAAAGATATTTTATTTGGGATTTCAAATCATTCTCTTTGCTCACTCAAGCTCCTATAGACTTTGAACATCTCTTTTGTCACTATATATATGTTTGGTAGTGTTGGTGGTGGGGATATGGAAGATGATGAGGATGAATACAGTTTTTTTAAAGAAATTATTTCATTTTTTGTTTATTTTGCTCATTAGAGGAAATTTGCAAAATACAGAAACATAGAAAGGAAGGTTAAAGACATTACCCAAATATCCTTCTGAAAAATTCCAATGAAAAACACAAGGCCCTTATTTTTACCCTTGGCAAAATGCTACATTCTTGTTTTTAGAACTTGTTCACATTTGGTAAGGCAAATTTGAAGTTTACCTTTTGTTATTACTAAGATGTGATCAAGACCATCTAGTTCAGAAGTACTATTTATAGAGCAGATGCTTTTTAAAGTTTTGTAGGCCTGGGTATTTTACTTTGGAGGCAGTATCTTTACTATACATAAGAATTTACCTTGGGTTTCCCTGGTGGCGCAGTGGTTGAGAGTCCGCCTGCCGATGCAGGGGACGTGGGTTTGTGCCCCAGTCCGGGAAGATACCACATGCCGCGGAGCGGCTAGGCCCGTGAGCCATGGCCGCTGAGACTGCGTGTCTAGAGCCTGTGCTCCGCAATGGGAGAGGCCACAACAGTGAGAGGCCCGTGTACCCCCCAAAAAAAAAAAAAAGAATTTACCTTCAGAAACAAAGACATTTGTGAACAGGAAATTCTTTGAACATTATCAGATGTTGATACATTGGAGGGATATTCTGAAATTAGTGAATGAGTTTGGATGGCAGCTTTCTTCTGAAAGATATTTCTTTCTTTGTGTCAAAGTTGTGACTTGCAGTTGATCTAGATGGAAGATTGCTTATCAGTTAAGGTAATTTTGACATGTAATCATGGTTATATGGCTCTAAATGAAGAAAATTACAAACACTGTCAATTTTGTGTTACTACGTTGTTGAGGGCTTTCTTGGCAAGGGTTATTACTATAGCTACTGATTGATGGAAGGCACAATAAACCTTAAGTTTATAGTTTATTAATGTAGTTTATTATCATTCTCAATTGATTTGTACAAATTATTACAAAATTATATAGTACAGTGGAAGTCACTGGAGGCTTCGTAAGAAACAAAATTCACAGATTTTTTTTTTTGGTTGTTTAGTGAAATCTAGAATATATTCACAATTCAACACAGTGGTGTTACTATCACATGACTTAGGAATTAATATATAAATTTATTATCTTAAAAAATGATCATTTGTATCAAAAATGTTTTTGATCTCTAAACAAAGAACATGCCCACATGGGGTTGTCCCCCAAAATATGTATCTAATAAATACATTAAGAGATAACTGCATTAAATGGGACTATATTTCTGGGGACTAAAATATTTTCTGTGTTGCTGATTAGGGGTAGGACTTGATTAAACAGAACTAGGATGGTTGTCTTCCTTCTGTTGGAAATATTAAGCTTTAGGGGATAGGGGTTTAGGGGGTCCTTTGAGCTAACAGAAGAGAGAAAAAAGGAAAGACAGTAGCAAAGTTGTTTTATTTATTGCATAAATAATGATGCAGTGTCATATAAACAGCTCAATGGAGCAGAATAGAGATCTCAAGGAAAGACCCATGTGTATGTGTTACTTATATGTGATAAGGTGGCACCACAAATCTATGGGCCTATATGTGAAAGATAAGTCTATTAGATTAATAGAAGAAAGTTTAAGTGAATATCTGTGTGATCTAAGGGCTCAATAAGTGACTTCTCAACAAATTTTAAACATAACCCATAAAGGAAACACTGATAAATTAAAATTAAGGATTTTTGTGCAATGAACCCTCCAGGGCCAAAATTGAAAGATAATAGAAGGAGAAAATATATTGGCAAAGTCTATAATCAATAGAAGATCAATATTTTGGGTATACTCCTGGAATCAACAAGAAGAGAAAAATAGGTGAAGGTACAGAAAATCTACTTAGGAGAAAAACCTAAAAGCTAATAAACATATGCTCAAAATCATTAGTAAATTTGAAGACACACATTGTAAAAACAATGAGCTATTACTTTCTACATACTAGACTGGCAAAGTTAGAAAGTTTAACAAAGCCAAGTGTTAGCACGTGAGGGACACAGGAACCCTTGTGCAGTGCTAGTGGGACTGTAGACTGGGATAGATGTTCTGGAGAGCAAATGAAAAGTATTCTTCCTCTCTTATTTTGAAATTCCACTCGTGTTTTTACTCCCGTTGAAATTCTCATGTGGATCCATAAAGGGGCATGTACTAGGGTATTCACTGCAGCTGTTTTTGTGGTGGAGAAAGTTGGAGTGATTTGGGTGTTCATTATTGGAAGGGTGCACAGGTAAAATAAGTACAAAGAGTATTATGCAACAATTAAAAGCAACCAGTTTGTTGTTACACATAGCAACATGGATGGATCATAAAAACATTGTGAAAGAAATAGTGATATAACAATACCATTTATGTGAATTAAAAATACATGCTCACAGGATAATACATATTTATAAAAGCATGTGCAAAGAAAAATATATAAAACAAATTTAAGTGGTTGTCTGTGTTCAGGATGGGGGACTTTAATGTAGTACGGGTATAAAGAGAAATTAAAAAATAAATGGAATAAGAGAGGGGCTTTGCAAAGATCCTTGATGATAATGTGTCATGAACTGAGTATAATTAATTCTACCCTCTGAACTTGAGATCACAAGTAAAATAAACAACAAAAACAGAAATTAAAAATAGAATCGTCCATAATTCCCCTACAAATTATATATTGTTTGAAAGAATGAATTTTTTTGTTGTTGTTAGTCTTTGTAACTCTGGTGCCTGGCACATAGTAGTAAGCAGTAGGTAAATTTTTGTTAGTTAAATGAGTAGACTGGATGGATGAATGAATACAACTAATTATTTTTCAGTGATCTTATGTTCCTTACAGTTATCTCCATGTTTTAAACTGCTCTGAATCAGGGAAATAAATATAGCCTCTCCATTTTGGTGGCTTTTTTTTTATGCAAAAAAAAAAAAAAGAGTTTCCACAGTAGTTACTTCATAAAAGTCAGGGAGTTTTAATGATAAGAAACACAAACAATGTAGCTATGGGGATCCAGACAGTGCTGATTACCTCAAAGGCAAACTAAACATATGCTTTGGGTGCTAGTGAAAATAGGTGCACAAGATTTTAAAAACTAAGAATATATTTTTTGAAAGTGTAAAAGTGGCCGCATGGGGGAAATCAGAAATTTGTTCAGCTTTCTTACACTTTTTTTTTCCTTTACAGGTTGGCATTGGTTTTATTTTGAATTACATGGTGGAAGATGTATAGGGAGGGAGGAGTCCATAATTTTTCAGTCCTACAAAGGTTTTAGTCCCTAATCTGAAAAAATGATTATTCAAGCCAGGAGTAAATGAATTGAGTGTGTGATAGACTTGTTTCTAGTATTCCCAGAGACCTCAGAGTTTCAATCTTGAGTGGATCAGGTACTCCTTCTCATCTTGCTTCTAGCCTCTGGTCAGTTTGGAAAGACACCCACCATAATTGGGTTGTTTCTGAACTCTCCCAAGTTAAAAATCTTAACAAGATATCTCTCCATAACAAGTGGCGGTTTGGGGTCACTAGTGGTTACTCAACTGAATCATTATCCAAATATTTTACTTTATTTGCTTTACCAGTTCATTATTTAAATTATTTTATTTTTCCAAACTTAGAGTCTGTCTGAGGCTTGACCACATGTGAAGTTTGACATTTTGAAGGTCAGCTGGTTTGAATTATTTGTATGTAAGAGTCAACAAATTGGATTTTTTTCTTTTTAAACAGGGAAATGTCTATTGTTTTTTCCACTTGAAAAATTAAATAAAACATACAAATATCTCATGAGCTTTCCTCAGACTTTCCCAGAAAGGTCTGTATTTGTCCTGAGACAGAGCATAGGGAAGTTACAACCTCAGATGGTTTGGAGACAGTTCACATTGCAATAGCTGAAGAGTTAGATAAGGGGAAACCTATGAAAGGAAGACTTCCAGTGACTTAAGTGGAGAGAAGAAAATATCACTTCTTCGTGTCTGTGTTATAGCGCTCTATAATGTCATAAACTCCAATACAGAACCACATTTGGCACATGGCTGGGGTGGGCCTAATATGGTAATATGTGCTAAGCTGTTTCTGGGATATTCTGTTGCCTTTTGGTTTACAACTAGCTCTAGTATCCATATCATCTTTTTGAGCTTAAGTCTCCATGGCAACTCTTGGCTAAAACTCAGAAGAAAACAGTTTGGAGTCTCCCACTTTCTTCTAACTGCTCTCTCCTATAAAGCATGATTCACATGGCAGAGGATGATCTTATTAGAATGCAAGCAAGATCATACACTCCCTTACATAAAACTCTAACTTGTTTCTCATAGTCTGAGAGAGCTCAGCTTGATCTGAATCCTAGCCTAGAAGGATTTAAATGTCAGCTGAGATGGGGAGAGGATTAGGGAGGGAGTGGACCAAGGGAGGCTGGCCATTGGTTGATAGAAAAGCTACACTTCAAAAAAGCACCACCATTTAACTACTCTTTTTGTCACCCTAGCAGCTTTCATATTGCTATCTTTAAAGTCTTTTCATTGTAGTATTAACAGCTGTAATTTAATATATTATTAGTACCTTAAAAAATGGCACTTTGGTAGAATATGCTGAGGGGAAGCAACTGCTTCCCGTTCTCTCCCACATTACTGTGTTTCAGTCCGGTCTCTTACTGTTTCTCTACCTCATCTCTTTTTTGTTACTTTAATGGTCAAACTGTTTCTGCCTCAGGACCTTAACACAAGCTATTCCTTCTGCCTGAAGCTTTCCCTCCCTCTCTTTGCCTCGTCAACTTCTACTCATCCTTTAGAACTCAGTATAATCCAGTCCTCATCAAAGAGGACTTTCCATAAATGATTGAATAAATGCTGAGAGGTACAAAGAGGAACAATGCAGAATAGTGGCCCTCAAGGAGCATGTAATATTGCCAGGATGATACATTCTGAGTACATGCAAAGTTCATGATACAAAACAGCTAATAAATTAAGAGACCTGAGTGCTTAAAGAGGCAGTGACTGTTTAGCTCAGGTTTGTTATGGACTTTACAGAATAGGTAGGTTTTGAAAAGAACTTGAAGGTTGCTAATATTTGTGTAGGTGTTGAAGAGGGACACAAGAAAATGCAAGAATTCCTATTTGGGAGAGGTGAATATGGGAGTTGAACTGGAGCGGAGAGACTGATTGGGGAAGAGAATCATTGAACTTCAGTGATAGAAAAGACCTTATATTCAGATTCAAATGGCTTTGAATGCCTCCCGTGTGTCAAGCATATTATTTGTTTACCTAATTTGTATTTACCCCAGCTGTATGAAAATACTATTACTTATCTTTATATTCTAGATAAGGAAATTCAGATTCATAGAGGTTAAGTGACTTGCTCAAGATCACACAACTAGCAAGTACCAGAAACTGGAATTTTAACTCTTACTTAGAGTCTAGTTCTCTTTCTACTTCCCCATGCTACTTCTTACAGACAGTCCCAAAATAATAATCTTGGATTGGAAATAGATTGTGGGGGACCTGAATGTGGAATCTGAACTTTATTT
Source organism: Leucopleurus acutus (assembly GCF_964270905.1). Lineage (NCBI taxonomy): Eukaryota > Metazoa > Chordata > Mammalia > Artiodactyla > Delphinidae > Leucopleurus > Leucopleurus acutus. The sequence continues at coordinate 29,051,167 of NC_139156.1, forward strand.
TTTAAGGCAACAGTATCTTAAAAAATCTTTAGTGATTTTTTTTGATCATGGGTATTTCATGATGAAAGTAATATTTTAGCAAGATTTTTCTAGTAGGCATGTGCAGTGTAGGTGAGAAATGGAAGAGTTGAAATAATATGTGGCCCTATCTGGAAACTGGAAACAGGGGAAGCAAGTTATGAATATTAGGAAGAGGAGCAAGGAAGAATCAACAGTACTTGGTGAGGATTAAATATAATGAGCGGGAAAGAGAAGCCACGGGTGATTCCAAGATTTTGAGTCATCTATAGGTGAATGGTTTACCTCTATTAAAAAAGAAAAGGAAACCAGGGATTGATATTGATTTTGGGGAAAATGTCATGAAATTGGATTATTTATATGATGCTAGCAAGACATATAATTGGAGATGTTATGCAGGCAGCTTAAGAAGATGTGACTGGAATTTGGGGGAGAAGTCAGAGCTTGAGAGATTTAATTAATAATTGACTAATAAATAGGTAGCAAATGTCATGAATGCAGAAGAATTCTCTAGTAGAAAAGTTTGGATAGTGAAGGGGAGTAAAATATGCCACTTTAGCTTATTGATTATTTTGGATTAAAGTTACTTAAGAAACGGCTGGTGCAAGAAGGACACCTGAACTTCCTTTGTCCCTCTGAAAGCAGGAGATAAATCTTCCATATGAAAAGCACCCTTCCTGTACCAGGAGGGTAAAAGGCATCCCTCACCACCAAACATAGGAAATTTAGGGTCGAGAAAGCTATATAAACGAACTTTGTTACTTTTTCATTAGTTTGCTACCCCAAACCCAAACTCCTTTGTTCTCATCAGTCTTCCACAAATTTGTTTTCTTGTATGAAATGTATAAAAGCTGGCTACTTTGGTCACTTCTTTGTTCATATTTTTATGGGCTTCCATACATACAAAATTAAGTTTTTCTCTTGTTAATCTGTTTTGTGTCAATTTAATTATTAGACCAGCCAAAGAACCTAGAAGGGAAGAAGAGGAAGGTTCCCCCCACCCCCCCACACACAAAATAGAGAACAGAGGACTGGGAACAAATCCTTGGGGAATACTAAGATCTAGAGGGAAAAAGGGGGAGGTGGTACCTGAAGTAGTAGTAGAGTGATTAGAGGGTGGGAAAACCAGACGAGAGGAATACAGTGGAAGGTGCTTTAAGAAATCAAGTGTAATTAGCAATATGGCAGTGTCAGATGCTGATACTTGCAGATGATATGGTTTCTAAGTTATTATTAAAACAATAATCAAGTTATTAGCTAGGAAAAAGGCCAAAATTAAAGTAATGCCAAAGAATATCAAGTACCTCAATCTAATTCCACTTTCAATAAACTCATTTATTGATAATGTATAACAGCTATTTTTTCCAAAGAGCTTAGGTCTCTGCTCAGAAATTTTGAAATAGGGTTTGCTTATATTACACATTCACAAGAAGGGAAATAGAAAATAACTGAAATATAGAATAAAACACACAAAATTAGAAAAGGCTTGGTGGCTGAGAGAAGAGCAAAATCAAAATTCAGGAAGATGATGGTCACAAGTCCCTGGATGGGCACTGGGGTGGGGAAAAACTTTCATGTGGATTCATTTTGAGTTATGCAGGTGTTTCTCATTTAGTAATAGACATGCTTTTCTACAATTGTGTGAATATTCACCTGTGTTTCCCATTGACTTCCATTATAATGTGAAATATTTAATCTCCATCTGGCTTTGAATCTAGATAATAGACCCTGCTGTTCCTAATGAGTATTCTTTGCTAAGTCATTAACTGTATCTTTACCTATGGTCCCCAGTCTATAAAGGCATTTCTGAAGCCTTCTGTGACAAATTCTTAATTGGAAACTGCCACCATTGATGTTCTTCATCTAAATAGACATTTGACACATCTTTATTGAAGCCCCTTAATGTATCTTTTAAAGTCATGGAACCCCGTACTAGGCAAAAGGCTATAAGAGGGCATTTGTACCCATACTTATGTATTTCTTGATGTTTCTACCTTTCTAGTCTTTCATGTGACTGGTACATAGAAACCAAGTGCAAGACAAGGTGGCACAAGGGTGAATATAAGGATTAGTGAGATTAAAGGCAGGAACACAATTTCATACACAAATGCATTTTCAATGCTGAAAACAAACAAATAAAAGAGACTGGAAGAAAACACTCTAAAATATTAATAGTAGTTATCTGCTGATGTGGGAATTATGGTTTATTTATTTTTATACTTTATATGTCTTTTTGCCTTTGCTTTATGTATTGTCTAAATTTTCTGCAATTATCATATTTTAACTTTTCTAATCACAAAAGTGTCTTGTTAGTTGTTTGTGCATATTCTAAAGGGCTTGCATGATGGAAGGTATTTTCCCCAAATTTTACTGAGAAATAATTGACACACATCATTTTGTAAGTTTAAGGCATACAACATGATGGTTCAATTTACATATATTGTGAAATGATTACTACAATAAGTTGAGCCAACATCCATCTTATCATATAGCTACAATAAAAGTAAAAGAAAGGAAAAAGGCAAAAAATTTTCTCCTTGTGATGAGAACTCTTAGCATTTACTCTTTTAACAACTTTCTTATATATCATATAGCTGTATTAGCTACAGTCACCGTGTTGTTTGTCACATCCCCCGTTCTTATTTATCTTATAACTGGAAGCATGTACCTTTTGACTATATTCCTTCAACTCCCCCCTCCTCTTCTGCCTTTGGTAACAAGTCTTATCTCTTTTCCTATGAGTTCGGTTTCCGTTTGTTTGTTTGTTTTGTTTTGTTTTTAGATTCCACTTATAAGTGAGACCTTACAGTATTTGTCTTTATCTGACATTTTTTTTAAACATCTTTATTGGAGTATAATTGCTTTACAATGGTGTTTTAGTTCCTTCTGTATAACAAAGTGAATCAGCTATATGTATACATATATCCCCATATCTCCTCCTTTTTTTGACTCCCTCCCATTCTCCCTATCCCACCCCTCTAGTTGGACACAAAGCACCCAGATGATCTCCCTGTTCTATGCGGCTGCTTCCCACTAGCTATCTATTTTACATTTGGTAGTGTATATATGTCTATGCCACTCTCTTACTTCATCCCAGCTTACCCTTCCCCCTGCCCATGTCCTCAAGTCCATTCTCTAGTAGGTCTGTGTCTTTATTCCTGTTCTGCCCCTAGGTTCTTAATGACAATTTTTTTTTTTTAGATTCCATATACGTGTGTTAGCATACTGTATTTGTTTTTCTCTTTCTGACTTTCTTAACTCTGTATGACAGACTCTAGGTCCATCCACCTCACTACAAATAATTCAATTTTGTTTCTTTTTATGGCTGAGTAATATTCCATTGTATATATGTGCCACATCTTCTTTATCCATTCATCTGTTGATGGACACTTAGGTTGCTTCCATGTCCTGACTATTGTAAATAGAGGTGCAATGAACATTTTGGTACATGACTCTTTTTGAATTATGGTTTTCTCAGGGTATATGCCCAGTAGTGGGATTGCTGGGTCATATGGTAGTTCTATTTGTAGTTTTTTAAGGAGCCTTCATACTGTTCTCCATAGCAGCTGTATCAATTTACATTTCCACCAACAGTGCAAGAGGGTTTCCTTTTCTCCACACCCTCTTCAGCATTTATTGTTTCTAGATTTTTTGATGATGGCCATTCTGACCGGTGTGAGATGATATCTCATTGTAGTTTTGATTTGCATTTCTCTAATGATTAATGATGTTGAGCATTCCTTCATGTGTTTGTTGGCAATCTGTATATCTTTTTGGAGAAATGTCTATTTAGGTCTTCTGTCCATTTTTGGATTGGGTTGTTTGTTTTTCTGATATTGAGCTGCATGAGCTGCTTGTAAATTTTGGAGATTAATGCTTTGTCAGTTGTTTCATTTGCAAATATTTTCTCCCATTCTGAGGGTTGTCTTTTCGTCTTGTTTATGGTTTCCTTTGCCGTGCAAAAGCTTTTAAGTTTCATTAGGTCCCCTTTGTTTATTTTTGTTTTTATTTCCATTTCTCTCGGAGGTGGGTCAAAAAGAATCTTGCTGTGATTTATTTCATAGAGTGTTCTGCCTATGTTTTCCTCTAAGAGTTTTACAGTGTCCAGTCTTACATTTAGGTCTTTAAACCATTTTGAGTTTATTTTTGTGTATGGTGTTAGGGAGTGTTCTAATTTCATTCTTTTACATGTAGCTGTCCAGTTTTCCCAGCACCACTTATTGAAGAGGCTGTCTTTTCTCCATTGTATATTCTTGCCTCCTTTATCAAAAATAAGGTGACCATATGTGCATGGGTTTACCTCTGGGCTTTCTATCCTGTTCCATTGAGCTATATTTCTGTTTTTGTGCCTGTACCATACTGTCTTGATTACTGTAGCTTTGTAGTATAGTCTGAAGTCAGGGAGCCTGATTCTTCCAGCTCCGTTTTTCTTTCTCAAGATTGCTTTGGCTATTCGGGGTCTTTTGTGTTTCCATACAAATTGTGAAATTTTTTGTTCTGGTTCTGTGAAAAAATGCCATTGGTAGAATGATAGGGATTGTATTGACTCTGTAGATTGCTTTGGGTAGTATAGTCATTTTCAAAATATTGATTCTTCTAATCCAAAAGCGTGGTATATCTCTCTATCTGTTTGTATCATCTTTAATGTCTTTCATCAGTGTCTTATAGTTTTCTGCATACAGGTCTTTTGTCTTCTTAGGTAGGTTTATTCCTAGGTATTTTATTCTTTTTGTTGCAGTGTTAAATGGGAGTGTTTCCTTAAGTTCTCTTTCAGATTTTTCATCATTAGTGTATAGGAATGCAAGAGATTTCTGTGCATTAATTTGTATCCTGCTACTTTACCAAATTCATTGATTAGCTCTAATAGTTTTCTGGTAGCATCTTTATGATTCTCTATGTATAGTATCATGTCAGCTTCAAACAGTAACAGCTTTACTTCTTTTCCGACTTGGGTTCCTTTTTTTTCTCTGATTGCTGTGGCTAAAACTTCCAAAACTATGTTGAATAATAGTGGTGTGAGTGGGCAACCTTGTCTTGTTCCTGATATAGTGGAAATGATTTCAGTTGTTCACCACTGAGAATGATTTTGCCTGTGGGTTTGTCATATACAGACTTTATTATGTTGAGGTAAGTTCCTCTATGCCTACTTTCTGGAGGGTTTTTGTCATAAATGGGTGTTGAATTTTTTCAAAAGCCTTTTCTGCATTTATTGAGATTATCATATGTGTTTTTTTGTTTTTTTTTTTTGCGGTACGTGGGCCTCTCACTGTTGTGGTCTCTCCCATTGTGGAGCACAGCCTCCAGACACGCAGGCTCAGTGGCCATGGCTCACAGGCCCAGCTGCTCCACGGCATGTGGGATCTTCCCGGACTGGGGCACAAACCCGTGTCCCCTGCATTGGCAGGTGGACTCTCAACCACTGCGCCACCAGGGAAGCCCTATCATGTGGTTTTTCTCCTTCAGTTTGTTAATATGGTGTATCACATTGATTGATTTGTGTATATTGAAGAATCTTTGCATTCTTGGGATAAATCCCACTTGATCATGGTGTATGATCCTTTTAATGTGCTGCTGGATTCTGTTTGCTAGTATTTTGTTGAGGATTTTTGCATCTATGTTCATCAGTGATATTGGCCTGTAGCTTTCTTTCTTTGTGACATATTTGTCTGGTTTTGGCATCAGGGTGATGGTGGCCTCATAGAAGGAGTTTGGGAGTGTTCCTCCCTCTGCTATAATTTGGAAGAGTTTGAGAAGGATAGGTGTTAGCTCTTCTCTAAATATTTGATAGAATTTGCCTGTGAATCCCTCTGGTCCTGTACTTTTGTTTGTCAGAAGATTTTTAATCACAGTTTCAATTTCAGTGCTTGTGATTGGTCTGTGTATATTTTCTATTTCTTCCTGGTTCAGTCTGAGAAGGTTGTGCTTTTCAAAGAATTTGTCCATTTCTTCCAGGTTGTCTATGTTATTGGCATATAGTTGCTTGTAGCAGTCTCTCATGATCCTTTGTATTTCTGCAGTGTCAGTTGTTACTTCTCCTTTTTCATTTCTAATTCTGTTGATTTTAGTATTTTCCCTCTTTTTCTTGATGAGTCTGTCTAATAGTTTATCAATTTTATTTATCTTCTCAAAGAACCAGCTTTTAGTTTTATTAATCTTTGCTATTGTTTCTTTCATTTCTTTTTCATTTATTTCTGATCTGATCTTTATGATTTCTTTCCTTCTGCTAACTTTTTTTTTTGTTCTTCTTTCTCTAATTGCTTTAGGTGTAAGGTTAGGTTGTTTATTTGAGATGTTTCTTGTTTCTTGAGGTAGGATTGTATTGCTATAAACTTCTGTCTTAGAACTGCTTTTGCTGCATCCCATAGGTTTTGGGTCGTCGTGTTTTCATTGTCAATTGTTTCTAGGCATTTTTTGATTTCCTCTTTGATTTCTTCAGTAATCTCTTGGTTATTTAGTAGTGTGTTGTTTAGCCTCCATGTGTTTGTAATTTTTACACTTTTTTTCCTGTAATTGATATCTAGTCTCATAGCGTTGTGGTTGGAAAAGATACTTGATACAATTTCAATTTTCTTAAATTTACCAAGGCTTGATTTGTTACCCAAGATATGATCTATCCTGGACAATGTTCCATGAGCAGTTGAGAAGAAACTGTGTTCTGTTGTTTTCGGATGGAATGTCCTATAAATATCAGTTAAGTCCATCTTGTTTAGTGTGTCATTTAAAGCTTGCGTTTCCGTATTTATTTTCATTTTGGATGATCTGTCCATTGTTGAAAGTGGGGCGTTAAAGTCCCCTGCTATGACTGTGTTACTGTCGATTTCCCCTTTTATGGCTGTTAGCATTTGCCTTATGTATTGAGGTGCTCCTATGTTGGGTGCATAAAATATTTACAATCATTATATCTTCTTCTTGGATTAATTCCTTGATCATTATGTAGTGTCCTTATTTGTCTCTTGTAACAGCCTTTATTTTAAAGTCTACTTTGTCTGATATGAGAATTGCTACTCCAGCTTTCTTTTGATTTCCATTTCCATGGAATATCTTTTTCCATACCCTCATTTTCAGTCTGTATGTGTCCCTAGGTCTGAAGTGGGTCTCTTGTAGACAGCATATATACGGGTCTTGTTTTTGTATCCATTCAACCAGTCTGTGTCTTTTGGTTGGAGCATTTAATCCATTTACATTTAAGGTAATTATCGAAATGTATGTTCCTATTCCCATTTTCTTAATTGTTTTGGGTTTGTTATTGTAGGTCTTTTCCTTCTCTTGTGTTTCCTGCCTAGAGAAATTCCTTTAGCATTTGTTGTAAAACTGGTTTGGTGGTGCTGAATTCTTTTAGCTTTTGCTTGTTGGTAAAGGTTTTAATTTCTCCATGGAATCTGAATGAGATCCTTGCTGGGTAGTGTAGTGCTGAATTCTCTTAGCTTTTGCTTGTTCGTAAAGGTTTTAATTTCTCCATCGAATCTGAATGAGATCCTTGCTGGGTAGAGTAATCTTGGTTGTAGGTTTTTCCCTTTCATCACTTTAAATATGTCCTGCCACTCCCTTCTGGCTTGCAGAGTTTCTGCTGAAAGATCAGCTCTTAACCTTATGGGGATTTCTTGTATGTTATTTGTTGCTTTTCCCTAGCTGCTTTGAATATTTTTCTTTGTATTTAGTTTTTGATAGTTTGATTAATATGTGTCTTGGTGTGTTTCACTTTGGATTTATCCTGTATGGGACTCCCTGCGCTTCCTGGACTTGATTGAGTATTTCCTTTCCTATATTAGGGAAGTTTTCAAATATAATCTCTTCAGATATTTTCTCATCCCTTTCTTTTTTCTCTTCTTCTTCTGGGACCCCTATTGTTAGAATGTTGGTGCGTTTAATGTTGTCCCAGAGGTCTCTGAGACTGACCTCAATTCTTTTCATTCTTTTCTCCTTATTCTGCTCTGCGGTAGTTATTTCCACTATTTTATCTTCCACGTCACTTATCTGTTCTTCTGCCTCAGTTATTCTGCTATTGATTTTTTCTAGAGAATTTTAGATTTAATTTATTGTGTTGTTCATCATTGTTTGTTTGCTCTTTAGTTCTTCTAGGTCCTTGTTAAGCGTTTTTTTGTATTTTCTCCATCCTATTTCCAAGATGTTGGATCCTCTTTACTATCATTACTCTGAATTCTTTTTCAGGTAGACTGCCTATTTCTTCTTCAGTTGTTTGGTCTGGTGGGTTTTTACCTTGCTCCTTCATCTGTTGTGTGTTTCTCTGTGTTCTCATTTTGCTGAAGTTACTGTGTTTGGGGTCTCCTTTTCACAGGCTGAAGATTCGTAGTTCTTGTTGTTTTTGGTGTCTTGTCCCCAGTGGGTAAGCTTGGTTCAATGGGTTTTGTAGGCTTCCTGGTAGAGAGGACTGGTGCCTGTGTTCTGGTGGATGAGGCTGGATCTTGTCTTTGTGGTGGGCAGAACCGTGTCTGGTGGTGTGTTTTGTGGTGTCTGTGTGTTTATGATTTTAGGCAGCCTCTCTGCTATTGGGTGGGTTTGTGTTTCTATCTTGCTAGTTGTCTGGCATGGGGTGTCCAGCACTGGAGCTTCCTGGTCATTGAGTGGAGCTGAGTCTTAGTGAAGCGGCGGAGATCTCTTGGAGAGTTCTCGCCAGTTGATATTACTTGGGGCCACGAGGTCTCTGGTTGTCCAGTGTCCTGAACTCGGTTTTCCCACCTCAGAGGCTCAGGCCTGACACCTGGCCAAAGCACCAAGACCCTGTCAGCTACACGGAGGCCCGGCAAAGGTGGAGTTCCTCTCCCTTGTAATTTGTAGACAGAGTTCCTGAAACTTGACCAAAGCACCAGCTGCCTTTCATTTCCTCAAGCTCTGCTCTTGCTGTATAAACCTGGTGATGGAAAAGGCAGTTTTCCAATGGATCACAAATAGATAGCAGGCATTTGGAAGTACAGTTTGGAATCGGCTGCCTCTTTCCTCAGTCACTTCTTACGCTCCATGTCCAGGCTCCAGTTTGTGAACTAACTGGGAGTAGATACTGGACCAGGCCCAGGAGCAGCTGAGAGGCCTTTGCTGTGGTGTGCACTCCTGGGGCTGGCCGGCTAGCCATGGGCTTGTGCATGGCCATGGAGACCAGTGACAGGAGTCGAGGTTTGCTGTGTGCAGATGCAGAGCTAAGATGTAGCTGTCAGCACAGGCGAGAGCATGGTGTCCGGATCTCCTTTATCACTTTTAGTTTACAGTCTACTTTGTCTGATATAAGTAGAACTACTTTTTTTTTGTTTCTTTGTTACCATTTGCTTGAAATGTCTTTTTCCATCCCTTCACTCTCAGTTTATGTGTTTCTTTAAGGCTAAAGTGAGTCTCCTGTAGGCAGCATATTGTTGGATCTTGTTTTTCTTTTTTTAATCCATTCAGCCATTCTGTGTCTTTTAATTGGAGGACTTAATCTGTTTACATTAAAGTAATTATTGCAGGTAGGAACTTACTATTGCCATTTTGTTAATTGTTTTCTGGTTGTTTTGTAGATTCATTGTTCCTATTTTTTATTCTGCTCTTTTTTTTTGTTTTGATGTCTTTTAGTATCAGTATTCTTTGACTTCTTTATTGTTTTCTTTTGTGTAATTATGACAGGATTTTCCCTTGTGATTACCATGAGGCTTACATAAAATACCTTAAATTTATAACACCCTATTTTAACCTGGTGACAACTTAACTTCAATAGAATTTATAAACTTTACACTTTTTCTTCTTCTCCCCCTCACATTTTAGGTTTTTTCTATTACAATTTACATGTTTTTTTAAAAATTGTAAAACTAATAATAGATTATTATATTGAATATTTACGTTTTTTTAACTACTTTTTAAAAAACACTTTAAAATAAGAGTTGTAAGTGAATTATACACCACTATTAGCATATTGTAGAATCTAATGAGATTTACACTACCTTTTTATATTTTTATGATGTTAATTAGTGTTGTTTTACTGCCCCTGAAAGAACTCACTTTAGAATTTCTTGTAAGGTAGGTCTGGTGGTAATGAACTCCCTCAACTTTTGTTTGTTCAGGAAAGTCTTTATCCCTCCTTTGTTTCTGAAGGACAGCTTTGCTAGGAATAGAATTCTTGGTTGATAGTTATTTTCTATGTTTTGAATATGTCATCCCACTCTTTTCTGGCCTGAAAGTTTTTGTTGAAAAATCTGCTGATAGTATTATGCTGTTCCTTTGTATGTAACTTCTTTTTTCTTACTGCTCTTAAACTTTTTTTTTTTCTTTAGTTTTAGACAATTTAATTTTAATGTGTCTTGGTGTAGCCCTAATTGTGTTCAACCTATTTGGTATCCTTTGGGCACATGGATCTGGATGTCCATTTCTTTCCCCAGGTTCAAGAAGTTTTCAGTCATTATTGCTTTAAATATACTTTCTGTCCCTTTCTCTCTCTGAAATTCCCATAATGCAAATGTTTCTTTTCATTGTTTTCTATAATTCCTGTAGGCTTTTTTTCACTCTTTTTCATTCTTTTTCTTTTTGCTCCTCTGACTGTTGAATGGGCTGTGCAGTTCTCTGTGTGCTCTGGTTAGGTCCTCTGGTCAGACAAACTGAAGGCTGTGTTCAGCAATGAGTGGGGCTAGAAATTAGATTTCCTGCCTGGGTGCAGTGGGAGAAGCAGCTCTAAAGCCAGTAAAGCTCTTTGCTTGTTGTCTTAACTCAAACTGACCTGCAGCCCAAGTTTCCTGACCAAACAGGGCCACTCACTTTGCTCTTCAAACTATCAGTGCTGCCTGCCTGCCTCTCAGCATGAATGCTCCTGGGCTGTACAGCTTTCAGGAGTTGTCTCCAGCCCTTTTGGTCAGATGGGGCTATGTCTCCACACTCTCAACAGTGGTTGGGGCTATGTGTCAGCTCCCTTGCCTGGATGGGAGGGGGAGGGGCTATTTCAGCCTTCTCTCAATTTACCAAACAGGCTGTCTGGTTGGGAGGGGCTGCGAGATACTCTTAGCCTTGGCTATGAAGTAATCCCCCTGCCTTAGCATAACATGGAAACATTCCATGCCCCAGAACAGCTCTGCTCTAGGGGACATCAGCTCTGCCCACCCACTTCTTGGCTTGAGTGCCACTGGGCCACACTGCTTCCAGGAGTTGTCTCCAGCCCTTCTGGCCAGGTGGAATGGAAGTGGATGGAACTGTGATTCAGCTCCTTGTCTGGGCATATGTAAACGGAGCTCTAGGGCTGGGAAAACTCCTCATTTGAGGATCCAAAGTAGGCAAATCTGCACCTCACTGAGTTCCCAGGTCAGAGTGCACCCCTGACTTGATTCTGCAGATGAGCAAAGCCACTGGTGTGGATTACTACTTGGGCACTGCAGGTATGAACTTGGTCTGCCAAGACTGTGTGCTGGTTGTTGCAAGCCCCTCCCCTCTTCTCCATCACAGTCAGATTCCCAGTTGTTGAGCCCCACAGATTCCCCTGCAATCCCTGTGGTACAAGATCAGAGTAGGGACTCCCATAAAGTGACCCACAATGCTGGAGGCAGTGCTGTTTGTACCCCTGGGTTCTCTTTTCCCACTGGAGGAACTGGGGGCTTAGTGGTGCTGCACTGGCCTGGAGGAGGGACAATGCAGTCAACATGTAGCCACTTCTTTTACCCTTCCAATACAGTCTGTCTTGGTGCAGGAGGGTGCTTTAGTCTCACCCCCATGTTCTAGGATTCTCTCAGTGGTGTCTTGTTCTTGAATAGTTATTAGTTCTTCTTCTTGTGAGGGTAAGCAATGTCAGGAACAATCTATGTCTACATCTTGGTGATGTTACTCTCCCATGATAGAAGTTTAATAAGTCTATCTTTACTGTTTATTGACTGATATTTAAATAAAGTAATGAAGACCATGTGGTATAGAGAAAACCTTATGCTATTTGGGCCCTGAGGATCCTTAAACTGACTACCAGTATTCTGCAGGTGGGATCAAGGTGAATCAGGTTTCCCATTCAACAAACATTCACAGAGAAATGTACTCTGTATAACATAGAGGGGATCTACAAATATGAGCAAGACTTCCAGGAGCTAACTCTATTTAGGGAAAATGAGAAATGTACATGACTACAATTCAAAGAGGATGAATTCAGGATGTGTTAGAGGCACAAACAGGGCAGTAGAACTACAGATGAGGGAGATATTAGCTCTGGCTTAGGGTAGTAGAGGGATATATTTTTACAAGTTCTGTTTTCAGATTATATAATAACTAGTATCTCTTATTTCATCATTTTCAACCCACCTTCATAATTTCCTTTTTATCTGTATACCATTTTTACAGTTGATCCATCTTTTTAACTTTAATAATTCAAATAAATGAATTAAGAAAGTAAACTTTATCTTAGTACTATAAATGGAAAACCAGTTCACTCGCCATAAAAAGACAGTAACTAAAAATAAAAATGGTATAAACAAAATAATGTTATTAAATTCTATCTAGGTAATGTTGCCTGTTCCTTGGCTCTGAGTCTAAGTCCTTATAAAAAAAAAGCTTAGCAAGTGTTGGAGAGATGCTAATGACATATTAGCATGGCACTGAGACTTGTTTCTTAACAAATCAGAAAATCAGAAAAAGAATTGAAAATATTATAGAATGGCTTTCTCACTATGTGATTCAGTGCTAATGATTTCTCTTACCATTTTTGGTACCAGTCTCATTTTTTTTAGAAGTTCTTTGGTGAATCAACAGTCCAGGTTTTAGGTCTGGTGGGCATGATACCAGTAGAAGAGAGGCAGAGTTCATGGAAGAAGCCTCGTGTTTGAGGCTTTTGGTTGTCAGAATCTAAGGCAAGGATATTCCCTTGGACAAACTGTACAGAAGCATACTGGTTTCTATGGTGACAATAGAAAGAGGAGGAGGAAGTCTTGCTTCTATTTTACAGTCTTATTTTTCTGCCCTTAGAATTCATTCTGGGTCTGGAAGTTAGGATGAGCTGAATGCCATTTCTCATTTCTAATGAGATGAGCTCATTTCTAATCCCTTCTTCTTAGGTGTCTCCATCTAGATGAAGGCTTCCACCCCCAATCATGAGGCTGCTTTAGACTATAAATGTGTTTACAGATGTGAATAATGGGTGCCTTTTCAAATGCAGATGATATTTATATACTGAAAATGGACTTCACTAGTGGGGTTTGCTGGAGTTTATCAGCTTCAGAAATGCAACCTCTCAAATGTAGATCATTGAACACATTAGTATCATTTCACAAAACATTCTGGGGACCAACAGTCCTTTGATGCTTTGAAATCCAAGATAAATGCTGTCAGTCAAGATAGAAAATGATATTTCTTTATGGGCTGGACCTTTGAAGAGATACGGGTGTTGAAACTTGGCAGCACATCAGCAGCCACTGGAACTCCTTTCCACTAGCCATTTTTTTCCAGAGATAATTTTGACAAGAGACTGGAAAGAATCCCTCTCAGTTCCCTGGGGAATATGAAATTACTAGATTTATAAGATTTATCTTGTTTTTCGTAGAAGAGCCTAACTTTGAGCTTGGTAAGAATTATAATTAGCAGAATGCAAAGTAATAATGAAACGACTTTCTTAGAAAGTATGCATTCACAACTCATGCTAATGTTCAGAAAACATGATCAATATCCTAGTCACCCTCCTCTCAGAATAATAATAGTAAATTTATTGGCTGCCATATTTTTAGTGCCTTTTCTGCTTAGTCTATTCCAGACACTGTGTTTTTCACTTCACACACATTATCTTTAATCTTCACATCAACTTTGTAAAGTAGATTCTTTTCCAACTTTAGATGGAGAAATTGAGGTTCCTATGGAACTGGCCAAGATCATATAGCTAAGAATGGTGGAAGTCAATACCTCCTAATTTTACAAGTCTGTGTCATTAAATTTGGCTCCTGAATTTGACATGATACTACAGGTGAGGTGTGATAAGAATATAATCCAGTAGAGATATTATAAACTTTCAATATTAATATGTTTACATTTTAAATTAAATTTAAAATATACATTTTAAATTAAGTTTACATTTTTCTCTCTCCTCCTTTCTACCCCCTCTGGCATATTAGCATCATGTAAGCATAAGAAGTTGTTAGAGCACAGGGTTTAGAGTGAGACAGATCTGGTTTGAGTCCAGCTCCATCACTTACTAGTTCTCAGACTTGGCAAGAGATTTAATCTTTCCAGTACTCAGCTTCTTTAACTACAAATCAGGTGTAATAATAGTGCCTCTCTCTTGAGGTTATTATTATTAAATGAGATAAGATAATTTAAATGCTTATTAACACATTGCCTAACCTGTAGTAAATGTTCAATAATTGCATGAATAATAATCATTATCATTATTAATTTATTTAATCAAAGTTTGACTTTACCTCTGTGCTTCTCTTTTGTTCCGTAGTTCTTTGAGTGACCTCCTTTTATGTGTATTTTTTTTAAACTCCATTATCTGGTTGACTAATCCTTGACTTAAACTTGTTCTCTACAATGCCCAGCCAGGTTCTACAAATGTGTTAAAATATGTCATATGCCAATTACTTGGCCTGGTTTAGCTATTGTATATGTATATAAATATATACAAAAGTGTGTGTGTGTTTGAGTATGTAAGTGAGTGACATAGAGAGAGACAATGAAAGGCCTTTGAGACACTAACCTTATAGGGCATTATTTTGTTAACAGCCCTCCTGATCTCCTCTTGGAAATCCAGATCCATCTTTAAACAGCTAAGCTTTCTGGAAGGTCTGTGACTCAAATTGTCAAAGCTTACAGAGAGCAAATGCTGGAAGAAGAGACAGCGCCTCCAGCTGTTCCCTTTCCCCTCTTTGCATATGTGAACACTTCCCACAAACCCCTGTATGAAATGTGGGAGAAGCAGAAGGGAAATTGTTGAGCTGTTTATTTTAATGCAAACAAAGGTTAAGATAGTCTTTTCTGAATGTTTTTCTTGGGAGCCAAGAATGAAATCTTATATTACTCCACCAATATGTTTATTCTGAGGGAATTTAAGATTTAACTACCTTGAGTTGTATCTCTGTTCATGACACACCTACATGATCTTCTTTAACCCAAGCACTCCAATGCAACAGTTGGGAAAATCTGCTAAGGAAGTAGGGGGAAGAGGAATGAGACCCAAAAATCAGAAGTCACTTTATTGGGCTTCCCTGGTGGCGCAGTGGTTGAGAGTCCGCCTGCCGATGCAGGGGACGTGGGTTCGTGCCCCGGTCCGGGAGGCTCCCACATGCCACGGAGCAGCTAGACCCGTGAGCCATGGCCGCTGAGCCTGCGCGTCCGGAGCCTGTGCTCCGCAACGGGAGAGGCCACAACAGTGAGAGGCCCGCTTACCGCAAAAAAAAAAAAAAGAAGTCACTTTATTGATGGAGCATGTAGAATCAGAAGACTACTCATGACAAGGGAACTAAGATAAATCAGACATTTGATGGTCTCAGATGACCTTGTCCATCCTTATCACAGTGAGGATGGCCCTTTCAAGAGGACTGAAAATACTCCAGTCTAAACTTATTACTCTGGACTATTATAAGGTCTAATATGCCAATATCCTAAATTCATTCTGTAGCACCCTTTCCCTCATTCAGTTTTTGCCAATGCCCTAGTTTTCTTTTGATTTCGAAGATACACAGAGTTCATTCCCACTTTAGGGATTTTGAGCTTGACCTTGCCTCTTATTGAAATGTCTACTTCCAGATCTTTTCATGGCTGCCTTCTTCTCATCACTGAGGCTTCAAGCCATATGTCAGCTCCTCAGAGAGGCCTTCCCTGACCACCTTTGACAAGAGTGCTATTTGCTTCCCAGTATTCCTTTTCCCTTTCTCCCCTTGTTAAGCACACTGACATACAGCCAAACAACTATATTACCCAGGCTCCCTTGCAGCTCGATATTGCTCTGTTCTGACGAAAGAAATGTAAGCCAAAGTATAATGTGGTCCTTTGAAAACAATCCCTAAAAGGAAGGAGGTTCATTCTTCTTTCTCCCCATCTCAGTCCTGTTCCCTGGAACACCAAGTGTGGTGACTGGGCTCTAGCAGCCATATTCAATCATGGAGGAAAGGACATTCGCTAGGTATGTTGGAGCAGAGATCTGGAAAGCCTGAGTGCCTGATGAATTTGTGAGTCTCTAAAGTAGTCATGAATTGTCTACTTCCAGGCTTCTTTTAAATAAGAGAGAAATAGACTTTATCTCATTTAAGCCACTGCTATTTTGGGTTCTTTGTATATTCAGTCAAACCTACACAAAATTGTAGATTGCCTTGGGTAGTATGGTCATTTTGACAATACTGATTCTTCCAATCTAAGAACACAATATATCTTTCCATCAGTTTGTGCCATCTTCAGTTTCTTTCATCAGTGTCTTGTAGTTCTCAGAGTACAGGTCATTTGCTTCCTTAGGTAGGTTTATTTCTAGGTATTTTATTCTTTTTGATGTGATAGTAAATGGAATTTTTTCCTTAATTTCTCTTTCTGATCTTTCATTGTTAGTATATAGAAATGCAACAGATTTCTGTGTATTAATTTTGTATCCTGCAGCTTTACCAAATTCATTGATGAGCTTTAGTAGTTTCCTGGTAAAGTCTTTAGGATTTTCTATGTATAGTATCATGTCATCTGCAAACAGTGACAGTTTTACTTCTTTTCCAGTATGGATTCTTTTTCTTTCTTTTTCTTCTCTGATTGCTGTGGCTAGAACTTCCAAAACTATATGTTGAATAAAAGTGGTGAGAGTGGACATCCTTGTCTTGTTCCTGATCTTAGAGGAAATGCTTTCAGCTTTTCACCATTGAGTATGATGTTAACTGTGGGTTTGTCATATATGGCCTTTATGATGTTGAGGTAGGTTCCTTCTATGTCCACTTTCTGAAGAGTTTTTATCATAAATTGATGTTGAATTTTATCAAAAACTTTTTCTGCATCTACTGAGATAATCATATGTTTTCTATTCTTTGATTTGTTAATGTGGTGTATCATACTGGTTGATTTGTGGATACTGAAAAGTCCTTACATCCCTGGGATAAATCCCACTTGATCATGGTGTATGATCCTTTTAATGTACTGTTGTGTTCGGTTCACTAGTATTTGGTTAAGGATTTTTGCATACTATTTACAATAGTGAAGACATGGAAGCAACCTAAATGTCCACTGACAGATGAATGGATAAAGAAGATGTTAAATACACACACACACGCACACACACACACACACACACACACACTGGAATATTGCTCAGCCATAAAAAAGAATGAAGTAATGCCATTTGCAGCAACATGGATGGACCTAGAGATTATCATACTAAGTGAAGTAAGCCAGACAGAGAAAGGCAAATATCATATGATATCACTTATATGTGGAATCTAAAAAAAAAAAAATGATACAAATTAACTTATACACAAAACAGAAATAGAACCACAGACATAGAAAATAAACTTATGGTTACCAAAGGGGAAAGGTGGGGGAGGAATAAATTAGGAGTTGGGGATTAACATATACACACTACTATATATAAAATAGATAACCAACAATGACCTATTGTATAGCACAGGGAACTATACTCAATATTTTGTAATAATGTATGAGGGAAAAGACTCTTAAAAAGAATATATATATATTCTGTGTATACAACTATATATATTATATATGTATTATATGTGTATGTGTATTATATATGTATATAACTGAATCACTTTGCTGTACACCTGAAAATAACACAACATTGTAAATCAACTGTACTTCAATTTAAAAAAAAAACCTGCATAAAACCAATTTAAAGTATCACTCTCCTGCCTGCACACACCCTGATTTATCAACCATTACTCTCTGGCCTGTCTTCTTTTTATTTCTTTAAATTTTTATTTATTTATTTATTTAATTTTATTGGAGTGTAATTGATTTACAATGTTGTGTTAGTTTCAGGTATACAACAAAGTAATTCAGTTATACATATACATATATTCATTCTTTCTTAGATTCTTTTCTCATATAGGTTATCACAGAATATTGAGTAGAGCTCCCTGTGCTATACTGTAGGTCCTTGTTTGTTATCTATCTTATGTATACTAGTGTGTGTATGTTCATCCCAAGCTCCTGATTTATCCCTCTCTCCCTTTTGGTAATCCTAAGTTTGTTTCTGATATATGAAAGTCTGTTTCTGTTTGGTAAATAAGTTTATTTGTATCATTTTTAAAAACATTTTATTTATTTATTTACTTATTTTTGGCTGTGTTGGGTCTTCATTGCTGTGTGTGGGCTTTCTCTAGTTGCAGCGAGCAGGGGCTACTCTTTGTTGCGGTGCAGCGGTTTCTCATTGTGGTGGCTTCTCTCATTGTGGAGCATGGGCTCTGGCGCATGGGCTTCAGTAGTTGTGTCACGCAGGCTCAGTAGTTGTGGCACGTAGGCTCTAGAGTGAAGACTCAGTAGTTGTGGTGCACAGGCTTAGTTGCTCTGCAGCATGTGGGATCTTCCCGGACCAGGACTTGAACCCAAGTCCCCTGAATTTGCAGGCAGATTCTTAACCACTGCACCACCAGGGAAGTCCCAATTGTATCATTTTTTAAATTAGATTCCACATATGAGAGATATCATATGATATTTGTCTTTGTCTGTCTGACTGACTTTGCCTTATTAGTATGATAATCTCTAGGTCCATCCATGTTGCTGCAAGTGGCATTATTTTATTCTCTTTTATGACTAAGTAATATTCCATTGTATATATACCACATCTTCTTTATCCATTCCTCTGTCGATGGACATTTTGGTAGCTTTCATGTCAATGAACACTGGGGTGTGGACTGTCTTCTTCATGGCACTTTTTAACAACTGGAAATTCTCATTTCTTTCCTTCTTTATTGTTTGTACATCCCATCTAGAATGTAACGTCTGTGCAGGAGGGACCTTATCTTCTTTGTTAGCTATGGTGTCCTCAGAACTAAAAAAATGTCTAGTAGGACACACAGACATAGAGAACAGACTTGTGGTTGCCAAGGGTGAGGGGGCGTGGGTGAGGGATGAATTGGGAGTTTGGGGTTAGCAGATGCAAACCATTCGAATGGATAAACAATAAGGTCCTACTGTATAGCACAAGGAACTATATTCAATATCCTGTGATAAACCATAATGGAAAAGAATATGAAAAAGAGAGTATATAAATGTATAACTAACTCACTTTGCTATATCGCAGAAATTAGCACCAAGTTGTAAATCAACTATACTTCAATACAATAAATTTTAAAAATGTCTAGTAGGTACTCCATAAAAAAATTACTGAGTGAATGAAATCTGTCAGCTAAATCTCCTACTCAGATCTGCAGCTGTCTCTGTAATTCTGTTTCTATGGTTGACCAGTCTTTCTGTGAATCATACCTTCTTTCTTTGGATATAGTAATGTATTGCATAACTCTTTCTAGACTTGGCATACCTCATTTTATTGTCTTTCACTTTACTGCACTTTGCAGTTATTGCGTTTTTACGAATTGAATATTTGTGACAACTCTGCATTGTTAGATGATGGTTAGCATTTTTTAGCAGTAAAATATTTTAAAATTAATGTATGTTCTTTTTTTAGACATAATGCTATTATGCAGTTAATAGACTACAGGATAGTGTAAACATAACTTTTATATGCACTGGGAAACCAAAAATT
This sequence comes from Leucopleurus acutus, assembly GCF_964270905.1. NCBI lineage: Eukaryota > Metazoa > Chordata > Mammalia > Artiodactyla > Delphinidae > Leucopleurus > Leucopleurus acutus. The sequence goes on from NC_139156.1 coordinate 29,070,809, forward strand.
TGTGTGACTTGCTTTATTTCAAAAATTCACTTTAGGGCTTCCCTGGTGGCACAGTGGTTAAGAATCCGCCTGCCAATGCAGGGGACACGGGTTCGATCCCTGGCCTGGGAAGATCCCACATGCCACAGAGCAGCTAAGCCCAGGCGCCACAACTACTGAGCCTGCACTCTAGAGCCCACAAGCCACAACTACTGAGACCGTGTGCCACAACTACTGAAGCCTGTGTGCCTAGCGCCTGTGCTTCCCAACAAGCGAAGCCACGACAATGAGCAGCCTGCGCACTGCAACGAAGAGTAGCCCCCGCTCGCTGCTAGTAGAGAAAACCTGCACACAGCAACAAAGACCCAACCCAGCCAAAAATAAATAAAGTAATTAAATTAATTTAAAAAAAAAAGAAAAGCAAACTGATCAATGTAGTTCACATTGAGCTGTGAATGACTGACAAGTTTAACCTGAGGGAGGAGGTATTTGTCATTTTAAAGTGAGATTTGTTGCAGTCCCTCTCTCACTCCTCCTGCACCCTCTACCCCCAATCCTGGCTCATTTTGTCCAGGTACACACACACACACACACACACACACACACACACACACACACACACATCCTTTTCAGCAAAGAATCCTTCCTCAATGTCCTTGACTTTCTTGACCACCCTCTTCTCACACACATGGACATGGTGGGACATGGGAAAAAGAGGTGATCTGCTTAGCATCTCACTTGTGAAAGAGAGTCTACCTCTGACAGTAAATTGTTTTTTTCTGTCCATGACGTATAAAAAACAAAATCTGGTAAAACATAATCAGGAAGAGGTCACTTGTCATCCCCCTCTATAACGAAGAACAGCAATTCAAGTCAGCAATTATTTGGTATAGGGTTAAGAGTGGTTAGGCTTTGGAATCAGCTACTCGGGCTTGAATCTTGCCTCCACAGATTATAGCTACGTGAAGTTGGGTAAGACTTTACCTATCCAAGCCTTCATTGTCTCATCTATATAACATAGAGTTTATGATAACTCTTCGAAGGGATGTGGGGATTTAGTTGGATAATCTATATTAAGCTTGTAGCAGAGAATCTGGTTGTCTAAGTGGTCAGTAAATGTTAGCTTTATTATTATTTACTAAGAACATCTTGTAAAGGACACTTGGAAATACACAGAGAAATAATGCTCTGTTCCTGCCTGCGGGGAGCTTACAAATATGAATAACAGCATGCAGGATTCCTGTGTGATTAAGGGACTCTCATAGACACCAAGTCTTTTAAAACATCTTCAAAATTCCCGTTTTCCAGAAAAGCTACTGTCATGCTTTCCTGCACACTCAGTTTATCTGTCTTCTTAAGCCTTTTGATATCAGTTACACTAGGCTTTTTTGCATCTTTACTCCTAGCCCTGTGTACAGTGTGGCCAAATATTATACCTCATGTATTATTTTTTTTGTCACTTCCTTGGTGCTTCTCCAAAGCCGACCCTTTCCTTGCATGCAAAGGAGGGAGACTTCCTTGGAAGAACATCTAGTCCAAAGGTTCCACGTATCACATATGCTGACTTAGTTGTTTCTTCACAAAGATAGTATATTATCTTGAAACAAACAAACAAAACAGAACATCTCTGTAGGAATGATCAGGGTATCTTAATGGTACCAGTTAGGATAAAAATACTTTTCTTCTCTTCTGTGTTAAAGCTAAGGCTGCAGTATTTCTGTAGTCATATTACTGTTGTCCAGACAGGGTTATTGCAGTGTGCTTTCGGTTTGAAAAAGAAAAGGAGCCAGTGCTTATCTCCTCATACATATAAAATGGCTCTTTCACCTTCTAGCTCACTTTGCATCCCTCTTCCTTCTGTATTTAAACTAGTAGTATGCGAAAGGGGCTAACCACCACTTCTTGTCACTTGTATACTTAAAGGCCTGGTTTAGATAGCCTTTATGTGAACTTTCCTTCATTTCAGTCTCTAACTTAACGTGGCACAGAAAGCTAGACAGAGGTCAGTGCATGTGTAAACAGTGATGCCAGTATTTAGAACAACTAAAGGGGAAAGAAGTCTAACCCACTTCCTAATGGGCTAAAAATCACAATGATACTATGTGGTATTTGGAAGAGGGATGAAAGCATGCTCATGACTTATTGGAATTGATTATCCTCTTGAATGAGTTATTTCATGACTTATTTGAATTGCTTATCCTCTTGAGTGAGTTATTTGAGATTGAAAGTTTGATTCATTTATTGAGTGAGCACATGCCAATATTGCACTAAAAAAAAAAGGTGATGGTACATTCTACCATCATACACTATCATAACAAAATGCCAGTTTGATTATATTGTTTCTGGGATTTTTAACTTTTAGAAAATCAGTTTTAGGGAAGTCAGTACAGCCACAGAGATGGTGAGAAACATTTGGAAATATTAACATATGCAGGAAAATTATAATTGGTTCTTTGAAAAAAGACATTATCATTTTAGTATCATTTTTTCTTAATTCTTTTTAATCATTCAACAAGTATTTACTGAGTTTCTCCCAATGAATCTGAGACTTTATCCATTATAAGATGCATTGTCATTTCAGGTACCACTAGATTGGCAAATAACCTCTGAGGTGGCTCTCAATGATCCCCACCTCCTAATATAAATGCCCTTGGGTAATCCTTGAGTGTGGGCTGGACCTAAGGACTTGATTCTAAAGAGAAAACAGATGGGATGTAACTTCATGACTAGGTTACAAAAGATCATGACTTTAATCTTGCTAAGACTCTCTCTATTTCTGGCATTCTCCTTTGCCTTTGTGCTTGTTTGTTCTGGTAAAGCAAGCTGTCATGTTGTGATATGCTCTATGGAGAGGGCCACTTCAGAGACCCTGAAGTTCAGAGACCCTGAGGCAGAAGACCCAGTTAAGCTGCTCCTGGATTTTATATGTGTATATATATATATACACACACACACACACACACACACACACACACGCACACACACACACACACACACATATATACATATATATGTATATATATATCTGGTATTTTTACAGCCTATTTCTCCATTTGCCATACTTCTCTGCCTTTCTGTTTTATGTTTTCACTTTTTATGACTTTTACTTAGCTGTTTGTTTTTGTTCCATGGGATGTAACTTGTCTTTAAAGAAAAGATATGTGCTTTGAAGCCAAAGCTTATTGACTTTGTAATCTTACTTAATTTTTCTGAACCTTAGGTTTCCTATGTGCAAAATGGGAATAATAATATCTGATATATTAGGCAGGACCTTTTTAGTTCAAGTGACAGAAACCCAACTCAGACTACCTTAGGTAAACAATAAAAGTAGAAATTTAGGAATTTATTGTTTAGGTAATTTCAGAAGGGGTGCAGTTGAAGTACAGGGATTACTGACATCTGGGACAGCAGTGTCATAAGAACTGTCCCTTTTCATCTATAAACTCTACTACTTTCTGGTCAGTTTCATTTTCTCAGACTGACTTCTTTCACCAGGCTGGAAACTTGGTTGCCAGCAGCTCCTACTTCTTATATCTCTGACACAGCTTTGCCACCAGAAAGGGACTGAATTTCTTTTCCAAGATCCAATTTAATACCTGTCAAGGAAAGGCTGATTGGCTCACCTTGGATTCCACTGGTTGTGGGAAAAGGCAGAAGCCTATATTTCAAGGAAAATTACCTGGTTATAATGTGTGAAGGGGGCATTATACCATTTTTTGAAGGATTATTATGAGTTACAAATAAAAATTCTTCTGTCGTACCTTGCTTACATTATTTTTGTTATTTTTCTATGAGTGTGAAAAGAATAGTCTCATCTGTATATGTGTAAAATAGAGACTGTAGTATGTGTTCTAGATTCATCACCAGCCAATTTTGAGAATTAGGCAGCGTGAAATGTTACAATGTCAGTGGTAAATGTAAAACAAGAGTTTAGGGTTATCTAATTGTCTCTTCTTAGGTACTATTAAATGTCCTCTAAAAAGGGTTTTGACATTGAAAACATTCAATATAAGATTAAAGAAAAACTGAGAAGGGAAAATAATTACCCACAATCCCATTTACTTATTTTTGCATATTTCCTTCCAGGTCTCTTCCACATCCCCCAAACATCCAGAGTTATAACTGTATTTACCTATACTTTCTATCCTGCTTTTAGTATTATGTAATAAATATTTCCCATCTTTCTAGGTAGCAATCAGAATGATAATGTAATGGCTATATGCTATTCCATTATGTTGATGGAATCATAATTTATGCTGTACTTCCTATTTATTGGTTGGAGTGTACAATTTAATTTAATTTAATTTTGGCTGTAGATAATGTCACTTTACATTCTTAATGTACTGTATTAAAATAGGTTGTATGACCATAATATTGTTCACAAATAGGCAATTACAATACTGGCTAAGTGTTTAATAAATACTTGTTGCATGAGTGAATGTGTCAAAAAATGGATTCATGGAAGTAAGTAGACTTTAACATGGAAAGAACATTTGGCTGAGGTTAAAAGGAGAGGGAAAGTTATGTGCACTTGAGAATTGTGGTGAGGGAGAGATGTGTTGCAATTAAGATGCTTTCTCTGTCAAGAACATTGACTTCTGTATCTGCCTGATCTATGACCTTGGACAAACACTTTACTCTCCTGAGCCTCAGTTTCTAGAGGATATTTAAAGTTACTTTAAAATAAAAATTATTTGACTGCCTGATGTTGAGTGTGTATAGACAAAAGAGAGGATATCAATAATGCTTTCCTAAAACAGATTACAAAGAGCAAACTATAGTAATTGTGAGCAATTTAACTATCTTGATGGCTGCTGGAAGCTAGTGTCTGCCAAAGGCAGGATATCTTATGAATCCTTTGCATGTTTGATTGATTGTTTTATGTCTAAGAGAGTAAAGAAAGAAAACAATGAAAGAATCTTTCTGTATCATTCACAAATGTGATAAGTAGGTAAATCTATCAGAAGATCAAATGTGAGCAAAATGTCATTTTTAAGGGAAAGGAATGAATTCTGGAAACAATAGAGTGATTTATATGTTCCAATATATGTAAAAACAATGTAGAGATTTATAAAGCTTGTACTTTGTGAACATTTAGAAGAAAAACTGGTGATCAGTAAGAGCCAACTTGTGTTAAGAAGAAACCCTGACAAAGTAAATTTGGTTCCTTATTGGGTGGGGTTAGTGGCTTGATATATTGGAAAATCTCATACACAAAAGGTATATTGGTTTCAGAAAATCAATTTACAAAGTCTTCCATGTCATACATCTTGTAGCTAAAATGATGAATTTGTACCTAAGTGAGTTTGCAGTCGATTGAGCAACCATTGTAGTATGAGAGCAAAACAATTTAAGCAATGTTATGCTCCATTAATAGATGTGTAATGTCCATAAAAAGGGAAATAATGGTCCTCCTGATTATTAAAATTAACAGTGCTCAGGAAGGTCCTTGCCTCTCCAGGTGCTCTTTCCTTCCAAAGACAGCACTATGGAGAAGACAAAAGAATAGATGTGCAAGCTTAAAAAGGTCAGGGATGAAGAAACTGAAAGCTAATTCAGGATTTTAGAGATGGATGAAGGCAAGATGGATGAAGGCTACTTAAGCCAAAAGGCAGGTATTGTGATAGTGTCAGACCAGGCAGTGTGAGTGTATTATGGGTTTCCTAAGGAATGCTACTGTATCTCATTGACCTTTGAAATCCATTCTCACCCCTAGAGCCTAGCATGCCTGGAACAGAGGAAATAGTAAACAGTTATTGAATATATGATAAATGCAAATACATGAACAGGGTTGACTTCCAAGCTGAGAACATACCCTACCAATACCCCCTCTCTCAAGACCAATGAAACAGTGTAAATTATAATTTTCCCAAGGTAGTGCTACTGCCTCTGGCATTGTGCAAAGAGAATACTCCAATGGTAGAGTTTATAGATGTCTTAACCAGCTTTCCTTTTTAGATAGGGAAACCAAATCCCCAAAGAGACTAAGAGGCTTGTCCAAGATCTCATACCTAATTAGAAACACAATTGGTTTAGGAAATACTTATCTCTTGATCCTAGTCCAACAAAGCTTTCCCTGCCTCTTTCCTGCCCTGCTGATCTCTGCCTCAGCTGCTTCCTAGGCAAGTCTTCTAATACATTTTCCACTTGAGCACTTGATGTAAATGGATTCCTGTCTATCACTCCTGAGCTCATTCCCTACCTCCACTCTTTGCCTGCTAAACTGATTTTCATTCTTATTCTTGTGCCTATTTTGCCTCTTAGTAGAGGCCTGCTGAGAGACCTTTCCTGTACCCCTCACTGCTCCCAGTCTTGGATTTTAGTCCTCAACACTATCCTAATTCTTTTTCTCTTAGAAAGACAAAGATGATTGTTTTATTAGTTATGTATTGCTGTGTAACAGACTACCTGCAAATTAAGTGGCTTAAACTACAAACATTTATCATCTCAGTTTCTGTGGGAAAGGACTCTTGGAGATGCATAGCTGCATGGGTCTGGTTTAAGGTCTTGCATGAGGTTTCAGTCAAGATATTCACTTGGGCCGTAGTCTCATCTGAAGGCTCGACATGGGGAGAATCCATTTACAAACTCATTCACATGGTGTTGACAGGCCTCAATTCCTCACTGGCTGTTGGTCAGGGGCTTCAGTTCCACACCATGTGGACCTTTCCGTAAGTTGCCTGAGTATTCTCATGACATGGCAGCTGGTTTCTCCCAGAGGTGGTGAACTGAGAGAGAGAGAGAGAAAGAGAAACAGAGAGAGGGGGAAAAAAGCCACTGTTTTTTATAATCCAATCTCGGAAGTGAAATACCATCTGCTACATGTTATTTGTCACACATACCTTCCTGGTACAGCAAGGAAGGAGACTACACAAGGGTATGAATACCAGGAGGTGGGGATCATTGGGGTCCGTCTTGGAGGCTGGCTACCACAAGAGTACAGGAGTGCTCTTTGGCAATGAGGTCCAAAAGCAATTAAAATTAAAGCTATTTTATGGGAGAATACATTCATGTAGTACAAAGATCAAAATAATATAAAAAATATTCAATACAAGTCTCCTATTCTTGCCCTCGTCCTTCCCCTTCTCATAGGTAACCATTTTAAAAAGTTTCTTATATATTAATTTAGAGCAGAGGTTGGAAAAAGATTTTTATAAAGGGTCAGATAGTAAATATTTTAGGCTTTATGGACCATACAGTTTCTGTTGCAACTACTTTAATTCTTTTGTTGTAGGATGAAAATACCCAAAGACAATAGTATGGAAGATATCATGTCTGGGTGCCAATAAAACTGTTTATGGACACTGAAATTTGAATTTAAAATTATTTTCTGTATCATAAAATATTCTTCTTTTGATTTTTTTAGTCATGAAAAATGAAAAAAAAATGCTTAGCTGTGGGTTGTATTAAAGCAGGCTGATTTTGCCTACTAGCATTAGTTTGCCAACCTCTGTTCTAGATTTTCTTTACACAAATAAAAACAAATATGAATATGTAGTTTTATTTTTTCTCCTTTAGGGACATTAAACAATTCTGCGTCACTCCAGAGCAAGCCTCCTATCTGTAGTCTCTCAAATTTTGGTTGTTGGAAATTCTTCTGGCAACTACCCTAGGTCTTCAACAGGCTTTCAGCATGTATACTTCTTCACAAACCTGGGCCTCTCCTCCCCTTGTTCAGAATGAGGAAACTTTTAGCATGTATCTTGGATCAATAGGGCCAGAGGAGACCTTGGATATTATCTTGTCAACCTACCTACTCCTTTATCCATTTTATAGGCAAGGCATCTGAAGCCTAGAGTTTTAAAACTTTTATTCTCTTCAAGGTAAGGACTAGTACTACAACCCCGGTCAAGGAAAGCCTTACTTTGTTATAGGTCATAAACAGTGGGAAAATGGAAGATTATAGAATATGCAGTGTCCACTGTCATTGAAGCTTTCAGTTTCTCTGTTCTGTTGGCATAGTAACAGTTTTGTGTGTTTCTGGAACTTTGTGTCTGCTATGTGTGTTTACAAGAGCACATTCAATGTACCCTGGGTATTAAGGAGAATGTGGAAGGATGTTGATGGCTGCTAGAAAGCATCAGCATCTAGGGAGGACTCAAAGGAGGGGGGTGGGTTTGTGGTAGAAATACGGTATTTAGTAGTAACTGGATAAATAAAAGCTTGTTTGTATGTCTAGTTGGCTTTTATAAAAAATTTAATTTGGGGCCAGGGTTTCAATGTCATGGAAAGAATAAGGATGAGTAAGGGTGAAGATGTATTACAACTTTCACTTAATGTGTCTTAATAGCTGACGTTTTTTCACCTTGTGGGCTTGGTGGAAACAGCATACCTCAGATTTAGTGGTGCCTTGAAGACATTTTGATATATTGTTGACATGACCATTGCTGTCAATGGTGGGAACATTGGGTGATTAGGAGGGAAGGCAATGAGAAGGTATTTAGACAAATAGGTTGGTGATGATTTAAATGGGCCAAACTTTTTCCACTACCTAAAGAGCTAATATGAAGCATGCCTCCTTTTTTCATGCTTCACACAGTGCTTGCTTACCATGGGGTACACTAAATCAGGATCTGTCTCCATAAGTGTGTGATCCTAGCTGTATTACACTGTCACCTTCCCTTAGTTCAGCTCTGTGTACTTTATCTGTTACACTGTTTTCTGGTCATATATTATTTTAATTCTGTTTTCTACCTTTAATTCTTATTTAGATATATTCTTTACTCATCCTATCAACGTTTAAACCTCCTCCCACTGGCTAAGAACCATTAAAAAAAATTAGAGTTCTTTTATTATTTCTTTTCTGAGAGCAGTCATTTTATGGCTTCATAAATTCATTCAACAAGCTACAACTGCCATGCAAAAAGCTTGCTCTTTTGAGGCCTGTTTTCTAGCAGGGGAAGATGGAAAATAAATAATAAACATTATTGCTGAATAAATATAGTATTTTAAAAGGTAATGTAGCCTACTCCCACTTCCAGGAAGGTAAGGTAGATATATTTTCCCCTATTTCTCTTGCTAAGTACAACTAAAAACCCTATAAGAAGATTCTGTTGGGTGGCGAGAAGAAGGCAGACAAGGACCCAAGGAATGACATAGTGGTGAGTTCCCTGTTTTCTTTTGCCTCATCCATCCCAGACTTGGAGTTGAAGAAGCTAGGAACCTTGAAAATGCCAGTGAAGGCAGTCCAAAAAAAACCAACCAGTTTTCTCTAGCCAAAGGACCAGTAAAGAAATAACCTAGCCAGACAGAAAACTTTTAGATATTAACTGCTCTACTCCACCCAAACACCACAGAATAATTGTGTCTTCCCTTCCCCACCATGTTATCAAACGCTGATTGGGGAGCCTATACTTTCATCCTTGTGAAGCTTTAATACTATTCCCCAACCCCCTTGCCAGAGTGATGTCAAGTTCAAGTAGGGATCTTGGACTTTCATCCCTACTGACTGGTAATGAGGCACTCCTTTCCTCCTCCACTGTGGTGTCAGTGGAGACTGTGGGAAACTAGAACTTGCATCCCCACTCAGCAGCAACAAAGAGCTCTGCTAGGATGTCAGTAGAGGCTAAATACGTAACCTGGACTTTTACTTCCACCTGACAATAATGAAGCAGTACCCTCATTTCCCCTACCAAAATGGTGTCAAAGAAAACAAAAAACAGCTAGTTAAAACAGAAGTTTTAAAGAAGAGTCAGAGTCTCATAACAAAATGTGAAAGTGTCCAGGTTTCAACGGAAAATTACTTGTCATACCAAGTACCAGATCTTGAATGAGAAAAGATAATCAGTAGGAAGTGTCTTAGTTTTTTATAAGGACACTAATCACATTCATGAGGGCTCCACCCTCATGATCTAATTACCTTTGGAAAGCTCCATCTCCTGATATCATCACATTGGGGGTTAGGATTTCAACATATATATTTTGGGGAAACACAAACATTCAGTCCATTGCAGATGCCAACACTGAGATAGAGGAACTGTTAGAATTATCTGACAAAGATTTTAAAGTAACCATGATAGAAATGCTTCAGTGAGCAATTAAGAACATAGTTGAAAAAAATGAAAAATAGAAAGTCTCTGAAAAGATATTGACAGTATAAAAAAAAAACCTAATGAGGAATTGCCTGACAGTCCAGTGGTTAGGACTCTGAACTTCCACTTCAGGGGGCCTGGGTTTGATCCCTGGTTGGGGAACTAAGATCCTGCAAACTGTATAGCGTGGCCAAAAAAGAAAAACAAATGGAAAATTTAAAACTGAAAAGTGCAATAACCAAAATAAAAGAGTGCAGTGTATGTATTCAAGAGCAGAATAGAAAGAACAGAGGGAAGAATCAATGAACTGGAAAAAAGCAATAGAAAATACTCAATCTGAACAAATGGAGAAAATAACTAAAAAAAAAAAACCCCAGAGCCTTGGGGACCTGAGGGATGATAACAAATGAGCTAATATTCTTGTGATTAGGGTTTTGAAAAGGGAGGAAAAAGAAGTTGAGGCTGAGAAAGTACTCAAAGATATAATGGCTGAAAACTTGGCAAAAGGTATAAACCTAGAGATTCAAGAAGCTATGTGAACCTCAAACAGGTCTAGCCTAAAGAAATGCACATCAAGACACATTGTAATTGCACTTCTGAAAACTAAAAACAAAGATCTTGAAAGCAACCAGAGAAAAGCAACACTTAACAACTACACAGAAAATTAGCAGGGTATAGAAGCACTCACTAATATCATCACCCAAGAGGATCTAATCTGCATTTATAGAGCATTCCACCAACAACAGCAGAATACACATTCAAATGCCTGCAGAACATATACCAAGGTGGATCACATCCTGGGTCATAAAGCAAACTTAACAAATTTAAAACAATTGAAATCATACAGAGTGTGTTATCCAACCACAATGGAAACAAACTAGAAATCAATAACAGAAAGATAGGAGGAAAATCTCCAAATATTTGGAAACTAAACAATAAACCACGCAGGAAATAATTCATGGGTCAAAAAGGAAATTTCAAGATGCTCAACATCATGAATCATAAGGAAATGCAAATTAAAACCACAATGAGATATCACCTCACACGTGTCAGAATGGCTATCATCAAAAAGAATATAAATAACAAATGTTGGCAAGGATGTGGAGAAAAGGGAACCCTTGTACACTGTTCATGGGAATGTAATTTGGTGTAGCCACTATGGAAAACAGTTTGGAGGTTTCTCAAATAAACTAAAAATAGAGCTGTCACATTACCCAGCAATTCCACTCTTGGTATATATCCAAAAAACAAAAACAAAAACATTAGTTTGAAAAGATACAAGTACCCCAGTGTTCATAGCAGCATTACTTACAATTGCCAAGATATGAAAATAACTTGTGTCCATCAACAGATAAATGGATAAAGAAGATTACACACACACACACACACACACACACACACACACACACACACACAGGAATACTACTCAGCCATAAAAAAGAACAAAATTTTGCCATTTGCAACAACATGGATGGATTTGGAGGGCATAATGCTAAGTGAAATAAGTCAGACAGAGGAAGACAAATACTGTATGATATCACTTATATGTGGAAAAAAAAATACAACAAACTATTTAATATAACCAAAAAGAATCAGACTCACAGATATAGAGAACAAACTAATGGTTAACAGTGGGGATGGAAGGAGGGGCAATCTAGGGGTGGACGAGTGGGAGGTACAAACTATTGGGTATAAGATAGGCTCAAGGATCTACTGTACAACACAGGGAATATAGCTAATACTTTGTCATAACTAAATGGAAAGTTACCTTTAAAATTGCATAAAAAATTAAAAAAAAATTTAAAAAGGAAGTCTCAAGGGAAATTAAAAAAATACATTGAACTGAATGAAAACGGAAAAAACCCACAACATATCAAAATGTGTAGCACACAGCCAAAGCAGTTCTGGGAGGGAAACATACAGCACAAAATTCATACATTAGAAAAGAAGAAAAGTCTTCATTCAATACTCTAAGTTCCCATCTTAAGACGTAGAAGAAGAGCAAAATAAACCGAAAGTAAGAGGAAGGAAAGAAATAAGGAGCAGAAATCAATTAAATCAAAAACAGAAAAACAAAAGAAAAAATCAACAAAACAAAAAGCTGATGATTTGAAAAGAGCATTAAGATTGATAGGTTAGTAGAACAGAAAAAGAAAAAGAGAAACATAAATTACCAATATGAGGAATGAAATAGGCTATCACTACAGTCCCTGCAGACACCAAAAGTACAAAGGAATAATACTAATAACTCTGTACACATAAATTTGACAACCTAAATTAAATGGACCAATTCCTCAAAAAACATAAACTACCACTACTCACCCAATATGAAATAGCTAATTTAAATAGTTGTGTAACTATAAATATAATTGAATTCATAATTTAAAGACTCCATGTAAAGAAATTTCCAGCCTCGAATGGTTTCACTGGAGAATTCTACAGGACTTCTATGCAATTTTTCCAGAAAATAAAAGAGAAGGGACCATTTCTCAATTCATTTTATGAAGTCAATGTGCCCTGATATCAAAACTATAAAAACAAAGTACAAATAAAACTACAGACCAACATCCCTTATTAATACAGATGCAAAAATTCTTAAAATATTAGAAAATAAAATTCAGCAATATATAAAAAGAAATATACACTGTGATCAAGTGGGATTTATTCCAGGCATGTAAGGCTGATTCAGTATTCAAAAAGGAATTCAGTATTCAAAAAGGAATCAGTGTAATCCACCATATTAAGGTACTAAAGAAGAAATATGATATGTCAATTGATGCAGAAAAAGCATTTGAAAAAATTCAACAATATTTTCAAGGCAAAAACTCAGAAAAATAGGAATAGAGGGGAACTTCCTCAACTTGTAAAGAGCACCTACATAAAAGACACAGCTAACATTATACTTAATCGTGAAAACTAAATGCTTTCTCCCCAAGACTGGGAACAAGGCAAGGATGTCTGCTGTTAGCACTTCTTAATCAAGATAATGCTGAAAGTTCTAGTCACTGCAATAAGGCAAGAGAAGGAAATAAAAGCTATATAGGAGAGAAAGGAAAAATAAAACTATCTCTATTTGCAGATGACATGCTTACCTCTGTAGAAAATATTAAGGAGTTTACCAAAAAAACAAAACAAAACCAAAAAAACCCAGCCAAAAACTAGAATTGAAAAATGAATTCTGCAAGGTAGTAGAATGTAAGATCAACATATAAAATCTATTTTATTTCTTTATACTAACAACGGACATGTGAACATTGAAATGAAAAATACAATACCATTTATAATTGCTCAAAAAAGTGAAATGCTTAGGTATCAATTTACCAAAACATGTACAGGACTTGTATGCTGAAAACTATAAAATACACATGAAAGAAACAAGAAAAGATCTAAATAAATGGAGAGACATGCCATGTTTATTGATTGGAAGACAACATAATAAAATGTCAGTTCTCCCCAAATTAATATACAGATTTAATGTAATTCCTATCAAAATTCCAGCAAGGATTTTTTGTAAATACAGCAAGGTTATTTTAAATGTTAAATGGAAAAACAAAGGAAGTAGAATAGTTGAAGTAATTTTGAAAAAGAAAAGCAAAGTGTGAAGAATCAGCTTACCAATTTCAAGACTTATTAGGTAGCTGTAGTAATCAAGAATGTGTAGTAATAGCAGATGGATAGACACAGATCAGTAGAAGAGAACAGAGGCTCTGTATGTAGCCCCACACAAATATGCCCAATTGATTTTTGACAAAGGTGCAGAAGCAATTCAAAGGAGGAAAGAACCTTTTCAAAAAATGGTGCTGGAGCAATCGGACATCATAGGCAAAAAAATGGGCCTTGGTCTATCTCACATTTTATGCAAATATAACTTGAAATGGATTATAGACAAAATACAAAACATAAAAATAAACTTTCCAGAAAAAAAAAACATAAGGAAAAATCTTCAGGATCTAGGGCTAGGCCAACAATTCTTAGACTTGGAACCAAAAGCATGATCCATTAAAAAAATTATTACATCACAGTTCATCAGAGTTAAAAGTTTGCTCTGTAGAAATTCCTCCTAAAAGGATAAAAAGACAAGCTACACACTGGGAGAAAATGTTTGCAAATCACATATCTGACAAAATAGAATATATAAGGAATTCTCAAAATTCAACATTAAAAAACCAAGCAATGCAGTTAGAAAACTAACAGAAGACATGACAAATACTTCACTTGAAGAGGATGTATGGATGGCAAGTAAGCAAACGAAAAGGTGTTCAGTGCCATTAGCCAGTAGGGAAATGCAAATTGAAAGCACTACACAGTAATCAGATTGGCTAAAATTAAAAATAGCAACAACAAATGTTGGTAAAAATGTGAAGAAACGTACGTTGTTGGTGGTAATGTAAAATGGCACAGCCATTCTGGAAAACATTTTGGCAGTTTCTTAAAAATACTAAACATGCAATCACCACTCAACCCAGCAGTTGTACTACTGGATGTTATCCAAGAAATATGAAAATGTGTTTACACAAAAACGTGTACATGATTGTTGATAGTAGCTTATTTGTAATAGCCCAAAATGCGAAACAAAACTTCCTAGATGTCCTTCAGTGAGGCATCCAAAGTAGTATAGAATACTACTCAGCATGGAAATGAGCAGATAACTGGTACACACAACAACTTGGATGAATCTCCAGAAAATTATGCTGATTGAATAAAAGTGAATCCTCACAGATTACATATTGAATGATTCCATTTGTGTAACATTCTTGAAGTTACAAAACTATAGAAAGGAGAGCATATTAGTGGTTGTCAAGAGTTAAATTGGGAAGGGGGTTGACATAGAAGGGAAATGGATATGGCTGTAAAAGGAGAATATGAAGGATCCTTATGATGATGGAAAAGTTCTGTATCTTGACTCTACAGGGAACTCAGCTCGGTGCTCTGTGATGAACTAGATGGGTGGGATGGGGGGTGGAAGGGAGGTCCAAGAGGGAGGGGATATACATATACATATAGCTGATTCACTTCGCTGTACAGCAGAAACAAACACAACATTGTAAAGCAATTATACTCCAATAATTAAAAAAAAACAATGGATCACTGAAGAAGTCAAACAAGAAATCAAAGTATATTCTCATCAAAATGAGAACACAATGATCCAGAAATCTATGGGACATAGCAAAAACAGTTCTAAGAGGGAAATTTATAGCAATACAGGCCTATCTCAAGAAACAAGAAAAATCTCAAATAAAGAACCTAACCTTACACTTAAAGGAACCAGAAAAAGAAGAAGAAACAAAACCCACAATTAGCACAAGGAAAGAAATCATAGTGATCAGAGTAGAAATAAATGAAATAGAGACTGAAAAAAACAGTAGAAAAGATCAATGAAACTAAGAGCTGGTTCCTTGAAAAGATAAACAAAATTGATGAACTTTTAGCCAGACCCAGAGAGGGCCCAAATCAATAAAATCAGAAATGAAATAGAAGTAACAACTGTCACCACAGAAATACAAAGGATCAGAAGAGACTACTACAAACAACTATACACCAATAAAATGGACAAGCTAGAAGAAATGGGCAGATTCTTAGAAAGGTACAATCTCCCAAGACTGAACCAGGAAGAAATAGGAAATATGAACAGACCGATTACCAGCACTGAAACTGAATCAGTAATTTAAAAAACTCAAAACAGGTAAAAGTCCAGGAGCAGATGGCTTCACAGGTGAATGCTATGAAACATTTAGAGAAAATTTAACACCTATCCTTCTGAAACTATTCCAAAAAACTGCAGAGGAAGGAACACTTTTGCACCCATTCTATGAGGCCAGCATCACCCTGATATCAAAACCAGATAAAGATATCACAAAAAAAGAAAATTACAGACCAATGTTACTGGTGAATTTTGCATAGATGCAAAAATCCTCAACAAAATATTAGCAAACTTCATTCAATAATACCTTAAAAGGATCACATACCATGATCAAGTGGGATTTATCCCAGGGATGCAAGGATGGTTCAGCACCCACAAATCAACCAATGTGATATAACACAATAACAAATTGAAGAATAAAAATCATATGGTCATCTCAATACATGTGGAAAAATCTTTTGACAAAATTCAACATCCACTTATCATAAAAACTCTTTACAGTGGGTTATAGAGGGAACATACCTCAATATAATAAAGGCCACATATGACAAACCCACAGCTAACATCATACTCAGTGGTGAAAAGCTGAAAACATTTCCTTTAAGATCAGGAACAAGACAAGGATGACCACTCTCACCACTTGTATTCAACATAGTATTGGAAGTCCTAGCCACAGCAGTCAGACAAGAAAAAGAAATAAAAAGAATCCAAATTGGGAAAGTAGTAAAACTGTCACTGTTACAGATGACATGACACTATACATAGAAAATCCTGAAGATGCCACTAGAACATCTAAAAACTAAAAACTACTAAATCTAAAAATTACTAGAGCTCATCAATGAATTTGGAAAAGTTGCAGGATACAAAATCAATATACAGATATCTGTTGCATTTTTATACACTTAGTAACAAACTATCAGAAAGAGAAATTAAGAAAATAATCCCATTAACAATCACATCAAAAAGAATTAAATACCTAGGAATAACTCTAAGGAAGTTAAAGACTTGTACTTGGAAAACTATAAGGCACCGATGAAAGAAATTGAAAATGGCATAAACAGATGGAAAGATATACAGTGTGCCTGAATTGGAAGAATTAATATTGCTAAAATGACCATATTATCCAAGGCAATCTACAGATTTAATGCAATCTCTATCAAAATACCATTGGCAAGAGCAGCCAAGATGGTGGAGAAGGACCCTGAACTCACCTCCTTTCATGAGCAAACCTGAGTCACAAAAATCTGCAGAAGAACCAGCGTTGAGAAGGACTGAAATATACCAGAAAAGATCTACAACTAAAAACATAAGGAAGGAACCGCAGTGAGACCAGTAGGAGGGGCAGACTCATGATATGATTGAATCCCATACCTCCTGGGTAGGCAATCCACAAACTGGAGAATAATTATATTACAGTGGTTCTCCCACAGGAGTGAGCATTCTGAGCCCCATGTCAGGCTCCCCAGACCAGGAGTCTGGCACAGGGAAGAGGAGTCCCCAGAGGATTTGGCTTTGAAGACAGCAAAGCTTGATTGCAGGCACTCCACAGAATTGGAGGAAATATAGACTTCACTCTTAAAGGGTTCACACCAAATCTTATGTGCATCAGGATCAAGGGCAAAAGCAGTAAATTTGATAGGAATCTGGGCCAGACCTACCTACTGGTCTCAGAAGGTCTCCTGTGGGGGACAGAGGGTGGCTGTGGCTTACCCTGGAAGCATAGACACTGGTGTTAGACATATTGGGAAGTATTCATCTGCGTGAACTCTTCTGGAGGCTGACATCTTGCTTGGGTTATTAGCACCAAGACCTGGCCCCACCCACTAGCCTGTAGGCTCCAGTGCTCGGAAGCCTCAGGCCAGACAACTAGCTGGGTGAGGACATGTGCCCATCCATCAGCAGATAGGCTGCCTAAAGACTTCCTGAGCCCATAGCCACCTGTAGACACTGCCCTAGACACAACACAGGCCACCAAAGGGCCAAGACCGAGTTCCTCCCATCAGGAAGCCTGCACAAGCCTCTAGACTAACCTCACTCACTGGGGGCATACACCAGAAGCAGTAAAACTACAGTCCTGCAAACACAGTCCAGAAGCCACCCTGGGATCAGCTGGCCCCTGGCCCTTGGGTGATGAGACGAGTGTACTGTTGGGACGCATGTATTGTTTCCTACAGAGAGAGAGCTACCTCTCCAAGGTCGAGAAACGTAACTGAACTGCTACAACATAAAAATACAAATAGCAATTTAGACACAATGAAGCAACAGAGGAATTTGTTTCAGACAAAGGAACAAGATAAAACTCCAGAAGAAGAACTAAGTGACATAGAGATAGGCAATCTACCTGAGAAAGAGTTCAAGTAAGTGTCATAGGGTGATCAAAGAACTCAGGAGTAGAATGGATGCACAGAGCGAGAAATTAGAAGTTATTAAAAAGGAATTAAAAAATATAAAGAATAACCAAAAAGAGATGAAGAATACATAATTGAAATGAAAAATACACTAGAAGGAATCAATAGTAGACTAAATGAGGCAGAATAATGGATCAGTGAACTGGAAGACAGACTAGCGGAAATCACTGCTGCCAAGCAGAAAAATGAATTTAAAAAAATGAGGACAGTTGAAGAGACCTCTGGGACCATATCAAGTGAGCTAATATTCTCATTATATGGGTCCCAGAAGGAGAAGAAAGAGAGAAAGGGCCTGAGAAAATATTTGAAGAGATAAGAGCTGAAAACTTCCCTAACCCGGGGAAGGAAACAGTCACCCAAGTCCAGGAAGCACAGAGTCCCATACAGAGCCAAGACACCTTGTAATTAAAGTGAAAAAAATTAAAGATAAAGAGAGAATATTAAAAGTAACAAGTGAAAAGTAACAAACTAGGGAAGTCCCATAAGGCTATCAGCTGATTTTTCAGCAGAGCTCTGCAGACCAGAAAGCAGTGGCATGAAAAACTTAAAGTGATAAAAGGGAAAAAACCTACAACCAAGAATACTCTACCCAGCAAGACTTGTGTTCAGATTTGATGGAGAAATCAAAAGCTTTACAGACAAGCTAAAACAATTCAGCACCACGAAACCAGCTTTACAACAAATGCTAAAGGAACTACTCTAGGCAGAAAAGAAAAGACTACAACTAGAAACAGGAAAATTATCCAGTGGAAAAGCTAACTGCTAAAGGGGAACATACAGTAAGATAGGAAATCATCTGCACACAAAGCTAATAGAGAGGTTAAAAGCCAAACTAGTAAAGTCATTTGTATCCACAATAAGCTGTTAGGCCTACACAAAACAATTAGATTAAAATATAATATTATAGGGCTTCCCTGGTGGTGCAGTGGTTGAGAGTCCACGTGCCGATACAGGGGACATGGGTTTGTGCCCCGGTCCGGGAGGATCCCACATGCCGTGGAGCGGCTGGGCCCGTGATCCATGGCTGCTGAGCCTGCGTGTCCGGAGGCTGTGCTTCGCAACAGGAGAGGCCACAACAGTGAGAGGCCCACGTACTGCAAAAAAAAAAAAAAAAAAAAAATATATATATATATATATATATAATATTATAAATAGTAATCATGAGGGGAGAGTGTACAAATGCAGGGTATCTAAAATGCATTTGAAATTAAGAGGTCAGCAACTTAAAAGAAGCACGTATATAGACTGCTATACAAAAATCTCATGGTAACTGCACACCAAAAATCTATAATAGATAAACACACAAAAAGGAAAAAGAATCCAAACATAACATGAAAGATAGTCATCAAATCACAAGAGAAGAGAACAAAAGAAAGGAAGAAAAAAGATTTACAAAAACAAATCCAAAACAATTAACAAAATGGCAATAGGAACATACATATCAGTAATTACCTTAAATGTAAATGGACTAAGTGCTCAAACCAAAAGACATAGATTGGCTGAATGGATATAAAAACAGAACCTGTATATATGCTGCACTTCAGATCTAGAGACACATACAGACTGAAAGTTAGGATATGAAAAAAGATGTTCCATGCAAATGGAAATCAAAAGGAAAACAGAGTAGCAATACTTATATCAAACGAAATGGACTTTAAAAGAAGACTGGTAGAAGAGACAAAGAAGGATACTGCATAATGATCAAAGGATCAATCCAAGAAGAAGATATAACAATTGTAAATATATATGCATTCAACATAGGAGCACCATAATATATGAGGCAAATGTTAACAGACATATAAGCAGAAATTGACAGTAACACAATAACAATGGGGGACTTTAACACCCCACTTACATCAATGGACATATCATCCAGGCAGAAAATCAATAAGGAAACACAGGACTTAAGTGACACATTAGACCAGATGGACTTAATGGATATTTATAGAGCATTTGATCTGAAAGCAGCAGAATACAGGTGCCCGTGGAACGTTCTCCAGGATGGATCACATACTGGGCCACAAAGCAAGTCTCAGTAAATTGAAGAAAACTGAAATCATGTCAAGGATCTTTTCCAACCACAACATTATGAGGTTAGAAATTAACTACAAGAAAAAAACTGCAAAACACAGAAACACTGGAGGCTAAACAATATGCTACTAAACAACCAACCACTGAAGAAATCAAAGAGGGAATCAAAAAATACCTAGCGACAAATGAAAACAAAAACACAACAATCCAAAACCTATGGGACACAGCAAAAGCAGTTCTAAGAGAGAAGTTATAGGAATACAAGCTTACCTCAGGAAACAAGAAAAATCTCAAACAACCTAACCTTATGCCTAAAGCAACTAGAGAAAGAAGAACAAACAAAACCCAAAGTTAATAGAAGGAAGGAAATCAAAATGATCAGAACAGAAATAAATGAAATAGAAACAACAACAAAACCCCAAAAGCCAATAGAAAAGATCAATGAAACTAAGAGCCAGTTAATTGAAAAGATAAACAAAATTGATAAACCTTTAGCCAGACTCAACAAGAAAAAAAGAGAGCCCAAATCAATAAAATCAGAAATGAAAAAGAAGTTACAACCAACACCACAAAAATACAAAGGATTGTAAGAGACTACTACAAACAACTATATGCCAATAAAATGGACACGCTAGAAGAAATGGGCACATTCTTAGAAAGGTATAATCTCCCATGACTGAACCAGGAAGAAATAGGAAATATGAACAGACCAATTACCAGCACTGAAATTGAATCAGTAATTTAAAAAACTCCCAACGAGCAGAAGTCCAGGAGCAGATGGCTTCACAGGAGAATTTTACTGAACATTTAGAGAAGAGTTAACATCCTTCTGAAACTATTCCAAAAAATTTCAGAGGAAGGAACTCTTCTGTACTCATTCTGTGAAACCACCATCACCCATATACCAAACCCAGATAAAGATACCACAAAAAAGGAAAATTACAGGCCAATATCAATGATGAACATAGATGCAAAAATCCTCTACAAAATACTAGCCAACTGAATCCAACAGTTCATTAAAAGGATCAAGTGGGATTTATCTCAGGGATGCAAGGATTTTTCAATTCCTGCAAATCAGTCAATGTGATACACCACATTAACCAACTGAAGAATAAAAACCGTATGATCATCTTAATAGATGCAGAAAAAGTTTTTGATAAAATTCAACACCGATTTATGATAAAAACTCTTCAGAAAGTGGGCAAAGAGGGAACCATACCTCAATATAATGAAGGCCATATATGACAAACCCACAGCTAACCTCATACTCAGTGGTGAAAAGCTGGAAGTATTGCCTCTAGGATCAGGAACAAGACAACCGATGCCCATTCTCACCACATTTATTCAACATAGTTTTGGAAGTCCTAACCACAGTAATCAGAGAAGAAAAACAAATAAATGAATCCAATTGTATGGTGATAGATTGTAACTAGAATTATTATGGTGATTATTTTGAAATGTATAGAAATATCAAATCACTGTGTTGTGTAACAGGAAGTAACATAGTATTGTAGGTTTATTATTTCTCAAAAACAATAAACAATGAAACTCATAAAAAAGAGATTATATTTATGGTTATCAGAAGTAGGGATGGGAGGAGGGGGAATTGGATGGAGGCAGTCAAAATGTACAAACTTCCAGTTATAAGATAAATAAGTAGTAGGGATGTAATGTACAACATGATAGATATGATTAACACTGCTCTATGTTATATGTGAAAGTTGAGAGAGTAAATTGTAAGAGTTCTCATCACAAGGAAAGAATATTTTTTCTATTTCTTTAATTTTGTATCTATATATGATGATAGAGGTTCACTAAGCTTGTGGTAAGCATTTCATGATGTATGTAAGTAAAATCATTATGCTGTACACCTTAAATATATGTATGTATGTCAGCTATATCTCAATAAGCCTGGATGAAAAAATGATTAATTAATGCTATAGAAAAACAAAGTAGGGCAGGGTAAGGGGCAGTGAGAATTCTAGATTTGCCGGGAGGAAGTATGATTTTGGAATGGTCAGATTATGCTTAATTGAGACAATGACATTGGAGCAAAGAATTAAACAGGTTGGGGAGTTAATCATGTGCCTATCTAGGAGAAAAACCATTCAGATGGAAGGAAAAGCCAGTGTAAGCAGTAGCTTGATAGCAGGATTTATAATAAACTGCTTACATATTGTCTGCCCCTAGAATCTGAGTTTCCTGAAGACTAAGTCTATGTCTTATTTGCATCTATATTTCCAGTGCCTAACCTGGCACATAGCCATAGAGTAAATACCTTAATTTTGTTCTTAAACTTAACTTTATTTTTCATTATATACAGATCCAACTCTCCCACTATTATCCCTAGAATTTTATTTGTAATATAACAAGGAGCGTTACGATGCAACTTTGTTGTTGTGCAGGCATATTTCATTACCAGAAACAAATAATCTTACTGTTTGCCAATCATAGATGCACTAAGAGCCCCGAGGAGGGGGCAAATCATTTTTGTTCCCTTTTGTTTTCCTGTCATTTCATAGAATATGATTCAGATAGGTGCTCAGAAGTATTTCATTTGTTTTCCTCCTTCCCTGCTTTTCTTCCTGACTCCTTCTCGTGGGTGTCTGTTTCATGTTGCTGCCATGTTTGTGCTCAACAATTGTGAGAATCCTCTCCCTGTGTGTCCATTCATCCTGTGTTTCAGAGTGGGACATCTCCAAGGCAAAGGCAAACATACTTGTTTTGCTTAGCCTGATGGCCTTTTGTAGCTTAACTTCAATTTGTTAGGCTCTGAGACACCCTACCTTCTACTAAGAAGGTAATAATCAATAATTTGATAATCATAATGGTTGGGTGTACTTTATATGAGCAGGAACAATGTACCAAGCGCTGTGCTAAGAACATTACACACATTATCTCTAGTAATCCTCAACTGCCTTACAAGGAACATACTGTTATGGTTCCTGCATATACTGATGAGGAAACGGAGATCCAGAGAGACTGAGTGGCTTGTTCAGGGTAATAAGGCCAGTAAATGGCAGAGCTGAGACTTGAACTCTTGTCTCCATAATATCAAGATCCAGATAGGACATCTCCAGACTTTTTTGTCAAATTGGATTCATAGTTGAAACTATAGAAGTCACTGTAACTAGTTTAAGCATCAGGGGAATTTATTAAAGGATATTAGGTAGCTCGCAGAATCTCTGGGAATGATGGAAAGGTCCTAGATTTAGCCCTTTTCTTACAGCTGATCACTTGCACCTAGCACATAAATCTTTCCTCACAAATATTCACCTTACTAATTTATAGTGACCAACCCTTACCTTAAAAGAAGAGCACGAGCGTAGGTGACAGAACATCATCGAAAGTATTTCCTTAAGGTTCTTTTGCACCCGTTTGAGGAGGTCTCTGCACTGATTTCAGAAAATTTCCTCACAGGACACTGGCTCCAACTACTAGAGAATAGACTTGGAAAAGAGAAGGTCTGTGCCGATAAGTGATGTCACAGTTGGGCAAAGGAGTATGTGCTAATGAACCATGTAAAGCCCTAGTCAGTAAAGTTGGGGTTTTACAGATGTGTTTTTATGGATCCTTATTTACCATGAATATTTAGATGGTAATTGGAGCACAAACTGTCTGTTAAAATGGTTATTTCAGCTTTCCCCAGACCATCATAATCTTTTGGTAATCCCTCTTCTGGCCCTCTCCAGCTGTCTGCCCCTTATTCAGAGAGAGGCCAGCTTCCCTTTTGCTGTCATGAGTGAAGGCTGGGTCTTAATGTGTGGCCACTTACATAACTTCTTAGCTTTCTAGTCAAAAAAGAGGCCATATCACTTTAGAAGGTCACTGGCTTCACAGATGTGGAGAGCACCTCTGTCCATTCCCAGAGCAGATGTTCCCACTGACAAGAATGACATAAATAATAGTAACTTCCAGTTACTGTTTATTCAGTATGTGCCAGCAACTGTGCTAAATGCTCTATCTGCCTTGGCTCATTTAATCCTCACAACAAGTGCACAAGATAGGTACTGTTATTATAATCAGTTTACAATTGAGAGAACTGAGGATCAGAGAGGAAAAAAACTTGCCTAAGGTCACCAGTTTGAGCACCTAGTGAAGCCAGGATTTAGACTCAAGTGTGTAGGAGTACAGAGCCTGTACACTTAACTATCATGCCAGGCTACTCCCCTTGACTAGAATTCTTGTGCGCTGACTGTGAGGCAATGTCATCCAAATATTCTCCTGGCAGCTGGATGAAGTTTCTTGTAGCAGGAAAGGCAAATTCTCCGGAGAAATGGATGAATGTTGTACTCAAGGGAAGACTATGTTGTCTGCCTGAATTGCTTGTGCCCCTGGAGCTCAAAGAGGAGGCTATGATTATTTAAGTTGAGAATTCACTTGGTTTAAAATGAAATTCTTATGGATAGAGTTTTCACTATTTTTAGTTCAATCTGGTTTTATGGGAAGTTTAATCTAATTTAATTAAATTATATGAAATGTTAGTAAAAGATGTTCTGGAAGTTAGAATGGAACATATGACCCAGGGGAAGTGGGTTAGTCATTAGGAATAAAGTGTTTGTCTGTGAGGGCTGTTCAACACTAGGCCATTGTATCATCTCTGGAAAATCCTGAGAACTAGCTACATTTCTGTCTCCTGGAGATGGTTTAGGAGTGAGATTCTCTGTGGTGGGGCCTCATGTTTTCTTGTGATTCCTATTCTTTGTTCTTATAGTGTCTTTATTTGTTTTTTATATCAAAGGTATTCTGATTCTAACCTCATAAAATGAGTTGGGTTATTTTCTCTGTCTTTCTAAGCTCTGAAACCATTTCATAGGGTTTGACTGTTTCTGTAAAACATTTGAGTCTGGTGTCTTTCATGGAGGTAGGTATTTCATTAGTAGTTCTATTTCTTTAAAGGTAATTGATTTGGGAGTTTTATAATCCTTCTTGAGTAAATTTTGGTAATTTAAATTTTTCTTGAAAATTGTTCATTTCATCTGTTTTCACATATATTGGCATGGCTCATGTTTCCTAATTAAAAGAAAAATTGAAGTATAATTGACCTACACTGTGTTAGTTCCAGGTATAATTCTTATTCTTAATAAAATTACGTAAATAATTGTCTCAGTTCAGGTCCTCTGAGAAGCAGATAACAAGAGAGGAATTAGATATGTATGAGGTTTATTTGGAGAAACACCCATGGAGAGTAAGGGGAAAGGAGCAGGGGTAGGCAGGGAGAGCCTTCAGACAGTGATGCAGGTCTGACACTTGTGAAAGGATCAAGAGAAGGAAAGAAAATTGGTCAGGAAGAACTCAGACTGCTATGCAGTTCTGAGAAAGTCTTGACTAGGCTGATGGGAGTCTTTAGGCAAACGTTCCCTGTCCGAGATATCAGCGTTGGGGAGATGGCCTAGCTCTGCTGCATCTTCTGTGCTTAGTCATTGCTTGAGAGCAGAAGGTGGGGGATGGGGTTGGGAGCATGGCCTCTGAGTGAATGCTGTCGTGGATTTAAAGGTGCAGCAGCTGGAGGCTGTCAAATCGATAGGCTTCTAGCAGTAGGTTCTCTTGAAGGGAGAGCTGAGTGGGGCATCTTCATGTCTGCCACAGTTACATATTGTGTTGCCAAACTGCCAAAATTTACTGCTACTGTCAAGTGAACCAAGAAGCAGACTTTCCATTTCAGTGATATTTTCCCCTACTTGTAAATCCTCTGGTATCAAAGTACATTGTTCATAAAAATCCCTTCATCTCTTCCTTTCTAGACACCATATCTAACAATCTGACATTTTTAGTTTCTGGAATCTATTAAAGCTATGCCATTTTGGTATCTAATAATTTTTCTAAGTGCTTCAAATTTCTATTCTGGTATGAGTAGAAAGGATACTCTTGTATATACTTTTCACTTTCACTTTTCCATAAATACTGATTAATCTAGAATGATAATTTTGTCTCTTGAATATTTTTAAAAATTGTTCTTTCTCTCCATTCCCTATTAGATTAGCTGAGATCCCTCCTCCTCACTTCCTTGGATCATTTTAGTAGCTTTTTATCTGTTCTCTTTGCCCCTGTCTTGTTGCTGTTTCGTTCACCTTCTCTACAGGTACAAAACACAAATCTGACCCTTGTAGAAAACTTTAATGGCTTTCTAGCATTTAGAGGAAAAAATTCCAAGCCACCTAGCCTGACAAGTGAGAGAGGCAATTTATAACTCAACCCTCCTCACCTTGCTAACCTTATCACTTTCTCTTCTCCCCCATGTGCTTTCTATTCCAGTGCTACTGAAACATTTGTAGTTCTCTGCACACTGCATGCCTGTGTAATTCTCTTTTCTTTGTCTAGACTGTACTCTTTTGTGTCCATTTGGCATACTGCTACTAAAAATCTGGCCAGGTATCACATTTTCTTTGAAGCTTTTCCTGATTTCTTTCCAGAATTGATCACTGCATCTTTTGTATTCCTACTGAATCTCCTACCAGTCTCCATGTTTTGTATTATAATTATTTGCACCCTTTCCTCAAGGGCCCAGGTTGTGTCTTATTTTTCTTTACAACTCTTGTACCTAGCACAGTGCTTGGCCCATGAGAGGTGCTCATTAAATATTGGTGAACTGAACCAAAATTGAGTTACATTCTTAGTGTTACTCACAGTCTCTACCACAGAGTCTCCTTGAACAGATATTTGTATTATGGGATGTAAATGAATAAGATGAAAATGTACTTAAGGAACCATTAGAAACCTCAATTTCAATATTCATCAACTGGACTTATTGTTGATGATGTTTAAATCTTATCATTTTCATTATTTGAAAGCAGTTGCCTTGCTAAGGGATCTACACCATTCATATATGTGCCACGTGTATATATAAATATGGTGATGCAATAGGCAAGAATTGAGGGCCTTAGTTATCTGGCAAGCATGGCCCTGACATGATATCATTTTCATTTTCATATAATCTGTACCTTAATATTAGGTGGTATCTGCAGAAAAATGTCACTAATCATGTGTGACTGCTCTTCATTAAAATATCTGTGGGCATTGCCATCAGAAAGACTGAAAAAGAGAAATGAAACTTCCATGCTAGGTGCCTGCTAGAGTCTGTCCTTTACAATTGTTACAATATGTTTATTTGCTCCTTCCTTCATTCATTTCCTTCATTCATTTATTCATTCATATTTCCGCCTACAGTGGTAAGTAAAAACAATCCACCAGAAAAATAATAGTAATAATAAGACTAGACGCCAGTTATTGAGTGCTCATTCAGGTACAAACTAGGTGACTTAATCCTCAGAACAGCTTTATGAGGTAGAAAATATTATTTTCATTTTAAAGATGAAGAATTGGACACCCAGAGAAGTTAAGTGGTGGAGCTAGGATATGAAGGCAAGGGTTAGTGCCTTGAAATAGCCCTATTCCGTGATTGATTTCAGAATCATCTATTTCAGAATCATTTCCACCTACTCATCTGAAGATTGTTTATATTATTTATATTGCTGAGGTTTTTTCCCCCACTCAATCCAGGAATCTGATGATACCAACTTCATACAAAATTAAATCCTGAATCATAATTATTGGATAGCTAATATATATATAGTCAGAACGTTTGTAATTTAGCTCTTATTTTACCAACAAGAATTCTTTCTCTTAAAAATGCTAGTGATTCTTCCTCAACTTTTCCCAGTTTCAACCAGTAAATTGGGGTGATGGGGATGGTGTCTGCATTTAAACCGACAATGGAATAGTCTTGTGTGGATCTGTATGTGTATAGCATTTATAAATGGCTTCCTTCTTCCCTACTTCCCTCACCAAAAAAGCAAGAACTGAAAAACCTGGCACAGTCTGGAATAGTTGCCAAGTCCCCAAGTGAGGCGCTTATTTTGCTTTTAATAAAGATAGACCACAGTATAGCCCAAGGGGAACTTGAGTCAGACCTATGGCAGCCTTATTTCTTCCCAGTAGGAGGCATAGCAAGGAATGTTTCTGAGGATAGATGCTCCAGAGATATAGCAATACTAATGTGGAAAGTGCTGACTGAGGAGGGGAGCAGGGGCGGAGCTCTCTGTAGAGGCAGGGGCCAGGCCTATGTGTTAAGGCTAATCAGAATAGATGATCTGATGATCTCCCAGAATATAAACACTCCCAAAACTTAATGGTTCTATTTATGTTGAAAGAAATCAAGAAACAAACTTTGTTATATTATTTGGAATAAATCTGTGCAGATGGTAAGCAGAACCAGAAACTGTTTGAAGTTTTGTGACAGGCCAGGGGAATACATGAATATGATAACCTTTCCTTTTTGAATGCACTTGATTTTATCAGCTTGTTTACCTATCTGTCACAATAGAGTATAAAACCTAAATGCTTGTATAGACTGATATCTGAGAAATGTGTTCCTAGTAGTTGAGAAGTAACGAGAGAGTCATATATTATTTTTCTGCTCTTTGTTAAATGCAGTAATAAACTAGTTTTTCAAAAATCACCTAACTGGTTGTCAAAGAGAGTGTGACAGTGGACAGTTTTATAGCAAGGGGTAGACATTGTCTTTGAAACAAATTGCTCTCTTGCACCAGTGTTTCATGCCCTGTGCAGATAAATTGAAAGCAATTTGTCACATTCTCAAAAATTCACTCCCATTAAGTTGTTAAACAAAGCAAGTAATTGCAGTACAGAGTTTTCTATTCTCTACTCTTCAACCAAAGGACACATCTAGGCTTCTGACAAACCTGGATGGTTACTGTAGCTGGAGCAGAACTGGTTAAATCTTATTCTGCCTTCCAAAAGGGAGCTAAAAGTAATTGCAAAATATTTCGTCCCCCTTGGCTCTGCCGTGTAGATTTAAAATTAAATTGGTTCTGGTTAGCAAGCTAGAACAGGGAAACTAAATTGAATTTTCTGAGGAATGTTGTGAATCCTATGTGAAACAAACACACACACACACACACACACACACACACACACACACACACGAAGTTTGTATGTTTCCTGCTGTGCTTTCTTTTATACTCTGCTCTCTTCTGTCCATTATAATCTTTCTATACTCTCCTCCCTGTTGGTAAGACCCGCCTCAATTTTATCTCATTTGGAGTTTTATTTGCACTTTTACCCATTCATATATCTCCAAAAGTTTGTCACTCCTTCTTCACACCCTTTCCAAACGCTCTTCCTTTCCTTAAGGGCAAATTTCTCCCTTTCTTTCTCTTCTCACTCACACACTTTTCATGGAATGAGATTTTTGTTAGCATTTCGTCAAGTTTGCACAGAGAAAAAGCAAACACAGAAAGACCAGTGACTGGAGCATGCGAAATTTTAGGCTGTTGGTTATGTTTTTAAAGCATAATCACAGACTTTTGGTGATGCTAACTTCCAGAGTTGATGACGACATTCTAAAGATTCTAGAATTATCCCCTTAGAACTAAGTTTTTCCCGTCCCTCTCATTTTTCTTTTTTCCCTTTAACATTTTTTGTTTTTACTGTGAAACTAATGCTTACTCATTGTAGAAAAAATGGAAAATTCAGAAAAGTATAAAATTGTATCAAATTTTATTGAAATATATAGAAGAAAAATAATAATCTTACCATTAAAGATGAAAACAATGAACGTTTTGTTATATTTCCTTGCAGTGTTTTTGGTTTTTTGTTTGTTTTTTAGTGTATAATACTTTGTATGCTGTTGAGATTATACTGTGTATATACTTTTTGATATTGCTTTAACTTTGGAAAGTTTTATAATAGTTTTAATTGATCTTTGATGAAGGGGCCCTGGCCTTGGGGTGAAGTCTGCCACAACCTCCCTTCTATTATTTTCTGAATGCTTATCTAGCAGGACATCTGGAATGTGATAAAATTAACTTCAGTTTGGCAGCAGATGGATGTCCATTTTCTAAGCTCTTCTTCCTTTGCCCTTGAGTGTAGAGGGCAGTTACCTTAGTGCTGCCACAGTTCACATTTCTCAGCTTCCACTAGGGTGCTTTTCCATAGGACCTGGGCAACTTTTCTTATGAGGCATTCATTCTGTATGTAGAAAGGTACTAGCTCAGATATAACATCTGATGTTACAGGAAGTTACTAAATGTGGCTGCCCTGGATTAAGAAATGCTTGCTATTTGGCCTTTAGGCAACATATTGGAGCAATCTTAATTTTTATTTTATGGTTCCTTCCAGGAAGATAAATGCCCCAACTGATACTAAATTGTGTGGGTTTGAGGAAATCATAGTGTTTTTTGTTTTGTTTGTTTTGCCTCTTATTTTTCTTGAAGAAATAGCACTAGGTCTCACAATACTGAAGTCCTCCATTTTCACCTACTAAAATTTCATTTCCTTCACTGATCTTTTGAGAAAGAGGAAAAAAATGTTAGATGTTTACTTTATTCTCCTCAATTATTTGTGGATTTGAGGCTCCATCAGTCATTCAGTATGGTACTTTGCTGGCTTTTATTAAGAAATCATCCCCTTCTTTTAAAGTTCTTAAATACTTCTCTTTCAAGAAATCTGTTTAAAAATTTTGAAGATCCATCTCAGATTCCACCAGTGAGAGCTTTAATTTCATTTTATTTGCTTTGATTCAGGCATTTCCAAGCCATGGTGGGCAGTCAGTTGTCCACATCCCTGGGCTTTGTCAGTGGCATTTGGGTTATTCATTTGGGAAAGTTTCAGACTAGTTTTTCTCACAAATCAAGTGTCTTTAAGGTGACATTTTATGATATTTCAGAAGGAAACCAAAAGCCAGAAATAGTTCAGTCTTCTCTGAGGGCAATTCTTTGTCCAAGTATTGTCGGGTCCTGCTTTGCCTCTCCTGTGCACTAACTAAAGAACCTTACTTGTTTATGTGTCTCTTACCCCTTAAGAGGAGGGGCCAAATCTTAATCTTTGTACTATCTCCTGTAGCTCCTAGCAAACAGTTTGGCAATGGGCACCAATTAATGTGCTGCCCCTAGAAAGCTGGAAACTATATTATGTCTTGGTCAAAGTAATACAATCCACGACTAGAGCAACATTTGGTCAGGTCCTTTTTCCTCTCCAAGCCACTTCTTCTATACCCAATAGACTTGTTTCTCATTGTTGTCTGATACTTTCCCCTCTGTCCCTCTCTTCTTTCTTGGCTAAGCTTTTCTTGCTTTTCTTCTGGTTTAATTCTATCTTCCATTTCTGATTCTACATCCTCTGCATCGCAAAGACTAGAAAAATATTTTCTTGTGGAGATAGAAATTTCTTCAGAATGAAGAAATGTCTGATGGAAATTTAAATCCACAAAAAATTGAGATGAATAAACAGCTAATAAATATTTTTCTCTTTCTCATATAATCATTGAGGGAAATGAAATTTTAGTAGGTGAAAATCAGAGACCTGGTTCTATTTCTTCAACAAAAGTAAGAGACAAAACAATACAAAAAACACCATAAATTTCTTAATCCCACACAGTTTACTGTCAGTTGGGACATTTATCTTCCTAGAGGGTGGTCACATGAAGCTGAGTGGGCAAAAACTTAATACCTTTCAGTTAAGCAAGGTCATAAAGGAAGACTCAATGCTCATGGCTTAAAACATTTTTATTTTTAAAGATTTTTGATGTGGACCATTTTTTAAAGTCTTTATTGAACTTGTTACAATATTGCTTCTGTTTTATGTTTTTTGTCTGGGGGGCATGTGGGATCTTGGCTCCCTGACCAGGGATCAAACCCGCACCCCCTACGTTGGAAGGTGAAGTCTTAACCACTGGACCCCCAGGGAAGTCCCGTGCCTTAAGACTTTTAACAAAGTAACCAATGTATTTTGCATTGAATTTGGTCTATTGGAAACATCACTGGATGATCAGCTGACCTGGGTTTAAGGTCTCTGTTCTGGGTCATTCTGAGTCTTAAATGTGGTATGTAATGTAGAAGCACTTTGCAAGCTACAAAGCAATACACTGACATTGAGTGATTACTCTTCTTCTGGGCCTGTCATCAGTAAATATTATCTATTATTATACATGAAGAGGCTTGAACTCCCCAAGTCAACTATCAGTCTTAGGCTTTTACTTTAGTATCTTAGGTATGTTTTGCATCCCTATGTGTTTAATATTGAGTTTTCTAAGCACTTTTTAAAGTAATTTTTATTCACAAAATAGGGTGATCTTTATCATATAAGCTTAGCTACAGTGGTGAAAGACATCTTCAATAAATACTCGGCGGTTGCTGGGGATACAGGAAGGGAAAGGGAATTATAGTTTGTTGAACACCTACTATATGTCAGGCACTGTTTTGTACTTTTATACCATATCTCATGTAATTCTCCTAACAACTCTGTAAAGCAGGTATTATTATCCAGACTGATTAGATAAGGAAACTGAGGTTCAGCTAATTAATTCAAGATGACAAATGCTAGTAAGTAGTAGGATCAAAATTTAAACTGGATCTGTCTCCCGTCAAAGTCTCTCTACTATTCCAGGATGCCTCCTATTTCTACCAGGATGCCTGTTGCACTTGTGATATGTTACTGTGGAATAATGTACAGTGTTTAGGTAAGGCAGTGTCAGAGCAAGTCCAGTGACTATTGTTAATCACCCAGAAAAGAAGACTGAAGTGAGAGTTCTTTAAGGCTGAGAGCTGCTTCTTTACTTCTCCATTATCTTTTTTTTTTCTTCAAAAATTTTCAATTGAGAACCAGAAAGAGCTCTTAACTTTAGTTTACAAGCATTCAATAAATGTACTAGTGTTAAAAATAATGTATAACATTCTACCTCCTTACTCTGGGTGTATTGGCCACGTTGCCCTGAGACCCCAATTATGAATATTTACAAAAACACAAATCCAACAACCCTTCAAAATTTTCTTTGTTAATTATTTACCTTGCTGTCCATTCTCAGTCTGGTTTGATACAGAAACTTGGGGAAGTTTGAGCACAATTATCATTTAAGCTTCTTTCTCCTCTCAGTTATACTCCTACCACCCTAGGTGGGTCTCTTAACCTTACTGATAGACTGCTGTGGTAACCCTATGACAGGTCTCCTTGCCTCTGGTCTTTTTTCCTTCTGCTTAATCTAGATCAGTCTGTGGACCAAATCTGGTCTGTGGCCTGTTTTTGCACTGTTCTGAGAGCTACAAATAGTTTTTATGTTTTTAAAGTGTTGGGAAAAAAAAAGATGTGACAGATCCTGACAGCCAAAGATATCTACTGTCTGGCCTTTAACAGAAAAAAGTTTGCTGACCCTTGATCTAGATGATTTCTGGCAGATCAGTCTATGGAAAAACCCCTCACAGAGACAATTAGGTATATGACATAATGGGATGAACAATAGCCCTCGACCATGGAGTTTTGGCTTCCAGTCCCAGGCTAACCTTCCTCTGTTTCCTCACTTAGAAAGGGAAGTGGAATAATATGATCTTTAAGTTCTTTTTGTTTTAACATTCTAACATTGGTGTTTTTTAATTTTTAAAATTATATTAGTAATTTGTGTGAGAAATGTTTAATGTAATATAGAATATATATGTATATATGTTTGTGTGTATTTTTAAAAATCTAGATGAAACTTTTCAAGACTTTTGCACACATATATGTACGTACACATATAAATATATATCTAAAATTTCTTTCCAACTGAGAAATACATTGTGGATATCCTAACTTGTCAGTGCATAAAATATTTCATTTCTAAAAATGGCAGTACGGTGGTCTATTAACCTTCCAGGTGTGTGCCATGGCAAATGGAAATTTTGCACTTGTGCCTTGAAACAAAAAACTTTGCAAAGCACTGATTTGGGTTATTCCCCAGCCTTAATAAAAAGATAGTGTTAAGTTAATCCATATGTATGAGAGTTATTCTTTCTTTTCAAAGTCTTATCTTCCTCAAACATGCCATGCTTATTCTTGATCCTTGTTCATGTTATTCTGTCTTGCTTAAATGACCTGCCGTATTACCTCACATCTATCCTGATCCTACCAGCTCTTCATCTTTATCTCTTTCTCTCTGGGAAATTTCACATCCCATTGCTTAATCCTAATTTACTCTGTTTACAGAATTTCTACTCTTTTTATCTCCTCTGTCATCCAGAAGTGTAAGACTTGCCTTTTAAAGGGATTGCATATAAGGACGTTATTTCTGCCCCCAGTTTTTCCCAAATTACTTACTCAGAATGGCTTCCTCTAAGTGAATAATACTGTTTAGCTTATTAAAGGCATATAACATTCTAAAAATTTTTATTCTATTCAACAAAAAATTATAAAATCCTAGATTTTATTGACTAGGGGCATCAAACAATGATTTGTTTTTCTGAATGCTTTTAGGCAAAAAATGGCATCATTATCTCTATTTGACACAAATAGCAACAGAGTCTCCAAAAGATTCTATGATTTGTCAAAATCTATGTAAACTAGCCATTCTTCCCTCTGGATTAGAGAAAATTAAGCAGGTCCTATCATCTTCTCAGTTTCTAACACAGCACACAATACATATATGTACACAGAGGCAGTAATTTAGAGCACGAGTTTTTTTTTTTTAAGATGAGTGTTTTATTTAGATTTTTTTTTTTTGATGTGGAACATTTTTAAAGTCTTTACTGAATTTGTTACCATACTGCTTCTGTTTTACGTTTTGGTTTCTTGGCCGCGAGGCATGTGGGATCTTAGCTCCCCAACCAGGGATTGAACCCGTACCCGCTGCATTGAAAGGCAAAGTCTTAACCACTGGACTGCCAGGGAAGTCCCAAGCATGAGTTTTAGAGTCAGAAAGACCTGGGTTTGGATCCTTACTTCATCATTTTCTAGCTGTGTAACTTTAGACAAGTTACTTTATCTTTGTAAGCCTTGAGAATTTCTTTATCTATAAAATGGGCATAATAATAGTACTTCCTCATAGCACTGTTGTGAAGATTAAATACTTAAATACACTATATGACATGATCAGCATATTTCTTAACATAGAGTGAATTCAAATTATTGTTATTATAAATGGTATTATATGAGTAATCTAACTTCATTACCAAGTTGTTCTTTTAATTATTGGCAAAATCTTTTTATGTCTAATCTATATCCTCTATACTAAAATTTTACTTTCTATGCTTATACTGTTGGTTTTCTCCCTTTCAGTTGTCTTGAAATAAATAATTCCAATTCCTATCACTTTTACTCTAATGTTCCTTTGGCACCTCTGACTCTCCAGGTTTTCTGTAGCTTGATATTCAGTTGTCAAGTACTGAGTTGAAGACCATAAATGAGCAAGGACTTGATAAACTGCTTAGTGTACTGGACTACCTAGAGATCTATGATATTCCTAATATCATAATTTATTCACAATGAAACTGCATGGCAGTGGTTCAGTATCTCCTTGGCTTGCTGGTTGGGTTTCCCAGAAAGCAGATTCTGAGATGGAGATTAAGATGGACAGAGTTCTCTGACAAGTGCTCTCAGTATCAACACTTTGTGGGGAAGGAATGGAGTCAGAATTGGGCAGAGGGAGAGGTTGGTCTGTGATAACATTCCAAACAAAGGCTCAGCAAACTAGACCAAAGCTCTGAAGCTGTGATGGTCTTTCAGAATTGAGGTGAGGGAGTCAGACCTTCAGACCCTAACATCAACCAATCATTGGATGCAGGCTGTCTGACCTTGGAAGAAGCAGCTCTTTTCAACCAAGGGCAATTCCTGGAGAGGGCAGTCAGCAAAGGGTTGTTAGCTGGCAGCACTCCCAGCAGTCAGGGAAATAAGTCCTTCAGTCCTGAAGGGGATCTAGTAGGTGCAACACAGCATCCATTACATCCTGTTTTGTTCAGTTGTTTCTCATAACCCTGAAGGGCATTGTCTTCCATTGTCTCCATGGAATGACATTTTTTTTTTAGTTTCCAATTCTGTCTTCAGCTGTGTCCTTCTGGTCTTGGCTCAGAAACTCTACAGTGCATCTGAACACAACAAAGGGCTAAAAATCTAGGGCAGTGACTCTCAACCTACTCCTTTCCAGCCTTTATTGAATAGTACCATGTTGGCACTATTTATAGCAACTAATTGAAAAAATCTGTATAACCAGCTTTCTAATTCTAATCTAAGAAGGAGGGCCTATAAAACAAATACTGTTATGAATATCCTTGTACATTAATCTTTGCTCACATCTTTATTTTCTTAAGGTAAATTAGTTGAAGTGGAATTGCTAATTTTTTTAACATCATTATTAGAGTATAATTGCTTTACAATGGTGTGTTAGTTTCTGCCTTATAACAAAGTGAATCAGTTATACATATACATATGTCCCTATATCTCTTCCCTCTTGCATCTCCCTCCCTCCCACCCTCCCTATCCCACCCCTCTAGGTGGTCACAAAGCACCGAGCTGATTTCCCTGTGCTATGCAGCTGCTTCCCGCTAGCTATCTATTTTACGTTTGGTAGTGTATATTTGTCCATGCCACTCTCTCACTTTGTCACAGCTTACCCTTCCCCCTCCCCATATCCTCAAATCCATTCTCTACTAGGTCTGCATCTTTATTCCTGTCTTGCCCCTAGGTTCTTCTATCCATTTTCTTTTTTTTTAAATTAGATTCCATATATATATGTTAGCATATGGTATTTGTTTTTCTCTTTCTGACTTACTTCACTCTGTATGACAGTCTCTAGGTCCATCCACCTCACTACAAATAACTCAGTTTCATTCCTCTTTATGGATGAGTAATATTCCATTGTATATATATGCCATGTCTTCTTTATCCATTCCTCTGTTGATGGACACTTAGGTTGCTTCCATGTCCTGGCTATTGTAAATAGAGCTGCAATGAACATTGTGGTACATGACTCTTTTTGAATTATGGTTTTCTCAGGGTATATGCCCAGTAGTGGGATTGCTGGGTCATATGGTAGTTCTATTTGTAGTTTTTTAAGGAACCTCCATACTGTTCTCCATAGTGGCTGTATCAATTTACATTCCCACCAACAGTGCAAGAGTGTTCCCTTTTCTCCACACCCTCTCCAGCATTTATTGTTTGTAGATTTTTTGATGATTATTTGCCTGTCTTTAATACAGACAATCTGTAGAGCCAACTTACTTTTACCATTATTATTATTTTTTATTTTTGACTTTATATGGATTTATTGGTTAACTTGTTCTTTAGCTTATAATTTATTTGGTATATTTTTAAAGATAAGGGAGGGGTAGAAAATATTCAGAGAATCCACAGTTTTTACCAGAAGTCACCATTGTATAGATAAGCAAAGATTAAATCAACCAGAGAACATGCTGTTCTTATGCCTGTGCATGTAGCTGCCTAGTTCTTCGTTTGTAGGAGATTTGAAGTACAGTAGAACTTTGTGCTTAAATTATTCTGGGAGAGGACATTGTCCTCACTGAGATAAATTCACTTTTACCTGTTAAAAGAAAATGCATGTGACTGATAAGAGTATGGCAAGCTTATAACTCTCACTAAAATTCCTCCTCACTTTCAAAGTCCTGCCTTCAATACCATGTTTTCTACCATACCTGTGTTCAGTTCAAGCTTGCTGTCCAGTTGGCCTTTGTCTCTTCCAGCCATGATCTAACCCTTTGTCCATGTTATTCTCCATCTTCTCAGTCAGTCTTGAAATCATTACATTTCAAGATGTTTCCTTTTCTTCCAGAAACTATTAAAATTCCATCTGTTATGTTCAGTTACAAGAAAAATATTGTATTTATTTTTTCTCAGATCTTAGAGCACATTACTAACTTTATCCTTACTAATTTACAAAGAAAGTAGATGAAGCAACAATTATTTCTAAAATATTGTTATTCATGGTGTACTAGAATATATAGTTTACAAAATATTTTCATATTATGTTTTCATTTAATTATCACAATAATCTGGTGAGGTGGGTGGCATTTTCTCCATTTTACTGGGCCTCAGGGTAATTAAGTGACTTGTTTAAGATCACAAATCTATTAAGCCTACTTCCTTTAACCCAAGTTTTCTGGCTTTAAGTCTAACAGCGGTCTGTTCTCCCTTAGCACTTTTACCTGCTTCAATTATGGTACATGTTGATTTGTATCTTAATTATGTGTTTACATATCTGCCTCCCTTAATAGACTGCAAACATTTTGAGGGCAGGCACTGGGACGTCTTATTTGACTTTATACCTTAGGTGCTTAATAGAGTGTCTGACATGACATAACTGCTCCATAAATTTGTCAAACGAAGGAATGGAATCAGGAAAGCCTCACAAATTAATGTAGTTCAAGAAAAAAGGTGAAATAAAACCCCAAAAGAAATCTGAGGAGTAGTTTTCCAGGAATATATGAGAAAACTTAAGTGCCTCTAAAACAAAAAGACAAGAGAAAGAGTTGGTGAGACACTTCTTGGCCACAGAGCTAATGAAGCATAGGGGGAGAAGAGACAAGAGAGACTGGATAATTTTTGACATGGTTTCTAATTTTTTTAACAGCTTTTTTGAGGTATACTTTATATACCATATAATTCACTTGTTGAAACTGTACAATTCAGTGACTTTTAGAAAAATTGCAAAGATATTCATCTATCACCACCATCAATTTTAGAACATTTTTACTATTCCCCCCACAAAACCTGCACTCATTAGCCATCACCCCTCAAACACTCATCTCATCTAGCCTTAGGGAATAACTAACTTTCTGTCTCTATAGATTTACTTATTCTGGACATTTCATATAAATGGAATTATACAATAAATGGTCTTTTATGATTGTCTTTGTTCACTTAGCATAATGCATTCAAATTTCATCCATTTTGTAGTATGTGTCCATACTGCATTCCTTTTTATGGCTGAATAATATTCTGTTATATGGATATACGATACTTGTCTATCCATTCATCAGTTGATGAACATTTAGGTTGTTTCTACCTTTTGGCTATTATAAATAATGCTATTATGAACATTGTGTTCAAGTTTTTATATGAGCATATGATTTTATTTCTCTTGGGTATATATCTAAGAGTGGAATTGTCAGATCACATAGTTACTCTGTGTTTAACCATTTAAGGAATTGTGAGACTGTTTTCCAAAGTGTCTGCACTATTTTACATTTCCACCAGCAGTGAATGAGAGTCCCAATTTCTTCATATCCTTGCCAATATTTGTTATTGTCATCTTTTTATTAGCCTTGATTCTTTTAATACAAAGGACCAAGGAACTGTTCTGAAAAGATTAGGGAAGAGAACATTGCCATGAGACAGGGATATATCGAATTACCAATGTTATTTGAATATGTAAGAAGAAATCAAGGTCATAGAGGTTTTTTTCTGATATTTAAAAGATTACTCAACTGCTGTTTTTTTCAACATTGTATTATGAAAATTTCAAACCTAGAGCCAGGTTGACAGAATTTTACAGTGAACTCTCATATACTTGCCACCTAGATTGTACCATTAACATTTTTATATACTTGCTTTATCACCTTTCTGTCCATGTGTCCATCCATTTATCCATCTTATTTTGGGTGCATTTTAACATAAATTGCAGAAGTCAGTATATTTCATTCCTAAATGTTTTAGCATGCATATCATTAACTAAAGTTTATTATTTGTATATAGAGTTTTCTTTAATGTCACACAAAATTTGCATCGATAAATGCACAAATAATAAGGATATATTGACTGAGTTTTAACAAATGCATACACATGTGTAACCCAGGTTCTAGGGTTTTAAGTTAGAAAAGACCTTGGAGATCATTAGACTCCCCCCTCCCATTTTACATATAGGAAAACTGATGTCCAGAGAAGGGAAATAACTTGGTCAAAATCAAGGGAGGAATAGAGCATCCCAGCTTAGCATGCTTTGATTCACGTTGTCATCCAGACCTTAGCTATTGAGGTTACTATGATCCGTATGTAGCCCCCTAACATGACAATAATCTTAGACTTTAATCTCATGCTTATCATACATAGGCTTAAATGAAGCAGTGCTTTATATGTCAAGTAGTAAAGTTTCTTTTCAGAGCACTTCATGAAAAGAAAATAAGGTAAGACTCTGGAAAGTCTAACCAAGATCACAAATTAAATTCTCACTTCTTTCTCTAATCAAATACACCTTTATTTATGTACTTCCTAGTCTGCAAAAAAAAAAAAAAATTCAAGTACTACTTCTGCTAAAACTTTATTCCAAATCTCTTTTCTAATCCTTTTACACTTATTGTTTGTATCAGATAATGAATACCTCTTAAGTCAGCATTTAGTGATTGTGAATTGAGGTCCTAAGGCATATTTAATGCTGAAAGAAAAAAATGGATGACTGTGTGGATTGTAATTACATTAACAGATTATAGCATTTTCAAGCAACCTAGATGTCATGTGCTCTGGAATTAAGTCTTAACAATTGAGGTACCTGTGTTGATTAGCCTGGTTAAGAAAGATAAGGAGAGCTGGTAATAATAACTGAGGATGTGCCATATGCCAGGCATTATGTGAAGAGCTTTACGTGCATTATCTCCTGAATTCCCATAACTGTCTTAGAGCTATTATTATGAATATTTTACAGCTGAAGAAACTGAGGCCTGGCAAGGTTAAGTAACTTGCTCAAGTTCACTATTAAATGATATGGCCAGAATTAAATTCCAGACCTGTCAGATTCCAGAGCCAATGTTAAAACAGCTCTGCTATACTCCAAGACAGGTATCTTTGAATATTCTAGGGCTGTCAATAATATTATATTAGGGCAACTGCTGAGGGTAGAACTTGGACCAAATATGGCCATTAGAGGGAAGTGTATTTAGACTCAGCTTGGGAAATTTTTCTGACAGAGCTGTCAAGAAGTGGACGAAGTAGCCTGTGTAGCTGCAAGCTTCAGACATGAAAAATATTCAGGCAGAGGTAGGTGACTGTTGTAGAGAGGATATTTGCATACAGTTGGAGATTGGATTTGTTCAGAGATTTCTTCCCCAGTACTGGAAGCACTTGGAGGAAATTGTTTTTCAAACCAACTTTGTTGAGGTAAAATTAACATACAATAAATGTACCTGTTTTAAATGTACATTTTGGACAAATTTATACAATCATGTAACCACCACCATAATCAAGACATAAAACATTTCAACAAGTCTTCAAAAGGCCCTTGTGCTCCTCCCCAGTGAATGCCCTCTCCATTCCCAGCCTCAAGCAAACACTAATACGCTTCTCTTACCATAGGTTAGATTGGTCTTTTCTAGAGTTTCATTATGAATAGAATCATAGTGTATGTTGGGTTTGGCTTTTCTCACTCAGCATAATATTTCTGAGATTCATTCATGTTGCATGTATCAGTAGCTCATTCCTTTTTATTGCTAAGTAGTATTCTTTTGCATGGGTATACCACAGTTTCTTAATTCATTCCCCTGTTGATTTATTTCCAGTTTTTGGCTAATATGAAAAAAACTACTGTGAAGATTTATGTACCCATTTTTGTATGGGAATTTGTTTTCATTTCTCTTCAGTAAATAGCTAGGAATGGAATTCATGGGTTGTATGGTAAATGTAAGAAACTGCCAAACTGTTTTTGAAGGTGGTTGTACCATCTTACAGTCCCACCAGCCTCATCCTAAAACTGAAGGTGATAATGATACCTACTTCATAGTATTGTTTGCAGGAATTATATGAGATAATGTACATAAAACACTTGGACCAGTTATGGCATTTGATAAGTACTCAAGTCAGCTACCCACCTCCTCCCTGCTCCAGGAGAGGCGGTGGCTCTACAAAGGTTTAACACCAAAAAATAAAAGTGTTAGCGGCTTTTTCAACGCTGTACTTCTCACTTCTGTCACAGAAGTTAGTCACAATTCTTGGCTACAGAGATAATTAAAATCATTCAGGGGAAACAAGAGACTTATCATAAGGCAATTTACTTTCAATGTCAGACAATTAACTCATTGATGAATTAGTTTGTGGTTTTTAGAAGTTGGGACTGAAACTGAACTCAGCAGAGAAGGCACTGGCCCAGTTGTGAATATCTTGCTTTTTCCTAAATTGATCTCTAAAGGAGAGTGGAGGGTTCTTCTACTCAAGAAAGGCCTGAGAGTTCATAAATTGGGAAATCAGGAGATAAACGTTCATATTTGTTCATTTCTGATAGGTCTCCTGTACTTACTCCCATGCCTTGCACATGATAAGCCCTCGATAAATATTTGTCGAATTAAGTAGAAGACTGACTAGGTGGTGTAAGGATATATTGAAGAATTTTTATTCCAGATTTATTCCAAAGCTCATTTAGGATCCTTGGGATTGTGATGGGACCATATTAGGTTGTTTGTCGTATTAGGTTGTGACCTTGGACAATTGAGGATTTGGATAATGCAACAGGGATATAGTATGCCTAATCCCGAGGGCCCTGTTATTTTCTCTAGCATTTATTTTACTTAAGTTTTTCTTTTTTCTTTTCACTTAATTTTGAAAAGAATATTTTTCAACTTTTTGCTTATCTTTTTTTATGTTCCCCATCCCTAGTCTTGTGTCTGAAAGATTTGTGGCGAAATGCTAGAAGTATAAATAATTCTCTCACACTCCCCATTTAAGAATGTAACAACTGTTAATTCCATTACTTACATTCCATGAATCAGTTAGAAATGAATGTTCTAAATCTATGGGCTTTCAGCTGTACTGATTCTGTATGGTTTGAATTATTTATTCAGTTTATTTTTAACCCTTCTTTGCTTATGGGATTACTTTGAAATCTTGATGACCTGCTTGTCAAATGTTTTTTGTGGGCTATTGTTACTAATTTG
Source organism: Leucopleurus acutus (assembly GCF_964270905.1). Taxonomy (NCBI): domain Eukaryota; kingdom Metazoa; phylum Chordata; class Mammalia; order Artiodactyla; family Delphinidae; genus Leucopleurus; species Leucopleurus acutus. The sequence continues at coordinate 29,113,530 of NC_139156.1, forward strand.
GATATGATTCTCTTTTTTTGTCATTTCTAAGTTCAATGGGTATTCATTTGCTATTGGAGCAAATGGAGTGACCAGAAGAGTTTAAAATCTAGCTCTGTCAGTAAAATAGCCATGACAAAAGCATACCTTCTAATTACCCTGTGCACACAGTGTAGAAATGTGTAGGCTTTTAGGATGTCCTGGGCTTGATGCCCCTTTTACAACCCCAGATGAGCCCAAACTGTCATTTATTAATGTTATCCTTTACCTGGAAGGTTCTTTCCTTTTTTTTTGTTTTATTCATTTGTTTTTATCTACTGAATTAATTTTTAAAGTACATTATATAACAATACCACACTAATATTGAAAAAAGGTTTTAAAAAGAAAAAAACAGGATAACTCGATTTATGCAAATATATTTATCAACTCATTTTATTTTTCTGTGTTCTTTTCTAGTCCTTATATACATGTATGCACATTATTATATAGTTGAAATCATAATGTACAAGCATTTGGATCATGCTTTCTTCACTTAGCATTAGGTCATACACATTTTCCCATGATATCATCTAACCCTTATGATAATAATTTCAGTGGCTTAATCCTCTATTAGGTTTTTAACCACTTTTCATTTATTGAACATTTAGATATTTTACAGTTTTTTTCCATACTACAGTCAGCATTACCACAAATTATCTCATCAAATACCTTGTTTCTTCTTTATAATTATTTCTCAAGGATAAATCCCCAGGAGTGAGGTTATTGGGCCAAAACATAATAAAAAATAATGACATATGTCTTCAGTACTTTCCATGTGCTGGTTTGTGAGTGGAGCAGGCCTCTACCTGAATTTAATCTTCACAATAGCCCCCTTCAGATAGCTATATTATTATCTTTAATTTACAGATATGATAACTATGTTAACTTAATAGGCATTGAAATCCTGCCACTTTGAAAACAACAAAACTGCAATTTGCAACCACTGAATCTCATGTTCTGGATGTATTTTACCAAATTGCTCTTCTTAAGAGTTATATTAATTTGTAGTAGTTCTCCACCCTGTCCTGTCCACCCAAACTGTGAACCTTAGAAAACTTTATGCATTCTCCTCCCCTCTGTCCCACTCTCTACTCAGTCTTGTTAATTTATTAAAAGCAAAAGATACCCCATAGTTAATCTATAATATTAGAGCTGGAAGAGAACTCCTGGAATATCATCTTACTGATAAATAAATTGAAGTTCAGAGTGAAGTAACTTGTCCAAGACCAACCTGGGATCCTTGATTCCCTGGGCTAGTGCCCTGTGCAGTGTACTTTGCTGCCATCCAGCTGTTCATGTCTTCCTTCTGTGTTCTTTTTCTTGTTCTCACTTGGTCCATGCCCACAGATACCAGCTATAAATGTTGCAGAGTAAGCCCAAGAATAAAAGTGTAAAAACCAAAACAAATCCAGCCTGTATGACTGAATCTCATTTCCAGTTCATTTTTATTGGAGAAGGGCCATGAGAAAAAATCTGAAACAAAAATCCATGTTGTTTTAGAAAAGATAGTGATAGATATAACTAGATATGACACTGGTATCACTGGTGAGATTACTAATTCTGAGGATGTGGTTCCAAATGACTAATTTTCATGTATCTTTTAAGCAATTCCAGATTGAAAGGCATAACAAATTTAATTTGCTTCCCACAGTTCCTTGTTTTTAGTTAACAAGAGATTTACTAAGGCCTTATGGATTATAGAGAAACACCTTTTGCTATACAGATGAATTATATGTGTTTCAGAGTGTTTATGCCACTCGGTGTGAGGAGGAGAAAAGGAAAGGGTAATTGAGAACTTAATATGTGACAGATTTGTGTTTAACATACCTTTACTTACATAATCTTCAAACAGAGGATATTATCATTCCCATTTTACAGATGGGAAAACTGAAACTCAGAAAAGTTAACTGACTTAGGGTCACAACAGATAATTAAGAGGTGAGATGATATCTATCTGATTTCCCTATGGTTTCTTCTCATTGACACTCACTGACATTTTTGCCTTAATTTCCTAGTACAAAAATTGGGATAGTCAATTATAATTATCATTTATAATAAGTAGACAAAAATATTTATCCTTTTCTGACTTCAGAAAGGTGATTTCTGGACAGTGCTTCTAAGAGTTATGCTGAAGCAACTTCCTTAAATATGCAAATGTAAGTGATGAGAATCCATCGACAGATTTCAATGGAAAATAAATGTAGAGATAATGGAAAGAAAAATCTATTTGCTAAATTTCCTTCAGGGCTAATTACCATATACTGCTGGACTTTCTTTACCCTGATATATGTGTGTGTGTATGCGCCTGCGCACGCACACACGCGCACATGAACGTTTAACGGTCTGTATTCATTAATTTCTGCAACTGGTCTTTTTGTGTGTTTGAACTTTCATTTTAAAATTACTTTGCTTGTATTTCCCTTTGTCAGATTGTTTTCACCAAGGCTTACATTTCCTGTTTTCTAAAGGATACATTTGCGCCAAGTTTGGCAAATGCATGTTTTTCATCTCTCCCCTATGCTGCTTCTCTTACTTTACCCTCTGTAGATTCTTCCTTTACATCTTCAAGACTGCATCATTTCTGTCCCTCCTCCCTTTTTGCTTTTTCTGTTATTTTCTGGTTGCTGAATTGTTTTTCTTCAAAGCCCATCCCCGTGAATATTTCTTGGATTAATCCTATTTTACTTTTAAACTCCCACCACACCTCAGATGCCCTTTCTTTCCTGACTGCATGGCTTCACAGTGCCTCTCTGTTTAACCTTCTTGTTCCCCATTTACTAGACTCACTGATCCTGTGTTGTCCCACATGGTTCCCATCTTTTAAACCAGAAACATCTGCAAGGGGAGGAGATGCTAATAATAAATAATTAAATTTAGCTCTTTCCATGTCTTAGACCTCTTTACCAATGCTATTTAGTTCTTTTACACAACAACAGAGTGAGTGTGTAGCATCATTTTTTTTCCCACAGCAGAAACAGAGAGGGCTAATGACTTGAAGAAAATGAGGTAAATTGAGATCCAGCCCTGGAATTCATGCAGTATTAAAGCTAAAATTATGAGTCCTAGCTTTGACTTGAAAAAAAAAAAGCATACTGTGTGATTATGTTCTATAGAGCATGAATCAGAGGTGATATAGATTTTGTGATACAGGAAAACTCATTGTTTAGTATCTTAATCATTTGAAATTTGTGACTTTTTAAGCAATTAGTGCTGAGGCATTCCTTTGTGCTATCTCTATTAATTTACAAAGGAACCAAAACTGTTAAGTCTGCTTTGCTTTCTTTAGAAAGCAGAAGATTGAGAAGGATCTGACCATATTTTTTGTCTTTATATAAATATAACTAATTGCAAATGAGACCCATTGAAATTGGAAACTATTTTTAGACAGTTATACTATTATATCTTCCAAATTCATGATTCATCCTATCACTTGCCTCCTTAAAAATACCATTCTGGCTTCCCATGCCCTGCTGAATTAAGGAAGTACTCCAGGAGCCATACCTGTCTGGCTCTGCATTAAATATATCAATCTTTTCTTATGCTTTTCTGATCCTCTCAAACCTTTTCTCTTCCCTAATCTCAATATTGATAAGTTCACTCATCAGGCCATTCCAGTATTTAGTAGTAATCCTGGAACATGTTAAGAAGTCATGTTCATTCAACTCTCTGTTCTGTGTATGGATGAACCTCACTATCCCTTCTAATGAATCCTTTTATCCCTCTCCTTTTATCCCTCTTTGTAGTCTTTGTGTTTGATTCATTGACATGCATCTCTTCTGTCCCCTTGTAAACCTTTAACTCCTTGTTAAGGCATTATACTTAATAGATGTTCTATAAATTTATGTGGAGTTGGGCTTTTGTGAAAATATTAGGTCTTTTAAATATTTTCTACTAGATTAGATTGGCATGCATTTTATTTAGTCAAAGCAAATATAGTTTTACCTTATATGTTTTGGTTGTATCTATGTATATAGTTCACTATGCCCACTTTACAGATGAGAAGAATAAGTATCAGAGATTAAATAATTTGTACAAGGTGATGGATTAAAACCTAAATTGATCTAACATTCAAGCCAACGAACAATCAAAGGAAACACTTTGAGAACTTTTACTCAGAGTAATAGAATATGCCTTTTCATCCTATCCCATTTCTTAAAATTGATTTGAGTCTTCTCCCTTTTTTTCTTGATGAGTCTGGCTAAAGGTTTATCAATTTTGTTTATTGTTTCAAGGAGCCAGCTTTTAGTTTCATTGATCTTTCCTATTGTATTCTTCATCTGTGTTTCATTTATTTCAGTTCTGATCTTTATGATTTCTCTCCTTCTACTAACTCTGGGTTTTGTTTGTTTTTCTTTTTCAGTTGCTTTAGGTGTAATTTAGGTTGGTTTTTTTGAGATTTTTCTTGTTTCTTGAGCTACAGTTGTATTTTAGAACTGCTTTTGCTGTATCCCATAGGTTTTAAATCATTGTGTCTTTGTTTTCATTTGTCTCTAGGTATTTCGTGATTTCCTCTTTGATTTCTTCAGTGATCCATTGGTTGTTTATTAGCATATTGTTTAGCCTCCACGTGTTTTTGTTTTCTACAGTTTTTTTCTTTTTTTTAAATATCTTTATTGGACTATAATTGCTTTACAATGGTGTGTTAGTTTCTGCTTTATAACAAAGTGAATCAGTTATACATATACATATGTTCCCATATCTCTTCCCTCTTGCATCTCCCTCCCTCCCACCCTCCCTATCCCACCCCTCTAGGTGGTCACAAAGCACCGAGCTGATCTCCCTGTGCTATGCAGCTGCTTCCCACTAGCTAACTATTTTACGTTTGGCAGCGTATATATGTCCATGCCACTCTCTCACTTTGTCACAGCTTACCCTTCCCCTTCCCCATATCCTCAAGTCCATTCTCTAGTAGGTCTGTATCTTTATTCCTGTCTTACCCCTAGGTTCTTCATGACCTTTTCTTTTTTTTCCTTAGATTTCATATATATGTGTTAGCATATGGTATTTGTTTTTCTCCTTCTGACTTACTTCACTCTGTATGACAGACTCTAAGTCCATCCACCGCACTACAAATAACTCAATTTCGTTTCTTTTTATAGCTGAGTAATATTCCATTGTATATATGTGCCACATCTTCTTTATCCATTCATCTGTTGATGGACACTTAGGTTGCTTCCATGTCCTGGCTATTGTAAATAGAGCTGCAATGAACATTGTGGTACATGACTCTTTTTGAATTATGGTTTTCTCAGAGTATATGCCCAGTAGTGGGATTGCTAGGTCATATGGTAGTTCTATTTTTAGTTTTTTAAGGAACTTCCATACTGTGCTCCATAGTGGCTGTATCAATTTACATTCCTACCAACAGTGCAAGAGGGTTCCCTTTTCTCTACACTCTCTCCAACATTTATTGTTTGCAGATTTTCTGATGATGGCCATTTTGACTGGTGTGAGGTGATACCTCAATGTAGTTTTGATTTGCATTTCTCTAATGATTAGTGATGTTGAGCATTCTTTCATGTGTTTGTTGGCCATCTGTATATCTTTTTTGGAGAAATGTCTATTTAGGTCTTCTGCCCATTTTTGGATTGGGTTGTTTGTTTTTTTGTTATTGAGCTGCGTGAGCTGCTTGTAAATCTTGGAGATTAATGTTTTGTCAGTTGCTTCATTTGCAAATATTTTCTCTTATTCTGAGGGTTGTCTTTTGGTCTTGTTTATGGTTTCCTTTGCTGTGCAAAAGCTTTTAAGTTTCATTAGGTCCCATTTGTTTGTTTTTATTTCCATTTCTCTAGGCGGTGGGTCAAAAAGGATCTTGCTGTGATTTATGTCATTGAGTGTTCTGCCTATGTTTTCCTCTAAGAGTTTGATAGTGTCTGGCCTTACATTTAGGTCTTTAATCCATTTTGAGCTTATTTTTGTGTATGGTGTTAGGGAGTGTTGTAATTTCATACTTTCACATGTACCTGTCCAGTTTTCCCAGAACCACTTATTGAAGAGGCTGTCTTTTCTCCACTGTATATTCTTGCCTCCTTTATCAAAGATAAGGTGACCATATGTGCGTGGGTTTATCTCTGGGCTTTCTATCCTGTTCCATTGATCTATATTTCTGTTTTTGTGCCAGTACCATACTGTCCTGATTACTGTAGTTTTGTAGTATAATCTGAAGTCAGGGAGCCTGATTCCTCCAGATCCATTATTCGTTCTCAAGCTTGCTTTGACTATTCAGGGTCTTTTGTGTTTCCATACAAATTGTGAAATTTTTTGTTCTAGTTCTGTGAAAAAATGCCAGTGGTAGTTTGATAAGGATAGCATTGAATCTGTAGATTGCTTTGGGTAGTAGAGTCGTTTTCACAATATTGATTCTTCCAATCCAAGAACATGGTATATCTCTCCATCTATTTGTATCATCTTTAATTTCTTTCATCAGTGTCTTATAATTTTCTGCATACAGGTCTTTTGTTCCTTAGGTAGGTTTATTCCTAGATATTTTATTCTTTCTGTTGCAATGGTAAATGGCAGTGTTTTCTTAATTTCACTTTCAGATTTTTCATCATTAGTGTATAGGAATGCCAGAGATTCCTGTGCATTAACTTTGTATCCTGCTACTTTACCAAATTCATTGACTAGCTCTAGTAGTTTTCTGGTAGCATCTTTAGGATTCTCTATATATAGTATCATGTCATCTGCAAACAGTGACAGCTTTACTTCTTCTTTTCTGATTTGGATTCCTTTTCTTTCTTCTTATTCTCTGATTGCTGTGGCTAAAACTTCAGAACTATGTTGAATAATAGTGGTGAGAGTGGGCAACCTTTTATTTTCCTGATCTTAGTGGAAATGCTTTCAGTTTTTCACCATTGAGGATGAATTTGGCTGTGGGTTTGTCATATATGGCCTTTATTATGTTAAGGAAAGTTCCCTCTATGCCTACTTTCTGCAGGGTTTTTATCATAAATGGGTGTTGAATTTTGTCAAAAGCTTTCTCTGCATCTATTTACATGATCATATGGTTTTTCTACTTCAATTTGTTAATATGGTGTATCACGTTGATTGATTTGCGTACATTAAAGAATCCTTGCTTTCCTGGAATAAACCCCACTTGATCATGGTGTATTATCCTTTTAATGTGCTGTTGGATTCTGTTTGCTTGTATTTTGTTGAGGATTTTTGCATCTATGTTTATCAGTAATATTGGCCTGTAGTTTTCTTTCTTTGTGACATCTTTGTCTGGTTTTGGTATCAGGGTTTGGTGGCCTCGTAGAATAAGTTTGGGAGTGTTCCTCCCTCTGGTATATTTTGGAAGAGTTTGAGAAGGATAGATGTTAGCTCTTCTCTAAAGGTTTGATAGAATTCGCCTGTGAAGCCATCTGGTCCTGGGCTTTTGTTTTTTGGAAGATTTTTAATCACAGTTTCAATTTCAGTGCTTGTGATTGGTCTGTTCTTATTTTCTATTTCTTCCTGGTTCAGTCTTGGCATGCTGTGCATTTCTAAGAATTTGTCCATTTCTTGCAGGTTGTCCATTTTATTGGCATAGAGTTGCTTGTAGTAATCTCTAATGATCCTTTGTATTTCTGCAGTGTCAGTTGTTACTTCTCCTTTTTCATTTCTAATTCTATTGATTTGAGTCTTCTCCCTTTTTTTCTTGGTGATTCTGGCTAATGGTTTATCAATTTTTTTTATCTTCTCAAAGAACCAGATTATAGTTTTATTGATCTTTGCTATCGTTTCCTTCATTTCTTTTTCATTTATTTCTGATCTGATCTTTATGATTTCTTTCTTTCTGCTAACTTTGGGGTTTTTTTGTTCTTCTTTCTCTAATTGCTTTAGGTTCAAGGTTAGGTTGTTTATTCGAGATGTTTCCTGTTTCTTAAGGTAGGATTGTATTGCTATAAACTTTCCTTTTAGAAATGCTTTTGCTGCATCCCATAGGTTTTGGGTCGTCATGTCTCCATTGTCATTTGTTTTTAGTTATTTTTTGATTTCCTCTTTGATTTCTTCAGTGATCACTTGGTTATTAAGTAGTGTAGTGTTTAGCCTCCATGTGTTTGTATTTTTTACAGATCTTTTCCTTATTTGATATCTAGTGTCATAGCGTTGTGGTCGGAAAAGATACTTGATACGATTTCAATTTTCTTAAATTTACCAAGGCTTGATTTGTTACCCAAGATATGATCTGTCCTGGAGAATGTTCCATGAACACTTGAGAAGAAAGTGTATTCTGTTGTTTTTGGATGGAATGTCCTATAAATATCAATAAAGTCCATCTTGTTTAATGTATCATTTAAGGCGTTATTTGTGTTTCCTTGTGTTTCCTTATTTATTGTCATTTTGGATGATCTGTCCATTGGTGAAAGTGGCATGTTAAAGGCCCCTACTATGATTGTGTTACTGTCAATTTCCCCTCTTATGGCTGTTAACATTTGCCTTATGTATTGAGGTGCTCCTATGTTGGGTGCATAAATATTTATAATTGTTATATCTTCTTCTTGGATCGATCCCTTGATCATTATGTAGTGTCCTTCTTTGTCTCTTGTAATAGTCTTTATTTTAAAGTCTATTTTGTCTGATATGAGAATTGCTACTCCAGCTTTCTTTTGTTTTCCATTTGCATGGAATATCTTTTTCCATCCCCTCACTTTCAGTCTGTATGTGTCCCTAGGTCTGAAGTGGGTCTCTTGTAGACAGCATATATATGGGTCTTGTTTTTTAACCATTCAGCCATTCTGTGTCTTTTGGTGGGAGCATTTAATCCATTTACATTTAAGGTAATTATCGATATGTATGTTCCTATTCCCATTTTCTTAATTGTTTTGGGTTTGTTATTGTAGGTCTTTTCCTTCTCTTGTATTTCTTGCCTAGAGATGTTCCTTTAGCATTTGTTGTAAAGCTGGTTTGGTGGTGCTGAACTCTCTCAGCTTTTGCTTGCTGTGAAGTTTTTAATTTCTCCATCAAATCTGAATGAGATCCTTGCTAGGTAGAGTTATCTTGGTTGTAGGTTTTTCTCCTTCATCACTTTAAATATGTCATGCCACTCCCTTCTGGCTTGCAGAGTTTCTGCTGTAAGATCAGCTGTTAACCTTATGGAGATTCCCTTGTATGTTATTTGTTTTTTTTTCCCTTGCTGCTTTTAATATGTTTTCTTTGTATTTAGTTTTTGATAGTTTGACTAATATGTGTCTTGGCGTGTTTCTCCTTGGATTTATCCTGTATGGGACTCTCTGTGCTTCCTGGACTTGATTGAGTATTTCCTTTCCCATATTAGGGAAGTTTTCAACTATAATCTCTTTAAATATTTTCTCAGTCCCTTTCTTTTTCTCTTCTTCTTCTGGAACCCCTATAATTTGAATGTTGGTGCGTTTAATGTTGTCCCAGAGGTCTCTGAAACTGTCCTCAGTTCTTTTCATTCTTTTTTCTTTATTCTGCTCTGCAGTAGTTATTTCCACTATTTTATCTTCCAGGTTACTTATCCGTTCTTCTGCCTCAGTTATTCTGCTATTGATCCCTTCTAGAGTATTTTTAATTTCATTCATTTTGTTGTTCATCGTTGCTTGTTTCCTCTTTAGTTCTTCTAGGTCCTTTTTAAATGTTTCTTGCATTTTCTCTATTCTGTTTCCAAGATTTTGGATCATCTTTACTATCATTATTCTGAATGATTTTCTACCTGAAAAAGATTTCAGGTAGACTGCCTGTTTCCTATTCATTTGTTACGTCTGGTGGGTTTTTACCTTGCTCCTTCATCTGCTGTGTGTTTTTCTATCTTCTTATTTTGCTTATCTTACTGTGTTTGGGGTCTCCTTTTTGCAGGCTGCAGGTTTGTAGTTCCTGTTGTTTTTGGTGTCTGTTCCCAGTGGCTAAGGTTGGTTCAGTGGGCTGTGAAGGCTTCCTGGTGCAGGGGACTAGTGCCTGTGTTCTGGTGGATGAGGCTGGATCTTGTCTTTCTGGTGGGCAGGTCCACGTCTGGTGGTGTGTTTTGGGGTGTTTATGGCCTTATTATGATTTTAGGCAGCCTCTCTGCTAATGGGTGGGGTTGTGTTCCTGTCTTGCTAGTTGTTTGACATGGGGTGTCCAGCACTGTAGCTTGCTGGTCATTGAGTGAAGCTGGGTCTTGTTGTTGAGATGGAAATCTCTGGGAGATTTTCACCATTTGATATTACGTGGAGCAGGGAGGTCTGTTATGAATCACTGTCCTGAAGTTGGCTCTCCCACCTCAGAGGCACAGCACTGACTCTTGGCTGGAGCAGCAAGAGCCTTTCATCCACACGACTCAGAATAAAAGGAAGAAGAAATAGAAAGAAAGAAATAAAGAGGATAAAATAAAATAAAATAAGATAAAATAAATAAATGCCAAAAATGCCAGCCTTTAGGCATTGAATTCTCATTTTTGTGTGAGTGCATGAGTGTGGTTTATTTTTCATGTGGTATAAATGAAACCTTTTATTACAATTAATTCTGACCTCTAATTGAGATAGATCAATTAGATTAAACTGATTTAACCTAAATAGATGCTGTATACCATTTTTTTAAATAGAAATAAAATATAGCTGTAAAGTTAGTGTTTTCTACTGCTGTTACGAGACCTTATACGATATTTTAAATGGCAATAATTCAATCAACTAACTTTTGGTGTGTTTTTAAAATTTTTATTTATTTATTTATTTATTTTGCGGTACATGGGCCTCTCACTGTTGTGCCTCTCCCGTTGCGGAGCACAGGCTCCAGACGTGCAGGCTCAGCGGCCATGGCTCATGGGCCCAGCCGCTCCACGGCATGTGGGATCTTCCCGGACCGGGGCATGAACCCATGTCCCCTGCATCGGCAGGCGGACTCTCAACCACTATGCCACCAGGGAAGCCCGAGTTTCAAGGTTTGATCTGATTCTTTTTTTCTCTAACCTTGCTGCTTTTTGGCCTTTCTTAGTTTTTAATACCTTTAAGCTCCTCCTGCTATGTCTATTTTCTTTTTCAGTCTCAAATCCTGAATTAACTCTCTTGGCTGTGGACAAGTCTGCTTCATCTTAGTCTTAATCTTTTTAAGACTATTTTTTTCACCTGAATTATTTTATGAGTGATAAGCACAGAAAACATGTAGCTAGTGCATAAAGGTTTATTAACATTTAAAAAATTAATATGCTGGTTCTTATTATTCTCCCACCCAATTAAGCCACCAAATTCTTATGAAAAACTCAAGGCCAGTCCTTGTTTCCCACAAATAGTACAGTTATCATACAGCCTGGATATTCTAATAAAGTACTAATTAAAGAAATTCTGTCAAGCTGACAGACAAAGTGTTCTCTTATTAGTCTGACAAAATATGTTCGCACAGACAGGACACAAGCTGGTCTACAGAGTAGATCACATATCATATGTAGAGTGATTAATACTTCACAGAGGAAGCATTACCTAGGGCAGAGTTGGCAAATACCTGATATGCCTGTCACTGCTACCACTTTTCACCTCTTACTCATAGCAGACATCAATAAATGATCACAGTTTTTTCCCCACTGAGGTTACACTTTGCCTAAGAATCCAGGAATGTACTCGTAATCCAACAAAATTGGCATATAAAGTGAAATTCAGTAGCCATGCCTGGAATAGTGGTTAAAACCACTGGCTTTAGAGTTTAGGCAAATTTGGATTCAGTACCAGCCCAATCACTTATTAGCTGTGTAACCTCTCTTAGCCTTAATTCCCTTAGCTATTAAATGGGGATAATAATAAGTGCTTCCTAGGGTTTTATAATTATTAAATGATGTAATATGAAACACTCAACAAATACCTGACACATAACAAGTGTTCAGTCAGTGGTAGCTGCTATTAATGATTAGAATTAAGAGTTACTAAATGCATTTTAGGAGGCAGTATGACCCATCCCTGACTGAAAGGCAAGGGGACATAGACTACACTCTTAATACAGCATCTGCATAGCTCTGGGAAACCTTTTAATAATTTGGAGTTTATGTTTCCTGTCAAATGTTTTCATTGAATCTGAAGGTGAATGGTGAATTGAAGAGATGAATGTGTCAGACTGTCAAGGATATGCTTGGGCTAACTTCGGCCATTAGTGTTCTCATTCTGTATTTTATACTTGCGTGGAACTTCTCTGAGGTTGTTTTGTATCTGCAGATACACAATCACTGACTTGCCCAGGATATTGTGGAATTCATCTCTTGCACTCTTCAGTGTGAACCCTGTCATTGAAAATAATGTGCCATTACAGCAGTTTGCAGCTGCCTTAAAGGCAGCTCATTTATTTGTTTATTTTACATTTGCTCATTTATGTGTTTATTTTAATCTGTTTCTTTGCTTGGCTTGAGTTTCAGTAACTTTTTGATTTTCCAGATTTTATTAAGTTTTTTTCCTTGAGGATTAAGATCTTTAAATTGTACATCAGTTATTCCAGAGATATCTCCAACAGATGCTACCCTATTCCCAGTGTTTCCTAGACAACAAGGAAAAAATATACACAGGAGATGTGTAGCAAGGCATGTCTCCATGCTTGGCATACTCACATATAGACTTGTGCTGTATTTTCAGGTTCTTTTTTTTTATCTAATAATGAACTTCAAAACCCAGGTCGTGAAAAAGAAGAAATATAACCAAGTGTAGGAAGTAGCATAGCATAACTAAAAGATCCAGGAGCCTTGGATTCTAGTCCCAGATCTGGTACTAACTAGTTGTCTGACCTTTCTTGCTTAAATCACTTAATCACCCTGGACCTTATTATCTTTGTCTCCTATATGAACATGTAGGTCCACAGTATTTATTCTTTGTGGCTTGAGGGAGCCTCTGGGGCATTTTAGAATGCCATGTCATATGAGTAGTCTGAAAAGGTATATTCAGTATTGTAATGTTATAATTGAAAAACAAAAAATATATCATTCCCATAAAGAAACAGAAACTAAAACTCAGAAAGCTCTTCTTGGTTGGTAGGACGTGTGTTAGAAAAAAATTAAGAAACCAAATTTTGCAGTTATCTCTGACCCATTCTACATTTATTTGCCATGTTAGAGATGCCAGAAATCTGTTAGAGTTGGTGTGTTCACATGTGAATAAAACAAAATTTCTAGCGTTTAGGAGCTAGTTAATTGAACAGTAATACCCTTCTATCCTTACTTTCCAGTCTCTGCTCCTCGAACTCTTAAAATTTTTTTAATTATTTCTTATTAATTTTAAGTGATCATTTCTAGATAATATAACAACTGCCATTTCAAAGTTTTTTTCCAAAAGCATCCCTTAAAATAGTGCTCTATGTTTTCTATTTCAAAAATCCAAAACATGAAATCTGAACATAAGGTAGCAGTTATGCTTTTACATTTCTAACTAATGTTAAAGAATGTTCTACTTGAAAGGGGTGAAAAGTCTTCACTTAATATTTCTTAATATAACTATCAAAAGAGAAATAATTCATATATCACCTTGGTCAATAAAGTCATTAGATTTAATTTTCTTCATAGTCAGGTAATTGTATGTTAGATCTAAACAGATCATTTTGCTTTTCAGAGCACTTTCAGGTGAATAGATCTGTATAGTGATCCCAGGTGGTAGGCAGGCAGGGCGTTATACAGCTATCAAAAACTTCAACTTTGACTTGCTTCTTTTTTAAAACTCTCAAAAGCTGGTGCAGGCTTTTTAGCCTGGTTTATTTTCTGTATAAAAACAAAATGAAATTTTTCTATCTGTAAGTTTATAATAATATATTTCTCTGCAGAATCAGCTATGACAAACTCCCATCTGATGGTGAATAAACTCTAGCTGTAAAAGAAAATCTGCAAAGTTATCTTGCTTGATAGGAAGCAGAAATCCCACACCACATGCCAGACCTAAGGCCCCTTATTCTGCATCTGTTCAAGAGGGAAATACTTGGGATGGAAAAGAATTCCTATTAGTTGGGAAAAACCACTACTGGTAATTAAAAATTCTGATTCCTTTACTGAACAGTCCCAAAGCAATCAGCAGAAGCTTGTGCTCTAAAGGCTCCAGCTGCCTTTAGTCTGCAAATGACCCAGTTCCGAACATGATGTTAGTCCATGACACACCTGTGCACTGGCCAGGACACACTGGAGAGTAGACGGGAAGTCCCTTGTCCAGGCTGCTAGCAGCCACATCAGAGATACACACCAGGTGTGACTGGAAAGTAATGAGACAACTGGACCAAGAACAAGATTTATGCATTGAATTGAGGATTGTTTCTCAAAGTGGTCACCATGGAAAACATGAAATGCTGCCATTGCACATAGCACTTTTAGAATGTCTCCTTGAATTGGCCTTTAGAGATTATGATCTTCTCAAGAAAATTTGTCCATTTCTTTAATACTCACATGTCAGTCTTTTAACAAAAAACTTTATGATTTGCTATATAGATTTGGTGCTCAGAAAAGAGGCCTACACAGGAGATATACACCACCAGAGATGCCATCATTGCCACAAACTACCTGTTAGAAACAACAAAAGGAGATGAGAAACTGATGTTGCAAGTCATCTTTAGGCTACTCACCCAGTGATGAATGTTTCTTCATCACTGAAACATTCATTTGAGAGGAATAAAGTATTGAGCCCTCCTGCCCCGACCCCACGCTCCTAACTTACTTTGGCAAATTACTTTTTATTTCCCTTTCTCTAAGTCTTCGTCAGCCCTGACTAGCTCTGAGGAAACTTCCTTGTTACTAGCCATCCCTTACCACCTTTCCCTTCCCAGTTACAACTTTAGGAGTTACCTCCATTTCATTTGGGTCATACTTGGCAACGTGTTCAGCCAGTAAATTAAAAATCTTAATGGAATTTAACAACTGCCTTACCTTGCACATAATAGAAATAAATATTCTTGATTCGATGTAATTTGTTAATAGAAGGAGGTTGGGGTTATTAGTTAGAAGGTGAGAGTTAGAATCTTGGTATTCTCAAGTAATGTCACCAATCTGAGTTTCAGATTCCTCGTGGGAATAGTAATACTGACTTTTCAGATTTGTTGTAAAGATTAAGTACTAGGAATATATATGTAATGTAAACCTACATAATGCCTAGAACATAGTATATATTTAATATGTGGCAGCTATTATTAAAAGTAAATGCTAAGTTCTCAGAGGCTGAGTTTCCCAAGGTCACATGACTGATTGGTATCCTGGTATGGACTTGGATTCAAGTGTGTTGCACCTCTGATTACTGCTAATCTAGGTACTGACTTTTTCATTTCATTAATGTTTATCTGTCTTTGTCTCTGAAGCACAGGTCAAAAATAGACAAATGTCTAAATTCTTCAATCTACTGTCTCGTTTTAAGGAAATTATTTTTAGACATATGGCTATCATTTAAACAATTATCAAAAACACATAAGAATATGAATAACTTAATATCATACACTCAAGCATAGCCCACAACCCCAAAATGTAAGCAGTTCTAAATGAAGTTGAGAGACTGACCATTCCATACACACTGAGTTGTTCTTACTGAAAGCTTTAACCATGCAGATGCCTTCTGAGGAAGCTCTTCGCCCTTTTAAACTCAGAGAATATCAGAGCTGGAAAAGACCTCAGAAATCATCTAGCCTACTTCCTCAGTTTACAGATGAGGGAACGTAGGCCCAGAGAGGGGAAGTGACTTGTCTAAAGTCACATAACTTAGAAATAGAACCAAATCAATTAATACCTAATTTAAACGAGCCCTTGCCACTGGTAACTCCTTAGAAACACCAAGGAATTCCTGTCTTCCAATGAAACTATCATTCTAGGAATGAAAGAGAATTCTTTAGCCAGAATTACAATCGAGATAATAACATTTTCTAAAAATATAAGAAATATATATATATCTAAAATTAAGTCAGAAGACTCAGGATTTTATTTACCTTTGCTCACCAGATAGTAAACTCTTCACTTGGAGGCTTTAGAACCAAAACATTTGAATACTCTTTCCCCAACCTGGGGAAGGAGTAACATACAAATATAAATATTTAGAGAGAACGGAAGATTTTTTATTTGTAGATTTGTGTAGAATGCAATTTTTTCATGAGAGGTGATGTTATGTTTACTTTCAACAGTGAGAATGGGGATGGGAATAGCTGTTAGCAGGAAAAAGGTCAGGGAATTTGAAGAACTTTTCTCTTCTTTTTCCATTGGTCTTTATGTTACTGTTTAATTTAATTATTGAAATTTGATATAGTTCCATAACCTCTCCATATTCAAACAAGCCAAATACAAATAACTTTTGAATTAGCTGTATCACTCCAGTTTCACTCCAGTTTCGTCATAATTGAGAATGTATTGTATTCTGTATTGGGTTCTTCTTTCTGTTATCAACCATTTCCTTTATATCCCAATGTAGAATTTTAAGTTAGAAGGGATTTAAATCTCAATGAATCCAACTTCACATCACTGACATCACTAAAATAATGAGGCAAATTTTTGGCAAACTCAGCTAGAACCAGTTCATACAACTGGACCCTCTCCCTTATAAAAGTGGACTTGTGGAGGCAGAGACCTTAGCCATGAGGAACTTGGAGTCTGCACAGGGCTGTTGCTCCTAGGTAAGCACATAAAAAGAGAGTATCTTGTGATGACCTACTCTGTCTTTAGATCACTAATGTTTCTGTATACTAGTTCCCATTGCATCAGCGTATGTAAGTAAATATTTCTTGACTATCTATTATGAACCAGGCAAGGAGATACAGCATGGAATAAGGAAGACTAATCCTTGCCAAAAATCATGGAATTCACATTCTACTGGAGGAAGACAATGTATTTTTTGTCATATCCTTAACAACTCTTAGTTTAGCATATTACATGAGAATTATTGATAAAGAAAATGATCAGGGAAGCAATTGCTGCCCCTATTTCACTCACAGCTACAATTCTGGGGGCAACACTAAATAGGATTTCACGGATGCGTTATAGCTACATAGAAGTGAGGATAAATATTAGCAACATAAGTGAAAAAAGTAAGTTCCAGAAGGTTACTTAAAGTATGAGCATAAAAAGTCATGATATCTTTTTAAATGATGCAAAATTACAACCAAAACTAAGAAATATACTTTTTAAGAATATATGTATTATCAACCTACATTTAAAAAAATATTTATTTATTTAGCTGCGCCGGGTCTTAGTTGCAGCACTTAGGATCTTCGTTCCCACATACAGGATCTTAGTTGCGGCACGCTGGATCTAGTTCCCTGACCAGGGATTGAACCTGGGCCCCCTGCATTGGGAGCACAGAGTTTAACCACTGGACCCCCAGGGAAGTCCCTCAACCTTCATTTTTAAAAAGGCTAAGGGAATCATAAACAGAAGATTGGGGTAGTAAAGATTGGGGTAGTAGTTACCTCAGAGTAACTACTCAGAGATACTATCAGAAAGGCAGAAGGAAGGGATAGGGAAGGAGCATATAGGTAAATGTATGTTATTATCATTATTACACTTCTTGTGTTGAGTTTTGAGTTCTTAAGTGTTAATTAGTTGACTAAATAATAATTAGAGTGTGTCATGAACCAAGAATTATGATTAATTCAATACTGTGTACAGTAGATTAAGGCATTTTTTCTCTCTTAAAGTTAAGTGACAGACCTTTAAATAAACATGGCTATCTTGACTTCCTCTCATTTTCTTAGCTCCAGGCTAGATGTGCTAATTTCTTTAACCACTCTCACTTGTCTCAGTATGACTAAAAGTCGACTTATCATCTTCCCAAACATTTTTTTCTTCTGTATTTCTTGTTTAGGTCAATGACACTATCCTCCTCTGAGCCACTCAGTCTTGAAAATTCAGAGTCATCTCTGGAGCCTACTTTTTCTTTTGTCTCCTCCCAAATCCAGTCAGTTTTCAAGCCCTGTACAGTCTTCTCTGGCCCCATCTTCTCTATTCCCACTGTCATCATCCTCACCCAAGCTCTAATTATCTCTCTTACAATATTGAAATAGCTCCCAACTGCTATCTCTGCCTCTAGCCTATCACCTCTCCCATCCATTTTCATGGTGATTTCAGACTTATTCTCCCTTTATACTTTCAGACTTCATGGCACACCTCTGCTCAGAACTTTTTAACATTTAAGGATAAAGTCCAGACTCAATAGTTTGCTCTTCCAGACCTGCCGTCTACCCCTGCCTATTTTCAACCATATTTTCTACTCTTCTCCTTTTACCCATTATATAATACAGCTGAACTATTAATTCACTTTTCCTTGTAAATGATTTCCTGTCCCATCCTGATAGGAGATTTTCTTAATTAAAGGATAATTTGTCTACTGGAATGAACAATGAACATGAAATAAGGCAACTTGAGATTAAGTTCACCAGCTGTAGGATCTTGAACAAGTCACTGAATTTCTCCAAGCCTCAATGTCCTTATCTGCAAAAAAATGAAATCCAACTGAAGATTGTCATAAGGTTTAAATAAGAATATATTTTTAAATGCAAATGTATATTTTTAAAATGCTTTGTAAAATGTTTTAAAATGTAATTAGTTCCTCCCATTTCTGCTTCTCAAAGATGATCTTGAATGCCTCTCTTGGAAATTTTTTTTTACCATCATTACCTCTTCCTCCAACTGAAAGTAAGTCCTGTCTTTTTTGAACTCCAGTAGCTTTTTCACTATACTTTACTTGGGTGACTTAACCAGCATACCTTTCATTATAAAGATGTATGTTTATGTCCTATCTCTCCTAATAAATTGTAAGGATCTGGAAGACTGGGTTCCAGATCATAGTTCATCTTTGTTTCTACCTCCTAGAACTTAGTATGCTGTCTTGAACATTCTGAATGTTCTATTATACTTAATAGATGAATGATGAATTTTAATTTATGGTTACAAAAGTATTATTCACCTTTTTATAATGTTTCTTTTTTAAATCTCCATCATATCTTTCAAGAACAGGATACCAGTGAGGTTTGGGAAGGGTTTGAATCTGATAAGAGTTTAGAGCCTCATAACTATTATCAAATGCAACAGCTATGTGAGTTGAGTTACTAGATGTCAGTAACAGGAGAAAATTACCTCTCCTAAGTTCTGCATTCAAATTTTTAGGCTTAATGTTGCATGGCTTTGGTTTTGGCCATTTAATCCATACAGTTTCTGTATTTTAATTATGTCTACATGAATGAAGTGAATGTTCTTTATATGGCTCATTACCTACATTAGTAAAGACAGTGTAGTAAAATTTGAGTCACATATTTTTCACTGGTCTATTTCTAGAACTTATCTATTACAGTTTTATATTAACTTCTTTAGATGGTTTATGAATTTTAAATATAGACTAGATCCTAAATTTCTAAATTCCTGTAGCCAGCTGAAGACTGTATATGTGCCCCTATGTGCATTGTCAGGAGAGTTCTGCCTAAAAGGAGGTCAGCTGAGAGGTTAGGAGGCCAGTAGCATGGATAAAATAGGGGAATGGACACTTTCCCACATTCTTTTATACTGTTGTCTCTGTCTCTGTTTCTGTCTCTCTGTCTTTCCTACTGGTTCTGCTTCTCTGGTTGAACTCTGACTGATACATACACTATATTGAAAAAATTCTGGTAGGGCATCTATTTTTTTCTTTCTTTGCCCTTTCTTTCTTCTTCCCTCTCCTCTCTCTCTGTCCCTCTCTTCCTTCCTTCTTCCCTTCCTTCTCACCTTCCTCCATCCCTTTCTTTTTTTTAAAAAAATAAATTTATCTATTTTTATTTATTTATTTTTGGCTGCATTGGGTTTTCATTGCTGCACGCAGGCTTTCTCTAGTTGTGGTGATCAGGGGCTACTCTTCGTTGTGGTGCACTGGCTTCTCATTGCGATGGCTTCTCTTGTGGCGGAGCATAGGCTCTAGGCGCGTGGGCTTCAGTAGTTGTGGCACGCAGGCTCAGTAGTTGTGGCTCGTGAGCTCTAGAGCGCAGGCTCAGTAGCTGTGGCGCACGGGCTTAGTTGCTCCGTGGCATGTGGGATCGTCCCGGACCAGGGCTTGAACCCGTGTGCCCTGCATTGGCAGGCACGTTCTTAACCACTGTGCCACCAGGGAAGCCCCTTCCCTTTCTTTTTAAATATTACGTATGTTATTATTATTCAGTCATTCAAAATTTATTATTTTGGTTTGCTTCTCTATCTCCTCTCTCTTTGAGGCTGTTATTTTTTCTTTCTTTCTTTCTTTTTTTTTTTTTTTTTTTTTGCGGTATGCGGGCCTCACAGTTGTGGCCTCTCCCGTTGCGGAGCACAGGCTCCGGACGCGCAGGCTCAGCGGCCATGGCGCATGGGCCCAGCCACTCCGCGGCATGTGGGATCTTCCCGGACCGGGGCACGAACCCGTGTCCCCTGCATCGGCAGGCGGACTCTCAACCACTGCGCCACCAGGGAAACCCGAGGCTGTTATTTTTATCTTCCATCATTTAAGTGTATTGCACATAACAGGTACACAATACATATTTGCTGAGTTGAAAACCTATAGCCATCCTTCTCTGTTTCTAATTTGTCAGGTCTAACATACTATAAGCTTATAAACCAGAGAAGCAAGTTTTTAAGAAAAGTGCATGAAGAAAGAAAGAATAGTTAGACTCTAGGTTGGAGGAACAGAATGAATGGCATGAGTTTCCATGTGTCTGGCTCAGAAATCTGTGAATTCTTATCAGAAGCTTCTTTAAAGTTTGTCAGATCATTGTGTAATTGGTTTCCTGAGAACCTGCTTTGTGCCAGTCCACTGAAGGGAGGCAGATAGATTGTAAATGGATAAAGATAGCAAAGTATGCCAGGGTCTGTGCCAGAGATTTGCATGGGATACTTTAAGGGTCTCAAGGAGGCTGACTAAACATGTGAAACATTATTTCATTTTCAAAGGTGGTTTAGGTTCCAAAGAAAAGGTGTGGGAACCCAT
This sequence comes from Leucopleurus acutus, assembly GCF_964270905.1. Taxonomy (NCBI): domain Eukaryota; kingdom Metazoa; phylum Chordata; class Mammalia; order Artiodactyla; family Delphinidae; genus Leucopleurus; species Leucopleurus acutus. The sequence goes on from NC_139156.1 coordinate 29,134,364, forward strand.
GATTAGAGAGTTACAGGCAGAAGAACTCGAGAGGCATATAGCTAGCATTCCATTTTCTTTTAAATATGTAGTTGAAGAGTGGTCTTTTCACGTTGTAACACATCCATCAGTATAGCATAATGGTTAAGCCGACAAGCTTTGTACTCATTCCTGCACCGGAGAGGATTGAGTGGTGCAGGAACCTGCCATACCTTATTGATTCTAAGATGGGCTCTTTAGGGTTTGATGAGTTATTATATGGTGAACACCCTTATAAAACCACCACTGAGGTCAAGAAATAAAACTTTTTCGTCATGCTGAATCTCTTCAGTGTGCCCCACCACAATTAACCCCCTTCCCTCCCTCCAAAGTAACCACTATAGGAATCACTTCTTGTATTTTTTTATATTTTTGTCATCCAAGTGTGTATCCCTAAATACTGTAGTTTAGCCTTGCCCCATTAAAAAAAATATTCATGTCTTTGAAGTCTCTTTTCATAAGTTCTCCCTTCATCCTTTTCTATTCCTTACAGTTTGTCTGTGGAAGAATCCAGGGTATTTGACTTGTAGAATTTCCCATAGTCTGATTTGTGCTGATTACATACTTATGTTGCTGTTCAACATGTTCCTCTCTCCTCTGTATTGCCTGAAAATTGATAACTGGATCCAAAGGCTTGATCAGACTCAGGTTTGATCTCTTTGGTAAGACCAACAGTTCTCAAACATTTTAATTTCAGGATTGCTTTATTTCTTAAAAATTTTGAAGAGAAGAGCCCCCCAAAAGCTTTTGTTTGTGTGAGTCATATTTATCAATATTTGCTATATTCGAAATTAAAACTGAGAAATTTAAAAATATTTATGTAATATTCCATTTAAAAATAATAATTACATGGTAACATATAAATAGCATTTAAAAATCATAAATAACTATATTTTACCAAATAAAAAAATGGTGAGAAGAATGACATTGTCTTATTGCAAATCCCTTTAATGTGTGGCTTAATAGAAGGCAGCTGGATTATCATATCTGCTTTCGCAGTCAATCTGTTGCATCATGTTGTTTTATTTGAAGTGTTTGAAGAAAACCTGATATTTCCAACACAGATATTGTTGGAAATGTAAGGACCTCACAGATCCCCTGAAAGGGTACCAGGGTCTTTAGAGAATCTCTGGGCAAGTCTATAGGTGGTTTTGAGATTTTTTTCATCAAGAGGGACATGATGCCCATCTTTTTTATGGTGATAGCAGCTATTGATGCTCAGTGCCCAAATGCATTAAATCTTTGAAGGCTGCAAACTGGTGATATTCTATCATTTATTTTAAATTTATTGATTGGAATACTTTTATAAAAATCTGTTTCCCACATCTACTGTGTACTTAGTGGTACAGTTAATACAGAAAAGATAGAATAAATGATTCTTTTCCCTTATTTACCAATTTTCAAGATAATTAATTGGTTCTCTATTATCCCCCAAAGTTGATCAATTGGTTTTTAAAATATTGCTATGGATTATTGGACTTAAATATAGTTCATGTGTTCCAATAAATTGCAATTATTATCCTTTTTGAAGCTTATATTGCTCTATCTTAACTAGTTGGAGCCTCTTGAAATTGCTTCCTGAGTCCTGGTAGTGAGTCCTGTCAGTTTTTCGCAATCAGCATTTCTGAAATAAGTGTGTTTCTTACAATTAGATGGGTGTCATTGTTTATTTGGAAACATTATTTTTTCTTTCTGTGATATATAAAATAATTGTGGATAATACAGTCAGTATCATCTTAGATTTGTTGAAATACTTCAACACAATTAAGTTTATTTTTTGCTTAAAGTCTGATTGAGGCATGTTAAGTAGGGCATGTCCATCTTGTTATATCATCTGATGCACTGGACTCTACGTTTACTGTGACAGGATTATAAAAAATTTGAGGATTGTACCAGATGCTTTAAAAGTCTAGGTCCCAAAGTAGTATATATCACTTCTACCCACATTCCTCATTGGCTGAATTTAATCACCTGATTGCAACTTAATTGTGAGGGATGCTGGGAAATGTAGTCTTCCATTGTGCCTAGGAAAAAGTGGTATGTTGAATACAGCAATGCGTCTGTAACATTAGGTAACTTACTTAACATCTGTGTCTCAGTTTTCTTATCTATAAAATGAGGACAATAACAAGACTTACTTTACAGGGTTATGTTAAGGGTTGAATAAGCTACTACATAAAATACTTCATTCCATACCAGACATATAATAAGTGCTCAGTAAATATTACATATTAATAACAATATTATTTCAATAGCAATGTCTTAAATGCCTACTATATTCCAGAAGTCTGAACATGGTTATTTCTTAAAAGGTATTCTTCAGAACATGTTCAGATTTAAGAAGCACAGAAGGTTTGGGCAGATATATATATATATCCATGCTCTAAACTTGTCCCCTAATGAAGCCATCTTTTTTGAATTCACCTTGAATTGTCAAGTCAAAGAATAAAGATCTCTAGGAAGAAGACTAGTTGGTAGTCATGGCTTGATTTTTGCTTCTTCCCTAAGGGATCTTGTTCTATTTTTGTCTCTCTAAGAGCCTCATGGATTGTTAGGTGTTTGGAGAGCTGTCTGCCTCTTGACTATTTCAGTATGCTTTAAAAAGTTTCCAGAAACTGCTGTTTGTTGATAAATTGGAATAATCAGAAAGAGGAGTATTAGTGAAACTGTAAAAGTAAGAACAAGATTTTATGCAGTGGTGCCAGCTGTCATCCCACTTAGGAATACACATCATAGATTTCAGTGCTTTTCAGACATCTGCTTTCTTAGCCATATAAAACAGTCATTCTGTCAGCAAAGTCCTGGCACAAGAGCTCCATTATTTCAGGAATCACATTTCCAGGCCGGGTGCCTGTGTCTCCATGGTTATGGATCTGGAGAAGTCCCATAATATTCTTTTGTGATACAGCCACTATGGAGAACAGCGTGGAGGTTCCTTAAAAAACTAAAAATAGAACTACCATATGACCCAGCAATCCCACTACTGGGCATATACCCTAAGAAAACCATAATTGAAAACGAGTCATGTACCACAATGTTTACTGCAGCATTATTTACAATAACCAGGACATGGAAGCAACCTAAGTGTCCATCGACAGTTGAATGGATAAAGAAGATGTGGCACATACATACAATGGAATATTACTCAGCCATAAAAAGAAACGAAATTGAGTTATTTGTAGTGAGGTGGATGGACCTAGAATCTGGCATACAGAGTGAAGTAAGTCAGAAAGAGAAAAACAAATACCATATGCTAACACACATATATGGAATCTAAAAAAAAAAAGATTCTGAAGAACCTAGGGGCAGGACAGGAATAACGATGCAGATGTAGAGAATGGACTTGAGGACACAGGGAGGGGGAAAGGTAAGCTGTGACAAAGCGAGAGAGTGGCATGGACAGATACACACTACCAAATATAAAATAGATAGCTAGTGGGAAGCAGCCGCATAGCACAGGGAGCTCAGCTTGCTGCTTTGTGACCACTTAGAGGGGTGGGATAGGGAGGGTGGAAGGGAGACGCAAGAAGGAGGGGATATGGGGATATATGTATACGTATAGCTGATTCACTTTGTGATACAGCAGAAACAAACACACCATTATACAGCAATTATACTCCAATAAAAATGTTTAAAAAATTATTCTTTTGTGAAAGTAGTCCATGACCTAGTACTTGTATATACATTTTCTTACCCCATGGTTGGAATTCAAACTTCTTTCCACATTAGCTAAATATGTAGCCGTAAGTCAGTGGTATATGGGCACCTTCTCTCTCTCTCTCTCATAATCAGAAAAGAGTAGCCACTATCTAAATCCTTTCCCCATGTGGATCATGACCACGAGTTGTCTCTAATCATCTGGTGCATATTCTTAGCTACCTCACCTGGACTTTAGAATCCTCTAAGCTGAACTCATTTCTCATGACAATTATCTAAACCCTTAACATTTTGAGATTGAACCCAGATCTTGCAGTTTATTTCAAGCTGTTTGTCAGCTTTCACTTGAACCTAGAGACCATTGTTGTCATTTGAACTCTTTACCACCTTACGATTGAAACCAGACCCCCAAGCTAGTCTTCCAAGCTTTTCAATGACAAGAGATTGAACCCAGACCTCACTCCTGACATCCAAAACTCTTACCATTTGAGGATTAAATTGATTCTCAAATATTGTCCAAACTCCATGCCATTTGGGGACCAAACTTTAGGTCTTAGAACTTTTATCTGAGTTCTTCACAGTTTCTGGATTTAACCCATGTTGCTCACATGTTTTCAAAGCATTGTATCAATTGGAGATTGATTGCATAACAGAAGGCAGACAGCCAAGCTCTTTAGCAGTTAGATATTGAACCCAGACATCATTGAAGATTGTCTTCCAACTTTTGTGCCAGCTGGATTTCAAGCCCCATCTATGGCTGCCTTCCAGCCCCCTTATTGATGGGGCAGAAATGGAAGTCCCCAAACCATATTAAGCATTCTACCTCAAGGGATAAAACCTATCTGTGGTCATTATCCAACCTCCTTACCACCTGTGGATTGGACTTGGCTATCAAAAACCAAGCAGAAAGATTGGTTGAAAGCCTATTTATCTTTTTCAGCTGCTAAAGATTTTGAATGATGATATTAGTAACTCTGAGGAGCAGTACTTCTCAAAATGTGGTTTTTACCACCACCTGCATCAGAATCACCTGAGGCTGCTTATTAAAAGGCAGATTTCTGGGTCCTCTCCAAGTTCTTCTGGCTCAGAATTCTTAGACCCGTGACCATGGAATCTGCATTTTTAGCAAGCACTCCAGCTGATTCCATGCATACTAAAATTTGAGAACCATTGCCCTTCAGTAAGGTCTCCTTTATCTGTTGGAGAACAATCTCAGATCTCCCAGCTGCCATCCAGCTGCTCACCAGCTGGGTCTAAAATGCAGGTTCTCATTAATATACTCCATCAGTATATTACTTTATTAACTTGGATGTATAAGCCAAGTTTTTGTTATTCAGTTGTGCTGGTTTTATAGGATAGGACTTATTCCCCTGGTTCAATAAATATGGGGGCAGGGGAGTAACCTGAGTTGTGGACAGCACAGCCACCTCTGCCACAGGAAGTTTATTTCCCACTCAAAGAGGACCACCAATACAGTATCCTGCCTTGGGGGAAGCATACCAGCAGCCCTGAATGCATTTCCTTAGGACCACAGTATCCTGCAAATATAGAAAGGCCAGTATAACTTCTGTGAAGGTAAAAACTCGTCCTCCCCCAGCTTCATTCCAGCAGACAAGCTGGTCAAATTGGTACAGCAGGTGAGACCCTAGTTCTTGCCCACACTACTTCTTCCCTCTTTCTTGCACTCCCCAATAAAAAAAAACAAAACAAAACAGAACATTTACAAATGTACTGTTTTGTAAGGAAATGCAGAGGGGTGGAGAATGAAAAACAAACAAATCTAGATGTTAACATCTGGAGCAGACCAAATTAAGACATAAGAACTCATTACTGTAGCAATTACTTACTAAGTCTGGGAAACTTAAACCTAAATCTGGGTTGAAATTTTTTAAGCATGCCTTAATATAAAAATAACTTGGGAAAAATCTGCCTGGACTATTGTGAATCAAGTTGAATTTCATGTCCACTATTGAAAATGCATGGCCTTGTTTTCCCATTGATTCTGAGGGGAGAATCATGCTCTCTAGAGTTGACATGTTTGTGTTTGCTTTTAACCAAGGGATGTTAAGTTAAAGACTGTTTTAAAGCATCAAGTCTTTTTCCCATACACAAGATGGATGTTTATTTTTTTAAACTTCTTGTTAAAGTGAAGCAAAATTCTCATAATGTTTGAAGTTTTGTTAATAAGCCTTTCTTGTGTGTCTACACGAACACTTTTACCATGGAATTAGATTCAGCAAGAGTCAAGCATAATTCTTGTAAATTCTTCTCTTTCTTCCCAGGAAGGTATTACCCCTGCGACTCAGGGTTCTGTCACTGAACCTACTATTTTCAGACTGAAGCCTTTCATTTCTGAATTGTAGGTGTCTTTTGCCCATGAAATAGAGGAAGGCAAGACGCTAATCTAAAATAGTCCCTTCCTCTCCATTAAGTCCTATTTCTTATCCTGCTTTCTTTTTTCCTTCATCTTCCACGCTTCCTCGTCATTCCCCTTCTTCTCTTCCTCCCCTTACTTCTCCATTACACTTATTATTATCTGTTTTCTGTCTCATTATTGTTTTCTGTCTTCTTAATGGAGAATGTTATTTCCATTTAGACAGGAGCTGCATCTGCCTCATTCCCTGCAGTTTCCTCAGTGCCTGGCACAGAATAGACAATAATATTTATTGATTGAAAGACTGCCTGATTAAATAAATGAATGAATGAGAACATGCGGAAAAGAGACAAGTTACTTTAAAAATTCCCAGTGGTATTGAAGAGTAGTGAGAGGTAAAAATTTCCTAAATCAAGGTGATGTTGAAAAATAACTTTGAAAGTGCAATCTAAGGCCTTATAATAAATGCTGGATGGGATTTTCGTGGGGTTTTTTTGTTTGTTTGCCTGCTTGTTTGTTTGTTTTGAGGGTTTTTGTATTCATTTTTTAAAAATTTATTTTTAATTGTGGTAAATATATATAACATAAAATTTATCATTTTAATCATTTTTAAGTGCACAGTCCCTTAATGCAGTCTCTGTCCTAACGAAGATTATATTCTAGTGGGGAAGACAAAACAATTGCATTAAGATATTCACATTGTTGTGCAACCATTACCACCATCCATCTGCAGAACAATTTTCATCTTGCAAAACTGAAACTCTGTAGCTGTTAAACAATAATACCCCATTTCCTACTCCTCCTAGCCCCTGGCAACCACCATTCTACTTTCTGTCTCCATGAATTTGACTACTTTAAGTACCTCATATGAGTGTAATCAAGCAGTATTTGTCCTTTGTGACTGGCTTACTTCACTTAGCATAATGTCCTCAAAGTTTATCCATTCATCAGAATATGGGCTTAGATTGCATGAGAATGTGTCAAAGTTCATATAGAAGGCAGGATGATATAGCACCAATAATCTGTACCAAGAATCAGATGATTATGAGTTCTAGCCCAGGCTCTGCCACTTAGCAGCCTTGTGGCATTGGAAGAATTCTTTAACTAGAAATTTTCCTTCTGCTACCTTTCAAGATTGTGGACATCCAATAAGAAAATACACATGAATAGTCTTTGAAAACTACAAAGCTTTATGCAAAGAAGAAGCAATTTATATTAGTAAGGGGTTTCCAGAAAAACAGAACCAATAGGATGTGTGTGTGTGTATGTGTGAATGACAAGAAAGAGAGAGAGGTTGAGAGAGATTGGCTTATTTAAAGTAATTCGCTCTCACAATGTAGAGGCTGGCAAGTCCAAAATCTGCAGGGGAGGGGCTGGCAGGCTGGAGATCCAGGGAAGAGTTGCAATTTAAATCCAAAGGCAATCTACTGACAGAATCCCTTTTGCTCGAAGGAGGTCAGTCTTTTTTCCTATTAAGGCCTTCGACTGATTAGATGAGGCTCACCCACATTATAGAGGGTAAACTGTTTTACTCAAAGTCTACTGATTTAAATGTCAATTTCGTGTAAAAGAACTATCTTTACAGAAGCATCTAGAATAACATTTGACCTGGCAGCAAATTTGACACACAAAGTTAAACGCCACGTGGTGATATAGTGGCAGATATATTCCTTGGTGGCACCGCTGCCCCAACAATCTCAAAACAGCTTTTAACTATTAACTTCCACCACATGATAAAATATATAATTCATTCACCCTTTCATTTCTCAGTCCTTCGCTACCATACTTATAACTACCATTGTTTCCCCTTTGTAACCAAATTTAAGCTGCTCTTCTCTAAGCATCTTTCTGCCCTTTTCTGTTGAAGGCTGTTACAGTTATCTATTGATGCACAGCAAACTACTCCCAAACCTAGTGGTTTACAGCAATAATCATTTAACTCACAGGTTTTCAGTTTGTTCAGTGCTTGGCAGGGAAGGCTCATCTCTGCTCCAGTTGGTATCAGCCAACTGGACAGATTGACCTGGGGGCTGGTGGATCCACTTCCAATGTGGCTGACTCACATGGCCAGTAAGTTGGAGCTGGCACAAATGCCTGCTGGGGCTGAGGGCTGGGGGCCTCATTCCTCTCCACATGATCTCTCCATGGGCTGCTTGTCTTTCTCATGAAATGATGACTGGGTACCAAGAGTGAACATTACAAGAGATATGAAGTGGAAGCTGCCAGTTTCTGAAGAGGCTTAACCTTAAAAATTGGTACATTGTCACCTCTGGAGTATTCCATTGGTCAGGTAGTCACAGAGTCTAGATCCAGTGACTGGAGACATAGATCCCACCTGTCAAAGAGAGGAGTGTCAAAAAACTTGTGGTCATGTTTTAAATCTGCCACAAAGGTACTTCCATAAAACTCACAGTTGGGTCTTGTCTCCACCCTCTTTTCAGTGTTGCTATTTTAAATTTAAAAAAATTTTTTAATGTAGTAAAATTAGTGTAAAAAACATTAGAAATAGAGTCAGTTTGTTTTAGTTGATCCTACACAACGTGGACACTTAAAATCCTTCAGAGTTTTCTCATGTATTCATTCAACAGATATTGATATTTACTGAACATCTAGTAGTGCCAACATCTATTGGCACTATTCTAAACACTTTAAATACAATGGTGAACAAGATAGAAAAGGTCTTTGCATTCTTTGGATTATGTATTTTAGTGGGGAACCACATGAAAATCAAATAATGATAGATACTATTCAGAGAATTAAACTACAATAATGTGGTAAAATGACTGGAAATGAAAGAGTTCAGCTGCAAGTAACAGCTTGTAATTTGTTAAGAGTAATTTAAATAATGAGGAGTCTGGAAGTAGGGTAGTTCTGTCTGGTTAATTTAGTGGGCAGAGACATCATCAAGAACCAGGTGTTTTCCCTCTTTCCCTTCCCATAATCATAAAATGACTGCAGCTGTTCTAGCATCACATTCATGACTATGTCTGATAACAAAAAGTTAAAAGGAAGGGATGTGCATGCGCATCTTCTTTCTTTTCCTTTTGCATAAGTGAGGGAAATTTTCCCGGAATTAGGTTTCCTTCATGTCTCATTGGCTGGGATTGTGTTACGTGCCCAAATTTAAACCAATCATAGTGATGGACTGAGACCACTATACCTGACTTAGACCATAAGATTCATCCCTGGGGATGGTGTTTGTCTCCCCTCAAGCACCAGTCTGCTGAAGAGAAAAGGAATAAAGTTAGAGCTGGCTTTAACTTCAGTGACTAAATTTTAAATCGGGAGGTTAGGAAAGACCTTTCTTGAATGGGTAACATTTAAGCTGTATAAGAATGTCTAGAGACATGCTTAGGAGTGAAGATGGTAGGTCATAGAATAAATATTGCACAACAGTTTCCCAAAATGATTATCCAATTTATATATCCATTGGCTGTTCCAGTTTTTCTACATTCTCACCAACACTTGGTATTAACAGTCTTTTTCATTTAGCCATTCTGGTGGGTACATAGGGTTATCTCATTGCATTTTCCTGATGACTAAAGAAGTTAAGCACCTTTTCAAATATTTAATAACCATTGGTTATCTTCCTTTCTGAAGTGCCTTTTCAAGTACACCCAGTTTCTATTACCTGTCTTTTTCTTATTGAAGAGGTGTTCTGTCTTTATATATTCTGAATACACTCCCTTTGTGGATTATATTTATTACAAATATCTTTACACACTCTGTTCACTTTTCTGTTCACTGGCTTAGTGGTGTCTTTTGATGAAAAAAAGTTTTAAATTTTATTGTAGTTCAATTTATCAATCTTTTCTTTTCCTGGTAGTGCTTTTCTGTTCAAGAAATTATTGCCTATCCCATGTAATTAATAATATTCTCCTGTTTTATTTTTGAGAAACTTTACTGTTTTACCCTTTACACTTAGAGCTACAATATCCATTGAATTGATTATTTTGTATATGATGTGGGAATAGGGGACTACATTAAAACTTTTTCTATTTGCATATCCAGTTGACCAAGCACCATTTTTGAAAAGATCATCTGTTCCCTGCTTGTCTTCAGAGTAGCCTTTATCTGTTCTGTTCCATTGGCCTATTTGCCTATCCTTATGTCAATATCACATATTCCTAGTTACTATAGATTATAAGTCATGATATCCGGTAGAATAAATTCTCCAACTTTGTTCTTCTTCATAGTTGCCTTGGCCTTCACAATACTATATGAATTTTAGCGTTTGCTAATCAGTTTCTGCAAAAAGCTTGCTCATGATTTGATTGCAAATGCATTCAATCTGTAAATCAGTTAGGGAGAATTAACACTGAATTTTTCAGCCCACAAACATGATGTATCCATTCATTTATTTATCTGTTATTTTCAGCAGTTTTTCATGGTTTTCTGTGTAGATTTCTTATACACGTTTAAGTTTATTCACATTTATTCAAAGCAATCTGGTTTCATATGCATTATGCTATTGGAAATAGTCTCATGTTTTTTTGAATTTCATTTTCTCATTATTTGTTGACAGAATATAGAAATACAATTGAGTTTTTATATGTTGACATATATCGTTACCCTGCTTAATTTACGTATTAATTCTAAAATTTTATCTGCAGATTTTTTTGGTTTTTCATGTACACAATCATGTCATCTATGAATAATGACAGTTTTGTTACTTCCTTTCCATTTCTTATACATTTATTTTTAATTCTTGGCTTATTAGATGATTAGGACCTCCAGTACAATGATGATAAGAAATGGTCCTAATGGACATACTTATTTCATTACCAGTGTTGGGGAGAAACCTTTCACTTTTCTATCATTAGTATGAGGTTTGTTGAAGATGTTTGTAGATACTCTATCATATTAAGGATATTTCTTTCTCTAATTTGTTCAAAATTTTTATTGTAACTGAGTGTGGAATTTTATCTAATGCTTTTGCTGTGTCTATTGAGATCTTCACATAATTATTCTCTTATATGGTGAATCACATTGATTTTTGAATATTAAACTAACTTTACATTACTGGGATAAACTCAGTTTGATTTTTATGTACTATCCTTTTAATATATTGCTAGATTTTGTTGGCTAAGATTTTATTTAGGATTTTTACATTTATATTCATGGGAATGCCTGACCTGCATTTCTTTTTGTTTCTTGTAATGTCTTTGTTAGGTTTTTGAATCAAGGTATGCTGGATTTAAGAATATCAAGGTTATGCTTTATCAAATAAAATGGATTGGGAAGTGCTCCCTCTTTATTTTAATTTTCTGAAAGACTTTGTGTAAGGCTTATTTCTTCCTTAAATTAATGGGAGAATTTACCAGTGAAGCCATTTAGCTATAGAGATTTTTTGTGGGAATATTTAAGATTAAAGATTAAAAATTTTGATAAATATTAGTCTACTCGTAATTCTATTTCTTTTTTAAATTGAGGTATGATTGACATATAAGACTGTATTACTTTCAGGTATACAACATAATGATTTGATATTTGTATACATTGTGAAATGATAATCACGATAAGTCTAGCTAGCATTTGTCACCTTACATAGTTACAAAAATTTTTTTTCTTGTAATGAGAACTTTTAGTACTCTCTTAGCAACTTTCAAATATGCAGTACAGTATTATTAACCATAGTCACCATGCTGTACATTACATTCTCATGATACATATTTTAGAACTGAAAATTTGTACATTTTGACCCCCTTCACTAATTTCTCTCATCCCCCACATTCCACCTCTGGCAGCCACCAATCTGTTCTCTGTATCTATGAGCTTATTTTTTGTTTATTTGTTTTGTCTTTATCACATATAAGTGAGATTATATGGTATTTGTCTGATATTTCACTTAGCATAATGCCCTTGAGGCCCATCCATGTTGTCACAAATGGCAAGATTTCATCATTTTTATGGATGAATAATATTCTATGTTATATAGAATATATACATACACACAGATATATGTATATATATGTATATTAATATATACACACCACATCTTCTTTATCTATTCATCCATTGATGAATAATTAGGTCATTTTCCATATATTGGCTATTGTGAATAAGGCTGCACTGAACATGGGGTGCATAAACCTTTTTGAGTTAGGGTTTTTGTTTTCTTCAGATAAACACCCAGAAGTGGAATTGCTGATAGTTCTGTTTTTAATTTTTTGAGAAACTCCATACTGTTTTCCATAGTGGCTGCACCAATTTACATTCCCACCAATAGTGCACAAGGGTTCCTTTTCTCCACATCATCACCCACACTTGTTATTTCTTGTCTTTTTGATAATAGCCATTCTGACAGGTGTGAGGTGATATCTCATTGTGGTTTGATTTGCATTTCCCTTGGTGATTAGTGATGTTGAGCATCTTTTCATGTACCTGTTGGCCATCTGTATGTCTTCTTTGGAAAATGTCTATTTAGATCTTCTGCTTGTTTTTTAATTGGATTGTTCATTTTTTTTGCTATTGAGTTGTATGAGTTCTTTATATATTTTGGAATTACCTCCTTTATCATATATATGATTTGCAAATATTTTCTCCCATTTGGTAGTTGTCTTTTCATTCTGTTGATGAAAACCACCTGTTGGTGGTTTCCTTTGCTGTGCAGAATCTTTTTACTTTGATGTAGTCCTACTGGTTTATTTTTGCTTTTGTTGCTTCTGCTTTTGGTGTCAGATTCAGAAAATCATCACCAAGACCTATGTCAAGGAGGTGTCAAGATCTATGTCAACCTCTGTTTCCTTCTAGTTTTATAGTTTCAAGTCTTTTGTTCAAGTCTTTGTCCCAACACCATTTATTGAAGAAACTTCTTTTTCTCCATTGTATATTCTTGGCTTCTTTGTCATATATTAATTGACCATATATGTGTGGATTTATTTCTAGGCTCTCTATTCTGTTCCATTGATTCTATTTATTTTTACGTTAATTCTGGTAAATTGATTTTTATTGGAATTTGTCCATTTCATCTATAGTTTCAAATCCATTGGGAGAAGTTGACTATCATTCTATCCTTATATGTTACTAATGTATGCAGTATCCAGAGTGATGGGCCAGTTTAAATTCCATATTGTTATTTGTCTGTTCTCTCTTTTTTATTGTTCCAGAGCTGCCGAGAGTTCATCAATGTTCTTAATGTTCTCAAAGAACTAACTTTTGGCCTTGTTGATTTTTTTCTTTTTTTTTCTTTTCTGCTTTATATTCATTGATTTCTGCTTTTACATTTTTCTCCTTCATTGTACTACTTGGGTCTAATTTACTATTCTTTTTATAACTTCTTAAGATGGAAGCTTACCTAATTTCTTTTAGACTGTCTTTTCTAATACCTAATTGTTTTTAAGACTAAAAACTTTCCAGTCCTTCTGTATACTGCTTTAGCTACATCCCTTGAGGCTTTTTTATATTTTATTTTTATTATCTCTTAGTTCAAAATATTTTCTGACTTCTCTTTTGACCTATTTCTTGACTCGTGGATTATTTAGAAGAATGTTGCTTAATTTCTAGTTATCTTTTAAGGTATTATTTTATTTTACAGGACACATTCTTAAAATCCTTTGGAATTTATTAAGAGTTACCTTGTGACCTAACATGTGTTTTATTTTGGTAAATGTTCATTGAAAAGCATGTGTTTTTCTGTTTGGGGTTCTATAAATATTTAATATGTAAAGTCTGTTGATTGTGCTCTTTAAATACATATCCTTGTTGATAGTTTTTACCTGCTTCTGAAGGTTACTATTAGAGATATATTAAAATCTCCCACTGTGATTGTGGACTTGATTATGTATGCTGTTAGGTCTGTTAACTTTTGCTTTATACATTGAGGCTGTTTTTATAGTCATAAAAATTTAGAACTATTATATTTCTTGGTGGATTTCCCCTTAATCATTATTTCTCTTGGCCTGTAGTAATCCATCTGTATTAGTTTCTATTGCTGCTGTAACAAATTACCACAAATTTAATGTCTTTAAACAACATAAATTTATTATCTTGCAGTTCTGGAGATTTGAAGTCTAAAATGGGTGCCTCCAGGCTGTGTTATTTCTAGAGGCTCCAGGGGGAATCTGTTTCCCTGCCCTCTCCAGGTTCCAGAGTCTGCCTATATCCTTTGCCTTGTGGTTCACTTCTATCTTCAAAGCCAGCAACATAGCATATTCAAATCTCTTTCTATCTGTCACTCTTGCTACTGTCACACTGGCTACTGTTTGACTGCTATTGATTGCATCCCTTTTACAAGGAGTCCTGTGATTAAATCTGGACAATCCAGGATATCTCCCCATGTCAGGATCCACAACTTGATCATGTCTTCAGAATCCCTTTTGCCATACAAACTAACATTCACGGGTTCCTGGGATTGGATGTGGACATCTTGGCAGGAGGAGCCATTATTCATCCTACCACATCATTTTTAAGTTTTCATTTTCTGACAGAAATACATAGGTACATATAACTTTCGTTTCTTAATTCCTTTTTTTTGGAAATATAATTGATATGCAATATAATGTTAGTTTCAGGTGTACTACATAGTGATTTGATATTTGCATACATTATGAAATGATCACCATAATAAGTCTAGTAACCATCTGTTCCCATACAAAGTTATTACAATATTATTAACCATATTCCTTATGCTGTATATTACATCTCTATGACTTATTTATTATATAACTGGAGGCTTTTATCTCTTAATCCCCTTCACTTATTTTGCCCCCTTTTCTTTCTTTTAGTTAGCATTTTCAAGGTATACCTTTTTCACCTATCACTTTTATCCTTTCCCTGTTCTTATGTTTAAAGCTTGTCTCTTTTTAATTATATATAGTGGGTTTTGTTTTTCATTTCAGCTGACAGTGTTTGTCTTTTAATTGGAGTTCTTAATCCATTTCCTTTATATGTTGTTATTTATATATTTGGGTTTACATCTGTACCTTATTGTTTATTTTCTAATCATTTTGTCTCTTCTATGTTCCTTTTCTTCCTTAAATTTTAAAATTCACAACTTTTATTATTTAATTTCCCCCCTGCTGGCTAGTTTTATAAACATTATTTTACAACTCTTTAGTAATTATGTCTGTAATTGTAGCATGCATTCTTGACTTATGATATAAATTAGTACTTTCATAATTTACTGGGCAATACAAGGACTGCAAAATACTTTATATGCATTCAAATAGTTCATCTTTTGTGCTATTGTTGTCATGTGCTTTACTACTTCGTGTGTTTTGCGCCCCACACTCCCAGAAGGGAGTAAGCATAAGTTGGAATGCACTGGGCACCTTTATATCTGTCAATAACCACTTTTCACCATGAAAAAAATCCTTTAGAGTGTAATGGCTGTTGCTTACCTTCTGCCTTTCAAATCTTCCATTAATTCCTCTTTGGCCAACTCTAACCCAGAACTATATGGAGGAGGATACTTGGGAAAATGTTTCCAACTTAGCCAAGTTAGCACAAAACAAGCATCACACTCAGATTGTCATTTTCCTCCAGAAACTATTTACTTTTGTTGCTGTCAGGCAGAGTAGGAGCCAATTACCTTAATTCATTTTGGGACTGAGCTGACTTGAAACTTGTTTCAATCTTTGTGAGGACTTCTATTTCTTGTTAATTCTTACAACTGGGATGCATCCTTTCAGGGTCCCAACAGAAAGCTCCGGATAAGTGTTACATCCCAGTACGGTGAGACTGTGCTCAGGGTCTCAGCCGTTTAGCTGCTGCTTTCTCCTTGACTCTGCAACTTCTTATCTCTGCACTCATGTGAATCAGCAAATGCTTTGAGAGCAAGGCCATGAAAGAATGTTCAACTAGCCTCAATAAGACACTCTTCTTTTATAGATCTACCTCTCAGGTCCTGACTTTTCTTGCTAACTCTCCAATGCCTTCAAACTGATTTTTTATATCCAGTTTTTCTAGCAACAGGAAGGATAGTCTGATACAGCATGACTCTTCATAATCAAGAATGGAAGTCTTGGAGTTATAAATTTATTGGCCCCAAGGGTATAATGTAATAACAAGTTATATTGGGTGATAAACAGGAAGAGGCAGAGATAGCATTAAGAAACAATAAATAAAGGTTATTTTACTGGCTGACTTCCCTGTTGCTAAAGATAATTGTTTACAGTAGTGAGATAAATAAATCTCTGCTGCTTCTCACTATGGAGCATCATAATACATAGAGTTGCCCAAATGAAAAGCAGGTCATAAGTTGCAGTTTAGTATGTCTGCCCTTAATGTGCTCCTTAACTGGTTGTTTTCTCTGTCCCTGGTATTTTAATAAGCATGGCCTTTCCCTTTGGTCGTTTTTAGATAGATTATTAGTCTAGTCCAAGTCATGGCCTCCAAATTTGGTAAAAACCCATAAGGTCATTTTTACTTGACATAGCATAGAGAAATAAACAGACAATTAAGTTTATATGGATTGGATCTATATAATCTACAAAAATACTGGCAGGACTAATGAGTGAATTTAGCCGTATTGTAGGCTATATGGTCAGTATACAAAAATCAATTATAGTTTTACATACTAGCCACAGACAACTGGAAAATAAAATTTAAAAAATACCATTTTCAATAGCATCAAAAGAAAATATACATAGTAACAAATTCGATAAATTAGATCTGTGAAAATTTACATAAAACATTTTCATTAACTTGTACGAGCTTTTTGGGTTAAACAAATCCAAACCCTGCCTCTTAACCAATTACTAGCAGGGTAATATTAGGCAGGTGTTTAACCTCTCTAGACTTCAGTTTTCCTTTTGTGAAATTAAGATAGTAAAAATTACCTCAGGGGGTTGAAATGAGTCAACATATATGGCACATAGCAGGTGCTTAGTAAAAGTTAGTGATTTCTCTCTTCTCTGCATAATAATATAGGGACCATGCTCTACTCCTGAATTTAAAATGTTTTATCTCAAATATGGCCAAATTGGCTATCTTAACTTTTTCAGATACTTGTTAATTTATTAAAACAAAAACACATGGAAAGAAAGAATACCATTAGAAAATATAATGAACATGACCATTTGTATATCAATTAGTTCACAAAACAAAGGCCAGGGAATTGTCATATGGAAAATACTGCCTTATAAATACTGATAGTGACAAAGAAGGTTATTTATGGAGAAATGATAGTAATTTGGAACCCGTAAGATAAAGCATTTTCTATTTTAATAGCAATATCTAATAAAATGGACTTAATTATCTTAGGAGTATCTATTACTCCTTTAGAGAAATAATAGTTTTTTATAAACTTTAACTCTGTCAGGCCCCAAAGCATATTATTATAGCATTATGTCCCAAATTACCTGAAATATTTTTAGTTAGCAATTGATTTCTAGGAAAGCTGATTGTGAATTGCAGCATGAAGACAGGACCAGATATAAGATAGCTTTCAGTAGGTCATTGCATCCAATAGATCATCTGGCTTCTTTTAGACTGGTGACTATATGAGAACCTCAAAACACAGTAGCTATAGTTATATATTTTATTTACCTATGTATATTTATGTAATTTCTATAAATATATAAATAATTAAATCTTATAAATAATTAAATCAGTAAATAATCCTCTTTATATAATTTGTTTCATTATATACTATATATAATTATATAAATATATGTTTTATATGTTACAAATTATTTAAATAAAACTATTTTATACTTGATACATATAAACATTTTATAATTAATAATATATAATAATATGTATATGATATAAAATGTATATGGTAAATATTTTCTCTATATATAAATATACATAATATATTTATGTAATTATGTAATATATAGGTTCTATATAATATATAATATATTTATGTAAAATACATATGTGATATATTTATATAAAATACATATGTGATGAATTTATATATAAATATATATGTATATATATAAATATACACATATATATATATATATATAAAATTTACCTCTCAACAATCCTGCAAAGCATTTTTCAGTTGATAAAAATGAGGCTTAGAGAAATAAGGAAATTAACCTAGGTTATAAGATGCTCAGCAGTGGAGTTGGGACCTAGTCCCATGCTGATTGATTCTAGAATCTGTGTCTTTAAATATTATATTTTACTCTTGCTTAGCATTCCTTTAATTTACCTGGTTCTATTAGACTCTTGCAGTGGCAGAGCCACTTTTATACCTAGATGAAGAAGGAAGTGAACTTAAGGATTCTAAGATCAACAGTTCCCCCTCTTCAACTTCACAATGCTTTGGAGCTAATGAATTAAAGCTTCTTGTTAAGGTGACCATATTTAAGCTAATGACTGGGACACTGCCTAAAAAAGAGACATCCTGCTTTTACCTAGGGGATGATATAATTTAGAGACCAAAAATGCTGGAATTTCTGGGCCTTTTCATGACTAGTAGGAAGAGAATATTTAAAGTTCTGTTCATGAGTTTGATCCAGGTTTGTGCTTTGGTGGCTCAGGTCTCATGCTGAGTGACATTATTATTTGTTTGTCTCTTGATAGGAATGATAGATCAGAAAGCAATTTTCCTTGGAGGAAGAAACCCCAAGTTTTCATTGGGGTAACAGAAATACCCTTGAGGTAAGGGGAAGTAAACAGAATTGGGAGGCTGGAGAAAACCAGGACTGACCACCAATTCTTTAATGTTCTGGGATCTCTTTATCATGTGTTTGGCCCCATCTAGCCCATAGAGAATATTTGCCTGAGAGTGCATGTGAGCTGTGGTCCATGTTCTGATGCCACTGAGTCCCAAACACCTCTGAAAATAAGAATCACCTGAAGTGGCACAAATTCTTGGGGTTACCCACACAAATCTACTGAAGTAGAATTTTCAGGGGAGAAGTTTATTAATTTATATATGTAATAAGCATTCAAAGAAAAATGAATATATACCATACAGGACATATATACCATACAGGACATATATACCATACAGGACAAACCCAAGGAGGAACACACTGGGACACATAGTAATCAAACTGACAAAAACTAAAGACAAAGAAAAAATATTAAAAGCAACAAGGGAAAAGCAACAAATAACATACAAGGCAACTCCCATAAGGTTAACAGCTGATTTCTCAGCAGAAACTCTGCAGGCCAGAAGGGAGTGGCACGATATACTTAATGTGATGAAAGGAAAGAATCTACAACCAAGAATACTCTACTCAGCAAGGCTCTCATTCAGATTTCACAGAGAAATCAAAAGCTTAACAGACAAACAAAAGTTAAGAGAATTCAGCACCACCAGACCAGCTTGGCAACAAATGCTTAAGGAACTTCTCTAGGCAGGAAAGAAAAGGCCGTAACCAGAAACAAGAATGGATTAAAGACCTTAATGTAATGCCAGACACTATCAAACTCTTAGAGGAAAACATAGGCAGAACACTCTATGAAATAAATCACAGCAAGATCCTTTCTGACCCACCTCCTAGAGAAATGGAAATAAAAACAAAAATAAACAAATGGAACCTAATGAAACTTAAAAGCTTTTGCACAGCAAAGGAAACCATAAACAAGACAAAAAGACAACCCTCAGAATGGGAGAAAATATTTGCAAACAAAGCGACTGACAAAGGATTAATCTCCAAAATTTACAAGCAGCTCAATATCAAAAAAACAAACAACCCAATCCAAAAATGGACAGAAGACCTAAATAGACATTTCTCCAAAGAAGATATACAGATGGCCAACAAACACATGAAAGAATGCTCAACATCATTAATCATTAGAGAAATGCAAATCAAAACTACAATGAGATATCATCTCACACTGGTCAGAATGGCCATCATCAAAAAATCTAGAAACAATAAATGCTGGAGAGGGTGTGGAGAAAAGGGAACCCTCTTACACTGTTGGTGGGAATGTAAATTGATACAGCCACTGTGGAGAACAGTATGGAGGTTCCTTAAAAAGCTACAAATAGAACTACCATATGACCCAGCAATCCCACTACTGGGCATATACCCTGAGAAAACCATAATTCAAAGAGTCATGTACCAAAATGTTCACTGCAGCTCTATTTACAATAGCCAGGACATGGAAGCAACCTAAGTGTCCATCAACAGATGAATGGATAAAGAAGATGTGGCACATGTATACATGGAATGTTACTCAGCCATAAAAAGAAACAAAATTGAGTTATTTGTAGTGAGGTGGATGGACCTAGAGTCTGTCATACAGAGTGAAGTAAGTCAGAAAGAGAAAGACAAATATCATATGCTAACACATATATATGGAATCTAAGGGGAAAAAAATGTCATGAAGAACCTAGGGGCAAGACGGGAATAAAGACACAGACCTACTAGAGAATGGACTTGAGGATATGGGGAGGGAGAAGGGTGAGCTGGGACAAAGTGAGAGAGTGGCATGGACATATGTACGCTACCAAACGTAAAATAGATAGCTAGTGGGAAGCAGCCACATAGCACAGGGAGATCTGCTAGGTGCTTTGTGACCACCTAGAGGGGTGGGATAGGGAGGGTGGGAGGGTGGGAGACACAAGAGGGAAGAGATATGGGAACATATGTATATGTATAACTGACTCACTTTGTTGTAAAGCAGAAACTAACACACCATTGTAAAGCAATTATACTCCAATAGAGATGTTAAAAAAAAAAAAGAAATTTAAAAATCAGAAAGCTCACTGGTAAAGGCAAACATACAGTAAAGGTAGGAAATTATCTGCACACTAATATGGTATAAAACCAGCAATTGTGAGAAGAGGAGAGCATAAATGCAGGATATTGGAAATGCATTTGAAATTAAAAGAAAAACAACTTAAAACAATCTTGTTTACATGTAGATTGCTATATCAAAACCTCATGGTAACCACAAACCAAAAATATAAAATGGATATACACACAAAAAAGAAAAAGGAGTCCAAACACAACACTGAAGTTAGTCATCAAATCACAAGAGAAGAGAACAAAAGAGGAAGGGAAGCAAAAACACCTTCAAAAACAAAGCCAAAACAATTAACAAACTGGCAATAAGAACATACATATTGATAATTACCTTAAACATAAATGGATTAAATTCTCCAACCAAAAGACATAGACTGGCTGAATGGAAACAAAAACAAGACCTGTATATATGCTGTCTATAAGAAACCCACTTCAGATCTAGGGACACATACAGACTGCTAATGAGGGGATAGAAAAATGTATTCCATGTAAATGGAAATCAAAAGAAAGCTGGAGTAGCAATACTCATATCACACAAAACAGACTTTAAAATTAAGACTGTTACAAGAGACAAAGAAGGACACTACATAATGATCAAGGGATCAATCCAAGAAGATGTAACAATTGTGAATATATATGGACACACCATAGGAACACATCATATATAAGATGAATGCTAAAAGCCATAAAAGGAGAAATAGACAGTAACACAATAATAGTGGGGGACTTTAACACACCCACTTTCATCAATGGACAGATCATCCCAATAGAAAATCAGTAAGGAAACACAGGCCTTAAATGACACATTAGACCAGATGGACTTAATTGATATTTATAAAGCATTCCATCCAAAAGCCCCAGAATATGCTTTCTTCTCAAGTGCACATGGAACATTCTCCAGGACTGATCACATGGTGGGCCACAAAGCAAGTCTCAGTAAATTTAAGAAAAGTGAAATCATATCAAGCATCTTTTCCAACCACAACACTATGAGATTAGAAATCAACTCAAGAAAAAAACCTGTAAAAAACACAAACACATGGAGGCTAAACAATATGCTACTAAGCAACCAATGGATTCGGAAGAAATCGAAGAGGAATTCAAAAAATACCTAGAGACATATGAAAATGAAAAAAAACAATGATCCAAAACCTATGGGATGCCACAAAAGCTGTTGTAAGAGAGAAGTTTATAGCAATACAATCTTACCTCAGGAAACAAGAAAAATCTCAAACAACCTAACCTTATACCTTAAACAACAAGAGGAAGAAGAATAAACAAAACCCGAAGTCAGTAGATGGAATTAAATCATAAAGATCAGAGCAGAAAAATAGAGATTAAAAAAAAATAGAAAAGATTAATGAAACTAAAAGCTGGTTCTTTGAAAAGGTAAACAAAATTGATAAACCATTAGCCAGACTCATCACGAAAAGAAGGAAGAGGGCTCAGATCAATAAAATCAGAAATGAAAAAGGAGAAGTTCCAACAGACACCACAGAAATACAAAGGATCATAAGATAGTACTACAAGCAACTATATGCCAATAAAATGGACAACCCAGAAGAAATGGACAAATTCTTAGAAAGATACAATCACCCAAGACTGAACCAGGAAGAAATAGATAATATGAACAGACCAATCACAAGTTCTGTAATTGAAACTGTGATTTTAAAACTCTCAACAAACAAAAGTCCAGGACCAGTTGGCTTCAAAGGAAAATTCTATCAAACGGTTAGAGAAGGGTTAATACCTATCCTTCAGAAACTATTTCAAAAAACTGCAGAGAAAGGAACATTCCCAAATTCATTCTATGAGGCCACCATCACCCTGATATCGCAAAACCAGACAAAAATACCAGAAAAAAGGAACTTATAAGCCAATATCACTGATGAACATATACATAAAAGTTCTTAACAAATTACTAGCAAAATGAATCCAACAGTACATTAAAAGGATCATACACCTTGATCAAGTGGGATTTATTTCAGGGATGCAAGGATTTCTCAATGTCTGCAAATCAATCAGTGTGATATACCAAATCAATAAATTGAAGAATAAAAACCATATGATCATCTCAATAGATGCAGAAAAAGCTTCTGACAAAATTCAACATCCATTTACAATAAAAACTCTCCAGAAAGTGTGCATAGAGAGAATGTACCTCAACATAATAAAGGCCATATATGACAAATCTACAGCTAACATCATACTCAACAGTGAAAAGCTGAAAGCATTTCCACTAAGATCAGGAACAAGACAAGGATGTCCACTCTCATCACTTTTATTCAAATTAGTTTTGGAAGTCCTAGCTATGGCAGTCAGAGAAGAAAAAGAAATAAAAGGAATCCAAACTGGAAAAGAAGAAGTAAAACTGTCACTGTTTGCAGATGACATGATACTATACATTGAAAATCCTAAAGATGCTACCAGAAAACAGCTAGAGCTCATCAATGAATTTGGTAAAATGCAGGATATAAAATAAGTACGCGGAGATGTGTTACATTCCTATACAAAAACAACAAAAGATCAGGAAGAGAGATTAAGGAAACAATCCCATTTACCATTGCATCAAAAAGAATAAAATACCTAGGAATAAATCTGCCTAAGGATGCAAAAGACCTGTACTCCAAAAGCTATAAGACACTGATGAAAGAAATTGAAGATGACACAAGCAGATGGAAAGGTATACCATGTTCTTGGGCTGGAAGGATCAGTATTGTCAAAATGACTATATTACACAAGGGAATCTACAGATTCAAAGCAATCCCTGTCAAATTACCAATGGCCTTTTTCACAGAACTAGAACAGAAAATCTTAAAATATGTATGGAGACACAAAAGACCTCGAATAAACAAAGCCATCTTGAAAAAGAAAGCGGCAGTGGGAGGAATCAGGCTTGCTGCCTCCAGACTATACTACAAAGCAACAGTAATCAAAACAGTATGGTACTTGCACAAAAACAGAAATATGGATCAATGGTACAGGATAGAAAGCCCAGAAAGAAACACATGCACCTGTGGTCAATTAATATACAACAAAGTCTCTTCAATAAATTGTGCTGGGAAAACTGGACAGCTACATGCCAAAAAATGAAATTAGAACATTCTTTAACACCATACACAATAATAAACTCAAAAAGGAATAAAGATCTAAATGTAAGACTGGATACTGTAAAACTCTTAGAGGAAAATATGGGCAGAACACTCTTTGACATAAAATGGAGAAATATCTTTTTGGATCCACCTCCTAGAGTAATGGGAATAAAAAGGAAACTAAATGGGACCTAAATAAACTCAAAAGGTTTTGCACAACAAAGGAAACCGTAAACAAAATGAAAAGACAGCACACAGAATGGGAGAATATATTTGCAAACAATGTGACCAACAAGGGATTAGTCCTAAATTTAAAAACAGCTCATGTGGCTCAATATAAAAAAAAAAAAAATCAAAAAATGGTCAGAAGACCTAAATAGACCTTTCTCCAAAGAAGACATACAGATGGCCAAGAGGCACATGAAAAAATGCTCAACATTGCTAATTATTAGAGATATGCAAATCAAAACTATGAGATATCACCTCACACCAGTCAGGATAGCCATCATCAAAAAGTCTACAAGCAGGACTTCCCTGGTGGTGCAGTGGTTGAGAGTCCGCCTGCCTATGCAGGGGACATGGGTTCGTGCCCCGGTCCGGGAAGATCCCACATGCTGCGGAGTGGCTGGACCCGTGCGCCATGGCCACTGAGCCTGCGCATCTGGAGCCTGTGCTCTGCAATGGGAGAGGCCACAACAGTGAGAGGCCCACGTACCACAAAAAAAAAAAAAAAAAAGTCTACAAACAATAAATGCTGGAGAGGGTGTGGAGAAAAGGGAACCCTCCTGTACTGTGGGTGGGAATGTAAATTGGTACAGCCACGATGGAGTACAGTATGGAGATTTCTTAAGAAACAAAATATAGTTACCATATGATCCAGCAATCCCACTCCTGGACATATATCTGGAGAAAAACAGGGTCTGAAAGGATACATGCACCCCAGTGTTCATTGCACCGCTGTTTACAATAGCCAAGACATGGAAGCAACCTAAATGTCCATTGAAAGATGAGTGGATAAAGAAGATGTGTATATATACAATGGAATATTACTCAGCCATTAAAAAGAATGAAATAATGCCATTTGCAGCAACATGAATGGACCTGGAGGTTATCATACTAAGTGAAGTAAGTCAGACAGAGAAAGACAAATATATTATGATATTGCTTATATATGGAATCTAAAAAAAATGATACAAACGAACTTATTTACAAAACAGAAACAGACTGACAGACTCAGAGAATGAACTTATGGTTATGGGGGGAAGGGTCGGGGGTGGGATAGATTGGGACTTTGGTATTCACATGTACACACTGCTATTTTTTTAAATAGATAACCAACAAGGACCTACTGTATAGCAGAGGGAACTCTGCTAAGTATTTTGTCATAAAGTAAACAGGAAAGGAATTTGAAAAAGAATAGATACATGTATATGCATAACTGAATCACTCTGCTGTATATCTGAAACTAACAAAACATTGTTAATCAACTATATTCCAATATAAAATAAAAATTTAAAAAAAGAAAGGAATCCAGTTTGGAAAGGTTAAGTAAAATTATCTCTATTCACAGACAACATGATTGTATAGAAACTTTCAAATAATCTACAAAGACATCACTGCAACTGATAAGTATGTTTAGCAAGGTAGCAAGATAAAAGGCTGATATAAGAAATTTGTATTTCTATATTCTAACAATGAACAATTGGAAATTGAAATTTTAAAAATAATGTAACTTACAGTAGCACCCCAAACCATGTAACTATTAGGTACAACTCTAGCAAAATATGTGTTTGCATAGCCACGCCATGGAAGCATTTGCATGCTGAAAAATACAAAACTGCTAAAGTACATTTTAAAATACCTGGATAAATGGAGATATTTTTTGTGTTCATGGTTTGCAATACTCATTATTGTTAAGATGGCAATCTAATCTTTAGAGTGATCTGTAGAATGCAATCCCAATCAAAATCCAGTGGGATCTTATATAGAAATTAACAAGCTGATTCTAAAATTTACTTCTTTATAAGGTTGTTCTGAGGATCAAATGAAATAACTACATATAAAGAGTTTACTACAGGGCTTCCCTGGTGGTGCAGTGGTTGAGAGTCTGCCTGCCAATGCAGGGGACACGGGTTCGTGCCCCGGTCCGGGAAGATCCCACATGCCACGGAGCGGCTGGGCCCGTGAGCCATGGCCGCTGAGGCTGCGCCTCCGGAGCCTGTGCTCTGCAACGGGAGAGGCTACAACATGAGAGGCCCGCATACCGCAAAAAAAAAGAGTTTACTACAAAGCTTAGCATACAGAAAGCAAGAAATGTTAACTATTATTACTCAATCTTTTTAACCATTTTAAATTGAAGTACAGTTAATTTACAATATTGTGTTAGTTTAGGGTGTATAACAAAGTGATTCAGTTACACACATATCTGTGTGTATATCTATGTGTATATATATATATTCTTTTTCATTATAGGTTATTACTAGTTATTGAAATAATTCCCTATGCTATACAGTAGGTCCTTGTTGTTTATCTATTTTATATATATATATGTGTGTATATGTTATAGTCATTTCATTGCTCCTTTTGGCCAGTGGATGTCTTTGATCTTAAACACCACATTTTCTTCAATATATACTGAGAGTTGTATTCTTTTGGGCATTCATCGTCATTCATTCATTTTTTTCTTTCATTCTACAAATATTTGTTGAGCACCTACTCTGTACACAGCATTGTGGTAAGTTGGGGAAACAATGAATAAATAGGCAAACTATGACTGCTTCATGAAGTTTTCATTCCAGGAGCAAAATAGATATTAAACTACTTTTTACACAACTCTTTAATTAAACCGTGAAAAGTGTTTTGAAGAAGTAGGGAATATTATGAATGAGATGACTGGGAGATTTAACCTAGGCTGGAAGTAATATCTGAATTGAGATAGGAGAATAAGAAGAAGGATCTAGACAGAGGGGACCACCACAGATAGGTCCTGAGGTGATGAGAGAAAGCCAGAGTGGCTAGACATATAAGGTAAAGAAGAGAGGTGTTCAAGAGGCTATTGGAGAGGAAGGCAAGGGCTAGCTAGATTTTACAGTAGGCTTTTCTCTTAAAAGTAGTACAAGGGTTTGTAAAAGGTATTTGGTAAAAGAAGGATTAATACATCCATCCTGCTTTCATGCATCAAAGTTTTATTTTTGAAGATCTAATATGTATAGGACACTAAGCAGACTGCTGAGAATTAAGCAGTGAAGAAGCCAGACATAAATTTATGGTGAAGTTACTGAAGCTTAGACTTTAAGATCCATCACCTGTTAGTGTGTGTGTACCAGTAATGGGAAAGGAAAGCCAGGTTGCAATCAGGATGCATTTCTAAGTAAGCATTTCTAGTAAATTGCCTAAAGAAGTCTCAGAAGAGAGGGATCTTATGCTCTAAAGCCTCAATAATCTGTTGTGATTTCTTTTCTCATTCTAACTAATACACATAGTTATACATAATTTTGTATATTTTGTATTTATAATTTATATCCTTCTCTTAAAGAAGGCTCCCTAAGTTGCATTAGTTTCAGAATCCATGAAACCTGGATCTACCCCTGGTTGCAGCTCTCTTACAGTCTTACAGGGGAGGCAGTTAAATAAACATTTTTGGTATAATATGACAAGTACTTTGATAGAGAAAAGCACTAGACCCAGACATGGATGGAGAGATAGTGGAAGGCAGGGAAACTAGGACCTGAAGGTTATAAGAATTAGTAGGTACAAAAACAAGGAGAGGTGCAGATCCCTGAGTTAAAAGTAGAGAAGGAATAGTAGCGTCTTTGGGCCAAGCACAAAGTTAGTAACTACTGGTTGCCATGGAAATCGACTCCGATCATGATTTTTAAGAAAATTATGAATTTGGACCAGACTAAAGAGCAAAAAAATCTTTTATGGCTTTCCTCCATCTGTTCTGCCTATAACAAGGGAAAATCAAAGACGTAAGTAAAACCTTGCCAGGAAGTAACAGAAGGCAGTCCCAGATAAGGTTGGTAGGGAAAGCATTTAATTAAAGTCAGTGCCTTGAGAGAGTAGGTCAGATAAACGGATTGGATTTTACCTTCAGTATGTTGCATGCTTTGAAGTATAGACGTATACCTCTAGTATTCCTCAGTATTTAATACTCCCAAGAATATAAGCCTCTAGGTCCCTGTAGCACTAAAGATTTTAGTTGTTAATATTATTATTACTATTATTATTTTCTTTATTTTTCAAATTTACAGATGCTGGTAAAAATTCAAACCTTATTGCAGTATATAGAGTAAGACATGATCATCCACTCTTATCCCTCCTAATTCCCAGGGTTATCTGTTAGTTTGATGGGTCTCTTTTCAGACCTTTATCTGTGGATATGCAAATATATGTACTCATAAACATACAGAGAGCTTTCAAACTCCTAAAAAGGAGCCATAGTATACTTATTGTTTATTAATTTGTTCTTTTTCACTTAGTGTATCATAGCTCTATTCTGTGAGTACAGATCAACCAATTAATTGTTTCTAGTGTTACATTATATTCATAGTAGGTTTATACCTTAATTTTAAAAATTTTTATGGAAAGAATTTAAACATATGCAAAAAAGCAGAGAGACTTGTATAATGAAACCATCACTCAATTTCAACAAGTAACAACTCATGGTAATTTTGTTACATCTATATACTCACCCACTCTCCTACCCACTTATGAATAGACACTAAGGTTATGTCTAAGATTTTACTAAACAAATGGGACTGCAATGTGTATTTGTAATTGTATCTGTGCATGCATATTATAAAAACTTTGAGCCCCAGAGCACCAGTGAGTGAATGTCAATTGGGGTATTCTCTGATAGAAGAGCCACCTGGGAAGGTAGATGTTTGGACTGTACTAAACTGCCTGAGAAAAACTAAGCAGAAAACTAAAATCTGGAAGTTAGCTGTTTTGTATAGCTGGGGGCTTGGGATGGAAACCAGTCATTAGAGGTAAATGCTTTCAGTTAAGATAAGCTCTAGCTTACATGTTAAGCTAGTAAACTGGAACTTCAGAGCTATGTAACTAGGACGCTAATTGGAGATTATCAAGACTGGAACTTTATGGCACCTTTGAAGGGCTCTCTAAATGTGATAATGGGAATATAGGTTTTTATGTAGAGACTGTAAAATTAGGGAAATGTGAGCTGTATTTAAGAGGGCCCAGGTTGCACTCAGATTTTGTTAGTGTGATTTCTCTGAAGATTATCAGATGTTTGCATTATTCAGACCTAGTTATAAAATAACATGCTTTACCAATACAGAGAACTTTGTCTTATCTGGCTCAGAAAAAGGATTTATGTCTTTTTAAACTCTCCTAAGTGTTAGTTGAAGGGTTGCTGAAGCATGATTGATTTCTAGAAGAGTTCAGAATTCTGATTTCTTGATTAAGCATTATATGCTAGAAATCATATGATTGACCACATGAGCTATTGCATTAATTAGGTTGTAAAGTTGTAATGTTTCCAATTAGTGGAGTTGGGAAAAGTGTGGAGCAACTAAAAGATATTTCTAAGGAAGACTCACTCTTCTTTGGAATTGAATTGGGTATAGGAGATAGGGATTTAAAAAAATGGAAGGATGGGCTTCCCTGATGGTCAGTGGTTGAGAGTCCGCCTGCTGATGCGGGGGACGCGGGTTCGTGCCCTGGTCCAGGAGGATCCCACATGCTGCGGAGCGGCTGGGCCCGTGAGCCATGGCCGCTGAGCCTGCGCATCCGGAGCCCGTGCTCCGCAACGGGAGAGGCCACAACAGTGAGAGGCCCGCATACCGAAAAAAAAAAAAAGGGAAGGATGAGGCTTTTGTTTAAGACAGGATGACCAGGAGAGTGATGGTATCATTGACAGAAACAGGATTTCTGGGAGGGAAAAAAGAGTTTGGGGGGTGGGAGATGATGATGAGTTCAGAAGATTCCTGGAGTCAGAGAATTGTGGGCCAGAGATGTTCATTTTAGAGCTGCTCATATAGAGCTGTAGACTGAAGCCATGTAAATGAGTCATCTGTTGGAGCTTGTAAAAGAACTCAAGGCTGAGGAGTAGTTCGTAGAATATCTCCCAATTTAGTATGCAGAAAGATAAAGTGAGGCTGAGAAGAACCTGTCAGAGATGAGAGAGCCTAGTCAGAGCTGTGACCCAGAAAATGGGAGTCAATGCTTTCCTGTGTCTTCCACAGTGACTCAGTCATTAAAGGGAAAGCAAAGGTGTTTTTGATTTTCTCATCAATACACTTGAATAATTTACTGCACTGAGTTGAGAAACTCCTCATTTAGGCTACTGGAGCTTATTTTATTACTCTTATAATTAAATACTATCACCAAGATATGAAGAACTTCTTCATCACTTTTCTACAGAGACAGTTATCATATTGGAAACTTAATTAGGTTTATATATCCCACCTAGACAGGGTACAAGGGAACAATGAAGAAATATCAAGAAAATATTCCAAATAAAACTTGAGAGTTATCACATCAATGAAATGGAATCCATTGTGTTAGCAGTACAGCATCGCTAGGATCAGTCATACCGTATGAATGGTGTGGGCAAGTGAACTAAGTTATTGAGTGCCTGCTATGTGATAGTACAGTGCATCCTTTAAACTTCACAGCAATTTTGAGAGAGAGGTGTTATGATACTCATGAAGGGGAACTGAGGATTAGAGCAAAAAAATTACATGTGAATTTGGACAGAAATGGAAGTGTTAGATGTCTGATTTAAAACGTGAGATTCTCATATCATGGAGTTGAATAGGTGGGGAGTAGGTGTAGGTTTAGGT
This sequence comes from Leucopleurus acutus, assembly GCF_964270905.1. NCBI lineage: Eukaryota > Metazoa > Chordata > Mammalia > Artiodactyla > Delphinidae > Leucopleurus > Leucopleurus acutus. The sequence goes on from NC_139156.1 coordinate 29,164,977, forward strand.
GAAATAAGAATGGCAGACACAACATGTGAATGTACTTATTGCCACTGAACTGTACACTTAAAAATGGTTGAAATGGTAAATTTTATGTCTTGTGTATATTACCACAGTAAAAAAAAAAGAATGGCAGAATTTTAAAGATATTGTTGCTATGTGAAAGATACATGGGGATTTGTTATATTCTATTCACTTTGTATATGTTTGAAATTTTCCATAATCAAAAGTTTAAAAATTAAGACTCTTTAAAGTCAGATTTAAATGTATGCAACATCTTTCCTGAAGCATGGGGATTAGGGATATCCCCATAACCATCTACGTACTTGAAAAACATTACATCTTTTTAACCAAATTGTGGGTATGAGATCATCATTATAATAATAAATCTCAATAGCTTTAATATTTAATGTTTTTTGCAAATCACTTTTTTGCATTGAGTATATGTGACATTTTTATGTGGCAGGTCTTATCATTGCATTTTTACAGATAGTTGTAATGATTGCCCATGGTCTCATAGAAAGTAAGAGGCAGGGATTCAAATACAAGTTTTCTGACTCCAAGTCCAGTGCTTTGTTCCCTGTGCTCCCTGGGTGGTGTTATTTTGGTAGTGGCTTCTTCATGGCGTCTTCTGGGGTTCCAAACCTGAACTGTTTGCTCACTAGTGGTATTACTGTTGGATAATTTTGGGCAAGTCAGTTAACTTTAATCACTTCATTCTTCTCGTTTGAAAACTGAGGAAACTGAACTAAATGACAGTCTTGGTTCTGCTTCATCTCTAAAATTTCACAGATTAGGTTCGATGGTAACTTAGGCACTAATAGAATAGACGTGTAGAAATATAAAGGGAAGCAGCAGTCCTGTTGTGTGTGCTAGGTCATATACAGAGTTTTAATTTAATTTCTGGATACCATATTTTAAGATAGGCATTGGTAAAGAGAACTATAACCAGAGAACAATCCTAGCCCATGCCCTCAAGGCCCTTATGATGCAGTGGTCTAATAGCTAAATTCATGTGACAGTACTCCTTGCTCAGTCTCTACCACTCTCATTCCTTATATTTTCTATACAGACTTTGAATTTTCCAGTCTTTTCCTTCTCCATCATTCCTAGTGACAAACTACCCAACCACACCTTTCTTGTTTGTTTGCTTTTAGTTAGTATTTGTGGCAAAATAAACTATACTACACCACAATTGAAGGAAAGCTACACTACAGTGGAGACTTTGCGATTGCCACTGGGTGGTCTACACAAATTTCAATTTCATAAATGCTTAACAATTCCTTTTCACATCACCTATGTAAAAGCACTTATTTATTTACCTAAGTATTTAGTCTATTTTATTTAAACTGTATAGATTTATATTCAGTCACAGTTATTTTTATTTGTTTGAAGTTTGTAAACGTATCTTTGTTCTTATTAATAAATCACATTCGGTTTTCCATCTCATTCTTCCTTAATTTTTTAGTGACTCTTGAGATTTTCCTAAAGCTCTGTATTCAGGGTTTTGAACAAGTAAGGAAAGCCTTCCTGCATTTGCATCTAATTCATAGGATTTGTCCACATTATACTTCTGTTTTTAGAATTGACATTTTTGCTGCCATCTGAAGGATAAACATACACTGATCTCTCCCTAGCAAAAGATACATTTTTTCATCCCATCCGCCTTGCATATTAGCAACGAAACAACTGATATTCTACATTGAAAGGACAAACTTTTTATAACCTGCATAACATGAATCTAATCTCAAGGAAACATCAGATAAACCCAACTTAAATACTACAAAACGAATGGCCAGTAGTTTTAAAAATGTCAATGTTGTGAAAGACGAAGAAAAGATGGGGAACAGTTCCAGAATAAGGGAAACTAAAGAGATGTGAAAATTAAATGAAATCTGTGATCCTGGGCTGGATCAATAAAATTTCTATAAAGGACATTTTTTGGGGGCCGTTAGCAAAATTTAGGTCTATAAATTGGATAATAATGTTGTTATCTAATTTTTGTGAATGTTATTTTCTGATTTTGATTATTATTGGTTATTTTAGTGAAAATTTCCTGATTTTGATAATTATACCTTCATAATTGCCCTTGATCTTAGGAAAAACACACAAAAATACTTAGGAGTTATAAAAAACTTTACAATTCTTGAGATCCCTCACATATAACTTCTTCATGATTTAGCAGTGTGGCACTTCAGCACCTCACCTCAGGGCAGCAGTCTTTGACTACTCAAACAAAATAGTTTCCCACCCAGTCTCCATTACATTAACCTGATTTCTTTTCTTCATAGGACTTACCACCATCCGAATTTATCTTGTTTATTATTGCCTATCACCTCCTCACTCCTACTCTTCCTTTCCTACTTATTTAGAGCATAGGTCCCTGAAAGCAGGGACCTTGTCTGTCTTAATAATTGCTATAAACCCATTGTCTAGAACAATATCTGGCACATAACAGGTACTCAGCAATATTTGTCAAATGGATGAATGCATTTATATGTACAAAGTCTAGAGATGAATAGCAGCAGGAAAGAAATCGGTTGTAGGGAGTGATGTTATAGATAACTAAAAATTTTATTGAATACCACTATCCAGTTGATTTTATAATAGAAGGTGCCTGTGACTCCAAAATAGTTAACACCTAGAGTGCTGTCTGCTGTAATGGTAGCAGTGATTGGTTACTTTCTTCCTAAAGCAAAGGCCTGAGGAGATAGGACATGGTGTAAGGATTAGGGAAAACAGGGTTTCCAAACTTAACTGGTATAACAGTTAGGGGAGAACATCTGACTTCCAAACTATCCTGGGCTGTTCGTGGAGCGGTAGATATGCCCCTGAGAGAGGAAGAGTCTCCAGGCTGATGGAAATAGAACATTCACACACTTTGAGAACAACCCAGTGGCTTGAGGGCCCATCCTAACGAATAATTTCCCATTCCACGTTATTTTTTTGTCTGTGAAGTGAGCATGTCATTATTACTTGGCCACATTTTGAGATGTGCTGGAGAAGAGCTAAGGCAAGCATTTGTTTAATACAGGCACTAAGTAACAACATTCCTCATTTCATCTTCTTCCGACCTTTTAAAAGCCCTTCTTCAAAGCTGTTCTCTTTGAGGCTGTATTTACTCCATATTAAATGTCTCTCTGAGTAAACTCTTTGGGTAAGAGCCAGTCTTCATTTTGTTCTTGCTAATCCAAGACTTTGGAGCTATCTATAAATGACAGGTCTCCTTTGTACAGTGGTTGGAGCAATACCACCACTCTGACCCCCAAGTGGCAGAAACCATTTCCCATTCTTCATTATTTGTAGGAATTTGTAAGGAGCTGGGCTTCATTGGACTCCTTTAAATGCATAAAAATGCCAGCCACACTTTGCAGACATGATGTTTTCAGACACTTGTGAATTCAAAAATACCCTTTATTCTTTCCAACTCAGTAAGAAGGCTGTTCCTCCATGGAGGCCTAGCCACAAAGCAAGTTTGAAGTTTTCTTTTGTTTGGCTTATATGGAATTATTGGTGAACTAGCTATAGAAGCCCCTCCACCCTTTTTTATGTTTGAGGTGGGGGAGGTGAATGGTAGAAACAAAGCTAAAGTTGTCTTCATTTCACTCTTCTTTGTGTCTAAAGGGTTCAAACAGATTTAGATACAAATAATGTCTTCACTTTGATGATCAAAAAAAGATAAAAACAAATAGCTAATGATTGGTTTATTGGCTGAAAGGAAAACTGTTTTGGATTGTTTGGTAGGACTGTATTCTAGCAAAAGTATACACCTGAACCAACAGGCACAGGATTTTACCTCTTCAATGGTACATTAATTTGTAAGTTCTTCTTTAAAGTTCATCTCAAGGTTATACTCAGTTTTGTAAAAAATCAGAGATGATAATGAACATATTTTCCCATACTATTCTGAAGATAGGTAATTTTTAACTGTTACATATCTGGTATAGCATGGGAAATATTCAAAACAGGGTAATTTCAAAGAGCCATTTTCATTTTATGCATGCCAGAAAAATAAAATTAGATAAGTGGAAAACTTGAAATAGAAATTGAGTGACAGGAAGAATAATTCAATAGAATTAGGCATCGGAAAATTGGCCCGTGGTTCTGTTTCTGTGCAATGTTAGTCAAATCTTGTGATCTCTCTAGGCCTCCATTCAAACATTCACTCTATGGGCAATATAGTATGACAAATAGATGTGAAGTTATTTTGAAAAGAAATAAGTGCTATAATATTGGGGGACCAAAGTGGTTATTTAGTTAAGTAGACGTATCTCTGCGACACAAATGCATTTTTTTGTAGAGATATTATTATATGAGGTCAACTGCTATTTAATAGGTATTTCGGTCAAGTATTTGAAACTTATGAATAAGGCAAACAAACTCTGATTTGGGAAGTAATTACCTATAAGGAAAAAGTCCACCTGTCTTCCATCCTGTGTTTCCCAGCAGATGTGCTAAACACATAGTCTCTACTTTCTCAGCACGTTATCGGTCCTCAACACTAAGCAATCTGGCTTCCATTTTTATCTGTATTAGTTTTCTTGAAGCTCATCAGTCTTCGTTTGATGGCCAGTCCTTTTGTTAAGTCTTTGTACTGAGTATCTGCTATAGCATTACATTTGTTCCTTCCTCCAGGTTCTAACGCCTCCCCCACCTCCACTCAATTCTAGCATTTATTATGTCTTCATATTCTAAAGGGAAAAACAATGATAAGCTGTGGAAAAATGATAGAACATGAAACAGAAGGTTATATGTAAGTTTTGAAACATAAGATACTCTCTTTGTTCTATGACAATAAAAATTTTGCAAAATGTTTGATAGAAACTCAGAAAAAGAGGAACTATGAGTGCCATCTTGTGGCAAGGCATGCCGTACCACAGCTAATTAGACATATCTCACTCGCCCCTCTTCCCCCCAAATATTTTAGCTGTGCTCTGCGTGTCTGTGTCATTTGATACTGGGGTCCATTCCTTTTTGAAGCTTTTTAAATCTCTGGTCTGGGAGTCACTGCAGTAATTCTCAGTCTTTATCTTCCTTTATGTATCTTCTTTACTTTTCAAGATTTGATATTATATTACCTTATTATTTTGAAAATCACCTTCTTCGTTGGATCTCATTGCTATTCTTTCATCTTGATTCTTGGATCATTCTATGACTTTCTCTTATCTCTTCTTGAAAATTCCACTTACTTCTCTCCTGACAACTGTGGCTCTACTCTAAGACTCAGCCCTTAGTAGAGTTGTCAGATAAAATACAGGACCTCCAATTAAATTTGAATTTCAAATAAACAATGAATAATTTTTAGCATAAGTATGTCCCAAATATTAATGAGACATACTTGTATTAATGCAGTAGCATTATTTGTATTTGTATTTGCTAAATCTGGCAATCCTAGCCATTAGCTTTCTGTTCTTTCCTTATTTGTGATAGATACGGAGATGAATTGCTCAGATTTCCCTTCAAAGAAATACTTGCTGCCCAGTGGTAGGGAGCAAAGTCAGCAGACAACAGCCTCCAGCTGTCATTTCCTTCAGGATCTGTCTGCCTAGCTTCCACTAGAAATTCCTCTGTTCTTCCAGTTTCTATTGAATAGTAACATATGACTCCCCAATATTATTCATTCCAAAATGAACACTTAAGGCAATAAGTAGAGTATTTGAATGCATTTAACAGCATGTAGTAATAGACATAATCTCGAGGGAATTTGCTACAATGAAAATGGTAGTTCAGGTTGGGTTATATATAGGGTGCAGACAGATTGCAAGTGGTATTGAATGGGCCTAAATAACACCTGTAGGAGTCAGACATTTATTAAGGCTTATTGTGTATTGGATACTGAAATGGATGCTAAAAAAGCAGACATGGTACCTTCTCTTTGGCAAATGCTCCAGTCTGCCTTTAGAGAGGGATGCAGAGCTGAACAATGATAGCATGGTTGTCTGTTGCTGTAACAGGAGCCAATAAAGAGCTGGGAGAGATGAGAGGAGGGAGCCCCAGTGTCTCTACCTTGGAGAATCAAGGAAAACCTCACAGAGAAGGCCATAGGCCTAAGCTATGAAGAATGAAGAAAAGAGGAGAAAGGATATTCCAGGCAGAGATAAAAAGCTTAGAGCAACGAGAGCCATGGAATAATGTGGTTTGTCAAGGAATGGTGAGGAGTTCTAACATGACCCAAAGTTCATCACACTAGTGTTTGAGAAACTCTTTGGCCAAGTCTAAGCAAGTATCAGGCAGGAAAAAATAGTTTACTTGTTTTAAGGACTCAGTCCAATCTTATTCATTTCTAAATTGGCAAAAAGGACAAAAATACCCCTTGGTAACTATTTGTTCTTTCGAAAACTTCATGTGAAGGGAGAGTGCTTTTTCTGTGTGGCTAAGGATTTACACATGTGTTTCTTACTCTTAGCTCTTAGAGGACAGTACTGAACTTCAAAACGGGAAATTGGTGCTGAGTTCAACAGCGTAGTGTCAGCTTATTCTAATTGTGAGCACATGAAAATATGAAGAGATTATCAAATCTCATGAAAAACAAAATGTAGAAATGGGACATACTTGAGCAGAGCTCAGTTGATACTTTGACATCCTCTGAGGCAGCTGCCTCCTGCCCCACCCAACCTTCCAAAGAAAAAAAGCACTTAATGGAAAGGGGCCTGTTTGGGGTAGAGTTAATACTTGGGGTGCTTTCCTAGGTATTGAGTTATAAAGAGACTTTAATGCCTCATCTTGACAGAATTCTGGGGAAGCACAAATTGGAAGCCAAAATTACTTAGCAAGTCACTTTTTAATTCCCAGGTGACACTTGTGCCTCCATAATTTCTATAGAAAAGTTTAGAGGTGGCTATCAGTTAGGAAAGTGAGGGATGAGGCCACATCTATAAGATTTGTTCAGACAGCACTTTACATAAGATTAAGAAAATGTTAATTGTTCCTGTAAAATTAACAGGGACTGGGATATGCTGCTTTGAGGACAGTGGTTATCTGGAAATTAGAAAATCCCTATGACAGTTCCACTTTCCCTCCTTTATAGCTCTGTACGTCTCCCAACCTTTCAAAATGTTTTGCTTAACCAGATTTATATCTTCAGTCAAAACTTCTCCCCTTAACTCTGGATTTGTATATTCTGATCACTCAAATTCTTTACTTAATGTGTCAGTTAGGCATCTCAAACTTAATGTAGCCAAAACCAAAATTCTGATTGCCTTCCTCTCCTTCCATCTCCCAACCTTCTACACTTCTTTCTTAAATGTCAGTTTCATCTTTCTGTTGCTCAAGTCAAAAGCTTGAGTTTTCCTTGACTGTTTTTTTCCCCTCAGACCCCATATCCAATCTTCAGCAAATCTTCTACCTTTGAAACATCCCAGGAATCCAACCACTTCCGCCACTCTGCTGCTACCACCCAGGTCCAAGCCACTATGATCTCTAGCCTGAATTATCATTATAGATGCCCAGCTACTTTCCTTGCTCTCACCTTTGCCCTCTATTCACCCTGTAGTCTCTTTTTGGCTCAGAAGCCAGGGTGATGCTTTTGAAATGTGAATCTGGTCATGTTCAAAACCATCCAGTGTTTTTCTGTGTCATTTAAGATAAGAGCCAAGGCCCTTACAATGGCCAGTAAGGCCCTACACAATCTGACCCTGCTGCCACTCTGACCTCATCTCCTATTTCTCTCCCTTATGTTCATTCTGGGGCAGCCATAATGGCACCATTGCTCTACTTCACAATCATCAGTCACTTACCTGTCTCAGGCCTTTGCCTTTACTATACCCTCTGCCTGGAATTCTTTCCGTAGTTATCCCCTTGACTTGCTCCCTAACCTCCCTTGGGTCTCTGCTCAAATGTTAATCTTATCAATGAGGCTTATTTAAAATAACATACCACCCCCAGTGGTTCTACTATCCCCTACCCTGCTTTACAGACTCCATCAATCCCCACTACAGCCACATTAGAGGTAAACTCCATGGCGCAAGGACCTATTTTCTGTTTTGTTCATGGCTATAACCCTGGAGACTATAATATTTCCTGGCATATAGTAGGTAGTCAGTAAATATTTGTTGAATAAATGAATGAATCCTACTTGAAATTCCAGCCATCTCGTTGCTTAGATTAATGGGAGCCCTATTTTTTGTTCTTTCGATTGTTGTTTGTCTATTTTGTTTTTGAAGTGAGAAGTGCTGAGGAAACTGAGAAAAATGACCATCATTTATATCTTAGTGTGAATTCATTGACCTTATCCATTTGTAATATAGAGCTGAGATTAGCCTCATTGAAAAAATGGTTTTTGACAGATTGCAGTCTTGGTTCTTGATTTTTTTACTTTAACCTATCTCTGGTACTACTCTAGTCATTATTTTGTTTCTTTTCTTCGTTTTGTTGCCACAGAACTTCAAGAAGTAAGTTCAGTGTACCAGAGTCTCTATTCTTTTTTCTCTACCACTCATTCTTTAAGTTCATACCCCAACCTAAATCTAGAGTCTAATCTCATTTTTTGATTAACCATAGTAAGTTTGCTTCTTCTTTCTCCTTTTTCTCCTCAATTTCTCACCAACATCTACTGTAACTGACCAGCACCTCCTTGAAACTGTCTTCTTTTGGGTCCCTTAATTCTACATTTCTGGTTCTCCTCCTTATTCTCTGTCCCCCCCTTTTTTTCCTTCTTCCTGACCTTTTTTTTTTTTTTTTTTTTACGGTACGCGGGCCTCTCACTGCTGTGGCCTCTCCCGTTGCGGAGCACAGGCTCCAGACGCGCAGGCTCAGCAGCCATGGCTCACGGGCCCAGCCGCTCCGCGGCATGTGGGATCTTCCCGGACCGGGGCACGAACCCGTGTCCCCTACATCGGCAGGCGGACTCTTAACCACTGCGCCACCAGGGAAGCCCCTTCCTGACCTTTATATGTGGACATTTCTTAAGGTTTTGTCCTACCATTTTGTCCTTCAAAACTCTCAAGAACTTTCACAGCATCAACTTTCTCAGCACTATGTAGATGACTCCCAAGCCTCTCTCTTCCATCTCTCTAAGACTCCAGCTCCTCATCTTTAATTGCCTGCTAGACAAGACTCCTTAAAGTTCTGTTCCTGTGAGATGCCAAGACAACCTGACTATAGGATATAAAGGCATTGGCACCCTCTGGTGGAGAGAGTAGAAGTCATCTTTAAGTATCTGCTTGCTTGGATGGAACCTGACAGATGTTACAAGGAAGATTACATTTGTTGAGCATCTACTGAATGCTCTATATTCAAATATATATCATTTTAAAATAAACTTCAGGGTATATTTCTTGAACTAGCAATAATAATTATTATGCATATCTTTCATTCGGAACTTTCAGTTTCTTACTAGACCATTTTTGTGCAACAAACAGGATTTGGGCTGTGTGAACTCCTAAGCATGATTTTAAGGCAGGAAATTGTTCTCTGATAGATGCTGTGAAGGATATAATGAGATACAGTACCAGCCTTAGGGAACTTAACAGTTTAACTGGGTAAACATGCCATTCACTCTGGAGAAGTGACTAAATCAAGAGGTAATCCCAAGGTAAGACAATGTCACAAGGCACTCAGATGACAACAAATGGTGTAAACCCTGAGTTTAAAGAAGGCTGAGGTCACTGTAGGTGGATTGGTGAGTTGAATGAGGAATGGCTTCATGGAGGAGGCGGGACTTAAACTTTATCCTTCACAAAGTATTTCCCAAACTTCTAGCTCTCTAGTTCTCAATTTTTGCCGTATTAACAAACTGTCTATATTGTTATTTTTCCACATTTTTCTTTATACTGATATTTTTTTGATAAATACCATTTTCCTTGTCTTAAACCATCACATCCATAAAATCACAGGTTTGATGTGCTTTTGTGTTTGATATATGTTTTTCTATTACATATGAAACAAACACAGATAATCCTCATCATATGGAGACAATTAGGTCTAGAAAAAGGCCACTTAAAGGGGATTAATCTACCTAAAAAGAATATCATTCATATGAAATTTTGATGCAAAAGTTTGATTAACGTTTTAGTTTATAAATAAAACTAAAAATTATGAAAATAAGTGTATTTCATTTTATACTTAAATTATAAGCTGTTATTGCAACTATGAACAATTTGAATGAACAAAATGATATTTAATTGAATATTGAGTATTTTTCTGATAAAATAATTTAACTTTTGTGGCACAGTCATAAGTATTAAAAAACATCAAAGTAGACCTCATATGAACTTTCAATAAAATTATTTTTTGAGCAACCTGTTTTATTATCACTCTTGTGAGTTTTCTCTTGTTCAGCTAACTTAAAATTCTTCTAGATCCTTACTTATTAGTGGATTTGCATGTGATTTAAGCAATTATCAAACATTATTTTCATTGATCTCATGAAGCCCTGTGTCTTTTTCTCACATTTGCAACTTGGCTTTGCAACAGATTTGTACTGAGTTTGCCTTATATTGGAGAAACTAAAAACATCATTGCTTTGGTTAGTGAGAATATTGCCAAGTGGAAGGAATGTTTAAGTCAGTTCTCAGCTCAACAGTGAATATTTTAGTGTTAGGATTACTTTTATTTTCCTATGCATCCTTTAACTCTAGGACAGCCTTCTCAAACTTTATATCAGAGAAACACTTGAAATATTCTCAAGTCTCAGGGAACTTGTGGATAAAAATTATATATAAAGCTCATGGTATGTCAGTGTAGTCATTTAGTTGTAGATATTATAATCCAATAATAATTGCCAATGCTCTTTTAAATAGAGTGATATTTTCCTGAGAATCTGTTGAGTTTGGCTGACATTTTAGCCCATTCTTTTGTAGGTTCCCCCAAAAAGGTCAGTGGTATGGTTAGAATAAACTTCAGTTTTTCTTTTTAAAATGTTCTACTTGATTTTTTTGGTGCCTTACCCAAGTAAGGCTAAAACATTATCACAAATTTCTATCATATAAATGCTGTTGAGGTATGGTACATAATATATGGTAAGCTGTAAGCTTAGTTTTTTTTCCTTCCTATTTAAAACTGAAAATGACCTTTTAGACAACCTTTCTAGAAAAGAAGAAAAGAACAAGTAATTAACTTTCATTCTTGAAATTAATCCCTTTTTTCCTTTTTATGAATTTGAAAAATTATAAGGCAAACATAGTATGTTTTTGTTAATTAACTGGTTTAAGCCAAAATGGGATATAATTTTTCTAAAGGTAGGCTTGTTAGGTTATTTAAATAAGGTTTATGAATTCATGTTAATGTGGTTTTCAATATGAAAATAAATTAACAGTATTGAATAGTAAAGTTACTAAAACTATATGTCAAAGCAATATGAATAAAATTATAGCTTAAGAAAACATTTTCTATGAGACTTTGAAAGAAACCATTTTTTTACTGAGTGGCATGGTCAGATTATATAGATAATTATAAGATCAGTATACACATGTGTTGGTTTCATGATAATTTTAATAGGCCTAAAAATGCATTTTAATTTTAATTGCTATTTTGGAACTAAAAATAAATAATTAAGTTTATTTCCTTTTAATAATTAAGTTTATTTCTTTAATGTGAAACTATGCTGTTTGTTGTTGCTTAGCTACTTGATTCTGGGTTTAATGTGAGATAAGTTCCCATGGATTTTATTTTCAACTAAAATGAGACAATTTCCGTCCTTCTTCTTGATGCTTCTTAAAAGACACTTTCTTGTACATATATGGAGATAAAAATGGCAGCAACCCTGTATCCCACTTCAAAAACTGATAATGGATTCAACCAAATGATCATGGTCCTGCTTCGTAGGACTAAAAGACCTATAACAGCTGCTGTGAGACACGTTGGTCACTCTGTGTCATCTTTTGCAGAACCCCCTAATGATATCTTACAGAGCCCCACATGGTGTTCCACAGAATTCCATTTGAGAAACCCTGCTCTAGGGACTTGGATAATGAGTACTAAGATAGTGTGAACTCCTGTACATAATTATTAACCTAAAAATTTTTTTCAATCTGTATACCACTTAAAATCATGTCATCCATATTTTGTGAAACATTGTATAAAAGGACAAGTAAAATCTGGATATGTTTAAAAGAGAAAGAAAAGGCGTGACGAATGAGAATAATCAGAGCAAAGGCCAGTGGGGCAGGGGATTCTATAATAAATAGAACTGGATAACACCTGCAAAGAATTCTTTGACAGTAATAGAGAGACCTGAAGTTGGGGAAAAATTATAGTTGAGTTGTAGGGGCCTTGAACTAAGAGAAACAAAGGTCTTGCAGATCCACTAAGGTTTTGAGGAATAAGTGAAACTAATGAAATTGATTGGGAGAAGATGAATCTGGCGATCTGGGAAGAATCTAGAGGCAGACAGGCAAGTACATTCTTGTAATAATTCATGCAAATGGAAATGAGAGCCAGAACCAGAATGGTGGCAATAGGCGTGAAGGAATGGGATGGGTATGGGACATACAGTAAATAGCATTCATGGTATCTGGGATCAACCTAACAATGAACATATTTCTATTAGTAGTTGTGGTATTTCCATTCTCAGAAATATTAGAAATGTGAAATTGAGTGAGATTTGTTTTGGAAGTGCTGCTAGGTTGAGCTATTTTCTGACTCCCCAGCCAATCATTGTTTCCTGGCCTTGTCTCCTGACACTATTCCTATCATTTCATAAAGGAGTTCAGATCCAGCAGTGCCAGATTTTCTGATATTTTGAGAAAAACTATAAATCTTGCTAGTTTGTGATATCTTCCCATTTCTAAATATTAAGAATTCAATTTTTTCTTAACAGATAAAATATACTATAGACTAGATTTGGTTGTCAATTTGCAAACTTTATCTGGAGTTGTGTGTGCTGCTTTTGAAAATCACCTTGAAATGTACCCTGAACCAAAAGGTAATAGTCCCTTTTGGAAGCCTCTGTGTAATTCCTCTTAGCAGGAAGCTCATAGAAAGGCTTTTTGTAGTAGCTAATATTTTCCTTTTGTTGGGATGTTGATTTGAAAGTTACAAGCCTTTCTCTGCTTCTTCCCAGCCAGGTCTCTAGACAAACTTTATAACTTTGCTGATTGCTCTGGACTCCACCTGATATTTGCTCTAAATGCACTGCGTCGTAATCCCAATAACTCCTGGAACAGTTCTAGTGCCCTGAGTCTGTTGAAGTACAGCGCCAGTAAAAAGTACAACATTTCTTGGGAACTGGGTAATGGTAAGTAAGGATGTTGTTTCCTCTGAATTGACAAGATAAAGGGTAAAAAATAAGATGGCTCAGGCCATCTCTAGTACAGTGGCCCAGAAAACACTTGGGTTGTTTGACCACTGAGTTGACCTTCCAAATAGTAAAAGGCCAAACAGTTGGAGAGTAGATTTAGTGAAGCCCACCATTTGCATCTGTAGTTATCTCTAGTTACCTTATTCCAAATATAGGGGAAATGCCAAATGTGACTTATGATTAACAAATTGATATTAAACCAGATACAACCTAGCTGCTCAGCCTAAGCTGAAATTTATAATCTTTTATAGAACACTGGTCCTACAAGATGACCCTTATAATAATTCGGAAGAGTTTGGTCAAGTATATTTGGGAACTGGTCTACAGTATGTGTACTTCTTGAAGGTTCATAATGCACATTAGCATATAAAAGGCTTGAGAAGTCCTGTTGCAATAAAATCTGTATAAGATTTTTTTAACCCAGCATTTCTTAAATCATTTAACCAGGGTTGGTTTCAGGGGCATGCAACCTGTGCAGTCACATAGGATCTCATGCTTAGAAGAGACCCATGCTTGGTTTAATGCTCTGCTATCGCCATCTTAATTTTTAAATAGAGGGATCCATGTTTTCATTTTGCATGGGGCCCTGCAAATTATGTAGCCAGTCCTGTTAAATCATTGCACTGTGTGTGTGTGTGTGTGTGTGTGTGTGTGTGTGTGTGTGAGAGAGAGAGAGAGAGAGAGAGAGAGAGACCTGTTATCATCTCATGGAACAATGTTCCATCGAACACACAATGTTCCTAAGCCACAGTATTTTTCCTAGTGATATAAATGTGTGTATGATGCATATGATAGTCTGTAGATTCCATGAGTCTCTAATATTATTGAGTCAACTACTATGGGTTATAGTTAAAATTATGGATAGTATAAATTTGAAAATATTCTGATTCCTAAGAAAAAGACATTTTGGTAAACCTTAGAATAAAACAACCAAGAATTCTCTTAAAATTACTGTTACAAATTGATAATAACATTTTTGTCCATGGCCATGTATATCTGTAGCTAACCCATGTTTGTTTGGAGCACCGTGTGTATGCTGGGGGGGGCAGTGTACACATACACAAACACATGTGTGTATTTATGCACTCCACTCTAGAATTTGAAGTTCTCCTAAGGTAGCAAGGGATGAGGATCTTATAAGAACAAGTGTCTTTTTTCCTATCACTAACCATTAACTGGAATGTAGCTCTCTCTTCCTTCCCTGGAGTGGGGGAAATTGGGGGAGAGTTAACTACCAAATGGAGACTTGAGCTGAACTGAAGATAATTTGGTTACAGGGGGCATAACTAGGGTAGCCTGAGATTTTTCATCTTCCCAACCAGTCTAGGTATCATACGTTCTAGGACAAGAGCAAGAGTGATGTGATCAGCTTAGAACGAGGCAAAATTATTACATAGTAGACAAAGCCATTTACTGATCCCTCCCCGTCGTATTTTCTATTTTGTGCTCCTTGACATTCTTTGGTATTTTATGTTGTCTACTCATGACTACCCCACCTAACCTTACCCTGCTCCAGTGTCAGACTCCACCCAGCTTAGCTCTTTTCTCCAAACACAGCAAAATATTCTTCAAACAATTCAAACAATTCATTCCCCAAACAGGGCATTATACCTGTCATGAGGGACCAATTAGGTGTAATGTTTAAAACTGGTCAGTGTAAGACAGTAAGGAGTGGTAGGGCCTCTGATGAGCTAGGGAATACATGCTGTGCCTAAAGCGTTTGTTTTCTTTCTAAAATATTTCTAAATAAAATTGGTTTGTAAAAGAATCTCAGCTGGTTGTAGATAAGCTCAAAGCAATTAAAAGTTACTTACAAATGACTGATGGGAATAATTCCTCCAGGGTTTGTGGCATCTCTGAATTTGGGAGCTTATTAAATTAAATAAATCTTTAATTGGTATAACTGACGTGGTTTGGTGGGGGTGGGGAGAGTATAGGCATCTTTCTATATACATGTCTGTTCCAAATAACTGAGAGTCTGCCCCTTTCCATCCTTCCCCCAAATTATGCTAAACAGTTTAGAGACGGAGCTAATTACATTTTTAAAATGTTGTTTAGTCACCTTAGCCACACAACACTTGATTCCCATCATCATCAATCCATCTTCAAGGATTAACAAAAACAAAGAATCATTTTTGAGGAGGAGAAAAGGCACAGTCATAGATAAGAAAATAGATAAGGATATAGATAGCAATAGATAGAAAAATAACCAAATTTATGAATTTAAAAATTCAATAAGGTAGAAAGTATCTGGTAATGTTCCTGTGAGCATTTCTATCAAGGTAGATATAGATGGTTTTTGAGTCTGTAGTCAAGAAGACTAGAGTTGGTCTGTTTTCCCACCCCTTTGCTTTTATTTTAAAAATTGCATTTCTATTTTCTGATATGACACATAAGCAGTTTGCCCAAATAAACACACCTTTTAGGGTTTGAAGATTTATTTTGCTGATTCTTCTAATTCATTTTACAACTACTGATAGTTTTTCTTGTGCTAGCATCGTATCCCTTAAGATATCCATTGTATTCTGTTCACAACGATTCTGTGTTGTATATTTAGGCCCTTGCCCCTCAAAAATTATCTGATCATCCTCCTGGCTTGGACTTGTCTCTCCAATCTTTTATCCATTTTCTTTTTTGTAAACATATCTTTTTGGACAGACATAATAGTTTAACTATTATATACACATTTAGGGAGGGACAAGAGAACTGGTCAGTTCTCTCATCCTCTCATATACCCACATCCTGTTAACAAGTACTTTATCTCTAGAGCAAATCTGGCATTGGAAAAACTAAAGTAGATATTTCTTTGGTTGTTTCTTCTGGAGTATCTAAACTTAAAGTGACTAAACTTTTTTAAAGTTTAAAGTATCTAAACTTTTTCTCCTTTAAAATCAGTGAATAGTGTGTGCTACATACCATGAAAGCAAAATATACCCATTATCAAGAGGTGAAGATTAAGAAAGTTTAGGATGTCAAAGTCAAAGAATGACTTTCTTGATACAAGATTTTTAACAACTATGTTTTGTAGATATAAAATGTTTCCTTAACTGTCATAAATTGTAAACTCTATATTTGATTAATACTAGGTGATGATTGTAATTATTTGCATTTCTATTAATCATTGGTGAATCTAAAGTAAGGAAGAGCAGGGGGGAACTTTGAAGCTGAGACTCAAATCTTGGAAGTGTAGAATAAGAAATTTAATCCAATTCTGCTCCGGAGAGATGGTATTTGTTCTATAGAGGGCTATCCTTAACAAAAATTTTCTGAAGATAATGCAGCATCTCTAATTGAACACTACATTATGAATTGTTTCCCAAATTAGGTATGTTCCCCAAATTGATCTGCCCACTTCTGAGAACAAATAAAAGCCACTGTAATTAATTACGGAATCAGTGTCATATATTTATACCTATGCCTGACCTATACATTCACCAATTATTCTTGTTTGATTTTAGTTATATGAATCAGTTCCCTGGAACCTGATGTCTACTGAGCAATTTCATAAAATCAAAATTATGACCTTATAAAACTTAGCCCCTTAGAGATGATGATTCTGGCAGCCCAGCTTTATTAATCAATTCATTAACCCAATATTTATTAAGCTTTTAGTCTGTGTTTGTGTGGATAAATGTATGACGTGTTTATGTATAGCCATTTATACAGTTTTATTATGTATGTTTGTGTGTATATAACAGGTATAGTCTTGTGAAGGCCAAACACAGGGTTGAGCCACCGTGTTCAGACACACTTCCAATTGTTTATGAGGCTAGATCATAGCCCATAGCTTTAGAGAACTGTTTTTTTGTTGGAGAGAGTTTGATGCTAGGGAAGGAGAAGAGGGGGAAAGAGGAAGAGAAGGGAAGATGAGAAAACATATATTGTTTCTTTACCTGATTACTTTTCTCCTTTCCCTTTCCATGCCTGCTTCTCACCTTCATCACCTTTATCTTCTCTATTCTTTCTCCACGTACTCCCATCTACATAGTACTCTCATGCTATTTAGTAAGTTTATAGACTTGTACAACCATCTCCACAGTCCAATTTTAGAACATTTCCATAACTCCAAAAAGATCCCTCATGCCAGTTTTCAGTCAGTCTCTGTAACCATTTCCAGTCCCAAGAGACACTAATCTGCTTTTTGTCTTTATAGATTTGTCTTTTGTGGACATTTCATATAACTGGAATCACACAATATGTAGTCTTTTGCATCTGACTTCCTTCACTTAGCATGTTTTTGAGGTGTATCCATTTTGTAGCATGTAAAAGTAGTTCATTCCTTTTAATTGCTGAATAGTATTCCAATGTATGAATATATATATATTCATATATATGTGTGTGTATATATATATCTACATAGAGAGATATCTATATGTATATCTATCTGTCTACCTATATATACATATATATCTTGCATTTTGCTTTTCCATTCACCAGATGACAGACATTTGAATTGTTTCTACTTTTTGACTGTGATAAGTAATGCTGCTGTAAATGTTCATATACAAGTCTGTGTGTGGGTATATACTTTCATTTCTCTTAGGAAGATACCTGGGGGAGGAGTGGAGTCGCTAGTTTGTATGGTAAATTTAAGTTCATTTTTAAACAAACTAACACACTACTTTTCAAAGTAGCTGTACCATTTTACATTTTCCCCAACAATGAATGAGGATTACAGTTTTTCTACATCATTGGAAACACTTGTTCATGTCTATTTTTTTGATTATAGCCATTTTAGTGGTTTTGAAGTAGTATATTAATATGGCTTTAATTAGCACTTCCCTAATGACAAGTGATATTGAGCATCTTTTCATGTGCTTATCAGACATTCTTACATCTTCTTTGGTGAAATGTCTACTCAAATCTTTTGCCTTTTTAATTGGGTTATCATATTATTCAGTTGTAAGAGGTTTAAATATATTCTGAATACAAGATCTTTATCAAACATATGACTTGCAAATATTTTCTCCCAGTCTATAGCTTATTTTATCATTTTCTTTATGGCATCTTTTGAAGTTCAGATGTTTTGAATTTTGATAAAGTTCAGCTTATCAATTTTTTATTCTCTTCCTTGTGCTTTTGGTATCATATCTTTGCCAAACCAGGATCACAAAATATTTTTCCTATTTTTTCTTTTAAAAGCTTTGTAGTTTTTGCTCTTACGTTTGGGTGTAAGATCCATTAGGAGTTAATTTTTGAGTATGGTGAGAAGTAAGAATCTAAATTCAGCTTTTTGCATATGGTTATCAAATTGTCCCAGCATTGTTTGTTTGAAAGATTATCCTTTCCTTACTGAATTCTCGTGACACTTTTGTCAAAAATCAGTTGACCACAAATGGGTTTATTTCTGGACTCAAGTCTTTTCCACTGATCTGTATGTCTGTTCTTGGACTACTATACTAGGACTACATTGTCTTTTTTTTTTGATATATGTATTTATTGCAAAATGATCACCATGATCTTTTTTTTTTGATATATGTATTTATTGCAAAATGATCACCATAGGTTCAGTTAATATCTATCACCTCACATAGTTACAAATACTTTTATCTTGTGATGAGAACTTTTAAGATCTACTCTGTTAGCAACTTTCAAATATACAATACAGTATCATTAACTATAATCACCATGATGTACATTACATCCCCGTGACATTTATTTTATAAGGTAAGTTTGTATCTTTTGATCATCCTTACCCATTTTGCCACCCTCACACCTGCTTCTGGTAACCACCAATCTATTCTCTATGGTTTTTATTTACATTGTCTTGATTACAAGTTTTATAATGAGTTTTGCAATTGGGAAATGTGAGTCCTCCAACTCCATTCTTCCTTTTCAAAATTGTTTTGGCTCTCCTAGGTGTTTGCATTTCCATGTACATTTTAGGGTCAGTTTGTTAAATTTCCTCAATAAAGCCTGCTAGAATTTTAACAGAGAACATTGAATCTGTAGATCAGTTAGGGAAAATTGCCATCCCAATAATATTGACTGTTCCTATCCATGAGCATAGATTACGTCCCATTTATTTAATTTTTAATTTCTCTCAGCAATGTTCTGTAGTCTTCAGTGTACAAGTTTAGCACTTTTTTTATTAACTTTATTCTAAGTATTTTATTCTTTTTGATGCAATTACGAATGGAATTATTTTAATTTCATTTTTGTATTGTGCATTGCTAGTATTTAGAATTGATTTTATATATTGATCTTTTATCTTGCTGAACTTGATTTTTAGATCTTGTTTATTTTCCCCGACCTGTGTGAATTCTTTAGGATTTTCCATATACAGGATATGTTGTCTAAGAATAAAGACAGTTTTACTTCTTCCTTTCTAATTTAGATGCCTAAATTATTTTCCTTTCCTGATTGCACTGACTAGAACCTCTAATACAGATGTTGAATATAAATGGTGAGAGCACACATCCTTGCCTTGTTCCCAGTCTTAGGGGGGAAAACATTCAGTATTTCAATTAAGTATGATATTTTGCCATTAAGCATTCAGTATTTCACCGGTAAGTATATAGATTTTTCTTAGATACTGTTTATCAGATAGAGGAATTTCCCTTCTATTCATAGTTTGTTGAGAGTATTTATCAGGAATGGGAGTTGGATTTTGTCAAATGGTTTTTTGTTTTGTTTTGTTTTGATTTTTTTGCATCTGTTGCGATGATAATGTGGTTTTGGTCTTTTATTCTGTTAATACGGTATTTTACATTAGTTGGGTGTTGGTATTAAATCAACCTTGCATTCCTGGTGTAAATCCCAATTGGTCATGATATTATAATACTTTTTATATATTGCTGGTTTCAGTTAGTAAATATTTTGTTGGGTATTTTTGAATCTATATTTATGAGAAATATTCATCTGTAGTTTTCTTGTGATGTCTTTGTCTGACTTTGGTATCAGGGGAATATTGACCTCATAAAATAAGTTGGGAATTGTTCCCTCTTCCTCAATTTTCTGGAAGAGTTTATGAAGAATTGTGCATTACTTCTTCCTTAAAAACTTGGTAGAATTCACCAATTAATTCATCTGAGTCTGGGCTTCCTTTGTGGAAGTAATTATAATGACTAATTAAATGTTTTTGTTGTTATAGGCCTATTCAGATTTTTTTTTGAGTTGGTTTTAGTAATTTGTGCCTTTCTTGAAAATTTTTTCATTTCATATACATTGTGTAACTTATTGGCATAAAGTTGTTCATTGGCATAAGGTTGTAGTCCCTTATCCTTTTAATTACTATGAGATCCTTAATGATGTTTCTTTTCATTCCTAACTTTGGTCATCTGTGTCTTCTCTCTTTTTTTTTTTTCTTTTTTGGTCAGTCTAGCCAAAGGTTGTATCAATTTTGTTCATCTTTTCAAAGAACCAACTTTTACTTTAATTGGTTTTTCTCCATTTTTTATATCATTGGTTTCTTCTCTAATTTTTATTATTTCATTTTTTCTTCTTGCTTTGGGTTTAGCTCCCTCTTCTTTTTTCCTTTCTTAAGATAGAAGCTTAGATTATTGATTTGAGATCTTCTTTTCTAATGTAGGAGTTTAAGGCTGTAAATTTCCCTGTAAGCATTGGGTTTCTTTTTCCTAAACAACAAAAAAAAGCTAGAAGTCTAACACATAATTATCAGCAGATCTTTTTTTTTTTTCCCTGTGGTCTCTCTTCTTGGCTTCTTGGCTCACTATGTCCTCACATGGCCTTCCCTCTTCCCACATGCCTAGGTCTCTTTGTGCTCAAATTAACTTTTTTAAAGACTTTTTTAAAGAGCGGTTTTAGGTTCACAGCAAAATTGAGAAGGTATAGAGATTTCTCATATATCCCTTGCCCCACATGTGCACAGCTTCCCCCACTATCAACATCCCTCACAGAGAGGTACATTTGTTACAACTGATGAACCAACATTATATATCATAATCAACCAGAATTTATGGTTCACATTATGGTTCACTTTTGGTGAGCACATACTATGGGTTTGGACAAATGTATAATGACAGGTATCCATCATTATAGTATCATGTAGAGTATTTACTACCCTAAAAATCCTCTATGCTCCACCTATTCATTCCTCCCTCCTCTTCCTAACCCTTGGCAACCACTGATCTTTTTACAATCTCCATAGTTTTTTCCTTTTCCAGAATATCATATAGTTGGAATCATATAGTATATAGCTTTTTAAGATTGGCTTCTTTCACTTAGTGAAAGACATTTAAGTTTCCTCCATGTCTTTTCATAACTTGATGGCTCATCTCTTTTGAGTGCTGAAAATTATTCCATTGTGTGGATGTACCACAGTTTCTTTATCCATTCACTTACTGAAGAATATCTTGCTTGCTTCCAAGTTTTGGGACTTGTGAATACAGATGCCATAAATCCATGTGCAGACAAAGTGAGGACATAAGTTTTCATCTCCTTTGGGTAAAAGCAAGGAGCATGATTGCTAGATCGTATGGTAAGAGTATGTTTTGTTTTGTAAGAAACCACCAAACTTCCAAAGTAACCATATCATTTTGCATTCCCATCAGCAATAAATGAGAGTTATGTTCCTCCACATTCTAGCTTGTATTTGGTGTTGTTAGTGTTACAAATTTTAGCCATTCTAATAGGTATAGAGTGGTATTTCATTGTTGTTTTAATTTGCATTTCCCTGATGACATATAAAGTAGAACATCTTTTCATATACTTGTTTGTCATCTGTATATCTTCTTTGGTGAGGTATCTGTTAAGTTCTTTAGCCCATTTTTTAATCAGGTTGTTTGTTTTCTTATTAAGTTTTAAGTTCTTTGTATATTTTAGATAGCAGTCCTTTATTAGATATGTATTTTGCAAGTATTTTCTCCCAGTCTATAGCTTGTCTTCTATTCTCTTGACATTGTCTTTTGCAAAGCAGAAGTTTTTAATGTTAATGAAATCCAGTTTCTTAATTATTTCTCTCATGGATCGTGACTTTGGTGTCATCCCATACATTTTTATATATTATAGTTTCATTTTCATTTCATTGAAAATATTTTCTAATTCCCCTTGTGATTTATTCTTTGATTCATGGATTATTTGTTTGATTTCCAAATACTTATAGATTTCTCAAGTTACTTTCTGTTGTTGAATTCCAATTTAATTTTGTTGTGGTCAGGGCACATACATTATATGAGTTAATCCTTTTCAATATACAAAACTTGTTTTATGGCCTAGCATAGATGGTCTATCCTGAAGCATATTCTATATGCATTAGAAAAGAATGTGTTGGGTGCAGTGTTCTATAGATAATTCAATCAGGTAAAGTTAGCTGATGATGTTACTCAAGTTTTCTATATCCTTACTGATTTTCTTTCTAGTCATTCTATTCATTATTGAGAATGTGGTATTGAAGTCTCTTTCTGTTATTATTGAATTTTCTATTTTTATTTTCAGTTTTATTAGTTTTGTTTCATTTATTTTGGTGTTCTGTTGTTGGTATGTATATGTTTGTAACTGTTATATCTTCCTGATAAATTGGCCCTTTTATCATTATAAAATGCCCCACATTGTCTCTAGTAACATTTTTGTCTTAAAGTCTATTTTGTCTGTATTAGTATAGTCATCCCAGCTCCTTTATGTTTACCATTTGCATGGCATATCTTTTTTAATCCTTTTAACTTTCACTCTTCTGTGTCTTTGACTTTAAAATGTGTCTCTCTAGTTGGATCTTTTTTTACTTAGCCTGATAATTTCTGCTTTTAATTGGAGTTTTTAATCCATTTACATTTAATGTAATTGTTGATATGGTTGAACTGACATCTGACATCTTGCAATTTTCTATATATTTCATTTTTTTTATTCCTCTGTTTCTCCTTTACTGTCTTTTCATTCAAAAGGGATATTGTCTAAGGTACCGTTTTAATTTCTTTTTGTTTTGTTTTACTTATTTTCTTAGTAGTTTCTTATTATAATACATCTTAACTCATTACAATCTGCTTTAGGGTAACACTAACTTAATTCCAGTTAACTGTAGAAACTGCTCCAATAAGACTCCATTTCCCCCTCCTTTGTGCTATTATTATTCTAAGTATTACATCTTTATATGTTGTAAGCCCAAAAATACAGTTTCATAGTTTTGTTTTATGCAGCTGTCATTTAAATTAGTTAAGAGCTGAGTAATGAATATTTTCAACTGTCTTTTATATTGATCTGTGCAACTATCTTTACTGGTGTTCTTTATTTCTTTGTGCGCTTTTGAATCACCATCTACTGACATTTCGTTTCACCCTAAAAGACGTTCTTTCTTATTTCTTGTAAGGCAGATTTTCTCACAATGAATTCTGTCCTTTGTTTTTCTGGGAAGGTCTAAATTTTGCTTTCCATTTTGAAGGATAGATTGCTGCATGTAGAATTCTTGGTTGACATTTTTTTCGGCATTTTGAATATATCATCCCACTGTCTTCTTCTGGCCTCCATTATTTCTGGTAAAAATTCAGCTACTAATTTCATTGTGTTCTTCTGTATGTGAAGAATCATTTCAGTTCCAAAGTTTCCAACTGATAATTTTTTATAATTTCTATCTCTTTATATTTGATTAGTCAATAAAATCATACTTTCTCTTAATTTCTTATTCTTCTCTTTAGTTCTGTAAACGTATTTATACTAGCAGTTTTGAAGTCCTTGTCTGCTAAGTCAAACATTTGGGTCCCCTAAGAGATAGTTTCTTTCTTTCTTTATTTTTTTCTTGTTTATGGGTCACACTCTCCTATTTCTTTGCATGTTGTAATTTTGTTGTTGAAAACTATACGTTTTAGATAATATGTTGGAGCAAATCTGGATTCCAAATCCTCCATTCCAGAGGTTATTTTTGTTTTTTCTTTTCTGTTCATTTGTTTGTTTAGTCACTTCCTGGACTAGTTCCATAGAGTCTTGCATCATGTAGCTGCTAGTATCTCTTAAGTTTTTTATTTAAAAATTTTTTTTTTATTTTTAAGGCCAGCTTCCTAGGGGTTGCCCCTGAGTCAGCATAGCTTAATAGTGAGATGATGATTGATCAGAGGTTGTGTTTACCTTGAGCTAATAAGGCTTTCACCCTTTGCCAGTAGATCTGTGTGTGGGTTTGGGAACACTTTCAAAATTTAGGCAGTTTACAAGTCTGTTTGGCTTTTACTTTTTGACATGCCTTCTCATGTCTCCTTTATGAGTGTACTAGGTTTCACATTCATCTGGGAATGCATGGATAGCTAGTGCCCTCTCCAGTCCCTCCTGAGCATGCACAGCCTTCCAGACTACAGGGGGTATTTGTGGGCTTATCAAAATCCTCAATGGCTTTCTTATTCCTCAAATCTCCCTGTTACATTTCTTGCAAGTCTGCTTGTCTGTTTCCTGCCCCTACCAGTGTCAAAACCTGAAGCTAGCCAAGATGTTGGCCTTGCCTGGGATATGTGCTTCATTCCGAATCAAGTTAGCCCCCTCCAGCAATGGAACTGCTGGTTTTTAGGACTTTACTTGTCTATTTAGAACTACCAAGTTAATAGAAACTGGGGGAGGGGATTTTGCTCTAAGTTATTTCACTCAGCCACTTTGCTATTATTGAACATTAAGGTTTTTCTAACTTTTTGATACAAGGACCATTTTTATGAAGCTTTCTTTTCTTACCATTTGTATTAGTTTCCTAGGCCTATCATGACAAGCTCAGTGGTATAAAACAACAAATATTGGGCTTCCCTGATGGCGCAGTGGTTGAGAGTCCGCCTGCTGATGCAGGGGACACTGGTTCGAGCCCTGGTCTGGGAAGATCCCACATACCGCGGAGCGTCTGGGCCCGTGAGCCATGGCCACTGAGCCTGCACGTCCAGAGCCTGTGCTCTACAACAGGAGAGGCCACAACAGTGAGAGGCCTGTGTACCAAAAAAAAAACAAAAAACAAAACAAAAAATATATATATTTTTCAATCACAGTTCAGGAAGTCTGAAATCAAAGCATTACCAGGTTTAATTCCTTCTGGAATCTCTAAGAGAGAATCTATTCCATTCCTCTCTCTAGCTTCTAATAGCTGCCAACGAGCCTTGGCATCGCAGCATCCCTTCCATCTTTGCCTCCATCGATACATGGCCTTCCTCCCTGTGGGTCTGTGTACCTGAATCTCCCTCTGCTTTCTCTAAAAAGACACCAGTCATTGGATTTAGAACACATCCTAATTCCATATGACCTCATTATAAATAATTACTTAAGTAATTACTTCTTCAAAGATCCTATTTCCAAATAAGGTCACATTCTAAAGTTTTGGGTTGACATGAATTTTGAGGGACACTATTCAACTCAGTACACCATTTATTATAAAGTATCATTTGAAAATCAGTACGGTCTCTCTGTTGTGGATTAGTTGATCTTTTGCGAAGATTAGTTTGAAAATAAATAGAATGGTAAAGTGGCACTTGACTTTTTAGTTGGGATAGTTTCTCAAGTTAAGCTAGCTTGCACCCTCTTTTTGGTTACTTTGTTTACAGTGTTAAGAAAAGGCAGAGAGATCTGTGGACAGGAAAGAGTTGGCAGAACCTCACTCTACTCAACTCTGACTTGCATGTCTGCTTTTAATCTAGAGCCAAATAACTATCGGACCATGCGTGGCCGGGCAGTAAATGGCAGCCAGTTGGGAAAGGATTACATCCAGCTGAAGAGCCTGTTACAACCCATCCGGATTTACTCCAGAGCCAGCTTGTATGGCCCTAATATTGGGCGGCCCAGGAAGAACGTCATCACCCTCCTAGATGGGTAGGTCAGATTATTTAGCAGTTTTTAAAACATTGTTCATTAAATGTAATGAATTAATGTATTTGCATTTTTCCTGGTTATTTCTGGTCTTAAGAAGGGCAGAGAGACTTTTTCATAGTGACATCTCCCACCATAAATCAGGGATTCTCTACCAAACAGTGGAAGAACTTATCTCTCCAGGCCTTCCACAGTCAGCAGAAGAGGGTGGGATTGGGAGGGATATCACAACCTCCAGAACAGCTGGAAAGGATGTGTTGTTTTAGAAAGCACATTTAATATTACAGCATTGCATAACATCACTTAATATTTTTTAAAAGGCAAAATATTATCTACTGTATTCTTGGGACCTCTTACGGAAGGTAAAACTTGACAAAATCCTGGACAGTGGATCTGGGTTAAAAAGTTGAGAAACACTACAAATGCTTGTACATTAAAGCACAGCTTAACAGATAGATTTATTAGGTATTCTAGAGAATTGCTATCATGTGATTTATTTAATTTTGACTGAATCTAACAATCACTTTTTAAGCAGTGGTTATGGATGCAGCACTATGTTAAATGCTCTCTTCCCCAGTCCTGCTGGTGGGCCAGGCCCAGATTAAATAAGTGGAACATATATGCATGTTGGGTCCAATTATGCAGGGTTGGAGTGGATGTCTGAGGGAATAGCATGAGGAAGACTGAAGATACATGTTGAATCAAAGACTCAAAGAGGATACGTAACTACAACAGAGAGGCTAGGAACAAGGAAGTTGGGAGAGGCAGGAGTTCATGTGACATACAAAGTATGCACCAAGGCACACCTTTTGTGCAGCATCCTGTCATATTCTGGGACAGGTATGGTTATTCCTACAAATTCAAAGACAAGTAAGATGTTTTCCAGTGAAGTGTACAGCCCAAGTAAGGTTAGATAAATGCTGTACAAGTATAGACAGATACGTTCCAGTAGCAAGAAACCTCCGGCCAACCTCCTGAATGGCCCTTGTGGCTTGATGGCTCTTATGACCCTCTCTCTTCCCTTTTGTGGTAGCTTAGTCTTGATCTAAGCTAATTAACGTAGCAGACATTATTGAAGGCTTGGGAAGCCGGAAGGATTTACACTGTAACAACATTAACAGCCTGAGGTTTAATTTTAGGCATTTTCGTCTTTACAAAGAATCCCCAAGCCCTTATTTTAATTCCTATCCTTTCCCCATCCTTCATTTTTCTCTCCTTCTCTCTCAGTAGGAACTTCCGTTTTCTCTTGCAGAACAATTTTCTGACCTTGACTCCTACCTACAAATGCAGCTCTGGGCTTCCCTTTGCATACTTTTGCTGAACTTTGAAATTACTCTGTGTGTGTGTGTGTGTGTGTGTGTGTGTGTGTGTGTGTGTGTGTGTGTGTGTGTATGGGGGGGATGGTGATGGAGAAGTTGGTTTTATTTTACATGTTTTAATTAGGGGATAAGAATCACATGTGTAGAACATTTTCATAGTTCATAATACACAATCAAGCAAAGACAAATAACTATCACTTAAGTCCACATAGTTATTCTTTTAGATTATACCTTTTCTTTAATGATTTGATTAATATATTTTCATGGGACTGACAGTCTTCTCAGTAGCGTGACCCTGTATCAATCATTCATTCATTCTGCAAATACTTGTTGAATAATTGCTATGTTCCAAGTACTATGTTAGGAACTGGGAATGTAAAAATAAACAAAAATAGATACTTTCTCTGCCCTCATGGAGTATATAATATGGTAGGGGAGACATAGACAATAATCAACTTATCTTAAGACTAAAACAGTACCAAGGAGAGGTACATGGTACTATGAATGACTGTAAGTGCTGGGATTTGACTAAGTTAGGTGGTTGGAAGGGTTCCCTAAAGGAGTCACACTTAGAAGAACAAGCACATGAAAAGATACTCAACATTGCTAATCATCAGAGAAATGCAAGTCAAAACCACAATGAGACATCACCTCACACCTGTCAGAATGGCCAGCATCAAAAAATCTAGAAACAATAAATGCTGGAGAGGGTGTGGAGAAAAGGGAACCCTAGTAGACTGTTGGTGGGAATGTAAGTTGGTGCAGCCACTTTGGAAAACAGTATGGAGATTCCTCAAAAAGCTAAAAATAGAGCTACCATATGATCCAGCAATCCCACTTGTGGGTATATATCTGAAGAAAATGAAAACACTAATTCAAAAAGATATATGCACTCCAATATTCATAGCAGCATTATTTACAATAGCCAAGATATGAAAGAAACCTAAGTGTCCATCAACAGATGAATGGATAAAAATGTGGAATGGAATATTACTCATCCATAAAAAAGAATGAATTTTGCCGTTCACAGCAACATGGATAGACCCGAGGGGTACTACGATTAGTGAAATAAGCCAAACAGAGAGAGACAAATACAGTACGTTATTACTTACATGTGGAAAATAAAAAATAAAAAAAATGAATGAATATAAAAAACAGAGTCACAGGTACAGAGAACAAACTAGTGGTTACCAGTCAGGGAGAAAGAAGGGGGAAGGGGCAAGATAAGGGTAGGAGATTAGGAGGTACAAACAAACTACTATGTATAAAATAAAAAAGCTACAAGGATATATTGTACAGCATGAGAAATATAGTCAATATTTTACAATAACTTTTAAAAAATTTTTTCAGTTTTGACAGTCTAGGGTTGTATTTTTTTTAATTAATTAATGTATTTATTTTTGGCTGTGTTGGGTCTTTGTTGCTGCGTGTGGGCTTTCTCTAGTTGCAGCGAGCGGGGGCTAATCTTGGTTGCAGTGCTCTGGCTTCTCATTGCGGTGGCTTCTCTTGTTGCAGAGCATGGGCTCTAGGCGCCTGGGCTTCAGTAGTTGTGGCTCACGAGCTCTTGAGAACAGGTTCAGTAGTTGTGGCCCACGGGCTCAGTTGCTCTGCAGCATGTGGGATCTTCCCAACCCAGGGCTTGAACCTGTGTCCCATGCATTGGCAGGTGGATTGTTAACCACTGCGCCACCAAGGAAGTCCTACAATAACTTTAAATGAAGTATAATCTATAAAAATATTGAATCACTATGTTGTACACCAGCAATAATGTAATATTGTAAATCAACTATACTTCAATTTTTAAAAATTCATTAAAAATAAATAAAGTGTAATCTGAAGAATGAGTAAGGTGTTAACTAGACAAAATGAGAAGTAAACAGTATCAGTGTTCTTGGAAGAAAGATAAGTATGTGCAAAGGCCCTAAGGATGAAAAAAGGGCCAGATTGGCTAAAGAAAGGTATAGCTAGAGAAGTAATTAGGAGTCATATTATATAGGGACTTACAGGCATAGTGAAGTGCTTAGAATTTCTTCTAAGTGCAGTGAGACAAATACTGAATGTTTTTAAGCTAGGGAGAGAAAAAATTTGACTTATTATACAAAAAGTATGCTGTGTCTCCTCTATGGAAAATGGATTGGAGAGGAGGCAGAGAAATTGGTGAGAAGGCTGTTGTAGGAGTGCACATAATGACGGGAACCTGAATTGCGTTGTGGCAGTGGAATATATTGTTGGAGGTAGAAACCACAGGACTTGATATATTGGATAAGTGTATGGTGATGTGACACAGGGATGTGTAAGTTACTGGGTGGATTTATTATCATTTACGAAGATGGGAAGATAGGGGGAATAACTGGTTCTGGGGAAAAAAAATCATGACTTTAGGTTTCATGTTATGTTTATTGTGCTTGAATCTAAATGGAGATGTCAAGTATATCCTTGAATATGAGTCAAGGGATCAAGGTCTCTGCTAGAGATATTAATTTTAGTGGTCATTATCATGCAAATGGGATTTAAGGCCATCCATGGGAATATAAGAGATCTGTTAGAATATGGAAAGAAAAGAGACGGAGACTTAGGAGAGAGCCCAGAGGAACTATCACATTTAGAGATGTGAGAAAAGAAGGATAGCCTTAGAGGTAAGAGGAAAGGGAGAGATTGAGGTGTAGGAACCAAGAAAAGAAAGTTTTAAATAAGGAGGGAGTGCTGCTAGAAGTCCAGGAGGTCAAGTAATAGGAAGACAGAAAAGTGCCATTGAACTTGGCAACATGTAGGTTGTAGGTGACCTTGAGAAATATAGTTCAGCGGAGTGGTGGAACAGAAGTCAGATCACAATAGTTTGAAGAGTGAATGAAGGGTGAGAAATTGGAAACAATAATGTGGACAACTCTTAGGAGAATTCTTACTGTGAAGGAAAGTAGAAAAATGAAGGGAGATTTGGGGTCAAGGACGATAATGGCATTTTTTCCCCTTTAATTGAATGTGGGAGACAGCAGAACAGATTTGTATTTTGAGACTTATCCAGGAGAGAAGAAGAGATAGATGATACAAGAGATCAAGGATATAACCAAAATGAGAAGTTCTTTAAGGCTAGAAGAAATGGAATCCAGAGGAATTGGCCTTCATTAAATGGAGGGACAATTATACCATGGTAACCGAAAGTAAGAAACAAATATTTTTCTATGTCAGAGATTAAAAAGTCATACTGAGGAGACACTTCTACCCAGTATATAAGGTATAGTTAAGGCATCCCAGTTTGTGTACATGGTGTAATTTTGGGCACGTAGATGCTAGTTTGTTGTGAATAAGTCAAGAACTTGGACACAATAGTTGGCAACAGATGAAAGAAATGATCATGTGACTGGGTGGTGTGGTGACAAGTGGTGAGGCCTACTTCCCCATACATCCGAAAACTAATAACACTCAAGAGACTAGAAAAAATTACATAGGGCAAGAAGGAAAGGTATTGATGAACATTTTTTTCTTTTATGTGCCAGAAAAAATGGGTATTTACCTTTCTTAATGTATATGTACTAAATATACATATATAACGTTAAACACATAAATTTTAAACACATAAACATATAACTTTAAACACATAAACATTCCCAGTGACTCAACCAACAATAACAAAAATGTCAGCACTCTAAATTACCAGCTCTGTAGTTTTTCCAATCCTCCTGGTTATACAGCTATAATTTTACGTAGTTGTGATCATTGTATATGCATCATTTTGAATTCTGCATTTTTTGCCCATTGCTTTATATTGCCCCTTCCTTATTTCTACATAGTTCTCGTATTTGTCATTCTTAATACCAGTAAAATATTCCATTGCATTAATATACTGAATTCTGGCTAAGCATTCCCTCACTGCTGGGCATTTGGGCTGTTTCTGGTTTTTGTCTGTAATATATAGCACAGCTGTAAACATCTTTATACAAATAGGTTTTTAAAAAATTTCTTTTGAATTACAGCCTTGGGCTATATTCCAAAAAGCTGGGTTTCTGGGTCAAAGTACTGTATATAATAATTTTTATGGCTCTTGTATTTGTTGCCAAATTTCTTTTCAGAACAGTTTCACCAGGTTGAAGGGCAACAATGTATTAGTGTATCTTTTTCCCAATACTCTACAACAATGAGTATTACTTTTATCAATTTACTCTGTTTTAATTAATGCAAGATTGTACCTCATGGTTGTTTAAATTTGAATCCTGTTAACTGTGAAAAGAACCAAACATTTTCCAAAACTTTATGTTGTCTCCTTTCCCCTTATTCCACATTTGACTAATGACACAATAACCATTTTGCCTGAGGCACAGACCAGGAGGTCATTTTAGATTCATTCCTCTCCTTTGTTCACAGTCTCCATTAGTTAGTTATTAAGTTTTGTTATTTCTGACTTCTTAGTATCACTCATATCCCATCTTACTTTCATTTTTATTTTAAACTTTATCGTTTTTCCTCCTAAACAATTTCTCCATATCTAGTCTCAGACTCTAATTTCTCCTTACAGATTTCTGAGTAGTTTTTTTAAAATGCAACATGTGGTCAAGTCACTCTTTCTTGAAATCCAAACCCTTTCACATGTACCCCTGGCCTTTAGGGTCCAGTACCTGACTTCTTTGCAGCTAGTCAGTAGCTACACACCCTTGCACAACCTGCACTTAGTACATCAAAGTATATGTCCATCTTAGAAGATGCCACACTTTTTTACCTTTGCACCTTTTTATTTTGTGTCATTTTCTTTGGAATACCACTCTCTTCCCTTATTTTTTCTTTCCAATAGATCTTCTCTGACATCTTCAGGCAGGATTTCTTATCACCTCCTCTGTCCTTATATGGTACTTTATTTTTCTGCTATAGCACTTATCAAATTGATGATAACTTACTTATTTACCTATCTGCCTCCCCTAAAAGACTGTAGACTAAGGTCAAGACTCTGTCTATGTTTTATTGATTCTGTAGCCTTCAGAATCTAGGAATAGCTTTAGTTTTATAGAGCCAAACTAATTTTTAAGCTTAAAAAAGCTTAAAACTACTTAGGTATTTACTGGACTATATAGGACTATCTTCCCAGTTAGGATATGAACAAACAGAGATAGAATCTTCATGTTTGTGTCTTCAGATACTACTTATGTTGCCTGGAATATGGGAAGTACTTAATAAAATACTTGTTATATTATTTTCATTTCCTCATTCAGGAACTGGCTCTTCCCAGTTATTGATTTTTATCTAAAGGCATAAGTAGTGTTCTTTAGGGTTTTATTATTTTCCTCTGCTTTTCTTTTGTAAACTTTTATGCATCATCTATGTAATGACAATTTTATCTTAATGTATTGCTTTTCTTATTACTTTGAAATATGTTTTTATTGCTTCAGAAGTTACTTTTTATTATAGTTGTTCTTATCCATTTTCTTGTTGGTTGTCTTTTCTGTTTCTTTCCTTACACAGTTAGGATAAAGTTACTACTTCATTTTCACATAGCCTTTTTAAAATGTTTTAATTTTCAATGTTAGGCTTTTTAACTTATTTGGAGTTTATTGCCGTATGTACTATAGAGTAAGGACCTAATCTATTTTTTGGTGATGTGACAGTGTAAAGAAAAGCAGGTATTCATTGAAAGCATGTTTACTGAGGCTTTTTGGGGGGCTTTTAAACCATAGGGAGATGAATACTAAATTATCTCTCAATAAACATTTATTGAACAGCTATTTCATGTTTGATCCTTGCTTAAGTGTTGGGTTTATATTGATGAATAAAGCCAAAGTAACTCTTATTCTCTTGGAGCTTAGCAAGACAGAGCCACAGTAAATAAGAAAACAAATTATCCCAAATTGTGTCTAATTCTGTGAAGGAAATGATCAAGATACCTGGAGTTGGAGGATTTATTTGGACAAGGTGATCAGAGAAGACTTATCTGAGGAACAATTTATTTAAGCCAAGAACAAAAGAATAAGAAGGAGCCAACTGTTCAAAGATCAGAGTGAAAAAAATTTTAGATAGAGGCGGTAGGTTGTGTTTGCCAATGTCCTGAATCAGAAACAAGGTTAAGGCATTTGACCAATAGAAAGATGGGCATTATAGTGAGCAAAAGGAGAGCAGTAGGAGATGAGAATGCATGGACGGGCAAGGACCAGATCATTACTGAACCATGCATACCATGGAAAAGAGGTTGTGTATTTTATTCTCTGAGCAATAGAAAGCTATTACAGGGTTTTTATAAGGGCAGCAACATGTACCAGAGTCTACTCTGTTTTGTGTGCCAAATAGATTTTAAGGTGCAAAAGTAAGAAATCAAAAGAGTTCAGTAAGGAGGGTTTTCACTATGAGGTCTGTGTGATTGGGTTAAGGTAATGGCAGAAGAGATGGAGAGAAGTTAAGGTAGACTTGTTTGTTGATGGATATCCCAGCAAGGTGGGGGTGAGAGAATAGGAGGAATTAATAAAGGATGATTTCCACCTTTTGAACGTTAGCATCTCTCAAGAGCCACCACATGCAGAAAAGGGAGGTTTTCATAAAGAAGTTACACCAAAATGAAGCATATTCATACTCAGGAAACTATCTCTGGAGCAACAAAAGATGACTTTAAACTACATTGGCGGGCTTCCCTTGTAGCACAATGGATAAGAATCTGCCTGCCGGGCTTCCCTGGTGGCACAGTGGTTGAGAGTCCACCTGCCAATGCAGGAGATGCGGGTTCGTGCCCCGGTCCAGGAAGATCCCAAATGCCGTGCATCAGCTAGGCCCGTGAGCCATGGCCACTGAGCCTGCGAGTCCGGAGCCTGTGCTCCGCAACGGGAGAGGCCACAACAGTGAGAGGCCCACGTACCGAAAAAAAAAGAATCTGCCTGCCAATGCAGGGGACACGGGTTCAATCCCTGGTCCAGGAAGATCCCACATGCCACGGAGCAACTAAGCCCATGCACCACAACTACTGAAGCCCATGCACCGTGCTCTGCAACAAGAGAAGCCCGCGCACCACAAGGCAGAGTAGCCCCCGCTCGCTGCAACTAGAGAAAGCCTGCATGCAGTAACGATGACCCAACACAGCCAAAAATAAATAAATAAAATAAAAATAAAAATAAATCAACTACATTGGGTGTGCTTCAAGTTCAGGATAGTGATTTAAGCACAAGCTCCATTTCCTTCTGGAACATCATCCCAGCTCCTATTAAAAACTGATAAAAAACAATTCTGTAATAACAAGCACATGAAAGAGGGATCATTAGCAGATGAGAGACTTCTGACAGATTTCTATAAGACAGTAAACAGATGGAAGCCTGTTGACAGAGTAATCAGAGTGAGGAAGTGGCAACCCAGAGAACCTGGGCTCTGAGAAAAGATAGAGAATCTGTCCTGCAGATAGGCTCAGAGGCCAGAGAGGGTAAGGTGCGAAAGGCAGACCAAGCCAAGGGGTTAATATGAAAGTCTGTCTTCATAGGGACTACACCCACAACTCAACTCTCCCCTCCATCATTTTAAGTCCCCTACCCTGCCTACAGAGCAAAGACAGCTCAGTCTGTTATGTCCTAGCAAATGCCAAACCAATAGTTAGGAGAGTTAGGAGCCTTCACCAAAAAAATACTGCCGGAATACCAGGGGATGAGCTAGTATTGCTAAGGTGGAGTTGCTTCTGCATAGTAAAATGCTGAGTAGAGCACTGTGGGATACCCTAGCCCAAAGGCTATCTGTGCCCTCCCTCTTCCCTCTCTAAAGGGAAGTGTGTTGGTCAACAAGCTCTGACCATAAAATAGAGATTCCAGGGAAAGGAGAGACTTATCAAAAAAAACCCCATATATTCAACAACTTAGAAAAATCTGCACCTACTACCTAGAAGAATCTATTTAGTCCCCAATTTAAAAAAATAAATAGATAGGCAAAGATCACAAGATGTAAGAAGGAAACAAGTAACATAAAAGAGAAAAACCAAGACAAATACATTTTAAAAATTGACCCAAGAAGAATTATAATTCAAGATCAGAACTAGAAAAGTAAAAAGCTATAATTAGTATCCTTATAAAGATATAGTAAGATACTGTATTTATATATACTGTATTTTGTATACAGAGCAAAAAGTATTTTTAAAAACAAAATATATAATTGCTGAAATTAAGCCCAATAAATGTAAGGTAATGATTTCTTAGATACAACACTGAAAGCATAAGTGATAAAAGAAAACACTGATTAGCTGGACCTCATAAAAATTAAGAACTTTTGTGCATCAAATGATACCATCAAGAAGGTGAACAGACACACAAAATAGGAGAAAATATTTGCAAGTCATACAGCTGATAAGGAATTTATATACAGAATATATATATATATACACACACATATAAATTCTTACAACTCAACAGTAATATGACAACCTGTTTAAAAATGACCAAAAGGGATTTGAATAGGCATTTCTCCAAAGAATACATACAAATGGCCACTAAGTACATGAATAGATGTTCCACATCATTAGTCACTAGGAATGTGCAAATCAAAATCACAGTGAGATACCACTTTACATCCACTAGGATGGCTACAATCAGACATACAAAAGCAAATGTTGGAGAGGACGTAGAGAAATTGGAACACTCATACACTGCTGGTGGGCATATAATATGGTGCAACTACTTTGGAAAACAGACTGGCAATTACTTGAAAGGTTAAACATAGAGTTACCTTATGACTTAGCAATTCCACTTCTAGGTATATACCCAAGAGAAATGAAAACATATGTCCACACAAAACTTGTACACAATTATTTATTGTGGCATCATTCATAATAGCCAAAAAGTAGAAACAACCCAAATATCCATCAACCAATGAATGGATAAATAAAATTCAGTAAATCTATACAATGGAATATTACTTGAAAATAGAGAGCACTGAAGTACCAACACATGTTGTCAGAGATGAACCTTGAAATCATCATGCTAACTGAAAGAAGCCAGTCACAAAAGCCCACACTGTATGGTTTCCTTTATATGAAATGTCCAGAATAGGCAAATCTATAGAGACAAAAAGCAGATTGGGTTGCCTAGACTGGTGAAGTTTTCAGGGAAATGGAGAGTGACTGCTCATGGGAATGGGGCTTCTTTTTGAAATTGAATATTCTAAAATTAGATTATATTGATAGTTGCACAAATTTGTAAATATAATAAAAAATATTGAACTGTACAGTTAATGAGGGAATTATATGGTATTAAATTTTATCTCCAAAATGCAGTTGAGTCCAATAAAAGAATTATAAGATAAAATCAAGGAAATCTCCCATACACAGAGTGTTGGACAGAGACAAAAAATTTGGGATGAAATCTTACTGGTATAAAAGATCAGTTCAGGATCCCCAGCAGCTGTCTCATAGGATATCCAGATCCAGAAACAAGGAAGAAAATTATGGTTACAGAAAGAATGAAAACCTTATCAACCTTTACAATGTAAAATTAAGGGGACAGTTGACAGAAAATAGGTGGTAAAAATGGAGAGAAGAAATATGACCCACACGGCTGATATCCTCTCATAATATGTATGGAGTTGGAAAATATTGTCTAAGCCATTGAAATAATAAATTGAGATGTGGAGAAGAGGAGGCCCAGTAAACCACGCACATGGAGTTAACCCTTGGTTAGAATGAATTATGGCAGCATTTCCTTAAATGTGCTCTGGAAAATATCAGTTCTGCAGGATAACAACGTTATGTGGAGACGGAAAAAAGTAAAAGCTTCCATAGTCAAGTAAGTCTGAGAAATACTGGGATATACAAACGTACTGAAACACTTCCCAGCATCTTTATTACATTAGTTTACATTCTGAATCTCCAAGAAGGGGATTTAGCATGCAGAATTTAAAAAATTTATTTGACCGTAGTCTTATTTTCCAAGAGTATCTTGAGGGACTCGTGTTCCACTAACATGTTTGGACATCACTGACTTGGAATATGAGCCCTGCTTTAGGTGAGATATGGCCATAGAGCAAACAATAGCAAAAGAATTACAATTTGGAGAACTCAGGACTTGGACCATTTCAATAGCCCCATTACTGGTCTATTTGGTTCCATTCTTGTCCTCTCCAGTCTATTCACCACTCAGCTGCCAGAAAATCTTTTACAGACATAATTCACATGATGTCAGTCATTTGCTAAAGACTCTTTAATGACTTTTCATTGCTCTTAGAATAAAATTTAATCTCCTTACCACATCCAGCAAGGCTCTACATTGAGCAGTCTGGCTGCTGCCCAGCTCTTCATTCATATCTTCTCCAGATTTCTCTTTTCCTTACTTCACTCAGGCCTCACTGGCCTGCTATGTGCTAAGTTTCTCTCTCTTTTTTTTTTTTTTTTTTTTTTGGTGGGGAGCGGGGGTTGCACAACACATGCTTTTCTTTCTACCTAGAGTGTCCTCTCAGCTTGCCACATGGCTGGTTTCTCCTCACCCATCAGAGTTCTTTCTTGAATAGCCTAGCTAAGTGATTCTCTATCAGCGCACTCTGTTAGTTCTCTTTATGGCATTTATCACAAGTTATAACTGCATATTTACTGTTTATTTTTTGCTTATAGATCATAAACTCCATGAGAGCAGGAAGTTGTCTGTTGTATTTACTAATATATATTCAGTGCTGGCAAAAAGCCTAGCACACAGTGGGTGCTCCAATTTGTTGAATGAAGAATGGAAGTTATACTCATATTTTACAGAGTTGCTAGTGGCATATTCTAACCTGAACCTAGGTTAGAACAGAAAGCTAGACAGGACCTTTAACTCCCATGGTGGCCCAGAGAGCTACGGAAAGCATTCCAATTTGGGCAAAAAAGATAAAAGCAGGAGAATTAGGAAGGAAATAATGGTCTTTTCCATCACAGCAGACCACATTATGTATGCTGTGTGCTCAATGATCTACAAAACAGAAACAGAAAAATTGCCTTTTTATATCCAGAATTTCTATCTTTAGTTCTAATTACCAAAACTTCTACTAAGTACCTAATGCTGATTTATAGACTCCACTGGTACTCAAAGCATAGACAAACAGTGAAAGCGGTATGGGTAAGGATGGAAAGTTCACTATGTTCCTATACACAGGCTCTCATTACGACTTTTGAGGGCCCTGGGCATTTTTGACCTCATGGGTCACTTCCTCCATAAAGACATATTAAATCAACAGCCTTCTGTGTTCTGCTGTAGTAAGTCAATATAGCAGGATTGGGGGCAAGGGTGGAAATAGCAGGAATGTAAAGAGCATACACTTAGAACTAGATGAGACCCAATCAGCTTCTAGCTAGGTCACCTTGAATTATTTAATCTCTCTAAAACCTCATTGGTAAAATGAGGCTAATGAAATTATCTATTTCTTAGGCTTGTTGTGAAGTTAAATGAGATAATGAATTGAAAGTGCTAAGTGTAGTTCCTGGCACAATCCACACCTAAAGAAATGTCGGCTACAATTGTTAAGGACAAGTGAATTTCAAATTGAAAAGGCAGGGTTGTTTTTCTGACTTTTTGCCTATGGCTCAATGTAGCCTTCTAAGCAGTTCAGAGAACTGAATGAGATTGAAAACTAGAAAGATTAGCTAAAGTAACATTGCATTATAATGAGGGTGATCACAGCTTCTGCCTACAAACCTGCTTACACCACATTCTTGTTTGGAGTGGGAAATTGCACAGCTGGGGACAGTTTGGTGCACAGAGAAATCATCACAGTGTTATTCCTAATAATTGTTATGTTTTATTTCACCTGTGAAAGAGTATATGACTTAAACTACAGGAGGTGAGAACAATTTATTCCTCTCAGTTTATAAGAAGAGAGTTTCCTTCTCTGCCTGTAGAGAGAGGCAGGGCCTCCCAGCAGCTGTTCAGTGCTAATTAACAAGGAAGCATGGGCTACTGTAAAGGTCTGCTCCCTAGCTGAGAATTATGCTAATGACTGCTTACTTCTAAATTTGCTTTTTTTTCTTTTTTTTCCTGGACAGGACTTCTTTCTTGATTAGAGAGACAGCCTAATTCCTGACCCAAGCCCAGGGATATCAGTTATGGCTATTATGATGAAGGATGTTTCTCTCTTCTTCTGTTGTCAGAGAAGTCAGATGGGGGTTAGAACATTGGAGAAGGAGATGGGTGTCCTGGGACATAGATTTAGGTTTGACACATATGGTCTTGGGAAATATCTTCCTCACTTTCTTTTTTTCCATTCCTTTCCTCCCTTCCCCATTCTACCTTCCCTAAGAACCCTACTTTTCCTCCAAGAATGACCTACCCTAACAAGTGCTGCTGAGATCACAATCTGTAAAAGGTGTGGCCCATGGTCCTCCCTCAATGGAAGCACCTGGAGAGCTTCTTTAAAATGCAGCACGAGATATAGTACAGAGAGGTCCCGAGTCCCCTTTATCCAGTTTCTCCCAACAGTGACATCTTGTGACACTATAGGACAATATCACCACTAGGACATTGGCATTGATACAGTGAAGATACAGACCATTTCCATCACCACAGGGGTATCTCATGTCACTTTCATCCTTCTCATTCTCGCTCTTTACTTAAAACTCTGGCCAACCACTAATCTGTTCTCTATTTCTATAATTTTGTCATTTCAAAAATGTTACATAAATGGAATAATATAATATGCAACCTTTTAGGGTTAGATTGTCCACTCAGCATAATTCCCTGGAGATTCAACCAGGTTGCTGCATGTGTCTATAGTTTGCTCCTTTTCATTGCTGGTAATGTTCCATGGTGTGGGTAGACTACATTTTGTTTAACCATTCTCTCACTGAAGGAGCAAAGTATGAGAGCTACTGCCCTATAATATAGACAGAGCAGGTCTTATTATTTTACAGATTAAGGAATGGAGGTACACAAACGCTAAGTTATTTACCAAGCTCACGTTTATGGGGTGCCAGCAGTGTGCCTGGCAGTACCCTTGTTTCTTCATGTATGTTATCTTGTTCATCATCACAATGCCTTTGGGAAGTAGGCTCTCTCCATTTGAAAACATTCAGGGAGGTTAAACAACTTACCCAGGGTCACATGGCTAATATGTTGTGGAGCCAGGTCTGAAATCAAGTATCTCTCTGACTCCTAGGCCCATGCTCTTTCTACTTTGTGGTGCTGTTTTCCTGAATTTTCATCTTTGAGTGAAGCCATGTGGTCTAGCATACTGGAAAATATATATAATACTCTTCACCTTAGTTCCATAGTTTTCACTCGCATAGACTCAGCTTCATACCGGGACTTGAGCTTTTGGAAAGTCTGCTTTTCTGTGTGAAATTCTTCACGATATCTTGATGCATTTTTCCTCCTTCCCACCTGGCTCCACAGCCAGGACAAATCATATCAGGTCAGTTATAGCCTTCTTTGCCTGAATCCAGCAGCATTTTAGACTGTCGAGACATGTCTGTCATAATATTCCCCTAACCAGCACCTTCCAGCTCCAGCCATAGCCTTCCAGATCTGTTTCAACATCTTTCACCATCCCTCACCCCCTGCTATTTGTCTTCATTCTAATCAAGCAAACCTATTTTGTCCTTTCTGTATTATTGTCTCACATCTGCCTCCATTTTATTCCAGACATTGTTCTATAGCCTCCCTCCTCCCAAGTCCCCATTAGCAGCATGAAATAGCCTTCATTTTGGGGGCCAGTTCCAGGTAATAGTGCCTGGCACCGTATCTTGAGAAGGATTCTTAGGCCAATTCTGAGATTAGGGAAAGAGTATTGAGATCTATTACCAAGGTCTACCATGGGTTCAGAAAAAGGGAGCACATATCACAAATTTGCCATCTCTGCATGGTTAAAGCAAGGGATTTAAAGTCAGAAATGGATTTGATTCTTAGCTCTGTAACTTATTAGTTGGGTGATCTTGAGCACAATTTCTTCATCTATAAAATGAAAGTAATAATACCTACCTTATAAGATTGTACATTATGTAAACTGCTTACCAAGTGCCTGTCAATCAGTAAGTGGTAGCTAACTTATTTTTTCCTTTCTTCATTAAGATCCTTCTTAAATTAAGCCTCATGGGTGTAACTTTTATTGGCAAGAGAGATTCTGTAGAGAGTCTCACCCCTCTCAAGAAGTCCTTGTATGTTAAAAACTCTATAAATCTATCAAATTAAGGGAATTATAAGCTAGAAGAGAAGCCTAAATAGAGAGCTGCACTAGCCATTAAAGTCAATGAACATATAGCCATGCTATTTATCAGCCTGCTGCAAGTGTAATATTATATATAAATATGGGTGGGGAGAGAAAAAGGAAGGGAAGGAGGGAGGGAGAGAAGAAGGGAGGCTTGAAGGGAGGAATGGAAGGAGAAAGAGAAATGGAGAGAGTAGAGAGAGAGAGAGGGTGGAGAAGAAAGAGATCAATATTTTATTTCTTCTAGAGCTTAATATATAGTTAACCTAGTATAGCTTAATATATAATTAGCCATGGAAATGTAAGTGACTTTGGACCAAATAGAAGATGCCTGGTTTGCTGTAACTCAAAATGAATAATTTCCTCACAAGTTTTTCCTAGCTTTTGTGTAGAATGGCTGTCACATCTTATTCATGTTAGTTACATAACCAAAGATTCTCCTTGTGGACAAGGAAAAGAAGGATCAGGCTGCCACACTCTTACTGAAGTTTGTAGTCATTTGGACATCTAGTTCCCCATGAAGGATTTATCCTCTTTCCTGGGAGCAAAATTCAGAAACCAGTTTTCAGGGTTGCACTGTGTGGTCCAGAAGCAGAAATCAAACTCCAAAGACCATGAATAAAGATGTGCCTTATTATAAGAGAGAGCTGTGATATGCACTGGGAGAGAAGGCTCCACAACATTGCAGATACGTCATATGTGCAGGTGGATAACAAAGGAAAGAAATTCTCCCAGATTTGGGGTCCCTTGGGAGAGGAAAGGAACTCTCACAATGAAAGGGGATATTTTGTTCTTTTCCATAGCAGCATATTTGCTCCAGTGGGAAAGATTCCCCAGTACTGAAACGTCTGCCTGGCACTGGCCAATTTTCTTAGGTACAGGTCCTTGCCCCTTCCCTCTCTTATCCTTTTTTGAGTGACTGGATGTCAGCATGAGGACAGACATCTTCTATTCTCTGAAATAATCTTCCAAGATTTCTGTCTTCATAATTCAGGTATGGAGACATCCAACCTTGGAAAACCAAGATCTTTCCTTTTCGTCATTATTCACATCCTGGGTCATCTTTTACTTGTTCGTTCATAGACCTAAATCTAGGGATTAGAATGGAGGTGGATGGTTGAAAACGCTTGGATAATACTGGACCCTAAACAGAATTTCACTTTCCCAATGGTATTTCACTCCTGACAGCACTAGTCTGTGTGCATGTTATTCCACCTCTAATATTACTGTTGCTGAGCATTCTGCAGCTGTGTGGAAGTTATTCATTTATGTGGTTTGGGCCAGTTTCTGAGAAACAGGCAAAACTAAGGAGCAGAAGAATCCATCAATGTTAGATTTGAACAAAGAAAATTATAATCTTTTTGGACTTGTTGTCCTCCGCAGTGCCAATATAGATATAAAAACAGAGTATGGAAATGATATAGATACACGGTAGATACAGAGAGCCCTAGTGTTCAGAGAGGGATAATGGGGCTGGGGAGAATTCACCAAATTCACCGGCTATAATGTCTATTCCATGGAGTTTTGTCTAATCAGTTTCCTTTATGTGTTATTTCTGTCATTTGTTTTTGTTTTTCTAGTTTTTTTTTCAATCATTCAAAGACTTCTGAAAACAGAACATTTGCTCCATTTTAAATGAGTTTTATACACTTCTCAAAAAAACAAAGGTATGTTTAGTCATTCTGGTAGTATTTGGAAATGCATATTTTGTTTAACATTATTCCTGAATTAGATTCTTCCTCATCAGAATAAGTGTAGAAATGCTTCCATATGTTTGAAGTTGTTCTCATCATTTTGCCAAGAGGGAAAAAGGAAGAATGTAGTTTACAACAGTTTTCATATGAACATATATTTAATAATTTTTTCCCATAAAGTTAGCTAAAACAACTTTTCTACTGCTTAAATATGCTACTAAAGTTAAGATAATAATATCATTGGTCTAAACATATTAAATAGTGATTGACAAATTTTTTAAAATATTAAAATGAAATGAAAGTATATTTTACTATTTTGATTTCTTTTACAAAATAAGACTTTAGGTAAGGATCTGACTTTACTGTTTTCCCAAATAGCTACAAATCACATAGCACTATTAAAAACATGCTTCAGTTTTTCACATACTAAATTCTTTTCCATGTAATAAATTCTTATATATAAATTTTTGTAAAAAATCTCTTCTGTTCCATAGATATCCTTACTAATTCCTGATCTCTTTACTAAGATCTCCTGACTAATGCCTAGGAATGTTTTAATAATTGCAGTTTTTATGGTATATTTTAATATATGGTAGATCAGATAAATGTCTTTTCAGTATTACAGTTTTTTCAGAACATTCTTGGCTTCTTTCAGATGAATGTTAGAATGATTTTGCAAAGTTTCAAAAATATCTGATGGGATTTTTTTTATTAGAATTTCATTAAACCCATAAATTAGGTTAGGAAGAATAAATTGATTTTCCTATCCAGGATCATGGTAGGTCTTTTCCTATATTCAATTTAAAAATATTTCCCTGTAAACTATATAATATTCTATATATGGGTCCAGTATATTTCATATTTAATTATAGATATTATAGATTTTCTTTGCGGGTGGGGGAGGGGTGTGGGGAGAAAACATTAGCATTACTTTAAATGTTCCTAACTCTAGTTTTCCCATTCTTTTTATAATGTAACTTTTGATAATGGAAGGTTATTTAAAGACTTAATTATCAACCTGTAGCAGAACAAACTATTCAATGCATATGAGGCTCTCCAGATTATAGTATCATACATAACAAGTTTCCAGCTTCTAAGACACCAAATTAGATGTGTTCTTAATTGCCTGTCCAGAGCCTTTTAGCCAGGCAGGGCATTGATGATTATTTTTTCCTCCTAATTTTCTTGTGAATGTGTAACTGTTATCATCAATGACTATTTACTTCAAGTTCTTTGAGGCATTTTCAGAAGGATTGGAGTACATTCACCAACACCAGCATTAAAGTCTATTCCTGAACTGCCCATCTTAGGCAATGGCATTAC
Organism: Leucopleurus acutus; assembly: GCF_964270905.1. NCBI lineage: Eukaryota > Metazoa > Chordata > Mammalia > Artiodactyla > Delphinidae > Leucopleurus > Leucopleurus acutus. The sequence continues at coordinate 29,209,358 of NC_139156.1, forward strand.
CACAGTTAAAACTTTGGGGTTCTCTCTTACACCGCTTCCTCACTTAAACTCACCTACCGAGTCCTCTTGAGTGCTCCAACAGTGTTTTTTTCAACTGTGTCTTTTTTCATTCCCACATTTCAAAGCCTCCCATCACTCTGCAGTCATCTCCCTCCATTTTGTCCACACCACACTACCTTTCACCTTTATCATAGCCAGAGTGATCTTCCTAAAACTCAAGTCTGATCCTGACACACCCTCACTTGCTTAAGCACAGGATAAATCCAACATGCAGGAGGAGCTAGCTGTATTTTACAATATTGTGTTGGGTGCTAATCATACAAAGATAAATAAGACCTCGACTTGTACTGAGATGTTAAGGAATAAAGGCCAGATGTGTTAGCATTACAGGCTAGCAACTAGTTATCTGACCAGGCTGACTTCCTACCACTCCCTTACCTCTCCCCTGATATCCAGATATCCTGGACTCCTGAGAAAACACTCACCTTGACTCTATCATGCTTTGTTCAAGCTGCTCTATGCCTGGCCTGCTCTTCATGGCAAAATCTTACCCTTCTTTCAATGCTAGATTCAACCTCTTGTGAGATGTGAAGCTTTACTCAATGCTTATCCCTCTTCTAACATCACAGAAGGTAGAGCTAGCTACTCCCTTGACTGATCTCCCACAGCAGTTAGTTTGCACCAGTAATGCAACACAAAGAGACTAATTTGTCTCAGTGTCTGTCTTCTTGGCTTTACTGTGATTGTCTTATAGCAGAGGCCCTGAGTCAGTCACCTTTCGACACCTGCTCCAGCACCTAGTCTTACAAATAACACTGAAATGCTCAAGTCTGTGAGAGGAAGCCACAAGCAACGAAGGTGCTGAGGCCTTTTATTCTTTTTCTAAAAAATAAGGTAGTGTTTTCTCAAGGCAAAAATTCAACTTATTTTTTTGCATTTTAATAATTCTTGTCCTCAGTGTAAACAGCTTGAAGGCAACATAGGGTTTGGAATCAGAAAACCTGAGTTTAGTCTGCACTACTCTATGAATTTGAACAAGTCACAGAACCTCTATGAGACTTACCAACCTCCACTATAAATTAGAAATATCTGTCTACCAGGGCTGTTTTGAGAGTTATGTGAAATTATGTACATAAGAAGCTGAAAAACATTTTATAAGAAAGCACTCTAAATGTCATTGTAATTTTTATTATGGTTATTTTTATATGTAAATGGAGGCAGTTTTACTTTTCAGAGATTTTAGAAATAATTTTGGAGAAGTAAAGCCCATGTAAATATATATATAAATGGCACTTGTATCTAAGTTTGACTAGGTTTTCTAATTTTTAAAATATCCTGGGGAGGGGGTACAAAATTTCGTTTCCCCCTCTTAATTTCTGGGTTATCCTACTTCTAAGATTGCCATCAGGTTTCCACAGCTTAGAGTGCTTCTGTGGCAGGTATAGTATTTTGGATCCTAATCTGTTTTCTTTCTCCCTGGACTTTTCCATTTTTCTCCTGTCTATTCAAGCAGATAGCTGGTTGTGTGCTTATTGACTCAGGGGTGGCACCTGACAGGATGGAGAAAAGAATGCACAGCTTTTCCAGCTTTTGAATTTTAAAGGAAGAATCCTGGGCATAGGGCTAGAAATGGTGAGGAGAGTGGAGCTACCCTCCCAGAGTCAAGAGATTTTTCTGGGCTGGAGAAAGGAGAGGAGAAGGGAAAGAGAAATCCGTGGGCTCCAAAAGCAGAGGGTTCCTATGTCCTGCTTCCTAAGAAGTACTGCTAGGAGGAGTGGCATGATCCCATAAAAATGAGCTGGTTAGGGTGCTGGAAATACTACTTCTCTAGCCAGTAGGGACGTTAGTAACCTGTATAATGTGATTAATAATATCCACCTCACCAAGCAAAGCAATTTTGAGAATTATATGAAGGAAATACATGTGAATACCTGGTACTAAATAGGTATTCAGTAAATGTTATATTCCCTCCTATCCCCATTTACGTTTTGGTCCTGCTCAGCAAACCACTTTCATTCCTCAGTCAACCCTATGCTCCATTTCCCACGTTCTTGCTCCTGGACTGCTGAGTGGTACTAGACAAAAAGAGCAAAAACCATACAGGCAAGAGCCAAGCTGCCTCCCCCTCCTGTTCTTTCCCCTTCCCCTCTCCCTCCCCCTTCTCCTTCCCCTCCTCATTGTCTCCCTACTCTCCATCCTCTTCATCTTCTTTTATGAACATCACGCTGCTACTAAACCAGTAGTCCTGGTATCCCTTCTCCTTCTTTCACCCAGTCCTGCAGAGACTCAGTCCTCTTCCACCATCAGGGCAAAACAGAGCCTCTGTCTGGGCAGCACAAGCACGCCCTTTGCCCATGTGTCCTCCTGGCAAGGTTAGGCTGGAGTAGGGCAGGGGTAGGGCATTCTTGACAAAATACCGTCCTTCTCCCTTCTCAGTGGACAAATTCTTTGTTTATGAAGTACTGATGGAAGATTGTTTCTGTCTGAGGAAAAGTTCCCTTCCAGGGTCTCAGGAAAGAGAATTGAAAGTAAGATCTGAAGGAACTGAGATGTTCCTTTTGATTTCCTATGTCTGAGTGGTAACTCTCTCAAATAGTAACACGAGCCATGACAGCGCATGGCCTCAGAACATGTGGATGGCTAAAAGGAGGCAGGTCGATAATTGAGTTATTCACAGACCTGCAGTTCATGATACCTTATGGAATCTGTGTGGCCTTGGGTGCTCTCTCCTGTCACTATGTTTCTGGTGGAACCCCAAGGGGTACAGGAGGGTGGGAAATTGCTAGCAAGACTTTGCTGAGTGCTTTGCAGGGAAACAGGTCTGGTTTCTGTTTTGAGCTGAGCATCCTGGTCGAGACACTCAGTTCTCTACTTAGCTGCTCCAGAAATGGTTAAATTTCTCTATGTGGTGCTTAGGTTTCTACACATAGACAGCTGTGGTAGCCCATCACTAGGGCATATTTGTTAGTGCTTCATACTTATATACTTATATAAATAAATTGGGTTTTCCCATGCTCTCTATAGAAGGAGAAGCCTGAGGTTTTTCAAAGGCATATGTTGTGTTGTCATCCTTGGAAAATGTTATCGTTTGTCTCCTAGTAGATCTCAGAATCCTTAGAGAATAAGAAATGCGACAGATAAGTTTTGATCACAGGGAAGGTGATGTGGGAGCCATCAGGCATGGGATTGGAAAGACAGATGTAGGTATAATGCTGTCTTGGGGTCTTGATTTCCAGATGGTAAAGGATGTGTGGAGAGCTGAAAGTGTGATTACTTTCACCTTCTGTACCTTTTAACTTCCAATACCCATGGATAGGCCGTCACTGTGGGCCCTCTCAGAAAGCATAGTTGCCCAAGGATTGGCCTGATCTCTGTCTCAGCTTATTTTATTTTAACCCTGGGGATATGGTTTACTTTAAGTTGCAATATCTTTGTTCTTTCTGTTTCCTACAGATTCATGAAGGTGGCAGGAAACACAGTGGATGCAGTTACCTGGCAACAGTAGGTATTCACCATTTTTGCTCTTACTTATTATCAGATGCTGTGAAATGAAAGATAAGTAGTTGTCATGAAGTTATAACTGAAATTTAATAAACTATCTTCCGTGCTCCAAGAAAAAAGTTAAAACTAAGTCCAAAATTAATTGTTGGCAATCAGTAACTTTAATCATAATGAAAAATATTTTATTCTGCATTTATATTCTTAGTTTCTGTAAACAACAAGTTCCAAATATTTCCTGAAATTCTTATCCTCCTTCAGTTTGTCGTTGTGAGTCATGGATTGAGTGGGTCTGAGGATCTTGTCATTCCCTTGCTTAAAACCCCTCAGTGCTGGGGCTTCCCTGGTGGCGCAGTGGTTGGGAGTCTGCCTGCCGATGCAGGGGACACGGGTTCGTGCCCCGGTCCGGGAAGATCCCACATGCCATGGAGCGGCTGGGCCCGTGAGCCGTGGCCGCTGGGCCTTTGTGTCCGGAGCCTGTGCTCCGCAGCGGGAGAGGCCACAACAGTGAGAGGCCCGCATACCACAAACAAACAAACAAACAAAAACAAAAAACAAAAAACCCTCAGTGCCTTCCCTTTGCATGTAGACCACAAGCCACACTCTCTACTCTGGCCTATAAGGCTCTGTGTTTGGCCTCTGCTCTCATCTGATGCCACCCTGCCCTTACTCATTCTGTCCCAACACACTGGTGAGGACTTTCAGTTTGTAGAGGGTTCACATGCATGTCTGCCTCAAGAACTTTGTATGTGTCATTCCCTCTGCCTGGAATGCTGTTATCTTCATATTTTGTGTAGCTTACTCCTTCTCATCTCTTAAGATTCAGCTTACATGTCACCTCCTTCAAGAGGCCTTCCCTGATGATCCTATCTAAAGTAGACCCCCTATTTAATTGTCTTTCTTAGCTCATTTTTCCATAGTACTTACCATAATTTACAATTACTATTTTTTATACTTGTTTTTGTAATTTGTGTGTTTTCTCTTTTACCAGAATAGCACTTATTCAGTTCAACAAGTGCTTATTTAGGCAACTGTTAATTGGGCATTTACTGGGGGGAAAATAACGCCAATGATAATAATAACAATGTGGCAGGAACCTTTATGTGTCTTACTATATCTGATCCTCAGAACAACCAAATGAGGTCAGGACTGTTTTTATCTATATTTTTCTACAACTTAGAGGAAGGTGTATAAAATCCAAAGATTACACAGAAAGTGGCAGATTTTGGATTTGAAGTTGGTTCTGTCTCACTCCATGGGCTTCTCTTAACTGTTACGGCTTTGGTAACAAGACAATGATCCTATACTGGAAATATTACATTCTATTGGTGTAATTCAAATCCTCTTCAGTGTCCTCACCAAAAGCTATCTGGATAATGTAGCATAAAGACAAGAGACTGGAGAATTTATAGTGTTTATAAAGAGGAGTAATGAGATCAGTGTACAAAAATTAGTTGGTAAGAATGTAAGCATTGCTCAGTTATCATGGCTGACAGGGAGGGATCAGAGAAAGTTTTTTTCCCCTACTCAAGCACTCTCCATAGTACAAATGCAGTGAAGTGAGCACAGTATTTTTTTTTTATAAAGGAGAAATACATTTTTGTAAATACAGTTTGTTTATTAGCTATTTAAAAAAGTATTGGCCATCTCTCAAGATAAATATCATGTGTTTGTAACTACTCTAAAAATACCCCCAAAGCAGGCATGGGGTTGTGTTTCTTTTGGCTCCAGGATCAGCACTCATTTGGGGACAACAAGTAGCACCTGGGCTCTACCATTTATTCCTTACAGCCATAATTTTCAGTCAAGACTTGGAATAGTCATGGAACAATTCCAAGAAATCTTGGCCAGGAGGACTCAGTGAAAATTAAAGCCAAATGCCATGTTTCTCTAACCCTGAGAAATGCTGAGGTGAAAATTTCTTAATAATGTAAAGGAAATCAAGAGTCACTGTCAGGAAAAAAAAAAAGGAGAATAGAATTTGTCGGTATACATCTAGCCAAAAGAATCAATTCAATACTAGGATATTGAGCTTGGAGCTTGAACAACCAGAACTCTGAGTCTGAAGTCATAAATAAATAAATCTATATAGTTAGACTATTTTGATTTGGACTTTCATGCTCTTGGATTTTCAGGACCAAGATACACGACTTGATGATTGGTTCTTCCCTCCAACCCATGCAGAAAACCCAGAAAGAGTTAGTGAGATGAAGTTCCAATTACAGGAATGGTGGAATAGCTTGTATCAGATATCAATGATAAATCTGGGCAATAATTAAATACACACACACACACACACAAACACACACACACACACACACAAAGAGTGATCAAAAGGCAGCAAAAGCTAGAGGAAGTTATTCAATTCCTGAAAGAAGTGAATGGCACTGGTGAGATCTGTGGTTACTTAAGAATCCGTACAGTATGAGGTGGCTTTAAACTCAAAAGAAATACATGGTCATATTGATTTGAGGTGTCAGAAAAAAAAAGTCAGAAGGTGGAAATCTCAGAAAGATGGAGTTATGGGGCAAAACACCAAATATGCATATAAACTTCCTTTCAAATCTTTGCCTGATCCCTGAACTGTGCATATTTAAGGGAGACTTCAAGGAGCCTGGGAGAAAACAACAGCTGGAAGCCTGAAAAATTTGAACAGCAATTTCAGCTGCTGTCTGTCACATGAGGGACAGAGATTGTAATTTGAATCTCACAAACTGAGGGGCTTGATAAACACCTTGTGCTTTCCAGTGAAAACTAAAAGACATGCCTCAGGAGTAAAGTCTATGTCCCAGGACTAAGGATTTGCCTTAAGTCTAATATGTAACCACAACAGACTCACCCTAACGAAGTCTGAACTGCAGCTGCTACAAGAACAAGATGACCAGACGTTCATCCAACTGCCTGCTAGATCCCAGACCAACACTCTTCTGTCTCTATAACATATCAACCACACTTTCTAGTATACAATTTTAAAAATTACTAGACATGCAAAGAAACAGAAAAATGTGGCCCATGGCCAAGAGAATGATCTATGACTTGAAACCCTGAGATGACCCAGATAATAGGATTAGCTGACAAGGATTTTAAAGAAGCTATTGCACATATATTCAAATAGTTAAGGAAAAATGTCCATATTGAGTGAACATATAGGGAAATATCAGCAGTGACATGGAAACTTTATATATATATATATATATATATATATATATATATATATATATATATATATATATATATATATAAAAAAAACAGAACCAAATGAAATTATTAAAGAAAAAATAGAAAACTGAAATGATGGGAATTCCGTGGTTGTCCAGTGGTTAGGACTCCATGCTTCCAATGCAAGGGGCACAGGTTCGATCTCTGGTTGGGGAACTAAGATCCCACAAGCCATGCGGTGCGACCAAAATAAATAACTAAATAAATAACTGAAATGAAAGACTCACTGGATGGGCTTACTAAGAGATTGGAAAGTACAGAAGAAAGGGTTAGTGAACTTGCATACAGATCATTTGAAATTATACAGTTAAAGAACAGAGAAAAAATATTGGGAAGAAAATTGTCAAAGGTTCAGCAACCTCATTGCCAATATCAAGTAACATCTGTGCAATTAGAATCCAGAGGACAAGAGAGAGAGAATGGGGCAGAAAACTTTTTTAAGAAACCAAATCTGGGGACTTCCCTGGTGGTCCAATGGCTAAGGCTCCGCACTCCCAATGCAGGGGGCCCAGGTTCGATTACTGCTTGGGGAACTAGATCCCGCATGCATGCCACAACAAAGAGTTTGCATGCTGCAACTAAGAGTCTGCATGCTGCAACTAAGAAGTCCATATGCTGCAACTAAGGAGACCGCATGCCGCAACTAAAGATCCCACATGCCGCAACAGTCCTGGCACAGCCAAAATTAATTAATTAATACGTTAATAAATAAATATTTTTTTAAAAAAAGAAACCAAAGCTGAACTTCTCTCAAATTTAGTGAAAAACATTAACTTTTAGAACCAAGAAGGTAGGCAAGCCCTAAGAAGGAAAAATACGAGGAAAATCACACCTGGACATAATATTTAAACTGTTGAGAACAAAAGGATGGAAAAAAATCTTCAAAGCATTCAGATAAAAATGACACTTTACATAGAGAGCAAAGACACAAATGATGGCTAACTTGACATCAGAAAAAATGGATAACAGAAGACAATGGAACTGCATCTTTAAAGTGCTAAAGAAGAAAAAGTCAAACCAGAATTCTCTATCCAGAAAAATATTCTTTTAAAATGAAAGTGAAATAAAGATGTTTTGGGTAAGTGAAAGCCAGCAGACCTGTGCTACAAGAAATACTAAAGGAAGTTCTTCAGACAGAAGTAACATCAGAAGGAAAGTTGGATCTCAGAAAATAATGAAATGCTTTGGAAAGTGTAAATTTATAGATAAATATATCTTTTCTCTTAATTTCTTTAAAAAAACCTGACTCTAATACAAATATATAACATTGTATTATGGAGTTTATAACATACAGAGTTGTAAAAATATACGGCAATAATACCACAAAGGATGATGAAGGGAGGAGGCTGTAAATGGAGTTATACTGTTCCAAGTTTTTTTAATGTGAAGTAATACAATATTTACTCTTAAGAAGACTGTGAAATTGTATTCCTAGAATTAAGGTTGTGGATAGAACTAAGGTTGCTGACCTAAAGTAGGGAGGTTATCTTGGATTATCCAGATGGACCCAATGTAACCATTAGAGTGGAAGAGGGAGTCAGAAAAGAAGAGGCATGGGAAGATTTAACTACAGAAGAGGAAGTCAGAGTGATATGATGTGAGAAGGATTTGACCCACTATTGTTGGATTTGAAGGTGGAAGAAAGGGGTCATGAGTGAAGGAATAAGGGCAGTCTCTAGAAGCTGGAAAAGTCAAGGACATGGATTCTTCTCTAGCACTTCCAGAAGGAATACAGCCCTCCTAATACTTTGATTTTAACCCAGTGAGATCCTTGTTAATTTCTAACATACAAAACAATAAGATAATAAATTTGGATTTTTTAAGCCACTGTTTGTGATAATCTTTTAAAGAAGCAATAGAAAACTATAGAAACAATACATAATAACAGAGATTCAAAGTACCCAAAGAAAAAATACCCAAAGAAAAAACTAAAAGAACAAACGGTGGAAAAATAGATAAATCTACTTTCATAGTTGGAGATTTAAAAGCGTCTCTTTCAGTAATTAATAGGACAACTAGATTAAAAACAGAAAGGATATAGAAGATTTGAATAACACTATCAATCAGCTTGACCTAATTGACAGTTGTAGGCTGAGTTGAACATACATTCTTTTCCAGTGCCCATGGAACCATTCATCAAGATAGATCATATATGCTCAGCTATAAAACAAGTCTCAATAAATTTGAAAGGATTGAAATCATACAGAATTTTTTAATTGAAATATAGTTGATTTGCAATATTGTGTTAGTTTCAGGTATACAGCAAAGTGATTCAGTTATATATATATATTTTTTTTCAGATTATTTTCCATTACAGGTTACTACAAGATGTTGAATATAGTTCCCTGTGGTATACAGTAAATCTTTGTTGCTTATCTATTTTATATACAGTGGTGTATATCTGTTAATCCCATACTTCTAATTTATCCCTCCCCCTTTCCCCTTTGGTAACCATAAGTTTGTTTCCTATGTCTGTGAGACTGTTTCTGTTTTGTAAATAAATTCATTTGTATTATCTTTTAGATTCCACATATAAGTGATAGCATATAATATTTGTCTTTGTCTGACTTACTTTACTCAGTATGATAATCTCTAGGTCCACCCATGTTGCTGCAAATGACAATATTTCATTCTTTTCATGGGTGAGTAATAGTCCATTGTGTATCTATGTATATACCATATCTGCTTTATCATTCATCTGTTGATGGACATTTAGGTTGCTTCCATGTCTTGGCTATTGTAAATAGTTGCTGCTATGAACACTGGGGTGCACGTATCTTTTCAAATTAGAGTGTTCGTCTTTTCTGGATATATGCCCAGGAGTGGGGTTGCTGGGTCATATGGTAGCTCTATTTTTAGTTTTTTAAGGAACCTCCATACTGTTTTCCATAGTGGTTGCACCAATTTACATTCCCACCAACAGTGTAGGAGGATTCCCTTTTCTCCACACCCTCTCCAGCATTTATTGTTTATAGACTTTTTGATGATGGCCATTCTTACCGGTGTGAGGTAATACCTCATTGTAGTTTTAATTTGCATTTCTCTAATAATTAGCAATGTTGAGCATCTTTTCATGTGTCTGTTTTGATGACAAAGAAATTAAGTTAGATATCAGTAAGAAAAATATCTATAAAATACCTAAATATTTTGAAATTAAATAACACACTTTGAAATAATCTGTGGATCAAAGAAGAAATCATGAGGGAAAGTTAGAAATATTTTGAAATGAATATGATGATATATTTTATCAAAATTGGTGGAATTCAGAAAAAACAGAGCTTAGAGGGAAATCTATATTCCAATATGCTTATATTAGAAAAGAAGAAACATTGGTATCAATGACCTTTCTTAGTTTCTATCTTAAGAAGCTAGAAAAAGAACAAACTAAACTCAAACCAAGTAAAATAAAGAAAATTACAAAGGTAAAAGCAGAAAGCAATAAAACATAGAATAGACAAGCAGTAGAGAAAATTTACAAAGCCAGAAGTATCTCTTTGAATAGGTGAACAAATTTGAAAACTTAGAGAGAGAGATTGAAAGATAGAGGGAGAGAGAGAAAGAGCGAATGGGAAAGAAAAAACAGAAATTGCCACTATCATGAATAAAAAAGGGATTCTCACTATAGGTCACATAGATATTAAAAGTATAATAAGGGAACATTATGAACAACTTTATACCAACAAATTTGACAATTGAAATGGACAAATTCCTTGAAAATATAATATCAAAATGACACATTAGGGCTTCCCTGGTGGCGCAGTGGTTGAGAGTCCGCCTGCCGATGCAGGGGACACGGGTTCGTGCCCTGGTCCGGGAAGAGCCCACATGCCGCGGAGCGGCTAGGCCCATGAGCCATGGCCGCTAAGCCTGCACGTCCGGAGCCTGTGCTCCGCAAAGGGAGAGGCCACAACAGTGAGGGGCCTGCGTACCGCAAAAAAAAATAGAAAATAAAAAATGACACATTAAAAATTCTTGATATCATTATAGTATATCTGGTTCATTTTGGAATATCTGGCAATTTCTTATATAAATAAAATAAACCTATTCTATGACAGAGCAATTCCATCACAAGGTATTTACGCAAAGGAAATAAAAACGTGTCACACAAACACTTTTATAAGAATGTTCATACCAGTTTTATTAATGATAGGTAAAAACTAGAAACAGCCCAGGTGTCCATCAGCAAGAGAATGGATTAAACAAACTGTTGTATAGTTGTATAAAGGAATGATACTCAGCAAGATCAAAAAACAAAGTACTGATGCACTTCACAACATAAATGAATCTCAAAATCGTTATGCTAAGTGCAAAAAAAGCCTTATATAAAACAGCATATTTGTGTTTTTCCAATTATATGAAGTTCTAGAATAGATTGTGAAAATTAGAAAATTGCCTCTGTAGGTGTAGGGGGTAGAGACATGGATCGAGAGCGAAAGGCACAAGAGGGAATTTTCTGGGGTAATTGTAATGTTCTACACTTTGATAGGGATTTGGATTACACAGGATTTTGTATGCTTTTGTCAAAATTCATCAAATGATACATTTAAGTTTTGTACAGATCATTGTATGTAAAATTTACTTAAGAAAAAGAACCATAACAGATATTAGAGAACTCTATTAAAGAACTCTGGTTAATAGTATGATTGATGAAGTGTTTAGGATGAACTATACTGAAGTCTGCAACGTATTTGAAATGCCTCAAAACATAAAATGGATCAATGGATGGATAGAGGGACAGATAGATTGATAAATGTGTGATGAAGCAAATGTAGCAAAATGTTAATGGTAGAACTTAGGTGGTGAATATATTTTTTTCACTCTACAATTCTTTCCATCTGCTTCTGTTTGAAATTTTTCATAATAAGATATAGGAAAAAAGCCTAAATTGTTACACCTAAATATATTATATAATATTAAATAATATACTGTTGTGAAAATAGTTATGAAAAATAAATAAGAAAATCCTTTTAAGTGAATCAAATAAAATATACAATTCATACCTCAATAATATAAAAATGCACAGAAACTCAAAGAAAAGTTACTAATAGGTTAATAGTATTAACCTTTAGATGTAAGGAGTATAGGGATGCTTTTATGGTCATCTTTACTTTTCTATACTTTCCAATTTTTCTGTAATAAGGATGTATTTATTGCATCCTTATTACATCCTTATTTTTGTTTATAATAGAAACCATCAATACCCAGCTCCACCCTTCCCAACTCCAATTCCCCCTCCCCAGAAGCAATCATCACAATTTTAGCCACTTGTTACATTTGTTTCCATATTTCTAAATAACAATCTGATGGTATTTTAAATTTTTTTCCAATTTAAATATTATCTATTAATTTCCTACTATGAAAGATAAGAATTTAGCTCTCATACCTCCCTAACTCATCACACACTTAAACATACTTACATTTCCCCATCCTCCAATATTTTATATCTTAAGTATTGGTTAGATCAGAGTTCAATGCTCATATTTTTATTCCTATGTAAATATGACTCACAGAAGAGAATGTGTGTGCAATGATTACATTTTCTTTCTTCCACAACTTTTTGTTTTCCCTGCAGTTAATAACTCTTTTTCATTTGCTTAATTTCTTATTAGTCTTTCCCTAAGTCATGCCTAAATTCTGTACCAGAGGAGTAGATCTCTCTCTTTGTGCAAACACTCCAGGTAGCCATCAGTTTCATCTTGTCCTTGGAGGTGTTCTCCTGGAGCAGTCTCTCCTCTGGTCCCATCTGGACTAATTGATCTCCGTGCTTCCTGCACAGCTGTTGTCCTGGGATCTCCCTTCACCATCGTCCTAGGGATTCCTTTTGGCTCTCTTATTTGTTGGATCCATGCCTTTTTATGAAGTTTACTCCCTCATTTTGGTGGAACATTTTTTTCCCAAGAACTTCCTGAGAAAAGATAAATGAGAGGTAAACTTGTTGAGACCTTGTATTAGAATTTGATTTATATTTTGGATGCATACAGATTTCCCGTGGATTTTGATGCTTTGGCTCCATTTTATTCTAGCTTTTCTTGTAACTATTGAGAAATCTGATCCTTTTAAATTTCCATTCCTTTTATTTGCCCTGTTTTTTCTCTGTTGGTACTCGTAAAATCTTCTTTTTGTCCTCAGTGATCCTTTGTATGACTCTCTTTTTATTCTGTTTACTAGGTATGTGGTGGACCCTCTCAATCTGAAACTCATACCCTTCAGTTTAGGGAAATTTTTTTCTTTGATGATTTTCTTCTTTTTTGTGCTCGCTCTCTCTCTCTCTCTCTCTCTCTCTCTCTGGAACTTCCATTAGTCAGATATCAGAACTCCTCAAACAGTAGTCTAATTTTTATATATTTTTCTCTCCCTTGTTTTTTTCTTCTGTTTTCTGCTAAATCTCCTTAATAATCTAAGTTTTCTGTTGAAATTTTCATTTCTGTTACCATATTTCTAATTTCCAAAAACTATTTTTCAAAGCTTCCTTTTTATGGCTTCTTTTCTTGTTTCTGGATCATTTTTCTCTCTGAAGCTATCAATTTTAGTTGTGTTTGTTTATTTTGTTTCTTTTCTTATTTTCTCTTCTCACCCTCTTTCTCTCCCTCCGTTTTCCTTCCTCCCTTCCTTTCCTTTCTTTCTTCTCCAATACTTTTCTTATGATTTCTTCATTAAACTTTTTTCCCTCTATGTTCTTCCCTCCTCCCCCCATTTCCTTCTTTATTTTTTTTTCTTTCATATTAAAGATCTTCCTCAAATGTCAAATGATGGTTAGATCTCTATTCCTATTTAAGAGAGAGGCACGAAAAACTGATTGGATGTTTTTTTTCCTCATGGACATTTCTTCTCAACTAGTTGAGGGTCTATGTAGGGTGATCTGCCTGGGTTATTACATTAGGGGATTCCTAACTGTCCATATCTGTTGGTCTTTTCTTATGTGCAATTTAGTTTTTCCAGAGAAGAATTCTCTCTTCTGCCAACTTGGAAGTATAAATCTGCTAGCATCCTCATATCTAAGAAAGGAGCTGGATATCTCATTGTTTAGTATGTAGCCTTTCACTTAATTCTGTTGTTTTCAGTGTGGTTGCCCCCACCTCAACTATGTTTGATGACCCTGACTCTAGCTCAACCTCCAATGCTCTGTTCTCTTAGAAATGGGACAGTTTCTCAACTATGTAGGGTAGTGGATCATATTTATAGATACCTACTGTATTAGAATTAAAACAGAAATTTTAAAAACATTTATTTTAAAATAATAAATTCATTACATTTTACCACAAATAATGTATTTTTATAAAATAACTATATTTTCCAAAAAATAAGGTTAGTGAGAAGAGTGGCGTTATTTTATGTTCTTGAAAATCTCTTTAACACCTAGCTTAATTGAAGATGTGTGGATTCTTATATCTTCTATGTTTTGTGACAACATATTGTTTTGGTTTAAAAATATGAAGACAATTTGCCCTCACAGAGATATGTAGCTTAAAAAGGGAGGAGTATTTAAATAGTCTTTTTCAGTTTATTGTGGCTGTTCTTCTCAGATACTACACCAAAATTCAACAAGTGATAGCTTCCTAAAGGTTAGTTGCAATATGGACTATGAAGCCATATCTATGAACTTTTCATACTCTGATGCATTAAATTTTTTGGTTTTGCATTTTGAATGTATCTTTTACCCATGCATGATTTTAACATCATGCATTGATCATTTGGAAAATATTGTTTTATTGAGTTGTGAGTTATGCAGATCTTCCAAATGTTGATACATTTTATTATGAAACATCAAAAAAGCACATTTATTAATATCACCCCTGACCTAATCAGAAAAAGTCTTTTAAGTTTTGGGAAGCTGACAACCTCATGGTGGCAGATACAAATATTCTAAAATTCTAATTTTCACTTAACAGATAAAAGTTTATAATCAGCAACAAGTTCTATCAGTTGTTATCCTTGAAGTGACAGGCTTATTTTGTTCATTTTTGAGAAAAATGTCTTCCAAATACCCAAGTGTGAATAACCATAATTTGTCTGTCGGTCATTCTTTCAAGTAAAAATTTTGCTCATGAAAAAAATGACTAATTTAGTTTGCAAATCAAACAATCATGTAAGTGTTTATCCTCGAGACAACCATCATCGTACTTGGCTGTGGAAGTGACACCTTTTATGTATATTTCTCATTTAGTCATGTAGAATATTTTTAAAATGTGTACTCAGGGGTTAAATTTTAATTAAATTTATAATTTTTATTACTTTATCAAGGGAATTATTAAGTAAAACTGAGATTTTTGTTTTATTGCAAGTATGTGACATGACCACCAGCACAGTTTGACGTTCCTGCCTTGATTTGTGTTAAGCTCTTTTGCCCACTGTTGTTTTGGTACCATCAGTCCAAATGTCAAATAGTTTTTCCAAAAGAAACCATGAGAGTCAAATAAATTATTTAACACTTCATGTATTTCATCACCATTTGTATTTAGTGCCAAGCATTTGTGTTTAGTACCAATACACCAAGTGTATTTTACTGCTATTCACATAAAAGAAGATCTTTATCAGTGGTTAGTTGGTGTTTATGTTGGATAGATACAAAAAAAAGCTATGTCTGTAGATTTATCAAGATATTAATATCCGGAGATATTAACTTTGTCTTCATGTTTTCAGCTAAATCTTTAACGAGTTAATGTATTGTTGGGAAATGGTCCTGGGGTGATTTCTTTTAGTAACTTTTACTGACTTTTCATCCAGCAGGCATTCAGCAAGGTCAACTGTAGAAGCCTCTATCGCTCCTTTAGCTACCTTGTGTACCTTTCTAGCCAATGCAGTATGATAAGCTACTCTATAAGATGCTTTCCTAAATTTAAAATTATTTTGAAGATTTTTCTAGATTTTAAATTTACTTTAATGTTACTTGCAAAATAAGACAACAAAATGTTCTTACTTTCATATAGGCATAAGAAAAACATTAGAATTTCAAAATAACTTATTGGATGATTTTAAGGTTACACAGATCATAGCAGGTATAATAAAAATAGCTTGGGGCTTCCCTGGTGGCACAGTGGTTGAGAGTCCGCCTGCCGATGCAGGGGACACGGATTCATGCCCCGGTCCGGGAAGATCCCACATGCCGCGGAGCTGCTGGGCCCCGTAAGCCATGGCCGCTGAGCCTGCACGTCCGGAGCCTGTGCTCCGCAACGGGAGAGGCCACAACAGTGAGAGGCCCGCGTACCGAAAAAAAAAAAAAAAAAAGCTTGTAAGAACACAGTAGAAGTATTGAAAACAAACTGAGTTAACATTTGAAAACATACATATTTATACCCCCAAAAATCATACCTTAGAAAAGTCTAGAAAACAAGAATATACAAGCATACATTCCATTAGTTGTCAGAGCAATGACATTGTCACATGTTATATAGATACTGGGAAACCCAACTGTACGCTTGTGAGAAAATGAGAGTGAAAATGGCGAATAATTGTCATAGTATTATTATGAAAATAGCTTTGATCTTATGGACTCCTGAAAGGGTCTTGGGTATCCCAGGAGTCCCTGGACCATACTCTAATAACCACTGATATAGAGTGAGGGTAGGGATCTGAGGGTCTAGTTGTTTCTCAGTTCTCTTGTTTCAGCCCCCCTTTCTCCCCCATTCACAAAGGCACCTGGTGCTTCCAGCTCCTGAGACTTTCTGGGGTTCCACAGCAAGAAGCAAACTCCTTTTAGGTTTCCCTAAAAGGATTCATGGGTGTAGAATTCAGCCTCCTCTGGTTAGCTAAGTCAGTTATCACTCTTCTGTTTTCTAATATCAACATTTTTATTGTGGTGTTTTCCTATCCTATTCTCTTAGACCTTCTGGGTTAATGCCTTTTTTCTTTTTTTGTCCCATTACCATTGTTTTAGTGGGGTTTTGGGAGCGAGCTTCGTAAATGCCTGTTTTTAAAACACCATATTTAACCTGAAATCCTGCTGTCTGCTCTTTTGTTCTTCTAGGATTATTTTTAATAAGACAAAATTTAAAAATTAATTTTAAAATATGAAATCAATGTTCATATTTATCAATTTAGGCAAACCCAGGTGTTCTCAATGCCTGGGCCTCACCAGAGGCAAACAGAAAAAAAACTACAGCTGTGTAGCCCAGACATCAGTATTTTGAAGAAGTTCATTATGTGATTCTGACATTTAGTGAGGATTGAGAACTACTGCCCTGGAGCCTTCTGATTGAGCATCAATAGCCCCTCGGCACTTAAACTCCAGAGAGCACACTCAGCATACAGCTTCTAGACCACCACCAGCAGCAACAGCATCACCTGGGAGCTTGCGAGAAATGCAAATTCTCAAGTCCTATTCCAGACCCACTGAAACAGGACCCAACGATCTGTGGTCTGACACTCCCTCCAGGTAATTCTGATGTGCTCTAAACTTGAGAACCACAGCCATAGAAGATGACTGCCTTTTTTCTAAGAATACATTCATCACTGAATTTTTTGGCATAAAACTTTTTTCAGTACCTTCTCTTCTGACATGTCAATGGGAGAAAAGATGTAAGAAAAATTGCCCTGGGAATTAGCTTTTAGAAAATTCCTGCCCCGGACTTCCCTGGTGGCACAGTGGTTAAGAATCTGCCTGCCAATACAGGGGACATGGGTCCGATCCCTGGCCAGGGAAGATCCCACATGCCGCAGAGCAACTAAGCCCGTGAGCCACAACTACTGAGCCTGCGTGACACAACTACTGAAGCCTGCACATCTAGAGCCCGTGCTCCGCAACAAGAGAAGCCACCGCAATGAGAAGCCCGTGCACCGCAATGAAGAGTAACCCCTGCTCGCCACAACTAGAGAAAGCCCGCGTGCAGCAATGAAGACCCAATGCAGCCAAAAAATTTAAAAAAAAAAAAAAAAAAAGAGAATTCCTGCCCCTTGTAGTCAGAGTCAGAGCTTCAAGTCATCTAGTTTTCAATAAGTTTTTCTCTTATATGAACGTCAGCGCTTTTCTCTCTTTGGTCTTAGTCTGCACTTATATACCTCATTCCTCACTTCTGCTGTTGCAGAAAAACGAAATATGGTATGTATACTACAGCTGTAGGCTTAAATAGATCAATTTTAAGATACCAATTTTATAATTTAGATTTTTAGCTATATTTAAAAGCATAAAAATGAACATTTTTAAGAAGTCATTGTAAGGGCAACTATGGGTTTGCCCACAATATAATTAAACGTGAGCAAAATGACTCTGAGAATAGCGTCTATTGGAAATTCATGAATGTTTCCAGGGGTGACCAGACATTAGAATGACTTGTTAAGCAAGAATTCTGCTTAAAAGAAAAAGCCGAAGGAATCCATCACATAGATAATCAGTTTTAGAGAAACAAGTGCTGACGAAATGTGGACTTCATTTGGAGAAAAAGACTTAATGTGATTCACAAGAGTGCTAAAACTTATTTAAAACACTATTTTGGAAGGGAAGAACCTATAGAGCTGCACCTTATGGTTTCGTAGAAAGAACAAGGTCTTTGAAGTCAAACAGGCCTGGACAGAATCCCTCTGACCCTCAGTAGGTTTGTGGCCTTGGGAAGAAAGTAAATCTTTCAGAGCTCAGTTTTCTCATCTATAATATAGGGTTAATGCCTAATTCACAAAACTATTGTTAAAACTAAATGAGGTAATGCATGAAAAGCACTTTGTACAGTACACACAATATATTGCGTCCTCACAAAATGTGAGTTCCCTTTTTCCTTCCCTTTCTGTCTTTCTGTGATCCCTCCCAATCTCTCTGTTTATGAGTGTCTTGCTATAGAATATACAGATGTTTAGCACGTATTCTATTACTGAGCATTTTTGTAGTACCATGTAGATGCTTCAGGTCTTTTGCTTATGGTCTTTTCAGCCAAAGGAAGAAAGCGGGTGGTTCTGTGGGGTCACCCTGTTATGTTTTATATTCATTCAAGAGATATCTATTGAGCACCTATTATATTAGGCACTGCGCTAGATGTTAAAGATAGACTAGGGAGAAAAGAGACAAGAGCCATCCCCGTGGGGAGCTTCGTGGGCTTCTGATTAGCAAAGAGTTTATCCCTATAGTGATCACTTGTATAAGCCATGCCTATTCTTCATCTGGAAGAGAAGGTAGAAAGGGAAAGGTACCCCCGGTGGAAGAAATAAGGATGACAATAGGAAGATGATCTCTGTGGGCCCCAGAGAGAGCTATGCCTAGACAAATATCTGCTGCAGATGATTTTAAAAGGAAAGGATAAGGAGGGAAGGGAGCCACAAATGACATGGAGCTTGGCTACAAAAGAATTAGAGAAAAAGGAAGAGAAAAAAAAAGAACTTTCTAAAAGAGAGTTGAAGAATCAAAGAGCTCTTTATTTTAGGAAAATGAAGATTGGGAATTCCCCAGCAGTCCAGTGGTTAGGACTCTGTGCTTTCACTCCTGGGCTGGGGTTCAATCCCTGCACGGGGATCCCGCAAGCTGTGCAGCGTGACCGAGAAAAAAAAAGTGAAGATTATACACACACATCTATAAGAGTGTATTTTATTTAATTGAGCATCTTCTGGTATCAAGCTCTGTGCTAATAAGTTTGTTACAGAAGTGATTCAGACCATGGGTTTTCTGTCTAACATACTGAGTTCAGGTCCTTAGCGCCTACTGTCTGTGTGACCTTGGGCAAGTTGCTCAGCACCTCATTGAGCCTCAATGCCTTCTTTTGGAAAGTAGGCACAGTAATACCTGTGACCCAGGGAGTAGGCACCTTATCATTGGCCCAAGGGGTGTGCTTATAGCTTTCTGCTCAGCCTAATTCTGAAGGCTGCGTAGTCTCCATTAGTGGCTCCCTGTTACCTCAGTCACTACTAGGAAAGCTGTCTCAAGTGTCTACTGTTGATTTGGGCAATAGAGAGTGGGCTATTCCCTTCCCATTTCAGAGCATACACATATACAGGAAACCCCAAAAAAGGCTAGATCTGGCATTATCTCCAGGTTCCCTCAGGGGTCTCCTCTGTCTAAGGAGGGAAAGTTTGAGAAACGATGATCTAGGGCCTTGCACATAGCTAATAACATCTGCCATTCATTAAAGCTACCCAAGCATGATATACATTATATCAAGGGTATCTGCTACATGTATGGATGTTAAATGGGCTGCATTTAGGGCCGTACTAGGCTTGAGATTCTAAGATCACCCCCCTATCTTTGTGCCAGGTCCCAACTGTCCTTGTCTCAATCACCCTGAAGCTCACCCTGGAGAGGTGCTGGTTGGTTCTAACTAGCCATCCTGTAACTGCATGGGAAATCAAAGGGTCTGGGTACCAGCTTAGACTTAGAACCCTCACTTTCTTTACTCTTCTTTTAAGCAAGTGTTGCACTAGTCTGGAGTCAGACTGCTGGTTTTGAATTCTGGCTCTAATGCTTACTTATCTTGTACAAGTCATTTAACTGCACTGTCTCAGGTTTTGCATCTGTGAAATAAGTACTCATTCAAAAACAATTTACTTTCTGCCAAGCGCTGTTTCAGGTTCTTGGGATAGATCAGTAAACAAAAGAGACAAAAATTCTTGCCGTTATGGAGCTTAGATTCTGGCAGGGAAGTGGGGGTTGGTGGGAAGGAGATGGGTAGGTAGAAAGACAATAAACAGTAAGTATAACAAGCAAATTATGTAGCATGTTAGAAGGTCAAAAGTTGGAATAGGGGCTTCCCTGGTGGCGCAGTGGTTAAGAATCTGCCTGCCAATGCAGGGGACATGGGTTCGAGCCCTGGTCGGGGAAGATCCCACATGCCGTGGAGCAATTTAGCCCGTGCGCCACAACTACTGAGCCTGTGCTCTAGAGCCCACGAGCCACAACTACTGAGCCCACGTGCCACAACTTCTGAAGCCCACTCAGCTAGAGCCGGAGCTCCGCAACAGGAGAAGCCACCACAATGAGAAGCCCGCGCACCACAACAAAGAGTAGCTTCCGCTCGCCACAGCTAAAGTCCATGCACAGCAACGAAGACCCAACACAACCAAAAGTAAATAAATAAAATAAATACATTTATTTAAAAAAAAGTTGGAATAAAGGAAGTACTGTAGGGTGGAGGCAGACTGCAGTATTAAATAGAGTGATCTTTGAGAAGGTGAGCTTTGAGTAAAGATGTAAAAGAGTTGAGGGAATTAGCAAATCTGATACCCTGAGGAAGTGTATCCAGGCAAAGGAGGAGCTAGATCAAAGGCTCCAAGATCGGAGTGGGTCTTAGGTGTCATATTCATTCCCACCACGTAGGGTTATTGTGAGGATAAATGAAATGATGCATGTAAAGCCTTCAGCTTAGTACCTACAATCATGAGTGTAAGTTGAGTGTAAGTTTGGTTTGATTATTATTTATCATTTTTATGGAAGTCACATTTCTAAATATTCAATATGTTATAAAATCTTTCAGAATGATCTACATAGCACGTGAATGGAATGGTGCCCTCTTTGCAATTGCTGTTTTCCTCCTTACATATTCTTGACTTTTATACTTATTACTTTGAGATAAAATATATATTTATTGTCTCTGAATAATTTCCTTCCTTGGCAAGAGTCATGAAAAAGGTGTAAACTCTGTTATATTAAAATTTTTTTGAAGCTAAATGGGAGCTGTGACCACTGTTCCCATGTATTCACTTGCTTTATTAGTCTCTCAGTGGGTATTGTCTGAAAGGTTGCTATGGTCAAAAGCACGACCATGTACTAGGGAGGACTTTCCAATATTCCCAGCCAGTCTAACCAGTTTTTCTTTCCATGTCTCTTTTCTTTTTAGAAGAAAAGAATGGGAGATTTTATGTTCTTAGTATTCTATTTTGACTGTCTCAAACTGCAAATCCTCAGAGGAATCAGTGCTCTGTATACATAGTGTTTTATGTAATATATTGTGTGGGGTAAGGATGATGAAAATAAAAGGGAAGAGCACTAACTGAAAGCCTTCCATCTGCCAGATATCATTGTAGCTGCTTTATATAAAATTAAATCCTTGGAAAACCTGACTACTTTGCTATTCAAACTGTGGTCCAGACCAGCAGCATCAGCACTGTCTGGGAGCTGCTAGAAATGCAGACTTTTGGGCCTCACCCCAGACCAGTTATTGAGTCAGAATCTGCATTCTAATAAGAACCCCCGATGTTTCACATGCACATTAAAGTCTGAGAAGCACTGCCCTGACAAGACAAATATCACTAGCAGCATCTTTCTCAGATGAGAAGAGTAAGCTTCAGAGAGAGCAGGTACCTTGTCTAAATACCACAAGTAAATGGTAATCCAGGATCTAACTGAGGTCTGTTTGCAGAGTCCAAACTCTTTCCACTACATTCTTTTTAATAGGTATTTTTCATAGTCTATTTTATAGAGAAAAAAATAGGTTAGCTTCTATTTGAGCCTACTTTGAAAGCATTTGCCCAGACAGTCAGTCTGAGTGTAAACAACTGGTCCAAAGAAGCAGGCCTAGAAGATGATAACTGAGTTTGTGTGTGGCTGTGGGTAGATAAGTCACATGCCCCCTGGCTCTTCAGAGGTTACCTGCCTTTCTGTTGAATTAGGGAACCCATGTGTAATTGTTGGCAGGATTCTCCCCAAATCCTATTCTGATGAGCAGAAGACAAGAGCAAATGGAGAAAGGCAGACCATGGCCTAAGGAGATGAACAATCTGGTGTACGAGTCAGGGAATGTCTTATTTTATGAGCAAGGAGGTATTTATATGGCTTGCCTTGAGTGAATCGCCTCTGATGGGAAAGCAGACTGGGAACAGCTGGACCACACTTTGGATCAGTTGCCGCAACAACATGATACATTTGTCTCTGGTGTCATTTGATCCCTTTGAGTGCTGTTATTACCTCAGTGTGGATGTTTGACTTTCAGGCTTACTTTGTGCAGTGAGTACGTCTGTTTGATTGTGTTCCTCAGATTACATGGAGTGTTGATTATTTTCATTTGGGAGTTTGGATTCTAGGATTGCAGAGCATGGCAACCTCATAGGTGACTGGATCCGAGGACCTCATAGAACAACTGTTATATTTACCACCATCAGAACTCTGATTTCCGGGGTAAACCATACCTGATGGCATCTGGGAAAATTATACAAATATCCAAATTTCAATTTCTGGTAATATATTCCACTTTCTCCTCTCAGATGATCTTTGTGAGCAACACTTTGCAAACTTGATCTCAGCACAAAAGTTATGGTTATTACCATTATTTAGTATTTACCTTTTTCTTGGAAAAATTAAGCAAGACAGTCACCATTTGGAGGTTTGCAAAGTAAAATTGAATGCACTTGTGTGATTTCAATAGCTGCTTAAATCTTTCCTCCTAAGACGTTTAGAAATGACTGGTCTCTTGATAAATTGAAAGTGAGCCCAGCTACTGTCACCCAGAAAGGGCTGAACGCTCTGCTTGAATCATTTACCCTGACAGACATTTGTTCTCCTTAAGAAAATTGGCTGTTTTCTCCTTTCTGATAATAAATGATCCAAGCTCCCAAATTTATGGCAGCTGAAACTGAAGGTCCTGATAAACTTATATTACCAGGCGGGTGCCCACCATCACAACATTCTCTGAAAGTCATAGTTAGGCTTCTATCTAAGGAACAAAATCTCCTCAGAGTTCAAAAAAGCAAAGAGAAAAAGAACATTATGTTGTTAGAAGCTAGAGAGGATGGTTTTGAGCATGTGCAGGATGTAATTTCATTATTGTCTAGAGTTACATGGCTGTTTCTGGAATCAGGGAGTTTCCTAAACAGAATATATTGTTGTTAGATGGCAGCATAACTGTGGTTTCCTGCTGGTATTTTAGTGCGGAGGTGGATAGCTGTTTCCTATATTTCCCCCCCTCCCGCCCCCCTTTTTTCTCTCTTCCACTTCATTTTGTGTAAGTAAAATGAAACAAAGTTAAGAGTAACAAAGGAAGCAGCACCCACAAATGCTTCTGTTAAAGTTCTAAACTTGGCCTATAAAATTTAAGGAATTCAAATTTTCTATCATTTGAAAAAATTCATTTACATTGTGTGTAATTAGTATAGTTTTTTCAATGCTTGTTCAACTTACATAAGATGCTTTAATGTGAGTCACATGAAAAATGTGGCCAAGTATTATGAGCACTTTAACATTTGCATTTCCTGTTCTGTGTGGGTAATTTTGTAAATTTGGGGTTAGCCTAACAGACTGGGGGGGGCAAAGAGGAAGTTGGCCAGCTGGGTTTGGAAAATGCCCTTCCTTATTGAATATTTAGCATGCTCTATGTGAAGGGATGGTGATTTCCCTGTGGCATGGGGGACTTTTTACTTCATGAAGAGCCAAGTTTTGCCATAAGGAGAGCATAAAAAGCCTCTGTTCCAGACAGGGCAGTATTAGTAGTGTCATCAACAGCAGCAGTCTTTCGGTGCTTGAGAAAACCAACCTAGTGAGTGGGCAGACTATGGACTGGTGGGACTCAAAATTACAGGAAAGATCTCCAGGTCTTAAGAGATTTCCTAGATCCTTATCCACTTAACCACAGAAGCCAAACTACAATGCTATTTCTTTGCTCTTAAGGCTCTTTTAAGGTAACCAATCCTTTTACAATTCTGATGAAGACTGTTGATTTTCTTAGAAAAATGCGTGTGTATATGCAAAATTACACCCACACATGCACAATTTTACATGTGATTTCAAGGTTTTTATGGATCCCCTGAAGCCCATCCATGAACCTGCCGGAATCCAAAGACCCTGTGTTAAGAACTAGGTTTGGGCAGCCTTCCTCCTGTCTTCACACCATACTGCTAACTCCCATGCCCCCAAGTCCTCTTTTAAAATGCCTTTGAAGTAGAAAACATAAAGGCCCAACAATCTTAATATAAGTTAATTTATTACTGTATAACAAGAGGAGAAAGGCGTTGTGGGTACCAGAAGAAAGAAATCTTTCTTAGCCTTCCCTCCATTACTTCACTCGATGTTTTGTATATGACTAGTGTTCATTAAATCACTGTACAGAGAAATGGAGATGACACACAGAAAAAGACACGTGAATGTCTGAAGACATTTTATTTTGATCTTATTTTATTTTTCCTGGACTTATATTTGTCAGAGTTTCAGTGTGAGAGAAAAAGAGGCAGTGAAATGTTTGTATAATCTCGTGATCCAAATATTTTCTATGAATTCCTCCGTTATAGATTCACGGAACATTGCTGGTTGGCATATATTCCTGCCCAGAACTTCTGGGAACATCTGTAAAGACAAGCATTTTTGCTACAATTGTACTAAGAATTTTAATTAACAGAAAATAATGCACAACCCATATATAACAGACATTTAGTGGGCAGATAGCAAAAAGCTCCTGATTATTCTGGCACAACATCATTTTGCGTGATCTATAATTAACAATTGCTTTCTGCTCTCTTGCTTCTGTGATTCAGCTTTGGCTTTTGAATTTGGCGGATAGACAGGAAAATCCTCTTGACTCTACCCCAGTCTCATTGCTGTCTCTCCTCTCCACTCAGTGCTCTGGCTACCTCCATTACTCAGATTATGATCACTTACTGCCTCCTGGGAACCCTCAAGTCACGTGGCAGCTGCTGCTGGCCTTCATGCTCTCTGCCCAGGGCACATACATAATTGAAGCTACAATTCTAGTGTCTCCAGGTGGAAGGGAACTGATACATTTTTGTCGATAACTGCCATTTTATTTCACTTCCCTACTTCTCAACTTTTTTGGAGCCTCTTAGGGCTTCTCAACTCACTCAGTCTTCCCAACGCACCTGCCCACTTTTATTACTAAACACTGTCTTTTTAATTTATGTTTTGTAGTATGGAAGATATGCCATTCTTCTTGGAACCCAGAGATCTTAGGCTTCTATCTATAATCTGCTATTGACCAGTTGTAGGGCCTTAGGCAAGTCAATTTAATTTTCTGAACCTTGATTTCTTCATACATAAAATGAGGGTAATACCATCTACCTCACAGAATAATTGTACAAGAAAAGGGAGTTAACATACGTTAAAGTATAGAGTTGAACCATATGAAATTGCCAGTATTCAACTATTTTTGGCCCACAAGAAAGGCAATTTCATGTGGTTCAACTAATATCGAGCACAGACCATTGTAAATGAGAAATAGTCAATAAATGTTGAATCTGAATCTGTTTCAATTGGGGGAAATGGAACAATGATTACAATTGGGGGAAATGGAACAGTGATTCAATTGGGGGAAATGGAACAATGATTGCTTTTCAGATATCTTCCCTGATCATACCAAAAAACACATGTGAAGATTCCTGAAGAACACCCTTAACAGTGCTGTGGGAAGACAATTCAGGTCTATTCTATATCACAACTTTCCCCTGAGGATAAAACACAAAAGTTTCAGGGCCACAGTTTTAGGTAACAGGAGGGTTTTCAGGGAAAAGAGGAGGGTTTTTTGGGAAAAGAATAACCTTAAATACAGTACTTTTAAACTTTTCAACTGTCTTGCCAAAGTTATATTGTTATTTAATTAATAAAAATTATGTTACAGCACATGTACTAAGAGTATTGTTCCTGGAACTATGGTTTTTCTCAAAACAATATTATTATTCAATTTTGTAGATGATGAAAAGTGGTTGAAAAAAATTAAACAATTTAATCAATTTATCTTTATTATCATATGATAATTAATCAATTAGTATATTTAGTTAATAGCAAAACCTTTAGTGGAACCTAGATTTCTAGAATTTCATGTCTTCCTTTCTTTACTCAACTGGCACATATTTATTGAGTACCTTCTATGTGACAGGCTCTGTGCTCCTTCTTTTCAGTCCCATGGTGTGGTTTATTGGTTGGAACTGCCAATCCTGCTCTCTACCTGCCCCTGAATTCACCCTGGGCAGGTCTATCTCTCTGAAGTTGTTTCTAATTTATAAAATTAGGTGCTTAAGTGGAGTCATCTCCAGGTTCCATTTTAGTTCTAGATACAATTCTATTCTTAATTGAAACAAGGCAAATAATTGTCAAATGTTTATGTAATAATGATGCTGGTGCTGCTTTTTTATACATTGCCCAAAGAGGTGAATTAAGCATCTGTAAATAGACTGGAAACAAAATTGGTCCACTCTCAAATCCATGTTGTGGTGACACAATGAGGCACTTTGTAATCAGGTATTATATTTACATTGGATATTAACATATAAGGAGGTAAAATGGAAGAAGATAAAAGTGCAGAGGAACAGGAACAAAGATAGAAAACTGACCATTTATGATGCTTTTTCTTTTGGAAGATGCTTTTCTTTTTTTCAGCACTCACTAGGAGGACAGTTAAAGGAAAATGAAAGCTGGGAGTGCTGAAAACAGACTTATCCCATAAAAGTGACCAGTTTTCTCAGGGCTGGGCCTGCCTTTAGTATGCACATTAGGAGATGTTGGATTTGGGGAGAAATTGCAACCTCAAATTAGTTGGAAATGCACCCACCTCAGGTGGTCCAGAATAAAAGTTTTACATGTCCTAGAAGGACATTAAAAAATGAAATCAGTGGGTTACTTTCTGTCTTCAAATTAGCCATCAACTAGCTTTTCAGGGCCAGTTGGCACTGTGACTAGCTTCTCTATGCTATGTATCTCAAGACCCGAGAACCTTCACAGTTAATTGACATGTTCCTAGAATGCTCATTGCCAACACACCCCATGCTTGTACTTTTAAGAGCCTTAATACGTGAATTTTACCACTTGAATGCCAACATGGTTTATGACTTGCAGGGCTGGCTACACGACTGTGTGACCTGTGCAGCTTCACATAGGGCTTCATGCTCAGAAAAGCCTTGCACTCGGATTAATGCTCTGTCGTCATTGTCTTGAGATTCTTAATTATTTTTTAACAAAGAGTCTTGCGTTTTCATTTTGCACTGGTCCCTACAAATTATGGAGCCAGTCCTGATTCCTTATAATCACTTTTAGGCTTTTTTTGCTCTGTTTTAAAATTTTCATGAAAATGCTTAACTTTGTTGGGAAGATCATCAAATAATCTATGTAACCTGATGCAGTAAGGGGCATGAAAGATTAAGAAATGAATAGCGTGATTCAGTGTGATTCTGCTGTGCTTCCAAAATGTCAAATACTAAAATTCCCCTTTCTGACTATTACCTCAGGTTAACCTTTCCCAAGTCCTTTTTACTACAGAACTAGCCCTTTGCCTTCTCCCTGATTGAATTAATAGCTATGTATGTCACATACTTATTACGTGCTTTGTACTTTATATGTATCATCTCATTTAATCCCTCGTAAAACCCATGGAAGGTTGCTAGTATTATACCATGAGGTATATTGAGGAGGAAGGCAAAGCTCAGAGGGCTTCACTAATTTGCTCAAGATTTAAAGCTAGGTCTGTCTAATTTTTGGTTGGTTGGTTGTTTGCAACACCAGCATCTGTTACCTAGTTACACAAAGATCCTTTTTTATGTAAGACCAATGTTTAGCTCCTTTTGAGTCCTTTCTAAATCTCTCTCAATCCTGACCCCTTTCGTTTCCTTTGTCTCATCTCCTGACTTCTCCCATATTCTCATTCCTTTTTCCCTTGGTTCTTTCTCCTTCTAGACCTACACTCGCCTTTCTTTCTGGTTCTCTAGTCTTAATGCAAATTCTCTTTCATTGTAAAGAAATTTCTACTCATCTCTAACCTTTTCACAAACAACCCCTTTGCCTTCTTGCCTTTTGCAATTTTATGACTTTTTGATATCATCTTGTAAATAAAAATTATGTAAACCAGGCATCACTGTAGGAAAGCAATAACTATTTTCGCATACATCACAGAAAATATTCTTCTCCAAAGTTAACTAATCAGTTACAGCAATTTTGGTATCGTTATCTTTGCATATTGATTGCTCTCTCAGCAAACAAAGCAGATTAGATACTGTAGAATTAATTAATGCCTTTTCTACATTAATTTTACAAATATTTACTGAACACCCCTGCATGCTAATATTTTTAAACAAAATACAGTTGTTATTAGTACTCAATTACTTAAATTCTATTCAACAAAGTTCCTCTTAATTATAATAAAGACCATTGTATACCTGGCCTATTTTGTCTCACCTAGACTGTCAATAATCAGCTAACTAACTGGTCTCCCTGTCTCTTGTCTGTCTCACTTCCTTCCCTTCTCATCACTATCACCAGTTATTTTTCCAAAATACACATCTAATTATATCATTCTCCTGTTTAAAAATAGTGATTCATTTAGTAGCTATTTATTGAACTCCTGTGTGCCAGGCATGTAATGGCCCCTAGGAATACAAAGGAAAACAAGATAGGCATAGGACTTGCTGTCATGGTGATTACCTTCTAAGGATAACTCCTCATTTTCTCCTTGGTAATATCAACACTTTAGAACAACATGCTGGGTTTATCATAATCCTGATGTCACTTATTGTTCCAGTTTTATCCTCCATTCTTCAACCTCCCTCACTCCTGGACATGCTGTGTTCCAATTGAGATAATGGTTCTTTTTGCACAGTATGCTCTTTTATGCCAGTGCTATTTCTTCCCCCTGGAATGCCTTTCTTTCCCTTCTCTGTCTTACAAAATCTTACCTGTCCTTTAGAGTTGAGCTCCCATGTCAAACTTGCAACTTCTAAGTTTTTCTTAAGTAATCTACCGAACTCAAAATAGCAACCATTGAATTGGAATTTCCTTCTTTGCCCTTCCATTCTTGATCTTTGAAACTGAGGCTTGTTCTTAATCACTAAACTTAAAGACTCATAAGAAAAGTAAAAGTAGTAGTGGGGGATGAAGAATTACAAAATTCATTAGTAAACTGAATGCAGGGTACAGTTCACATAGGTTTATTATCTGAGGATTGGTTATTTTCAATCAGTTGATAAACGCTGGATGATATGTAGGGATATTAGACAAGGTCTCAGCCTCCAAGAAATTTACAATATAGTTCTTTACATCAAACTAAGTGAATAGTACGAGTAAATAATTACATGCTAATTTTGAGGCACAGATTAACCAAATTTATAGACCTTACAACTGAAGGCAATTCATGAGATCATTTGACTTGGCCCTGTAACTCCAAGCAAGAAGTTAATGACCCCATTTTACAGTGGGGTAAGTAAGAACCAAAGGGGTATGTAGCTTGCTCAAAGTCACATGACCAAATAGTAGCAAGAGAGACCAGAACCCAGGATTTTTTCCCTCCTTGTGCAGATCTCTTGGCCCGACACTACCATCAGACAATTCATCAACAAATTCTGTTAGTTCTACCTTGAAAATGTATCCAGATTTCAAACACTTCTAACCATTTTGACTACTACCATCAAAATTCAAAACAATTTTCATTTCTTAACCAGACTGTTGCAATAGCCTTCTAACTGATCTCTTTGCTCCCACCTATAGCCTATTGCAACAAGCAACTAGAATGATACTATCATTCCTCTGCTCAGAATCCATCAATATCTCTTCATCTGGCTTAGAAAAAGAACCAAAGCCTGTAAGTTGGCCTATAAGGACCTACATTAACTGGGTCCCTGAATTCATCTCCTGCTGCTGTCCTCCTACTCACTGTCAACTCTACTCCCACCTGCTTAATATTCCTTCTCCTATCTTTGGTCTTTTCATTTGCTTTTCCCTTTGCCTAGAATCCTCTTCCTCCAGAAATCTGCATGACTCTCTCATTTCAGGATTCTGCTCCAATGTCCCCTAACGAAAGTGGCCTTCTCTGGCCACCTTTTGTAAAAGGGCAATTTCCCCCAACCCAATACTTCTTGTAGCCCCTTTTTCCTGCTTTATTTTTTCTTCATAGCATTTATTCCCAGTCTGATACATTTATTAGTTTATTTTTATTTTTTTCTCCCCCTTCTAGAATGCAAGTTCCATGAGAGCAGAGACATTGTCTATCTTATTTACTGCTGTATCCCCAGTACCTAGAATGGTGTTTGGTATATAGTAGATCCCCCATAATGAATTGTTGAATGAGAGAACTAAAGGAATTTTGGTGAAGACTGGAGGCCTAATCAAACTGGTTTCCATTATGCCCAGACCACGCCTTCTGTTTTCTTGACTCTTGGAATGTCTAACCCTCACACCTCTGCCATTGAATCTGTTCATTCTTTGTGACCCATATTAAATCTCACTTCCTCTATAAATGTTAAGTGACCCTCTATAAATGTTAGGTGATCTCTAAACTCTCATATTCAACGTGGAACAATTTTTTGACAATTCATCATGCCCTATCTTAGTCACTTCAAGTTCTTTACTTTCTTTAAATCTTCTAAAATTTATTTCACAAGTCTGTATTATCTTGCTATCCAGATCACTGTTTAAAACAAATCAAATAATATTTGTTGAGCTATACTGGTCAAGCATGTGTTAGATGCTGAACATACAACCTTGAACCTCTCTGATTCCATAGCTGTAAAATAAGAGAAGGTTGGACTAGGCTCTCTTTTCTCAAAGTGTATTTTAAGGAACATTAATTCCACAGCATGTTAACAGTTGGTTGGTCCTATATTAATCAGGACCAACAGGATGTGTATAGATACAAACAGAGATTTATTATAAGGAATTGGCTCCTGTGATTATGGAGACTGGCAAGTCTAAATATGCAGTGTGGGCTGGCAGGTTCAATACCCAGGAGAGCTGATGGTACGGATGAAGTCCAAAAGGCATCTGCTGGACTGCCTCTTGCTCTCACTCAGCGAAGCCAGTCTTTTTGTTCTATTGGGTCTTCGACTTATTGGACGAGGCCCACCCACGTTATGGAGGTCAATTTGCTTACTCAAAGTTCACTGATTTAAATGTTAATTTCATTCAGAATTACTATCCAAGTGGACACATAAAATTAACTATAACAGACTCTGAAAAAAAATGACCCCATTATGAAATAAATTTGTGGATTAATTAATGTTTGTTTGCTGTAGTTTTCTCAGACTCTAAGGTGTGCTGCTAATTTTCAGGGTGTGCACCCTTTGGGACTAGTGTTGCATGCACATGCTTTGGGAATATGCTAGAGCAAATGCTCAAGATTCTTTTCATTTCTAGAAGGTCAAAATCCTTGAATTGCCCAAGGCCACAGGCTGAATAGTATTAGAGTTTAGACTAAAACTCAGTTCTCTTAGACATCCACTGCACAGGGTTATTTATTGCAACTTTGTAGTAGCAGAAGATTGCAAACAACGTAATGCTTTATTAAGAGGGAATTGCTTAAATAAAAATCATGTTATATGTGCATAAAAGAATACTGTGCAGCTTAGAAAGAGGAAGCTCTCTGTGTACTAATATGATACAATCTCTAAAATATATTATCTAGCTGAAAAAGGGAAAGTCAAGAACGATGTGTATAGAATATTATCTTTTGTGTAAAAATGTGAGTATGGCATGTGTGTGTGGGAAATATATGCTTTAGTTATACATGCTTAAAGTTATCGATAACATTTTTTGCCTCCAAGGAGAATAGGGTCACTAAGACATAGAGGTGAAAAGGAGACTTTTCATTATATACCCATATACTCTTTTTTCCTTTTGATTTTTTGAAACTTGAGAAGCTATTACCTATTCAAAAACAAAAATTAAATAAATAAAAAGTAATCTCAGGGGATGCTAATGAAGCAGGGATTTGGAAGCCACTGCGCCATATGTTGTCCTCCTATATCAGAATCCTTTGAGACTTAATTAGTCCAATCATGCTACTTCTGGTGACTTTCCTTATGCATACTTTTTTTTTTTTTTTTTTGCGGTACGCGGGTCCCTCACTGTTCTGGCCTCTCCCGTTGCGGAGCACAGGCTCCAGACGCGCAGGCTCAGCAGCCATGGCTCACGGGCCCAGCCGCTCCGCGGCATGTGGGATCCTCCCGGACCGGGGCACGAACCCATGTCCCCTGCATTGGCAGGCGGACTCTCAACCACTGCAGCACCAGGGAAGCCTTATGCATTCTTTTTGAAAAAGATAATCATGCCCTTACCTTCTCCTGCATCCCCAACTTCTCAGCCCTCAGGCAGGCTTGTGATTCTCAGGGGAGCACCAGTGCTGGTTATTCTGTATCTGCCAGGCTTAATACAACCTGGGAGGAAGGCGCTGTCAGGGCAAGGAGGGGCCAAGGAATGACTAGCAGCCCAGATTCAAGGGGGGCTGCTATGAGCCCTGACCTGTGGTGCCAATTTAGGGTCCTCCCTTTTTGCATTTCAACTTTCTCCTCTGGAAAATTGGAATAACAAGGTCTGACTTACTTGTGTCAGGGGGGTTTTGAGGCTCAAATGAAATTATAGATGAAAATGTATTTGGCAAACACAATGGATTCCACCTATATGGAAGAGGTGGATTTGTGGTGGAGAGTAAATTGCTCCAGGTGCATCCACTCACATGACAATAAAGCAGTATTGTTCTTGGTGCTGCCCCGCCATCCCTCATAAAGGCAGCAGAAAGCAGCCATATTTTCTTCAGTCTGTGGAACCTCACCCTGAGTATATAAGGGACATTATGGGGAGGCTGAAGTCCAGAGACCCAGCTGATGGCGGGCATTACCTCCCCTGTTCAACTGGTCTCACTTGCCAGTCCTTTGCCAAGGTCTTTCCTGTGTCTAAGAGAGGCTATGGTGTGTCAAGGGTGCCTTTAAAAGCTGCCTTTTAATAGGGATGGAATAATTTTAGAAGTAGAACATGGAATTATTTTCAGAGGCATTGGAAGGAGACCCAGTAATGAGTTGTATGATCTTGGATCAATGATTTCTGGGTCTCAGTTTCCAAGTCTGTAAATGAGAAGGTCCTTAGGACCATGTAGACCCTTCCAATTCTAAAGTAAAAAAACTACCCAGCACAACTGGAAGAAGGAAAACAGAAATCCCAGGCATTTGTGCAGTTCTGTGTTCAAACTGTCATCAAATTTAGAAAATAAATTTGCAGTGAGACAATTGTGCTGAGAACCGCTCCAGGATCAGTTCCCTAGTTCTTTAACACATGAGCACTCTTTTCCTCTCACGTGTAGTTCAATTTGATCTGCCTTACCAGCAGCACTTCCTCTTTTCATTCAGACAAATAAATAAGGAGCCTAGTAGCCAAGAATGAAATTAGTAGCAGGTGGAACAGCTTAGTTTTAACGATGCTGCAACCAAATTTTAATTGAGCAAAGACTCATAACTTTCCTGTTTTTAGCCCATTAAAGCCTCACAAGCACTCAGTGAATCTGGCCACACCTAGCTCCCAGGGAGGAAAATGCTAACACTATTGACATCTATTGTCAGTTCTCCTTTACACCTCTAGAAATGAACCCATTTCCCTGTAAAGTTTCAATTTCCCTTTGGCCTGGGTTTTGTTTGTTTTATCTTTAAAATTTTGGGGGTGGAAATTTTTTCAGAGGAAACTCTTTATTGACTCTTTTCCTGAGGTAAGAGGGTGATTTCAAAAGAACCATCCATAGAATGTTTTATGAGAAGTCAAAAATGGCCACAGAATTATATAAAAACATTCATGTATCTACACTCGTAATTAATGTTTTAACATTTTTTAGGTTTTGCTTATGATATTTTTATATAAAAGAAAATATCATAGATATAAAATTGAAGTCTACTTGTCCTGCCTTGTCCCATTACTTCCCCGAGATACTTATGTAACTTTAGATTGCATGCTTCCAGTCTATATTTTTTTATAGTTTTACTAAAGCCGTGAGAATCTTTATCTTTTGTATTGCTTTGTATGCTTTAAACATTTACATAAATTAGGTAATTGAAAATGATATAAAATTACATAAATATAGAGTGATAACACTCTACATATTCTGTAGATTGCTTTCTTTGCTCAACATGTTTTTAAGATTTATGTATATTGTTAAATATAAATTTATTTCATTTATTTTCTCTCCTATACAGTATAATAAAAAACATTTCCTATTATAAGATCATAAAGATATTCTGTTTTCTTTCCTTAGAGATTTAAAGATTTTTTTTTAATACTTAGCCCTAATTCCATCTGGAATATATTTTTATTTTTGGATATAAATTAAAAATCTGATTTTGTAATTTTCTTCATATACTTCCTGCACATTCTGATAAATTTATTCCGAAGGATCTTACAGGTTTGCCACTGTTGTGAATGTCCTATTTTCAAGATGTTTTTTAATTAGTTGTTTTTAGTATTTGGGAATGCTATAGATTTCATATGTTCATCTTTTAAGTTACTACCATGATAAATTTTCTCTCTAGTTTTCAAGTATTTTCTATAGTTTCTTTTAGCTTTTCTATACACCATCATATTGCTTGCAAATAATGATAGATTTGTTTCTTTCTGATAGCTATGTGTTTTGTTCTGTTATTTGTTTTTTTTTGTTTTGTTTTTTTTTTTGATTTTTGAACTAGTAAGGATCTTCAGTATACTGTTAAATAGTAAGGGTGTTGGAAGACATCCTTGTTTGTTCTTGACGTGAATGGGAATGACAGTTTTCACCATACAGTATGATATTTTCTCTGCTTTGGTAGATCTTCTGGTAGATCAGCTTAAGATCTTCTTATCTCTGTTAAAGAGTTGTTTT
Source organism: Leucopleurus acutus (assembly GCF_964270905.1). Lineage (NCBI taxonomy): Eukaryota > Metazoa > Chordata > Mammalia > Artiodactyla > Delphinidae > Leucopleurus > Leucopleurus acutus. Next base: position 29,244,514 of record NC_139156.1, read on the forward strand.
ACTACTTTTTAAATTATTTTATTTTATTTTTTTTGGCCTATCAAGGAATAGAGTTTAATGTCTTTGAATAAATGAACAAAATTTAAAGAACCTTTGGTATAATCAAAGGATAAGGAATGATTATCTTTTGAGGGATTCATTTGGAAATGCTTGAAATGACAAAGCTTTCTACTAAAAACAGGAATATTGAAGATATTTATTTTTAAGTGATGAGGAAATGCCATTTGATAAACTGTTTTGAATCCACTTGTTTTTGGTGCAGTATCATTTCAGCATTCTCATTTAGTCAAAACTTATAATTCTAAAACTCAAACTAGGTTTTCATATAAGTAAATTAGCATTATTTTCCCTTTTATGTAAATATGACACAAGTATAATGTGTCATTTTTTTTCCTTTTATGTAAATATGACACAAGTATAATGTTCATATTTCTTTAATGAACTATATGTATGAAAAGTCACCAGTAATTTAGCCTGTGTATGGAATATTCTTTCTTTTTGGTCTTTTAAGCTTGCTATAGTATTCCGCTTGAGCTGTTTTTTTCTCTTTTTTTAAATTTTTATTGGCACATGGTTTATTATTATTGAATATTATTATTTTCTAAGTAACAGAAAGTGTCAAACTTTATCCAACTTCTTTCCTATATCTATTGAGATGATCATGTGATTTTTCTCCTTTAACCTGTTAAGATACTGTTACATGGACAGATGTTTTGGCATTGAACTATGTTTCTGTTTATAGAAAACACTATCTAGACTGGAATATTTGTAATACATTACGGGATTCTATTTGCTAATACTTTATTTTAATATTTTTGTTTACATATTAATAAAGGAAATAATTCTATAATTTTGTTTTCTTTTTTTTAACATCTTTATTGAGGTATAATTGCTTTACATTGTTGTGTTTGTTTCTGCTGTATAACAAAGTGAATCAGCTATATGTGTACATATATCACTATATCCCCTATCTCTTGTGTCTCCCTCTCACCCTCCCTATCCCACCCCCCCATCCCACCCCCTAGGTGGTCACAAAGCACCAAGCTGATCTCCCTGTGCTATGCCACTGCTTCCCATTAGCTATCTATTTTACATTTGGTACTGTGTATATATAAATGCCACTCTCTCACTTTCTCCCAGCTTACCCTTCCCCCTCCCCATGTCCTCAAGTCCATTCTCTACATCTGCGTCTTTCTTCCTGTCCTGCCCCTAGGTTCCTCAGAACCATTTTTTTTTTATAGATTCCATATATATGTGTTAGCATACAGTATTTGTTTTTCTTTTTCTATTTACTTCATTCTGTATGACAGCCTCTAGGTCCATCCACCTCACTACAAATAACTCAATTTTGTTTCTTTTTATGGCTGAGTAATATTCCATTGTATATATGTGCCACATATTCTTTATTTCATTCATCTGTTGATGGACACTTAGGTTGCTTCCATATCCTGGCTACTGTAAATAGAATTGCAATGAACATTGTGGTGCATGACTCTTTTTGAATTATGGTTTTCTCAGGGTATATGCCCAGCAATGGGATTGCTGGGTCATATGGTAGTTCTATTTTTAGTTTTTTAAGGAACCTCCATATTGTTCCCCATAGTGGATGTATCAATTTACATTCCCACCAACAGTTCAAGAGGGTTGCACTTTTCTCCACACCCTCTCCAGCGTTTATTGTTTGTAGACTTTTTGATGATGGCCATTCTGACCAGTGTGAGGTGATACTTTATTGTAGTTTTGATTTGCATTTCCCTAATAATTAGTGATGTTGAGCATCCTTTCATGTGTTTGTTGACAATCCGTACATCTTCTTCTGAGAAATGTCTATTTAGGTCCTCTGCCCAACTTTGGACTGGGTTGTTTGTTTATTTTTGATATTGAGCTGCATGAGCTGCTTGTATATTTTGGAGATTAATCCTTTCTCAGTTGCTCCATTTGCAAATATCTTCTCCATTCTGAGGGTTGTCTTTTCGTCTTGTTTATGGTTTCCTTTGCTGCACAAAAGCTTTTAGGTTTCATTGGGTCCCATTTGTTTATTTTTGTTTTTATTTCCCTTTCTGTAGGAGGTGGGTCAAAAAGGATATTGCAGTGATTTATGTTACAGAGTCTTCTACCTATGTTTTCCTCTAAGAGTTTTATAGTGTCTGGCCTTACATTTAGGTCTTTAATCCATTTTGAGTTTATTTTTGTGTATGGTGTTAAGGAGTGTTCTAATTTCATTCTTTTACATGCAGCTGTCCAGTTTTCCCAGCACCACTTATTGAAGAGACTGTCTTTCTCCATTGTATACTCTTGCCTCATTTATCAAAGATAAGGTGACCATATGTGCGTGGATTTATCTCTGGGCTTTCTATCCTGTTCCATTGATCTATATTTCTGTTTTTGTGCCAGTACCATACTGTCTTGATTACTGTAGCTTTGTAGTATAGTCTGAAGTCTGGGAGCCCGATGCCTCCAGCTTCGTTTTTCTTTCTCAAGATTGCTTTGGCTATTCGGGGTCTTTTGTGTTTCCATATAAATTATGGAATGTTTTGTTCTAGTTCTGTGAAAAATGCCATTCGTAGTTTGATAGGGATTGCATTGAATCTGTAGATTGCTTTGGGTAGTATAGTCATTTTCACAATATTGATTATTCCAATCTAAGTACATGGTATATATCTCCATCTGTTTGTATCATCTTTAATTTCTTTCATCAGTGTCTTATAGTTTTCTGCATACAGGTCTTTTGTCTCCTTAGGTAGGTTTATTCCTAGGTATTTTATTCTTTTTGTTGCAGTGGTAAATGGGAGTGTGTCCTTATTTTCTCTTTCAGATTTTTCATCATTAGTGTACAGGAATGCAAGAGATTTCTGTGCATTAATTTTGTATCCTGTTACTTTACCAGGTTCATTGATTAGCTCTAGTAGTTTTCTGGTAGCACATTTAGGATTCTCTGTGTATAGTATCAAGTCATCTGCAAACAGTGACAGCTTTACTTCCTCTTTTCCGACTTGGATTCCTTTTATTTCCTTTTCTTCTCTGATTGCTGTGGCTAAAACTTCCAAAACTATGTTAAATAATAGCGGTGAGAGTGAGCAACATTGTCTTGTTCCTGATCTTAGTGTAATTGGTTTCAGTTTTTCACCATTGAGAATGATGTTGGCTGTGGGTTTGTCATATATGGCCTTTATTATGTTGAGGTAAGTTCCCTCTATGCCTACTTTCTGTAGGGTTTTTATCGTAAATGGGTGTTAAATTTTGTTGAAAGCTTCTTCTGCATCTATTGAGTTGATCATATGGTTTATCTCCTTCAGTTTGTTAGTAAGGTGTATCACATTGATTGATTTGCATATAATGAAGAATCCTTGCATTCCTGGGATAAACCCCACTTGATCATTGTATATGATCCTTTTAATGTGCTGCTGGATTCTGTTTGCTAGTATTGTGTTGAGGATGTTTGCATCTATGTTCATCAGTGATATTGGCCTGTAGTTTTCTTTCTTTGTGACATCTTTGTCTCGGTTTTGTATCAGGGTCATGGTGGCCTCATAGAATGAGTTTGGGAGTGTTCCTCCCTCTGCTATATTTTGGAAGAGTTTGAGAAGGATAGGTGTTAGCTCTTCTCTAAATGTTTGAAAGAATTCACCTGTGAACCCATCTGGTCCTGGGCATTTGTTTGTTGGAAGATTTTTAATCACAGTTTCAATTTCAGTGCTTGTGATTGGTCTGTTTATATTTTCTATTTCTTCCTGGTTCAGTCTTGGAAGATTGTGCTTTTCTAAGAATTTGTCCATTTCTTCCAGGTTGTCCATTTTATTGGCATACAGTTGCTTGTAGTAATCTCTAATGATCCTTTGTATTTCTGCAGTGTCAGTTGTGACTTCTCCTTTTTCATTCTAATTCTGTTGATTTGAGTCTTCTCCCTTTTTTTCTTGATGAGTCTGGCTAATGGTTTATTAATTCTGTTTATCTTCTCAAAGACTAGTTTTTAGTTTTATTGATCTTTGCTATTGTTTCCTTCATTTCTTTTCCATTTATTTCTGATCTGATCTTTATGATTTCTTTTCTTCTGCTAACTTCGGGGGTTTTTTGTTCTTCTTTCTCTAATTGCTTTAGGTGTAAGTTTAGGTTGTTTATTTGAGGTGTTTCTTGTTTCTCTAGGTAGGATTGTAGTGCTATACACTTCCCTCTTGGAACTGCTCTTGCTGCATCCCATAGGTTTGGGCCATCGTGTTTTCCTTGTCATTTGTTTCCAAGTACTTTTTGAATTCCTCTTTGATTTCTTCAGTGATCCCTCGGTTATTTAGTAGTGTATTGTTTAGCTTCCATGTGTTTATATTTTTTACTGTCTTTTTCGTGTAATATATCTAGTCTCATAGTGTTGTGGTCAAAAAGATACTTGATACGACTTCAATTTTCTTAAATTTACCAAGGCTTGATTTGTGACCCAAGATATCATCTATCCTGGAGAATGTTCCATGAGCAGTTGAGAAGAAACTGTATTCTATTGTTTTTGGATGGAATGTCCTATAAATGTCAATTAAATCTATCTTGTTTAATGTGTCACTTAAAGCTTCTGTTTCCTTATTTATTTTCATTTTGGATGATCTGTCCTTTGGTGAAAGTGGGGTGTTAAAGTCCCCTACTATTATTGTGTTACTGTTGATTTCCCCTCTTATGGCTGTTAGCATTTGCCTTATGTATTGAGGTGCTCCTATGTTGGGTGCATATATATTTTAAATTGTTATATCTTCTTCTTGGATTGATCCCTTGATCATTATGTAGCGTCCTTCTTTGTCTCTTGTAATAGTCTTTCTTTTAAAGTCTGTGTTATCTGATATGAGAATTGCTATTCCAGCTTTCTTTTGATTTCCATTTGCATGGAATATCTTTTTCCATCCCCTCACTTTCATTCTGTATGTGTCCCTAGGTCTGAAGTGGGTCTCTGTAGAGAGCCTATATATGGCTCTTGTTTTTGTATCCATTCAGCCAGTCTATGTCTTTTGGTTGGAGCATTTAATCCATTTACATTTAAGGTAATTATCAAAATGTATGTTCCTATTACCATTTTCTTTATTGTTTTGGGTTTGTTATTGTAGGTCTTTTCCTCCTCTTGTGTTTCCTGCCTAGAGAAATTCCTTTAGCATTTTTTGTAAAGCTTGTTTGGTGGTGCTGAATTCTCTTAGCTTTTGCTTGTCTGTAAAGGTTTTAATTTCTCCATCAAATCTGAATGAGATCCCTGCTGGGTAGAGTAATCTTGGTTGTAGGTTTTTCCCTTTCATCACTTTAAATATGTCCTGCCACTCCCTTCTTGCTTGCAGAGTTTCTGCTGAAAGATCAGCTGTTAACCTTATGGGGATTTCCTTGTATGTTATTTGTTGCTTTTCCCTTGCTGCTTTTAATATTTTTTCTTTGTATTTAATTTTTTATAGTTTGATTAATATGTGTCTTGGAATGTTTCTCTTTGGATTTATCCTGTATGGGACTCTTTGCACTTCCTGAACTTGATTGACTATTTCCTTTCCCTTACTAGGGAAGTTTTCAACTATACTCCCTTCAGATATTTTCTCAGTCCCTTTCTTTTTCTCTTCGTCTTCTGGGACCCCTATAATATGACTGTTGGTGTGTTTAATGTTGTCCCAGAGGTCTCTGAGACTGTCCTCAATTCTTTTCATTCTTTTTTCTTTATTCTGCTCTGTGATTTTTATTTCCACTATTTTATCTTCCAGGTCACTTATCCGTTCTTCTGCCTCAGTTATTCTGCTATTGATTCCTTCTAGAGAATTTTTAATTTCATTTATTGTGTTGTTCATCATTGTTTGTTTGCTCTTTAGTTCTTCTAGGGCCTTGTTAAACGTTTCTTTTATTTTCTCTATTCTATTTACAAGATTTTTGATCATGTTTACTATCATTACTCTGAATTCATTTTTAGGTAGACTGCCTATTTCCTCTTCATTTGTTTGGTCAGGTGTGTTTTTACCTTGCTCCTTCATCTGCTGCGTATTTCTCTGTCTTCTCATTTTGCTTAACTTACTGTGTTTGGGGTCTCCTTTTCACAGGCTGCAGGTTCATAGTTCCCCTTGTTTTTGGTGTCTGCCCCCAGTGGGTAAGGTTAGTTCAGTGGGTTGTGTAGGCTTCCTGGTGAAGGGGACTGGTGCCTGTGTCTGGTGGATGAGGCTGGATCTTGTCTTTGTGGTGGGCAGGACCAAATCCGGTGGTGTGTTTTGGGGTGTCTGTGAACTTATTATGATTTTAGGCAGCCTCTCTGCTAATGGGTGGGGTTGTGTTCCTGTCTTGCTAGTTGTTTGACATGGGGTATCCAGCACTGGAGCTTGCTCGTTGTTGAGTGGAGCTGGGTCTTAGCATTGAGACAGGGAGCTCTGGGAGAGCTCTTGCCAATTGATATTACGTGGGGCCGGGAGGTCTCTGGTGGTCCAGTGTCCTGAACTCGGCTCTCCCACCTCAGAGGCACAGGCCTGACACCTGGCTGGAGCACCAAGACCCTGTCAGCCACATGGCTCAGAAGAAAAGGGAGGAAAAAAAAAAGAAAGAAAGAAAACATAAAATAAAATAAAGTTATTAAAATTAAAAACTTTTTTAAATTATTAAAATTAAAAATTTTAAAAGTAATTAAAAGAAAAAGAGAGCAACCAAAGCAGTAAACAAATCCACCAATGATAGCAAGCGCTTAAAACTAAACTACGATAAACTTACAAATCAGAAACTAGTCAGTAGCATACAGCAAACCCCTAATCTCCAGTTGCTTCCAAATTCCACTGCCTCAATTTTGGGATGATTCGTTGTCTATTCAGTTATTCCACAGATGCAATGTACATCAACTTGATTGTGGAGATTTAATCCACTGCTCCTGAGGCTGCAGAGAGAAATTTCCCTTTCTCTTCTTTGTTCGCACAGCTCCTGGGATTCAGCTTTGGATTTGGCCCTGCCTCTGCATGTAGGTTGCCCTCTGATGTCTGTCCTTCTCCCAGACAGGAGGGGGTTAAAGAAGCGGCTGATTAGGGGGCTCTGGCTCACTCAGGCTGGGGGGAGGGAGGGCTACTGAATGCGTGGCGAGCCTGCGGCGGCAGAGGCCAGCCTGACGTTGCAACAGCCTGAGGCGTGCTGTGCGTTCTCCCAGGGAAGTTGTCCCTGCATCACGGGACCCTGGCAGTGGTGGGACGCACAGGCTCTGGGAAGGGGAGGTGTGGATAGTGACCTGTTTTTGCACACAGGCTTCTTGGTGGCTCCAGCAGCAGCCTTAGCGTTTCATGCCCATCTCTGGTGTCTGCACTGATGGCTGTGGCTTGCGCCCCTCTCTGGAGCTCATTTAGGTGGTTCTCTGAATCCCCTCTCCTCACGCACCCGGAAACAATGGTCTCTTGCCTCTTAGGTAGGTCCAGACTTTTTCCCGGACTACCTCCCGGCTAGCTGTGGCGCACTAGCCCCCTTCAGCCTGTGTTCACGCAGCCAGCCCCAGTCCTCTCCCTGGGGTCTGACCTCCGAAGCCCGAGCCTCAGCTCCCAACCCCCGCCTGCCCTGGCAGGTGAGCAGACAAGCCTCTCGGGCTGGTGAGTGCTGGTCGGCACCGATCCTCTGTGTGGGAACCTCTCCGCTTTGCCCTCCGCACCCCTGTTGCTGTGCTCTCCTCCGTGGCTCTGAAGCTTCCTCCCCGCCACCCCCCACCCCCCGTCTGCACCAGTGAAGGGGCTTCCTAGGGTGTGGAAACCTTTCCTCCTTCACAGCTCCCTCCCAGAGGTGCAGGTCCTGTCCCTATTCTTTTGTCTCTGTTTTTTCTTTTTTCTTTTGCCCTACCCAGGTACGTGGGGAGTTTCTTGCCTTTTGGGAAGTCTGAAGTCTTCTGCCAGACCATCTTGAAGGTTCTCCTATAATTTTGTTTTCTTATACTATTCTTTAATGCTTTTAGAACCAGGGTTCTACTATCATAAAATGATTTGAGTAGTTTTGTTCTTTATTCTTTACCTATTCTTTGCAACAATGTATTTAATATAGGGATTATTTGTTCTTTAAGGGTTTTGTTAAACCGGTTGTAGAGAGCTTCTGGTCTGGCCATGATGGAATACTTAGTATTGGACTGACCCTCCCACCAAAAACAACTCTAAAAGGTGGTCAAATAATAAAATAACCTTTCGAAGGTACTGGAGTATAATCAACACAGGGAGACTTGAGGGGCTAGGATCCTCGTAAGAAGGGAAATCTATGAAGTGAACCACATATCACCACCATCTCTAAATTTTTCCCTAAGGGCATTTTCCAGATTATCACCTAGAGGAATAGAGTTTAAATAGAAGCAGCATTCTTTTTGTGCTGGGGAGACAGAGTCAGATTTTGGGGCTTCCAAAGTGGCATATTAAAGGGAAAATTCCAGAGAAAAGCAAAGCACAGAGAAGGAGCCCAAAAATATAATACAAATTCCCCACAAATGATTGGCCAACTCGTCAGCTGCATGTACAAGTGGTGAGACCCCTAGAAATGAAGCAAAAAACAACAGCTGAGAGGCTAGAGTACTGTACAAAGATTTTAGCAACCACATAATGATAGAGAAACAGATTAGAGCTCAAGTCCTGTCAGTGGGTGGGGGTTTTAATAAATGCCCCTGATTTTCAGTTGAGACTCTGCAAGGCTTATACCCTAGGAGTAATGACAATGCCCTTGAAATAAGGACAGTATCTTAGCAGTAAAGGCAAATCTGAAAAAGACCAAACCTACCAAAGCCGTAAACCAAACTTTAATAAGGTCAAGGTGATCTGCTGGTATTCTCTGTTCTTTCCAGAAGAAGCAATAAGTGTCTTTGGAGAATGGCAAATCGTCCATAGCCTTTAAAATTTTTAATTCACAATGTCCAAGATCCACTTGAAAGTTATGAAGCATGCCAAAAAATAGAACTAAGTTGTCAGAAGCTAAGAGAGGAGAAACACACACATACGTGTGCGTGTGTACACTCACGTGATTCTGGCATTTGGGTTATCAGACAAGGAACTTTAAATAACTCTGATCAATATGTTCAGGAAAGTAGAGGAAAATATGAATAAAAGGTGAAAGATAGAGGATTTTAACAGAGAATTGGAACCTATTTTACAAAAATCAAATGGACTAGTGCAAAAATATCTGAAATTAAGAACTCTCTGGATGTGTTTAACAAAACAGACAAGATATAGCAAAAAATAAAAAAAGGATTAATTAACTTGTAGACAGGTTAATCAGAAATATCCAAAATGAAGCACAGGAAAAAATAAAAAGAATGGTAAAAATTAGTGTATGGAATATATGGGATAGAGTTAACTTTTACTGAGAATTGGAGTACCAGAAGAACAGAAAATGCAACAGAAGCAATTTTTGAAGACAGAATGACCAAGAAAATGCCACAAATTGAAGAAGCTCACATTTTTAAAAGTTAAACTTAGAATTAGCATATGACTCAGCAATTCTACTTAGAGTTATATACCCCCAAAGAACTGAAAACAGGTATTTTTTAAAATTGCAAACAGGTATTGTTTTCCATTAATACTTTTCCAAGTATTTCCATGGAAATACTTTTCCATGAATATTCATAACAGCACTATTTACAAAAGCAGCTAAAAGGTGGAAGAAGTCCACCTTTTGAATGTATAAACAAAATGTGGTATATCTGGAATAAATACTGATACATGACATGACATGACATGCATAAACTTTGAAAACTTTATGCTACGTGAAAGAAGCCAGTCACAAAGGACCACGTATCAAATGGTTCCATTTATATGGAATTCCCAGAAGAGGTATATCCATAGGGACAGAAAGATTCGTGGTTTCTAGGGGCTGGGGAACAGGAGGATGGGGATTGACTGCTTAATGGATATGGGGTTTCCTTTTCAGGTGAAAATGTTTTGGAACTAGATACTGATGATGGTTGCACAGCATTATAACTGTACTAAATGCCACTATTGTAAACTTTAAAATGGTTAATTTTATGTTACACAATTGAAAAACATTTATAGAAGAATCTCAGCAAATTGTAATAAGGATACATACAAAGAAAACCACACCTAGATAAATGTAGTCATACTGCGAGAAAACAAAACCAGCTGTTGAAAAAAAATATTATTTCATTATCTTCTAGCTTCTATAGTTTATGTTGATAAGTAATATGATCACTCTTTTGAAGATAAAGTCGTTTTTGGCTGCTTTTAAGATTTTTGCTTGATTCATATCTCATACCATAAACAAAAATTTTAATTAAATAGATCACAGAAAGATAAAACAAAGCTTCAGAAGAAAACAGCATATTCTCATGACCTTGAAGTAGGCAAAGATTTCTTAAATAAGACATAAAAATCAGTAACTCTGAAAAAAAGATTGATTAATTGAACTTCTTGTCTATGAACAATCTCTATTCATTAAATTTTTAAAAAGACACCATACACAAGTGGAAAGGCAAGTCACAAACTGAGAGGAGATATTGGCCATATATATACAATAAAAGGTTTGCATCCAGGATATATAAAATATTACTGCTAGTCAATAAGAAAAACAGGGGATTTGATCTTAAAAAGGGCAAAAGACACAAACAGGCACTTCACAAAATGTCCTGTTTTGTGTGTGGAACACACACTGAGATTTCTGGTGTAAGTTGTAGCTCCCAGTCCCCATTCTTGAGGCCTATGCTTGATCCAGTTTCTCTTGATTCTACTCAGTTACCATTCTGATTTTGAATCTCTATTTATTTCTACTATTTAGAGATTTTTCTTCATTTCAGAAAAGTTTAGCTGATATTCTTTGTTTTATTTGTGCAGCATTTCTACATCTTTAAGATTGGAGGTGGGATTCCTAGCATCCACTCAGTCATGGGTGTTTACTTAGAAGTCCAAATTCCATTTTCATGAAGTCAGTTTAAATTAGAGTGGGTAATATAGCCTGGATTGTTTCTGGATTCATGACTATACTACTATAAGTCATTGCGGGCACAGTAAGTTAAAAGAGTTCAAGGAGCAGGAAGCTATTTAGAGTAGGAAGAGAGAAATAGTGGGATCTGGAGGTTTATACAACCATTGGAAACAAATGCTGGCAAAGCCAGTGTACTGTTAGCACTTTCTCTTCTGGTTGACCTTATTTTGAGCGCTTGCTCTGTATCACTAGGGACCTGGTGGGGTTTTGTTTGTGTGTTTTATACAAGCAAAGTATCTAATAATTTACAGTGATCCAGTGACTCTCAAGGATTGGTATCTATTCACAACTCATATCACCTGGGATGCTGATTAAAATGTAGATTCAAGAGCTCCACCCAGAGCCAGGGAATCTACATTTAACATGCTTTCTATGGTGGTGATTCATATATTCAAGTGTGAAAATCATTACAGATAGGTACTAGAGATATGTATGTTAATTAACACTGCCAGTAGTGGTTGTATATCAACTGTGGGACATCTGGCAGATAATGCTTTAATCCAAGAGAATAAGTGGTAGTTTTCTAGCTATGGAGAATTTTAATTGTTTAGAGCATCAGGGACTGGCAATCTGTAGCCTGTAGGCGAAATCCAGCCCATCATGGGTTTTTGTTTGGCCACCAAGTTTTACAGAATGCTATTTGCATTTGTAAATGGTTGAAAAGAATCAAAAGAAAAATAACTTGTGACATGTGAAAATTCTATGAAATTTAAACTTTAGTGTCCATAAATAATGTTTTATTGGAACACAGCTATGCTTATCATTTATGAATTGTCTATGGCTGCTTTTGCATTACGATAGCAGAGTTGAGACGTTGCAGCAGAGACGATATAGCCCCCAAGGCCTAAATTACTTATTATCTGTCTCTTTGAAGAAAAAGTTTGCAGCCGCCTGGGCAAGGCTGTAGGCTTTCACCATACTATGCAGACCTGTTAATCGCCTCATAACCCCAAGGCTGCCTCCACTTCTGTACCTCCCCGGTAACCCCACACACACATACATACATTCATACACACACACACACACACACACACACACACACACACACACACACACACACACACACACACACACACACATACACCCTGACTGAATGTCCAGAAGTGAAGACCCAGACTGTCTTTCTCATTGTGAAAGAAGAAAGCAAAACGGCCCTGTTCTCATTCAGAAAGATTCTATAAGTTTACCTTTGAAGTATTCTGTGATCTTTGGGAAATCTGTTCTGGAAATATCAGTAACTCTCATTATATTAATTCAACTCTTACTAATTCTTGGTGCCACTTAGAAGGGCCAATTCTAGCCCCAGGAAAACATAAAAAATGTCTAAAAAGTCTTAAAAGGGGAAATCCATTTACGACAAGCTAAAGGTTAATGGATTCATTATTCAACCTCAAACTGCATTGTATCAAACAAATGATTTGATGTAACAAAGAAAAGAGTGTTTTTAAACTTGATAAGAGAATAGGGCTTCCTGAAGCTTTCCCAAATGTTTGATAAGATAAAAGATAAATTTTGGAGAAAAGAAAATAAAGCAGGAATTCAAACTAAGGAGCTTTTCTTTTCTTTGTGTATATAAAGGGACAGATATATAGTCTGTGAATTACTGAGTGCCTTTTTTTTCACAGTTTCTCTCAACCTTCTTTCTGGTCACTTTTCTGTCCAATAGCAAAATGATAAAAATAAATAAATGAGGAAGTAAGAGTAAATGGAAAACGGGGTTAGAAGAATAATAAAGCAGTGGGAAAGATTAACACTCTAATGTATATCAGCTGGTTTTATTCTCTTGTTAGAGATAGGCTACAAATTTGATTCTTTGCTTCAAGTAGCCAAAGCAAAGTGGAAAATAAAATTTAGTGTCCATGAGTCAAAAACCAAACTAATTTTTCATGAGAAACATCATTTTCCTGTTACTAAATCTTGAGATAAACGTTTCTGTTAGGTCCTCATAAAAAGGCTTCCTATGTGATGACATGGATGACCTTTTACACACAGACATGCACACACAGACACTTTTTGTCTATCCTATTCTTTCAAAAGCATGGATACAAAGCTCACATTAAGGAAAAGGCATGGTATAGGGTCTGAGTGCAAAATAGCAGTAATTTCTAGATCTCATAAATAAATGACAGTGTGGAAAATTAAACTCAAACAGGAAACTTACATGAGACCTTTGGGCAAGTCATTTTGTTTTGCTTTCCTCATATGTTGGATTTACTCCTGTGTGCATCTGTTGGACGACATAATACGCAAATACAATTTCATTAATACCATCTGAAATGTAGTTTCACACATATTGAGAGGACACCCAGTGGTATCATTTCACTTTGTGTCAAAGAGGAGACCTTGAGCCTTGGATCTGGAAAGGGCCTTAGAAATCATCTTGGTCAAAAATGGCAAATGTGTGGTATATGTGGCTACATTCCTTACTCTCATTACCATGGCAGACATTACTAATTGATTACATTAATACACGGATGGATAATACAAAGTGGAGATAAAGCTATTTCTCAACACAACCCTTAATACAAGTATTACCAAAATTACAAGTATTACAAGTATTACCAAGCATACCAGTGCTGGCATGCCCAATAAGAATGCTTTTAATGGATTTCTGATTTTAGTTCCAACATGTAAAGAGCTTGGAAGTTGTTACTCTCATTCATTCAACTAGAAAAAGCTGAACGATTTGATAATGAATGAATTTTCTTAGACCTGTCAGAGAATTAAGATTGCAGGGTAAACCATCACCAAGAAATCTGGAAAGACAGGTGAACCCAGAGAGTCACCACCAAAATTTGCATACCTGGAACAGAAAATATTGAAGCCATAAACTGATAGGAACATTTAAGTGGTAATTTTGATGAATTACTAGAGACTTAGTGTGGACTAGCCTGAGAGCGAGGAACTCCTGGAGGCTGCAGTCTTAGGCCCTCCCTACACACACTTTTGTAGAATCCAAGAAAAATCCCCTAGCAGCCCTTGCAGGGAGAGGCTTAGAGTAATCATTGTAAAATATGACCTAAGCATTCTCTATAACAAAGGCCAACTCTCCAAGGGAAAAGACATAATCAGAGCCTTATCCCATCTGGGGAAAGGCATTCCTCCCACTCTAACCCCCTCCAGACTTCCTATCTCACCTAGGGCGGTAAAAGCTATAGCATTGGGAAAAAATTGTGAAGCTTATAACCCAGAGGTATAGACCGACTAAAAGACTGAAATTCAGTCATAAAGTTATGGAACACTTCTCTTCCTCTATAACCAATGACTACACCTACAGGGTTCTAATATAATAACAGTGAATTACAGCTGAAAGAGATGCAAGACACAGACCCTCTCTCTGAGGAAGAGTAACTAAGGAAGCCTAACGTTAAGAGAGGAAACATAAAGACATTAGAAAAATTTGAAGTCTCTGGTACTTAAAGCTTTAGCAAACCTGAAACATATCCCAACTTCTAGCCCAAATGTTCACACTAGTGGTATATTTATGTCAGTTTCATTACCTGATTCAGCATATTGGTTTTCAAGAAAAAATTGCAAAGTTTACTGAAAGGCAAGAAAAAAAACACAGTCTGAAAAAAACAAAGCAATCATAAAAGCTAGATTCAGATATGACACAGATGTTGGGATTATTAGACAGGGATTTTAAAATAACTATGATTAATATGTTAAGGGCTCTAATGTAAAAAGTATACAACATGCAAGAATAGATGGGTAATGTAATCATAGAGATGGATACTCTACAAAAGAATCAAAAGGAAATACTAGAAATGAAAAATACTATAACAGAAATGAAGAATGCCTTTGGTGCACTCAGCAGTAGACTGGACACATCTAAGGAATCAGTGAGCTTGAGGATAGGTCAATACAAATTTCCCAAATGGAAATGAAGAATGAAAAAAGCAGAGTATGCAAGAACTGTAAGACAGTTTCAAAGTGTATAACATACACATAATTGGAATACCTGAAGGAGAAGAAAGAGGGAATAGAGCAGAAGCATAATGAAATAATAATGGCATGAACTAATTCAAGTATTGAAGTAATATTGGCTAAAAAGCATTCCAAGGGGCTTCCCTGGTGGCGCAGTGGTTGAGAGTCCACCTGCCGATGCAGGGGACGTGGGTTCGTGCCCCAGTCCGGGAAGATCCCACATGCCACGGAGTGGCTGGACCCGTGAGTCATGACTGCTGAGCCTGTGTGTCCGGAGCCTGTGCTCTGCAATGGGAGAGGCCACAACAGTGGGAGGCCCGCATACCGCAAAAAAAAAAAAAAAAAAAGCATTCCAAGACTAATGATATACACAAAAACCACCGGTCCAGGAATCTCAGAGAATACCAAGCAGGATAAATACCAAGAAAACTACACCTAGGAATACTATCTTATTCAAACTACAGAAAATCAAAGAGAAAGAGAAAACCTTGAAAGAAGCCAGGGGAAAACAGCATTGCTTATAGGGGACAAGGATATGAAGTACAGTGATATGAAGCAATATAAACAAAGATAAGAAACCATGCAAGCATGAAGAGAATTGAATGGAATAAAGTTGAAAGAAAAAACTCACCGAAGTAGAGTTTTATATACAGCAAAATTATCCTTGAAACGTGAAGGGGAAATAAAGACTTTCTCAGACAAAAACTGAGGGAATTCATCACCAGCAGACTTGCTCTGCAATAAAGATTGAAAGGAGTGTTTTAGAGAGAAGGAACAGGATATAGACCAGAAATTCAAATTTGCATAAAGAAAGGAAGAGTGTCAGGGAAGGAATAAATGAAGGTAAAACAATATCTTTTATTTTTCTTATTTTTAATTGATCTAAAAGACAGCTGTTTGTTTAAAGTAATAATAACAACAATGTATTGGGTGATCATAGCATATGGATAAAGGAAATGAATGACAGCAACATCGTAAGAGATGTGAGTGAGGAATTGAGGATAATATTTTATAATGTACTTGTACTGCATGTGAAGGGGTATAGTGTTAGAGTAGTTTAAAACATATATTGGAAACTCTAGGACAACTACTTAAAATTTTTTAGAAAGAAGTTTAATTGCTTGCTAAGAAAGGAGATAAAATGGAATTATGTACAATGTTTAGTTAAAACCAGAGAAATAGAAAAAAAGGAGACAAAAGAGAAAAGAACAGATGCATGAAATAGAAAATACTTACACAGCAAATATTATTCCCAACTATATCCATCATCACTTTAAATGTGAATGGTTTAAATACACCAATTAAAAGACAGAGACTGGCAGAGAGGATACAAAAACAAAACCCAACTATATATTGTCTACAAGAAACCCAATTCAAATATAAAGACTCAGATAGGTTAAAAGTAAAGAGATGGAGAAAGATATACCATGCTAACATGAATCAAAAGAAAGCTTGAACAACTATATTACTTTCAGTCAAGGCCAACTTTAGAACAAGGAAAATTATTAGGAATAAGGAGGGGCAATACATAATAAAGGGGTCAATTCTCCAAGTTATAACAATTCTAAATGTGTATGTACCTAATATCAGAGCATCAAAATACATGAGGCAAAAACTGACAAGAGTACTGTTAGCTATCCTTGATTTAGGCCAACCAACTACCTTGATAGATAAGATGATAAAAGAGGTTAAGTGACTTGCTTATGGTCACAAGACTAGTGATTGGCAGAACAGGGGACTCCTAGTTCCTTATCCAGATCACTATCTAATAAGTGAAAATTTTGTTTGAGGAGCTATTATCTTCACTTAGTTAATACAAATGTAGACAGGATTAAGAACCACTGGGATAAGGGATAGAGTCCAGGTGACACATTAGCCCAAGACAACATTCAGTTAAGCCTGGGCTTTGTGTGGAGAAGGCTGATCAGGTAAAGGCCTCCAAAGACCAATTGTGTAGGTAAACATTGCAGTTTTGTCAAGAATGTTTGCACAAGATAGGGAAAAAATCAGAGGTTGAAGCTTGGTTTGCTGGTCCAAATGATAGATCATTCAGGAAGTTAGGAGTAGGGACTAGATAGCAGGTGACTGGGGAAGGACGGGGCGGGGGGGGGTTGCTAAAAGCTGCTCTGTTGTGGTTCATTGATAGAGGTGGAATTGGACAGGTGATGTTTAGAGTTAAAGGAGCAGGAGAGGTGGGTTTAGGAACTAATGATAGGAAGAAGCAGGTGTCTAGAAGTGTGTATGTGGGACTAGTTGTTGAGTGGTGAGGCTTGGTAGGCTGTGCAGAGATAAAGAACAGAGAAGGAGGGTGAGTTGAGTTTTGGGGAAACTGAAAGATCCCTGACAGGGAGATCCAGCTCTTGCTCATTCTTTCCCCCTATTTTCCTGTTTTTATTTTCTTTATACAGTTGACTCTCCATATCCATTTGTTCTGTATCTGTGGATTCAACCCACTGTAGATTGAAAATATTTGAAAAAAAATTCCAGGAAGTTCCAAAAAGCAAAACTTGAATTGTCATTGACTGGCAACTATTTACACAGCATTTACATTGTATTAGATATTATAAGTAATCTAGAGATGATTTAAAGTATAAGGGAGAATGTACGTGGTTATGTGTAAATACTGCACCCTTTTATATAAGGGACTTGGGCATCCACAGATTTTGGTACCCCTCAGGGGCAGGGGGTAAGGAGGAGGGTTCTGGAACCAGTCCCTGCCCAGATACCAAGGGATGACTGTATACTTCCTTCTACTCTAATTGTCCAAATATGTAAACAGAATATATTAAATGAAAATTTACCATTTTCATTCTTAATTTAGAAAGCCAACTATCATTTAGTCTCTCAAGAAAAAAAAGAAACAGAACTTATTTGCTTTTTATTTCTGTCTTGTTTCACTCATGATTGATTAACTCTTTAAAATGTAAATAATTCTTTAAAAGGGGGCTGTTCTTCTAAAAATCTTTGCAATGATAGCAGTCAATTTGCTTATTCTTCATGTTCAAACACATGTTCTTAACCACAGGGAAGACAACATGCTAATGTTTTCCCTGATTCTCAGGCCCTTTTGAGGTCAATATTCAAACTGAATTTGTAGGAGATTCCGGGGGAAAAAATAGGATATTTTAGGGTACCATGAAAATTTCAATTCTTTGAAATTTTTTAAAGGGAAAGATGGTAAGAAAACATTCCTTTGTGGAGAGATATGTGAAATTTTACCTTGAAATTATGACATTAAAATTTCTATTAGCTAAATAAATCTAATCAAATCCTCTGTCAGTTACAAATAATGTAATTATACATTCTGAGCTCTAGTCCAAGGAATTTGAATTTTATTTCATGGTACTGATATATTTATCGTATCTACTCAGCTATAAAGTAAGTATATGTTGTGATTAAACATCATACAAATCTCATTTCAAATACTGGCCGGTGCCATTTTACTAGCAAGGTATTTAACTTCTCTGAGACTCAGTTTCTCTGTATGTAAAATATGAACACTAATAGAACTCTACCTAGAGTCTAGAGCATAGCTAGCATATAGTATGCACTCCATAAGTGTTTACTGGATAAATAATTATCTCATAATACTATGTGAAGATTATATAATGTATGTGATGCATGATACATACTAAGCATTCAATAGCTGTTAGTTTTATACTATCATCATCATCCTTATCATTAATTTCTCTATTTGAAGGGGGACATTCTGTTCAAATGGTAGACAGAATTTTATTGTTTCTAGGAGAGTGATATCTAAGCATTTCTCCTAAGCAATCATAACTAGCTGTCTTCTGATTATAACCTTTAATGTAGTCAGAGATACTTAAAATTGAAAATCTGATACTTAAGCTCCCTCATTTATTGTGGAAGACTCTTATATCATCCAATTCTATGCACTTGATTTGTCAAAGGGAGCAGATAGCAGTTTTCAAGCACACAGAAACTTAGGAAAAATTTAGTTATGCATGAGGATTTGTAGAAAAGTCTACTTGAAGATGAAGCAGCCAAACAAAAAAGGAGTCGTGATGGAGAAATTATGATAAAAAGATTGGTTGTAAATATCAAATGAATTTTCTATATTTAAGATTAAAAATTACAATTCAAATTGTTGGAATTACAGTTAAAGATAAACATAAAAACTTTCACTTCAAGAATGATGGAGTATACATACTTTTCCTTATTCCTCTGATTAAGTACAACTAAAAGCCCTAGCCATTATTTATAAAACAAACATGAAAAAATTCTGAAAGGTGGAGAGAATAAGGTAGATTGGGAACCAGGGAACAAACAGTACAGTGGAGAGCTTCCTGGTTTGGGGTTTTTTTTTGCCTCATATATCCCAGGGTTCGTTCTAGAAAAGCTGGCAACCCAGAAGCACCAACGGTTACAAACAAAAAATGCCCCAACAAAAGCCAGTTCTCTATAGCCGGAGGACCAGAAAAGGAACAACCTAGCAAAACAGAAAACTTTTATACAATAACCATTCTATTCCAGTCACACAACCACTGAAAAAAAAACTGTGGTACCATCCCCACCCCTACCCCTTCCAGCAAAAGCCAAGCAGGGAGCTGAGACTGTCCCCCTGGCCAGGCTATAATAAGGTATCTCAGTGCTCCCATTGGTGAAGACCTAGTGAGGAGTGCCGGGACTTTCATTCCTGCTAGGTTATAACAAAGACCCTCCCCACCATCCCCACTCATTGTTAGTGGAGACCGAATGGAGAGCTGGGATTCCCACCCCCAGCTGTTAGAAATGAAGTGCCTCTTCCCCTCCCCGCTGGGATGCTGTCAGAGGATACATAGTGGAGACTCAGGACTTTTACCACCACCCAGAAGTAATGAGGTTACTCCCCACCTACGTGAGTGGAGGCCACATGGGGAGAAGTAACAAGGTACTCCTACCCTTGAAGTCAGGTTAGTATATCAATGGAGGCCTAGTGGGGAGCTGAAACTCATACACCCATACAGCAGTAAGGAGGTTCCCTAATCCATGAATGTCAACGGGAGGCCAAGTAAACCAGGCCTGTCAAACCAGGCAGTAACGAGGCAGTATTCCTTCCTTACCCTGCTGGAGTGGTGTCATAGGAGGCCAACCAAAACAAGATTTAAGATCCAGAGTCATATAATGCAATACCCCAAATAACCAGATGTCATGTGAAAATCACTTGTCATACCAAGAACCAGAGAAATATCAACTTCAATGAGAAAAGGTAATCAATAGATGCCAACATTGAGATAACAGAGATGTTTAAATTACGAGGATGTTAAAGCAGCTGTCATAAAAATATTTCACTGAGCAATTACAAATACTCTTGAAACAAATGAAAAAAATAGAAAGATAGAAAAGAAATAGGAAGTCTCAACAAAGAAATAAATGATATAAAGAACCAAATTGAAATTTTAGAATTGAAAGTACAAAAGCGAAATAAAAAATTCAGTGGATAGGCTCAACAGCAGAATGGAGGAGACAGATGAAAAAAAGTCAGTGAACTTGAAGATACAATAACAGAAATTACCCAATCTTAACAACAGAGAAAAACATAGACTGTATTTAAAAAAAAAAAAGAATGATCCTCAGGGATCTGCAGGACCAAAACAAAAGATCTAACATTTATGTTGTTTGAGCCCCAGAATGAAAGCAGGTGAGACTAAAAAATTACCTAAAGAAATAATGGCTGAAAACTTCCCATATTTGGCAAAAGACATAAACCTATAAATTCAACAAACTGAGTAAACCCCAAACAGATAAACTCAAAGAAATCCATACCAAGATACACCATACTCAAACTGCTGAAAGCTCTGTAAAATCTTGAAACCAGTAAGAGAAATGGCAGCTTAATTATAGGTAAAAAGCAATTCAAATGACAGCAGATTTTTTTCATCAGAAATCACGGAGGCCAGAAGAAAGTGGCACAACAAGTTTTAAGGGCTGAAGGAAAGAATTGTCTACCTAGTATTCTGTATCCAGCAAAAATATCTTTTGGGAATGAAAGGGGAATCAAGACATTTTCAGATGATGGAAAACTAAGAATTTGTTGACAAAGACCTACCTAAAAGAATGGGTAAAGTAAGTTTTCTAAAAAGAAAGGAAATTATAAAAGATGGAAACTTGGAACATCATTTAGGAGAAAAAACAAACAAAAAGGCAAAAGGCAGAAAAAGGCAATAGACTTTCTTTCTCCTCTTGAGTTTTCTAAATTATGATTGATGGTTGAAGCAAAATTATCACACTGGCTGATGTGGCTGTCAATGTTGTAGAAAAATAGGAGTAATACCCTTATCTTTCACAGAGGCAGTTGATATATACTGTCTAAAGTTGAACATAGTTAAAGCAAAAGCATCATGACTCCATCTTTTAAAATTTTTTATAAAAAACATTTTAAGGAACTAGTATCTGATATATCAGATAACGTTGCTCTAAAATTATTGAGATCAGACTTTATTATGCATATATGTATGTATACATGTGTATGTATGTATATAGAGATATATGTATACAGACATACAGAGCTGAATGGCATGATTTTCTCTGAATGTTGATAAAGGTGGTGCATTGAGATTTGGTTTAATTACTAAATTCTTTGTACTATTTGTTATCATGTTTAAGTTTTAAAATGAGTATGTATTTTTGTAACAGAATTATTTTTATTGTATTTTTAAATTATGAATCAAAAGAATATAGCAATTAAAAATAATCTGTTTAAAGGAAAACTGTAAAATATTAATGATACTCAAATTAAATTACAGAAAAATGCAAATACTGAAATTTAAAATATCCTACCAGAAATGGTTTCTTTGGGAGCTCAATTCACATACCATACAACACAAGAAGCAACGTTATATTTACCCTGATCTTGAAATCTAACTAGTAGATGGATACCTCTCTCCATCTCAATCTCTGTCTCTCTTAACACGTATATACACACACATGCATGTGTGTATGTACACATATATTCATGATATTGATAAATAGTTCCTTTTAATGCTTTATATGGTGAGAGCTAGCCTTTCTTTTAAAACAAAGACATGGCAATTGTTGTGAAAAGAATTATTTTGATGTAAGGTTTTTCTCCAGGTGAAATATTCTACACAGTGAGTGTACTTCAAGGAGGTGTAGCTCTACGACATTGAGTTTGCTGGGAATAAAAGTTAGATGGAGGAACAAAAATATACAGAGTATTGGTAAACGTAGCTAGATGAGCAGTTTGGGGTGTGTGTGTGTGTGTGTGTGTGTGTGTGTATGCACACATGCACAGTTATGAGTGCTGGGTGCCTAGAAGTAAGCAACATTATGCAGGGGAGAATTGAACCTCTGGTTTTCCTGCTTGTCTGATACATGCTAGTTAGTACATATGATTTCATTGACAATGATGATGCCTAAATCTACCTCAAACTATGGCTATCCCTCAGAGTTAACACTCAAATTTTCACCAGAGGCCTAGTGGAGAATACTGGATGTAGAGTCAAAAGGCCGCCACCCACTGATATGTGACTTCCATTAATTGACCTCCCTTCCAGTATTCTAGATTTCATGTCCTCTCTGGTCATTAGTAATCACCTTAGTCATTGTTTTCACCCTGGACTCAGTTTTCCTAGATATAGAAGAATATGATCTCTCCCCTCCTCAGCTGTCCTTGCATGATATTAGAATTCAGCCCATTGTTGAGAGTTACCCAGTCAATTCAAACTAGAATTAACTAGAGTTCTCTGGGTTAATCTTTTTATTTTCATACCAGGGACCATTTCCTCTCAAAGGACAACATTTTTATTATGCACTGTTGGTCAAACAGATCAGCTGGTTGAATGGAGTTTTGTTATAATGAATACCTATGCACTAGGAAATCTAACACTAATTGCTTTAATAAATAAACCCCCAAATCTCAGTGGCTTAACAATAGAAGTTTGTTTCTCACTAATGTCACATCCAATGCTGAGGTACCTGGTGGATGGCCTTTTATGTGATATTCCAGGACCCAGGTTTTTTCTGTCTTGGGCTTCTCCTTGGAGACTCTTCCATTCATCTGGCAATGGAGAAAAGAGACTATAAGGAAGGACATGACTTCTTAATTTCTGCTTAGAAGTGATACACATCTCCAACTACTTCAGCCTAACGTGACACATTACTTCTGCTCACAATGCTTTGACCTGTTTAGTCTTATAGGCACCCCTCCTGTGATGGAGGCAGAGGTATAGTAGGTTCTGGCTAGGCAGCTGCTTCTTGGCAACAGCTCTGCAATGTGGAAGGGGGGCACAAAATTTTGGTGGTCAATAAATTGTCTCCACCCTATCCAGAGAAGCAAGCCCAGGTGAATGCGGGGCTTACCTCATGTACCTCTCCCCTCTCAAGGATCACAGCTTGAGTTGGCTGCTGTCCAATTCCTTCAAACAGTTGTTTTATATATTTTGTGTTGGATTTCAGGTTGTCTATGACAGGAGGGTAATTCTGATCTATTCCATGATGGCTAGAACAGGAAGTACTACTTAACTTGGTTTTAACCTAGCATTTCTTAAACTTATTTGACCATGGAGCCCCTTTTCTTCATGTAACAATTACTAATAAAATACTTTGAAAAACATTTTTGCAAGGAAAAGAGTAAAGTTATACCACCTCCATTCCTTTACTTATCTCCCCAGGTTTTTGCTTTTGTTGTTGTTTTGCTTTTGTTTTTATTTGTTGTAATTGTTTTGTTTCCTTGAGAAATTTGAGTTTAGCTCAATATTGTTTAAGTGGTCGAGATAGTTGAAGTAGGCAGGACTAAAGGAAGTTGAAAAGCACCTGTACTTGATTACAGGACAAATGAACTAAGCGCAGTAGTCTGCATAGCTCTCCCACTTGGCAGAACAGGGAGGAAAGTTTTTGGTATCTGTCGCCTAGTACCTACTTGGTCTCTGGTTTCCTAGTTACTGTAGGAGCCACAGTTTATAATCTGCAAACAGAGAGTGTTCACGAGACACTATGTGTGAAACAGCTAGCAAATAAGAAGGAATTTAATACATATACGGCTCCTCCCTTCCTCATTCTCCTTTCTGTGTTCTCCTAGTTAGTAATGCACTAACCTAATTATAGTTAAGTTAGTTGTGCTATTCAGCTACAATGACAATTATATGAAAAGAGGTCAGGGAAAGGATGTGGTAACTGTATAAGCTCCCAATTTACAAACCTTGAATTAAAATAAATACTGCACATAGATGGTTAGATTCCAGTGACTTAGACCCTGCCATTCCTATTATTGATGACCCACAATTAGATTGACCATGAAGCTAATGACTTAAGCTTCAAGCCCTTCACTTGCATTGGTTCCTAGGAGTGCTGGGAGTTGATGAGAATTGCAGAATGTTAGGTGGTGAGGGGGAAGCCTTGCTGTGTAAACATTTCTGGTAAATTGCCTAAAGAGCTCTGAGAAAAAAGGGACTTGAAAAAATTTTTCTGGGAATTTGTTGTGATTTATTTTGTCATTCTAAATAAATATTTATTTTTGTACCTAATTTGTGTTTTGTACTTTTGATTTCCTTTTCTTAAAGAGGGTCTCACAAATTGTTTACATTTCAGACTTGAAACACACGGATCCACTCCTGCTCACACTTTTGGTGCCATCACGTGCTGCTACCCTGAAAATTCCCAGAGGTGCCCTGCTCAGAGCCCACTCTGATAGCTGGAGCTGCAGATGGCTTTCCTATCCCTCTCCTTCCCTTCTCCCCTAGAGCTCTTCTCATCACTGCTAGGATCAAGGGCCAACTGCTCCAGCCCCTGCCAAGACAAAGCGTCTCTCCACATGCACTGTGTTCACTGGGGAGAATGATTAGGGCCTGAAGCTCAGGACCCAAAGTGTGCAAGGAATTAGGAGAGAGAAAAGTTCAAGAAAATGGGGCCCTTGGGACAGTACTTGAGCCTTAGGGCCACCCTTTTGGCTCATTGTGGGTTAGATTATACAGATACTCATGCTTTCATTAAATATATTTTTTGAGTACCCATTATGTGCCTGAGGGATTGCCCACCACCCTGACCTTTACTTGTATAATTTTTCAATGATAACATTTTTCCAGGGTACAAACTCTTTGAAATTCCTGAACCGCAACCCTTTAGTCAGCTGGGTGGCTCCTGTATGGATTATATACGAACCGGTTGAAGAAAGCCAAAGAAAGCCTATATTTTGTAGGATTTATTTTTCTAACAGTATTCATTTCATTCAAGCTCCACCTGCTCAAAGTAGTTCTGAACACAAGATGGGAAGACTGACCCATAGCAAAGAAGATGAAGAGTAGTGTAGCCTCAGAAAGAAAACCTAAAGGCATCTGTGAGAAGAATGTGCTCAGTAGGAACCCAGAGTGAGGCCTTTGGAGGAGGGGCAGATACAACTTATAAAGCTTTGGAAAGACTAGAGTCAGCCTCTAGTCTGACTGATTTCAAGGTGTCAGATAGCTTTTATAGGTCAACAGTTGTTCTAATGATTATCCAAGCTTCTCCTCATCCAGTGGGGAAGGCCCCAGTTTTATGGAATTACCTACCCAGGCAGGAGGTTGGGTGTAAGAATTCTGAGCAGACTGCCCCTCCTCCCTGAAAGCAGCAGGCAGCAAAATAGGTCCGGAAATTCCTGAGCATTGGGAAGCCAGCACTAATGCAATTACCTGAAATAAAAGAAGAGGTCAGATAATAAGGGGCAAAGGTTTTTCCTTTTAAAGTAAAGAGCCCGGTAAACAAAACCAGCTGCCCCTGGACAACAAACTCTCCTCATTAAATGTTTTAAGAGGCTAATGGGCATAAGTGGCTAATTTGGAGTACAATCCTGAAGACTAAATCTAGGGGCCTAGAGAAAGGGGGGAGGGGAATCAGGGTTAAAACCTGGCTGGCAGAGAAGAAAGGAGATGAGACCTGCCCCTGGCAGAAGATCCCTAACTGGCCAGAATGGAATTAAAATACGAGTGAGATGATTTCACCTGGAGTCTCTAATATTTCTGGCAGTATCTCTACGATATGGGCTTGGGAATCTCAGCTGGGACAGTTTTAAATTTATACGCTAGTGGAATAGGATCTGGAGTAAGTTTTTAAAATAACTAATTATGGGAAATTTTATGTGTATTTACTATGGAAAGTCTGAAAGGGTACAAGGCAAAATGTTAACAAAGTTTCTCTAGGTGTTGGGTTCATTAATGATTTTTCATTTTCATATTTTAATCTTGTTTATGTGCATTTTCTAATTTGTCTATAATGAGCACTTGTTTCTTTTATAATCAACAGATAAAGGGCAAAATTTTAAATACAGTAAGTCCCCACCATACAAAAGAGTTCCGTTCCAAGAGCATGTTCATAAGTCCAATTTGTTCGTAAGCCCAACAAAGTTAGACGAGGTACCCAACTAACACAATCGAGTATAGAGCACTGTACTGTAATAGGTTTATAATACTTTTCACACAAATAATACATAAAAAATAAACAAATACAAAAAATAAAACATTTTTAATCTTATGTACAATACCTTGAAAAGTACAGTAGTACAGTACAACAGCTGGCATACAGGGGCTGGCATCGAGTGAACAGGCAAGAAGAGTTACTGACTGGAGGAGGGAGAGGAGGTGGGAGATGGTAGAGCTGAAGGATTGTCAGCAATAGAAGATGGAGGGCAAGCTGCAATTTCACGTGAACTAACTTACGTGATTGGACATGCGAATGCACAGTCACATCTTTGAAAGTTCGCAACTTGAAGGTTCATATGTAGGGGACTTACTGTAAGATGAAAGGTATTAAACTAGAAATAAAATTTAAAACTAAGAAGAGCAAGAGAGTTGGTGAATGAATTGGTATGTAGTTCTATTTACCTTGTATACTCTGCCATCTTTGCCACCTCCCCAGGTATGTGCTTGATATGACCTGCTAATCTAGAGGCCAGCCGAGGAAGGAATGATGGTTGCCAGGACTGAGCACAGGCTGTTTGTCCACACACAAAGGTTTCAAGCTCATTGCATTTGTAGTAATAGTTCACAGAAAGGTTATTTCTGCACAGCCTCTCCTGGCTTCAGCTTTTAGTTGAACAGCTCAGCCATTTGTGGTGTGATCCTAGGAGATGCTGAAATTTCAAGGGAGCTTAGAGGAGGACTATGATTTACCTAAAATTATCAGGGTTTACGTGGAAGATGCCAAAGCACCTCTAATTGGCAAATTTCCTTCCTCTCTCTTTCCTTCCCTCAGTCCTTCCTTTCCTGTCTCATTTGTTTGGTCTTCTGGTGCCTTTGTATCCATTACTAAACTAGTTAACTCTTCAGGAGAGACCAGTTGGTAGCTCAGAATCATCTTTATCTTCACAGTGAAGAAGACAGAGGAAAGCAGAGAGACTTGCCCCCAGGTCACTGGACAGTCTGGTGGAATCCAGTCCTACTTCCACTTACCCAGTCTTGGTTAGAAATCACCATCTTTACCATTTTTAACAATTTATTCTTACCAAGTGTCATCACAGGCTATCATGTCCAAATCTAAATGATGTATTGAGCCCTTTACTACAGGCAGCCACTATCAGAGAATCAAAGCTCTGTAACAGGCAGGAGTTTTTCAGATAACCACAGATTGTTGACATTGAATGTTTTCTTAGAAGCTTCACATTTATGAAGGGTAAGTGCAGCAAGCTAATTGTCCAGGGTTACCCATGAAAAAGGCTCAGGTATTTATCAACTCATACCTATGGTTAAATTATCCCCTCTCTTAAAAAGGATTACTAAATTCTGGAGGACCAAAGTTCTTATTTCCATAGTGCAATATAAATGTGGGTTTATGTTTGCAAATAAAGTTGCTGAAACTTCACAGTATAATATGGGAATTCCTTTGGCATCCAAGTGTGAATCTGACTCAGACCGAAATTATTAAAAAGACACTGTGATGGGGGGAAGGAAGGGACTGGGGAAGGGCTGGGGAAGGAAGGGACTCTTATTTGGGCCAAAGATAGAGGCAATGTCCAGGGCCGTATTTGAGAATTTTAGAGGGTCTCTGCCATATCTGTTAACTTCTCTGATTCTCCTAGAGAGCTTATCTACGGCCGTGGCTCCATTCATTACTTACAAACTGAAGAAAACAACCGGGTCAACATTTTCTGTCTCAATTTTTCTCTGTGCTGACTTCTCACATCTCCAAGTACCTGTTGCATATTTTCTCTTTGATATTCTCTGGGTCTTTGATATCTCAGACAGAATAATTTATCTCCTTTGACAAACCTAAAACCCAGTCTGACTAGCCTACGTCTCCTTGGCACCAGTGTTCTCAAAGACATTCTGTCTCATTAGCTCGTGGTCATCATTGACTCCCTTCCTGTCTCTCTTACGCTCTACAGAAGCTTTATTTTATTAGTTCTTTTTTCACAGGCTCTCACTTTTACTTTTTCCGTGATCTGCCTTACTTAGACCCAGATTTCTTCTTGCCTGCACTGTTGAGATAAGATAACCTTGTCACACTGGTTTCCTGCCTGGAGCTTTCCCTGCTCCAGTCTAATTCATAGCCCACAGGAATAGCCTGAGACCAACTGAGAATGATTGAATCCAGCTTGTTAGGTTAAAATTGGGGACAAAAATAGGCTCTAAAAAGCTTAAACCAAAGTTTTTACTGGAATTCCTCCCCCACATGTCACATGAAGGAGGAATTGGACTATTCCCGGGTCCAAGAAAACAGCCATTGAGTGAACAGTAAGAGGGAGCCAATTTTAGACCCATGGTAGAAGAGCCTTCCCTGGATCCGAGCTGTGGTACAGTGGAACAGTACTAGTAGTGTATGAGAGTGAGTTCCCTGTCCTAGATAATCACTTCTCAGGGATGTTGTCACAGGCTTACCTACTTCAGACCACATGACCACTAAGGTCTTTTCAAACTCCAGATTTTTGCAACATAATCACAGCCCTCTCCACCTCTCTCTTTCTCTCTGCCTCCCACCTACTGGAAATCCAGAGTCCATTTTTGCTCCTCCATAATTCCCTAATTCCAAATCCTATGGTGGATAAACATACTGTCTTTCTGCAGACAGATGTTCCCCTGCTCACCCCATCCCATGGCTTTTCAGTCTAGGTTGCTGCCACCTTGGGTACTTAAGTAACCTGGAGGGTAGTTTTGGTTACTGAATACCTTTTATGTGCCAGGTTCTGTGCCCAGAATTTCTTCTCATTTTTATCGGTACAGTAACCCTGTGAAAATACTGTAGGGTTGGGGTTCTTTTTTAACTGATTTTAAAGAAGGGGAAACCCAGTATCATATAGGTAGTATGTGGCAAAGCTGGGACTGAACCAAGGTTTTCTAACTCCAAGTTTCGTGTACTTGAGAAAAGAGACCAAAGGAAGTAGGGGAAGAGTGGAGGTCCCTCAACCGTGGGCCGTGGATTTTGTGGGATAGGAAGCATGTTCACAGGGAATCCTACATATTGAAAAAGTACATCTGGCACTTTTATCTCAATGAGCATTAAACTATATGTGTTGCCAGCAAAACTTATAAACTCTGCTGTTTAAAATAGTTATTGGGAGCTAACAAAGAAAAAAGAGGAAACTATAATATATTTGACTATATATATATGACTATATATATTTGACTATATATATATGACTATATATATATGACTATATATATAATATATTTGACTAGAACATAAAAGAACCCCATTTTTATCATATGCGTAATCATGTAATATACAAATGTTCATGTCCTTCAATGTGTGTTACATTAACATTTCATGAATTATTTTTAATTTCAACACTACAGTGTTTTAATATGCCTAGCTTTCAGGTAGTATACTATCTAATCACAACTTTTAAAAAATTGGAGGTGCTGACAGTGGAGTACTAATAGAAAGAGGTTTGTGAGGTAATGGACATGGACATTACCAGCTCTGTGTGTTGCACATAATAAATATTTATTGGATCTAAGTCTAGCATCTGTACCAGGAATGAGGTGAAAGGTCATGTCATTGGTTTGTTTTATTCCCTAATATAAGTAACCACCCAGATTTTCAAAAGCATGTACCCTTTGACACAATCATCTCACTTTTAGAATTCGGTACACACAGTCAGGCCCCTATTGTTTATGACCCCATCTTTGTGAGCTGAAAATTAGAGAAATCAGAAAAGAACTAACAGTTGTTGAGTGCCTACTATATGCCAGACACTTTAGGTTTATCTGCTTGATCTTCAAACAATCCTGAGTAGTAGATATGTTACCTCTCTCTTAAGAATAAGAAAACTGAGGCCCATAAAGGCCAAGCATCTTGCCCAAGATCACATAGGTAGTAAATACCTGCCTTGGAATTTGATCTCAGATATCTCTGGCTCCAAAACCCATACGCTTTTCAATATACAAATGATTTAAACATTGGATTCTGTGGAAATGTGTGAGGTGGTGAGGGAGGCCAAGGGGAAGGCTGAGTGGGAGGAGCTCATCTCCCACCCTCACTTCAACCAGAGCACCTGGTTGAAAGTGCAATTACAAAAGAATTTTAACCATTCCACTACATCACATATTACTATGGGAATTTAACATTAAAAGGAATTTTTTAGTACTAGAATTATAGTTCTATAATACGTACTGAGAGGTTGGTGTCTTACTAAAAATGGCATAATCTATCATTATCCATCAGCCAAGGAGACCTAAGTGGATTGGAAAAAGCACCCAGGAGTCATAAGCATTGATTTTAATTAAATCGATTTAATTTGGAATTTTGCAAAGATGAGTGCTGGGAGGTTTGAGATAATGAAGGTCACCTAATCCTGGGCTTAGCCTTCAGAGTAAAGATTCACACAGAGAGTCCCCACAAAGCCAGATGGACCTGTTTTGGTTAAATGTTAACAATGTAGTATCAGCACAACTTGATGTTTCACTTAAGCTACCTAAAAAAACTGGAGACACCACCACACTGATGTGTGCCAAGCTTGTTGCTATTTTAGGAGAGGGCACCTGAACTTTAATCTGTCTGACTTATTTGTTTATTCATTTATCCGTTCATTTATCCTGGAGGTGGAAGGAGGTTGACTACAAGGTATTTTGCCCAGGGAAGTGAACTGGAGATTAACTCTTTGAGACCTGCTCACTGCACTAAATCAGATTTTTGTGGTTGGTGTTTTCTTATTTAAAGGTGTGGAAACCTTTCAAAATGTTTGAGTAGTCTTTCAAACCTCTCACATACCTTTATTACTTTAAGGTGGGGGTAGGGATGGTAGGGGGGGTGTTAAATTACTTTCCCTATGGGGAAAACAACTAAGCTTTTTCCCATTACCCAATTGTGTTACAGAGTCCTGTCAGTTCCTATAGAGCAATAAATGCAGTTTCAATGGACAAAGGCTGAAAAAAATCACAATATTAGCCCACAAATGGAGGTGAAAATGAAGAGGTTAAAAAGTATATTATTTGTTTGAAAAGTACCCAGGATCAAAACTTCTTTAGAATGTAAGAGCCCAAGTGAACCCTGGGCTCTTTCCTCAGGCAACAGAGACCTCTGGCTAGAGAAATATATTTGTAGTCTCCTGCTCGAGATTTTCTCTGATTCTCATTTTATTTTTATTCCAGTTGCTACATTGATGGCCGGGTGGTCAAGGTGATGGACTTCCTGAAAACTCGCCTATTAGACACACTCTCTGACCAGATTAGGAAAATTCAGAAAGTGAGTAAAAATCTCTGGGGAAGAAGAGGAGTGAGTTTGGGGGTAAGGTGAGGAAAATGTCACAGGGTTCCAGCTGGGTGTTAGCACTGTGGGTAGAAAAATAGTGCAGTCTGGATTTGCATGGCCACGAGGTGCCTCTCACAGCTGATGATTGCTGTTTATTGCTTTTCAGATTAAGAAGGGTTTGAATGTACCATATCCAAGTTTAAAAGCTTCTCTATTTTTTTTTTTTTTTTTTTTTTTTTTTTTTGCGGTACACGGGCCTCTCAGTGTTGTGGCCTCTCCCGTTGCGGAGCACAGGCTCCGGACGCGCAGGCTCAGCGGCCATGGTTCACGGGGCCCAGCCACTCCGCAGCATGTGGGATCTTCCCGGGCCGGGGCACAAACCCGTGTCCCCTGCATTGGCAGGCGGACCCTCAACCACTGCGCCACCAGGGAAGCCCAAAGCTTCTCTATTTTAATAACAAACATTTTGTAACAGTTGGCTTCTAAATTGTGAGTTTCTTAAGGGAAGAATACGTTTACTTTCTTTTTGCAGGAGTTTATTTTGGGTTAGTTTAGGAGAGAATGATTACATTCATTCAGTGGAGTTGTGGTCTGGGATATTGGCAATTCTGAGCCACATTTACACTATTCCTAGGTGTCTTAGAATCAGCCAAGTAACATCTTACTTTTGTAGAGATGTTGGAGAAGACAAGGTTAAATTAAGCAATTGTATGTAAGTCCTACTGGCACGACACCTGTGGTTAGTAGTTCTCAAAATTGAATACAATCAAAATCACCAGAGATTGCTTGTAGTTTCCAATCTCACTTCTGATGTTCTGATTTAGTATGTCTGGAGTGGATCCCAGACATCTCTATTTTTAATAGTCATCTGTCAAGTGATTCCACCCAATGCAGATCACGTTTTGAAATACACTAGATTAGTTAATTCTGAACTGTGAGGATCTTATGCCTACA
Organism: Leucopleurus acutus; assembly: GCF_964270905.1. Taxonomy (NCBI): domain Eukaryota; kingdom Metazoa; phylum Chordata; class Mammalia; order Artiodactyla; family Delphinidae; genus Leucopleurus; species Leucopleurus acutus. The sequence goes on from NC_139156.1 coordinate 29,276,938, forward strand.
ATTTCCATCTGCCTCTACAAAATGGTGATATCTCACCTTTAGTTTCCTAGTCAGGTCCTTTTCCAGGGAATGAGGACCTTTTGAACATTCAACTTTATTTTGAGCAAATTAAACACATCTTTGCAGAAAAATAGCAACAGGTAGGCCCCCATTAATATGGGATGAATGAGGGGAGTTCCCCAGTTGTCCAGTGGTTAGGACTGCATGCTTTCACTGCCAAGGGCATGGGTTCAATCCCCGGGCCGGGAACTAAGATCCTGCAAGCCGTGAGGTGCGGCCGAAAACACAAAATATATATGGGATGAATGAATAAATGAATGGGCAAATAAATGAATGGCTCATTATAAAATTAGTTGTGAAAAAAATACTATTTGGAGCAATCATAGAAAAGCACTCTTGATTGCTAAAGGGGAGGTCTGTACGCTTTTCTGTATTCGTACCAATGCCATACTCAGATTACAGAATAGCTTTTGGAGTCTTTAGTGGCTGGGAGGCCTCAGGACTTCTGAATTTCTACATCCCAGTCTGATCCCTCTGGGGATCAGGTGCACTGACCAGCACCCTTATCTGTCACTGTCTCCTACTAGGCAAAGCCTAGGAGAACTAAATGATTTGAAATATCTCTGTCAATCTCTTTGACATTCACTTAGTTTTTAATATTTAAATATTTAATATTTACTGAGCTTTTAGCAAGTACCAGGCAAAGTGCCAGGTGCTGAGGATACAAAATGTAATAAGACATGGTCTCTGCCCTCAAGGAACTCACAGTTTTGAGGTTTAATACTTACTTTGAGCAGGTTGAAAAACATATTACCTAATGGAGTAGAATGTCAGCCTGTTGAACACTACAGTTTGCTAGCACATTATGCTAATCCAATATTAGTTATTGGCCTCTAAAAAGAGAGGAGGAGATTTCTTTCATTCATTCATTCTTTCATTCAGTAGATATTTATTGAGTGTTTACTGTGTTCCAGGCACTATACTAAGTTTCTATATTACAACAGTGTACAAGACAACAAGTCTTTATATTTTTGGCTTTTCCAGTTTTGAGCCTAATGATCTGATCAAAGGATTGTCATTGGAAGTAAAATGATTCAGTGGTATCATGGCACTGTGAGTGAAGGTTCATGTAATTCTTTAAGTAGAATAGGTAGCTCTAGGTCAAAGCCAAGACAAATGGATTAGGAGTTAGGTTCTTCCCTTTCTCCCCACTACCCAGTACTCTCCACCACGGCATACACCTTCACCATCACAGAATGTTCAGAGACTGAAATAAGTGGCTAAACTCACCTCCTGAATTGGCCAGGCAAGGCCAAAGAAACTTAGAGTAAAGGGCTCAAACCCTGTGCTCAATTGAAATTCAGACCTTTAAAAACATGTTTGATGGACTTGGAAGGGGAGAGCTAAGTGCGGTTGCAGGGGGGAGCAGTGGAGTCTCCAAGAGAAATAACCTATATACAGAAGGCACCTGGCAGGGGATGGCTAGAATTAGCAGTAGGACCTGGAGTCACCTTTTGGCTGTTGCATATACAACATGCTCAGAGGTCCCCTCAGGCTTATGTTCCTGTTCCGGTTATGTCTTGCTGTGCAACAAATTACCCCAAAACTTAGCGCCTTAAAACAGTCATCTATTATGACTATGAATTCTGTGGGTCAGGAATTCCCATAAGGATAACTTGTCTTTGCTCCACTAGCTTCAGCTGGAAAACTCAAAGACTGGGGTAATTCAAAGGCTGGCGACTGGAATTATCAGAAGGCTCGTTCACTCATGTGTCTGGCAGTTGGTTGATGTCAGTTGTCAGCTAGTACCTTTGTGGGGCTGATAACGGGAATGCCTCTTTGTGTAGCCTGGGCTTCCTCCCACCCAAGGTTTTAAAGTCAGATGCCCAAGAGAGAGAGCCAGGTGGAAACTCTGTCACCTTTTCTATCTACCCTCAGAAGTCATAGGGCATCACTTCAACCACAGTCTATACATTGAGACAGTCACCAAGACCCATAGGGATTTAACACAAGAGGAAATAAACTTCTCTGGATGGGGGAGTGGAAAGGTTCTGGAAGGGCATATAAGACCAGAAATATTTTTTCAGTCATTTTTGGAAAATAATGTCTGCCAAAGTTCCATGCTCCTTGTTTCATTTAGTAGCTCATTCAGTTATTTCTCTGACTGGTTTTCTTTTTCCAATTCTCTTTTGCAAAGCTCTTGCCAGATATTGCCTTAAATGGGTATCTGCTAGGGGTGTTGCTGGATCACAGATTCCTTGAGCTTTGATCCATGGGATAGACCTTCTATTGGCTACAGCAGCCTGGACCCAGTTGTTAGGGCCTTGAGGATGAGAGTCTCTACCACAGCCCAGGATATGCCAGGTACTGGCCTGACTTGGGGAGATGAGGGCTGGGAGACCAGAGAAGGGTCACCAAGATTTTCCAGTTGAAAAGTTACTTTGGCTGTTCCTGAAGTCCCCTGTGGATGGGTGGGGGTTTGGGGAATTAGATTCCAGGGTACAAACTGGGGCAGAGTGATCAAACTCCTTCTTTTGAGCCCCCAAAACCAATTTGGAGATGGACCAAGTAAGATTTTAATATGTATATAACTAGAACTCTCATCCAAAAGCTAGAAATGGAATCTTTGTCTCTTCTCTATTTTGAGAAGTTCAGGGAAGTCCTAATGACCTCTCCTTAGGTCCATAGTAATGGAAAAAAGGGCAAATTTCCCACCAAAACAGATTCACGTGATATTGGTTAGATAAACCAGTGGTGAGGCTGTTTGAAGAAGAGATAGGATACAGGATTTGAAGTCTAGTGGCTTGGGTTGTATGACCTTGGGCCATTCACGTAACTTCTTTGATTTTGTTTCTTCATCTGTAAAATGAGGATGCTAAGAATACAGTCAGCCCTCTGTATCTGTATCCATGTGTTCTGCATCTGTGGATTCAACCAACCACAGACTGAAAATATTCAAGAAAAAAATTTTCAGAAGGTTCCAAAAGGCAAAACTTGAATTTGCCATGTACCAGCAACTGTTTACATAGCACTTACATTGTATTAGGTAGTGTAAGTAATCTAGAGATGATTTAAAGTACATGGAAGGATGTGCATAGGTTATAATACAAACACTGTACCATTTTATATACGGGACTTGAGCAACTGCAGATTTTGATATCCACAATTGTTCCTGGAACGAGTACCCGACAGATAGGGACCACTGTACTATCCTCCTTCCCTCTTAGAGAGATTAGGAAGGTCACATGAGGCCCTGTTTTGTTAACTGCTAGTGAATGCTAGTTCTTATTGCTATTATTATTGTTATTTCAGTTATTGTGGTTATTTTTTTTACATCTTTATTGGAGTATAATTGCTTTACAATGGTGTGTTAGTTTCTGCTTTATAACAAAGTGAATCAGTTATACATATACATATGTTCCCATATCTCTTCCCTCTTGTGTCTCCCTCCCTCCCACCCTCCCTATCCCACCCCTCCAGGTGGTCACAAAGCACCAAGCTGATCTCCCTGTGCTATGTGGCTGCTTCCCACTAGCTATCTACCTTACGTTTGGTAGTGTATATATGTCCATGCCTCTCTCTCGCTTTGTCTATTGTGGTTATTTTTAATAATAATTTACGTAACTGGAGAAGCTTCATGTTACCTTTATCCTCAACTTGTTCTTTGCTTTTTTCCTCTTTCCTCTTTCTTTGAACCCTGGAGAATATGATAGGTGATATTTTTGGCACCTGAAAGGCAGTGCTAAAAACAGTTGTGGTTTCCAAATTTGGACTGCCACTTAAGAATTTTCAGTTTTCTGAGCAGTGGGTGAATTCTGGTTATGTGAAAATCTATGTGATGCATTTGGAAGCCTAACAGAGACAACGTTTGGACAACCCACTCCTTTGCATGATCCACACACTCTCCCCCTTCCATTAGAATGAGGATAATCATCTGTACTTTGGGAGATGAGTCAAGGGAAAGAGTTGAGAATCTCTCAATGCAGGCAAGAGTCAGACGGGAAAGTGAGAGATGTTCAGGATACAGTGCAGATGGTATGGCATGGATAGCTGGGCTGACTCCAAAACAATAACATAAGAACCAAGATGAACCACTTCGGCTTAAGTCACTTGGACTCTATGATTTGTGTCATCTCCTAGAGGAATCAGAGGAGGAAATAACACTTTTTGATATTATTTTCAGCAATTCAATAGGCACAGGAAGGAGTTGGTGAAATCCCAGTCATAAGGGAAGTATTTCCAAAAGTACTGTCCTTACGATTGCATTTTGAATACTAAATAAAATGAACAATTGGCTTCCCTAATATTTGAAAATGTCCTTCCTTCCTCCCTTCCTTCTTTCTTCCCTTCCTTCCTTCATTTATCAACTGTTTATGACATTCTTGTATCTTCAAGACTCCTGAGGATAAAATGGAGAACAAGACTGTGTGGTGGTTATCCTCAAAGACCTTATGGTCTAATGGGAAAATAGTTAATGAAGCAAGCAATGATAGTAAGATGCAATGATTCCCATAACAGGGGACGTTTCGGGTGCTACAGGAGCCCATGGTGAGATGTATCTACCTTAGTTTGTAAAGGAAGGGAAATTGGGCAAGTCTTCCCAGAGGAAGTGACATTTAGGCTAATTCTGAAAGGATAGACACCTTCTAATTTATACAGTTCTTCTTAGGGTGTGATCAGAGGACTCCTGGTGGTAGATGTATATGGTTGAGGGAATGGTTTACATGATTTATAATATGACCATGATCATTCTTTTGTTAATATCATCATTGCTTATGATTGCTCATAATACTTAATAAAGATTAATTCTTTTGAAATCTCAATAAATGCAGTAACATTATACCCCTTTTTCCAATATATCCTAGTTGCAGTATCATGGAAATAGGTAAGGCAGAGGAATATTTAATCCTTTGGAAGTAACGAATAGATTAAAAAGGAAACTTTTTTCTCAGCCAACTGCTGGTTTACCTACTTATATCAAAGTATATCAAAGGGGAAGAGGGTAAAAGAATAACAGTTATTCTTGAAGATCATAGAATAACTGGATGCACAACTAAAGGAAAATGAGGACAATGACAATGTTAACCTTCTCTAACGAAGAAAAGTGGAAAATGAAAATACCTTAGTAGGGTAAGAACAGTAGTATCACTACTGGAAAAAAAGTCACTGTTTCATTGGTTGATTCATTCATTCACTCATTCATTCATTCATTCAATAATGTTGACGGCTTATTTCAATGTGCCAGTGCCTGCCATAGTGCCTGTCACTTGGCAGGTGCTCAATCAATATTGGAGGGAGGCAGTTAGGGAGTAGAAGGTGAATGAGCAGAGTAAAATAGTGGGAGAAATGTAAAAGAAGCAAAGTAATGTGTATGTCTCAATCGCATTTGGATCTGCTATCTCAGCTGTTCACATGCAAAAGAAGCTAGTCTGCTACCAACTTTGTAACATAGTGTTGAATAGATAGATATTGATTTAGGCAACCAAAAATGGGCTCTGCCTATATGTAGGCACAGTGGGAGAGTATCTTCTGGGTATATGCTTAAGGGTGAAAGAAAGTTCTCTTTGTGGCTCAAAGTAACATTTCAGTCAGTTTGCTAATGCCAGATATTTCATGTTAGAAAAATAATTTTTCATTTTACATTAGGGGGAGGAAGCAGAATGTAAATAACTTGAGAAGAGGCAAACTACACTGATTTAAAATCACACTAAGGTGTTAATATCAAATAATCCTTTCCCAAGAGCAGGGTTTTTTTCTTTGCAATAATTTTAGTTTATTTAAAAAAATTTTTTTAATTGAAGTATAATTGAATTGCCATGTTATGTTAATTACTGCTGTACAGCAAAGTGACTCAGTTATACATATTTGTGCATTCTTTTTCATATTCCTTTCTATTATGGTTTATCACAGGATATTGAATATACTTCCCTGTGCTATACAGTAGGACCTTGTTGTTTATCCATTCTATATATACCAGTTTGCATCTGCTAATCCCAAATTCCCAACCCAACCCTCTCCCACCTGCCTCCCCCTTGACAACCACCAGTCTATTCTCTATGTCCATGTTTCTGCTTCTGTTTCATAGATAGGTTCATTTGTGTCATATTTTAGATTCCACATATAAGTGATATCATATGGTATCTGTCCTTTCCAAGAGCAGGTTTTGATGGAGGGGAAGAGAAACACAGGGCAAAGAAATACTTAAGAGAGTCAGAGGACCCTAACCACAAACTGTGCCACAGTAATACCTTAGGTGACATCCAGGTGTGAGTCTAAGTTTCATGGGGCTGGAAGCTTATACAATGGGGACCTCTTTAAGAAAAAGAAAACAAAACAAATTTGCATGTTTTAGAAATATATCTGACCATATTAACACATTATCATGGCCCTTCCCAGGACATTAGTAGAGGCCTGTGAAAACGGGGAGCTGGAAGTTGACGAGCTTCCCAGTAAATTAGCCTCTGTGACTCAACTTGGCTATCTGAAAATGGGAGAATATGTCCCAAGGGAAACTTTGGCTCTTCTCTTTCAGATATAAGACACTAATGATAAATAGGGGAATCTAGCTGGAAAGGTATGTTTACCACAAAAGAGCTCCAAAGTTTCGGTCAATGTCCTTCCAAGAACCACATTTCCTTGATTCTTAAACACAAACAATTATAAAATGTAACATCAATTGAATAACAGCTGAGGGGAGAGAGTAAACAGCTGGCAAATTTCTTTTGATGAAAAACATTCTGATTTCAAAACCATTAAAATGTGGAAAATGCATCATCAACTGACAAAAGTATAGTAATTGTATCACCTTTTAGGCTACAAATGCCATCTATTGAGTGCATCATATATTACTAACCCATTGAAGAGACCAGTAATTTTTTTCAAGGCCACACTTACTAAGTAGTAAAATTAGAACTCCTAACTCCAGGGCCCACACGCTATCCAATACACCGTTCTGAATCTCCCATGCTAGTTAACCATTAATTTTGTAGCCCATGGAATATATATATTCCTGACCATCCAGGATGAGGAAACCTTTTTAAATAGAAGAATACTGAATGTTCCTGGTGAAAGAATATCAAATTGACCTCTTGGTCAGTTGATATAATCTGGGGTGGGTGTCCTAGAAGTGAAAGCTGAATGAAAGTTGGAGGCCACAATCTTAGGTGATATCTAATATTATCACAATATTAGATAGTGGAAGCAGACAAGGATTTTCAGGGAGTGATTTGCATTCATTCACTGGACACCATTCTTATGTTTCATGTGCACATGTATAGTGAGGTCCTGCTGTGTGGAAGGCAATGACCATATGAAGGACATATTGAGGGAAGGGCCCTGAGAACAAACTGCTACTTGGGGCAAAAATCTTCTTCAGGAGGAAAAGGCAGCTTGGGGTGACCTTCTAACATTTCCACATGGAAGTGGGGAGATTACAGGGTTTGTCTTGAACGAGAGGAAATTACCTCTGAGGCTGGTGGAGCCTATGACTCGTCAGTAGCTAGACAGTAAGCCTGAGGGATTGGTTAGTCATAGAAGAGGACTGGAGAAGGGAAGAAGAGTGTTTTATGTGCAGGTACCTGCTGTCCAGTCTTTCCCTCCACCAGCACTTATCCTTGAACATAGTCATTGCTTTGGGACTGTGAAACTTTCTTCCTCATTTTCTTGCATATGATCATAATTTCCTTGCCTCCCCAGTGACTTTCTTTTTTGTGTATTTTCTTATTTTAATTTTATGTTTAGTTGCAATTACACTCGATTGCTTTTCTGCGGTTTGAGATAACAAGAGCAGAGAATACAATTTTAAATCCTAAAAATGACACAGAAACAGAAGCCACAAATTAAAAATTGATCTGATACCAAAAGAAAATGGGCAAATATGGCACTCCGGAACAGGAAGATGTTAAAAAGAAATTATACAGAAAAAATTAATGAAACTGACAGGAAGTTCATTAGACAGAAGAAATAAATCAGGAAGAATGTGATGAGATATTGGAATTGGCTGAGCTCAGAATAGCTCGGCTTGTCTAACCTGAGAAGGACATATTAAATATGGAGGCAGTTTAGGGAACCAGAAGCTTCTAGTTCTCCTCAAACAGGAAAATTCAATTAGAAAGTGAACAGAGTCCCGAAATGGAACTGTGAGGATTTGATGTTTGCTCTTATGGTTTTGAGGTTATTAGTTATCTTCTCTGATATCTACTCAGCATTTCCATTGGTAAAATATTACCTCTCTCACTTATTAACAAGTAAACTACTTCACTGTCTCATTATTTAACAAGTTTTTAATAAGCGAAGTGGCTGACAAGTATTTTATAGGGCATGCAAAATGGAAAAAAACGTGGCTTTCTCAAGTTGCTTATGGTGTAGGAGGGTGAGGCAAACAGAAAGTTACAACTCAGTATAATAAGGTCAAGGATAGCAATAGGTTCCAAGAACTTTGGAGGCCAGAGGAGAGAATTAATTTTCTGAAGTTTTGAGAAAAGTTTCACAGAGGAGGTAACATTTAAAATAAGCCATGAAAAAAAAAATCAGACAATATGGATGAGGAGTGAGTAAGGGACAAAGTGATCATCAAAAACCTAAAAGAAAATCATGTAGTTGAAAAATGGTGAGTCCATTTTGTGTGGTGAACCTCAGATCTTGTGGGGACGGAGAGGAGAAAAGGTAGCCAAGGGGTAGTTATGAAAGGTCTTAGATACCAAGTAAAGGAGTTGGTATCATATCCCATGGATCAGTGTTTGTCCCCACGATTTCACCATGTTTAACATGCTCCCATGGACAAGTGGATAAAATAGACTACGGGGCTCTGTGTAGTTTACTGGCTCCTTTGCTTTTTTTTCCATGTTAAGGAAACATTTCGTAGTTCTGACGAATGAAAACAATATTATTGTGATAACATTGAATCTACTTTCTTTTATTTTTAAGTAAATCATTTCCCAAATCACTGCTTTCAATATTATCTGAAACAAGTCACTCATAGCGCATCTGCCAGATAGTCGCACAGAACACTCTGTGAGCACATGATTGAGTTCTGCTGCTGGTGATGGAAAGCCACAGAGGTTCTGAAGCTAGGGAGGAACTTGTCAAGCTAACAGACAGCAGCACGGTAGAGGATAGTCTTGAGAAGGATACACTTTCAGGAAGACCAAGGGAGAAATAATAAGATCCGGAACTCAGGAAGGGACAGTGAGTGAGAAAGGAGAGGGCAGAATGGAATGATCCTGTCCTCTTCTAATATAGTAGGTAGCTTAGAGTCAAAAACACACAAGAAGGATGGAAAAAAAATTGGAACATTACTCTCAAGAGCTCTCACCTGGACCTCTTATAAATATAATAAGGAACAAAGAGGCAGGGGCACCCCCAAGAAGAGCTATGTGCATGGGTAAGGTTTAAGAAGCTCCCTAAAGCTATTCAGCTCCTTTTAACCAGTGACATAGGGGACCAGTTCTGGCTGCTTAAAGAGCTACTGCTCTTCCTGAAGTCCTGGGGGAAGTTGATTTCCAACTATATGAGATGCTGGAATTAATGGATTCCAGCATCTTTTGGAGGGTGGGCCTCTTGCCAGGGCTGATTAGCCCCACTGGCCTGTCCACTATTCCTGTTTTATTGCTTCCTTTCTCATTAAGGAAGGTGTTGGGTTTGGATAACCATAAGCGACATGTCTGCTGTTAGAAGTCTGCCATCGCTTGCACACTGAAACCAGGCTCTCAGGATTCTTTTTCAAACAGATCACAGATTGAGAGAAACAGGAAAAGGAAGCCCAGGTTTGAAAATATGCCACAAAAAAGGTTATTTTCCTATTTTTACTGTTTTCTTTTTTAAAAAATATTCAAAGTGGTAGGGAAAATAAAACTTAAAAGAAAAAAATCAATACTGTTTTTCTCTCTTACCCCTCCTCTCTCAGTATAGCCACACGAAGCAGTCCTGATGTCCTCAACCCCTGAAATGAGAGGAAAGGGAGTTTGAGGGTTTCCCGTCATACCACCCTGCCCCCAGCTGGCCCAAGGATTCTGAGCAGCCACTGGCAACTTGCTAAGCTGTTCTGTGGATGCCTCAAAGCTCCCTTGTCCACATGGGCCCAAGGCCTGAAGTCTAATGGGGACAAAAGAACTGCTGAAAGGGAGACAACCACTCAACTCCCCTCTCCCTTCACTTCAGTAATCTCAGCATTTGTACTTCTTCTCCCTCCCCAGACAATGTGTTCCTTAAAATAATCTTCATTGGCACATCATTTCTCACCAGGAACTGTACCCTTGTTCTTTCCAGTCCTCCAGTTTTCTCTCTTCCAGCACAGGGGGGATCATATTTACTCAGAAAACCACAGTGTTAAACTATAGCCCTTAGTTTCTTAGAGTTTCGCTTTCTAAGGGAATTTTGCAGCTGGTTCCATCTGTTTTTCCTGATTTTTTTCTCTTCTGTCCATGCTAATTTCCTCTACAGTCCCAACCAGCACCCAGCCTCAGCACCTCCCCTACACGTTGCTATGATGGTCTTCTCTGCTCATAGTAGACACACAGTTCATTAAGCCTCTCACCATGTCCGAAATAGGCCTTTCCCTGCTACTTAGCATACATCTGGTCTCTTACCTACCACCACAAACGTATCCAAAAGAAAGGCAACCAACTGTAATGTTAGATTGATCCAGACACAATCTCATGTGCTTTGGACAAAGAGAGTTGTCTAGGTAACATTTGCTTTACTTCAAGCGCAAGAGGGAGGAGATATGGAGATATATGTATATGCATAGCTGATTCACTTTGTTATAAAGCAGAAACTAACACACCATTGTAAAGCAATTATACTCCAATAAAGATGTCAAAAAAAAAAGAGCTTACCATATGCCAGACAACTTTCCAAGTGCTTTACAAATATTAGGTCACTTAAATATTAGAAAATGCTCTCCTTTTCTAATTTTACAGCTGAGGAAATTAAGGCACAGTGAGGTCAACAGTGAGTCAATGATAAAACCAGTATTCAAACACAGGCAATGTGTGTAGAGTCCATGCCCCTAACCACTAATCAATTCTGCCTCATCAATTACAAGAAGTTTTAGATTGTTTCCTTCCAAATCTTCCTGCAAGTCAGAAGACAATTCAGATGAACTTTATTTACACAGAGTCTGTGTCCTTGCTGAGTCCTGTGTACACAGTAATTTATAAATCCAACCATTTTCTGGAATCAAGTCCTCATTTAAAGGAACTAGACTTTAAAGTCCTTATATAAGGAGCTAGAGGGATCTTTCCTGACTACCGTCTAAAATATCAACCCTCCCCTCCTGCCAAGGCACTTTCTGTCAGATTACTCTGTTTCATTTTCCTTCTAGCACTTATTATTTCTAAATTTATGTTTGTGTGTTTATTGTCAGTCTCCTCCCCTTGACTAAAATATAAGCCAATGAGAGCAGAGACTTCTGTTTCATTCACTGTCTGCCCCTAGAACTCTGCTTGGCATAGAGCAAATGCTCAGTATTTGTTGAGTGAATGAATAAATGCATTCGATAATGCCTTAATGTTTTTGGATGGACATACTTCGCCCTTTTTCAGTCTAATTTAAAATATTCCCCTTAGGAAATTTCACCTACTCCTGTGGCTTTTTACACCACTCTCAATACTTACCTCTGGCCCAGATCTTCAGATCTTTGTTTTTGAGATTACCAGCTCTGACCAGCTCTGGCTTTTTTTTTTTTTTTTTTTTTGTCTCCCATATTTGTTATCTAATTTTAATTTCCATAATCAAATTTACTCTTGACCTTTGAGGGATAGGAGCCAAGGGGACTTGCATAAGCATTACAAAATACTAATACATTTTAACATTTTGTATTTGGAAAGGACTTAGATTTCATCCACTTCAAATTTGTGGCTTTACATGTTGGTGAAGAAATTGAATTCCAAGATAATGCTGAGCCAGAAGTCTCACAGCTGCTGTGTGGTAGAACCCCAGACTTCCAGGACGTAGTCCTCTTTCCACATCAGTTATCTGCCTATTAGCGTCTACCTGTCCTTTTGCTAATGATACATACACACAAACACACACACACACGGCTTTATTGAGGTATAATTCATATACCATAAGCTTCACCCTTTAAAAGTGTGAAATTCAGTGGTTTTTAGTATATCCACAGAATTGTGAAACCATCACCACTGTTTAATTTTAGAACATGTTCATTACCCTCCAGAGAAACCCCATACCTATTTGTAGTCACTCCTCATCCTCCCCCCTCATTCTCCCTCACTTTTTCCAACCCTAGAAAACCATTAATCTACTTTCTGTCTCTATGGATTTGACTATTCTGGACATTTCATATAAATGAAAGAATATAATATGTGGCCTTTTGTGTCTGGCTTCTTTCACTTAGCTCAATGATTTCAAGGTTCATCATCTTATACTAGTTACCTTTTTGTTTTGTTTAACCAAACCACCTTTCTCTAACTGCCTCAATCATTTCAATATCTTGGAGCAAAAATTAATCTTTGACTATCCTGGAAGCCAAAGGCAAAAAATAAAAACACAGATATGTTACTCAGTTCCAGTTAGTCACAGCTCCAGATCCCGTCCGGGCGCAGCCTCTCTGCACACGGCCTGCGTTGCTGCCTCCATCTTGAGTTGGGAAGTTGTGCAGCCGCTTTGCGCTAGAAACTCTGGTCTGAAAGTGCTAGGTTTGAGACCTCTGCCCGCCGCACCCTATGAGCCAGTGAAACTAGACTAAGTGCAAAAGAAAAGAAGAGAAAAAAAGTGGCCTGGAACCGAACCAGTAATATCTTTGAGGTCTGCCTGTATACAATTTGATGAATTTGGACATATGCAAACACTCATGAAACCATCACCATGATCAAGGGAGAAGATGGCGGAAGAGTAAGACGCGGAGATTACCTTCCTCTCCACAGATACATCAGAAATACAGCTACATGTGGAACTGCTCCTATAGTTCCAGTTAGTCATGAAGGAAGCACAAAGTTTATCAGAAGCATGGATGTCTTAAGGGGAATCATCACTGTAGGCCTTTAATTTCACCATATGACTCTGTCTTCTGATCATTTAAGGTGTTTTTCTCGCTTTCTTATTTATACTATTTCCAGCTGCCCTTCGGTTGGGCACTCTGAGCAGTGTCAAGAAGGGGGAGAGGACCACCTTGTGGTGTCCTCAATGACTCTGGGTGCAAGGGGAAATTCTTATTTAATCTTTAACAGTTTCCAGCTTGACCTCCGCTATTAATTTTTTCTTCTATTCTTGACCATAATCCTTACTTACATCTCAACTTTTTAAAATATATTTACAACTTTAACCCTGAAAGGGTCAAGTACTTTCCCAACCCTGATTTTAAAATAGGTCTCAAATAATGCGTATTCTCTAGTAGATGCAGGGGAGAGAGCAGAGGGCAGGGAGCTATACATAGGGAGAGATGAAAAGAGGAATATGATTGCTTGCTAATGTCTGCCCACGGGTCTGGGAAAAGGAAAGTTCTGGCATATATGTTACAACATACATACGGTTTTTTTTTTTTTTTAGACCTGAGGTGCAGAGAATTAATTACCCTCCTCAACTACAGCAAACTATTATCATCAGTTCATGCAAAGCCTGCCTTTTGTTTTAATTTTCACCTTCATCTCTAATCCCCACTTACATTGACCTCCCTTTTATACATGCCTTCCTTATGTCTTTTTTTTTCTTTTTGTTTTCCTTTTTTTTTTCTTATGTCTTTGATATATGTCCTTAACAGAGATGTATCTTTATATACGTTTAGTGTTATTGGGTATGAATGAGTAATTACATAAATAATATTGTGCCATAAACCTCATTCTGTTTCTATTTTTTAAAAGCTCACTAAATCTTTAAAGCCTGTTCATGTTGCTGGACTTCTATTGAATGTATTGCTATAACTGCTGCATAATATTTCATGTATGTATTTTACTTTTTCATTCCTCTAGCAATGGACACCTGCCACAAACAGTGACATAGTAAACATCTTCATACTTGTCCCCTTAGAGACCTGAGGCAGAATTGCTTTGTTCTATGTGTCTAGGAGAGGAATTGGTGGGCCGTAGGACCTAAATACACTACTGTCTTTATCCAGCCCCTCTTGTGCACAACCCGCATCCTCTCAGTCCCACCTCCTACTCTAGCCATCCCTGCAGAGACCAGAGCTAGGCAGCTGCACAGGCTGCAACCAGCTTGGTGCTGGTGTGGTGTGGGAGGACTTCTCATTTTCTGCTCTGGGACTTCTCTAAGGCAGAGTGTGGAATGGTGGGAACCTGCTCAGCACTCGTGCCTGCACAGTGAAATGGGGTGATAACAGTCACAAGGCTGCTCTTGACCTTTGGAGAACAGGAGCCAAATGATGAACGCTTCCCCTGGTCACCCCCCGCCTTGGGGGACAGTTCTGAGACACAGTTCTTAAGGCTTTTACCAAGTTCCCTGTAGAATTGAATATAAGTTGCCAGTAGCTACCAACTTGAAAACTCATTCTTGTACTGTTTTTTTCTTCTTCTTTTTCACAGTCCCCAGTTCCTCATTCCTGCTCCCGGTTATTTCTTCCCAAATGAACTATGTATAGACAAGCCTTTGTCTTAGACTCTGCTCTCAGAGATTACCCAGCATACAACATTATCCCTAAGTACTGCCAGATTGCTCTCCAGAGAATCTGAGACCACATCTAGATAGTCTGGCCAATCTCCAGCTTGTGGATCAGAGACGAGGATATTTCAAAATTTCAGAGGGCCACCTTTTGACAAGAGGCTTTGTGTATGCTTAGAAGGCAGCTCCCTGTGTAGGATGTTTCACGTGTGAGTCAGTGGTTTTTCTTTTTACACTTACTGCAGTTATTTTCAAAATGTGGTTGTAATATACATACATGCCTTGGTAATGATAATATACCTCTCCCAAACATTGATCTCTGCCCTCTCTCATGATTCACAACTGCTGATGCATGGACGGTACACTCATCCATGGATGTGCCATAACAGAGTATTAAGAAAATTTGCTTCTCAATACTTGTTAATATGGAAACGTCATACCACCTGCATCTTCCAGTGAAGGGTGTTTCAGTCAACTTATGTCCTAGATAAGGATGCATTGTTCTTCTGTCACATTGTCACTTGGGTTTTCTTATGGGAAAAAAAATGATCATTTCTTTGAGTGGACATGTATCAATATTAATTCTTTTGTGTGTGTGTGCCAGCTATCTGTATGGGGTGCATCACCATGAAAAGAGCACAGGTCATGACCACCTGGGAGCAGGGGATGAGAGGAACTTCTTTAAGGGAATGTATGTTCCTTCTCATTTGGGAACAGCTTTTTAAAATCTCATCATCTCCTTCTGCTTTTGTTGTGTGAACAGGTGGTTAACACATACACCCCAGGAAAGAAGATTTGGCTTGAAGGTGTGGTGACCACCTCAGTTGGAGGCACAAACAATCTGTCAGATTCCTATGCTGCAGGATTCTTGTGAGTAACACTTGCAATTTCACTCCCAAGGGCTTTGAGGAAAGGACAGTGAAATTGCTCATTATTCTGCCCATTGGCCGGGGGTGGGGGGGGGGTTCGTTTCCCACTGAAAGTTCTTCATCCATTTCTTTGTAAATGTGTTTAATCACTCAACAAACAGCGATTAGGGACTTGTCTAGTTACTAAGATCTCCGGTAGGAGCATTAGAGCAAAAGTAATAATAGTAGTAATCATGATAGTAATAAGAGCTTTATTTTATGTCTTCAGTGCAAAATACAGTACAGACAACATACATTTTCTCTTCTACTTTTCACCTGAGTCCTGGGAGATAGGTAAGAGTAAGACAGGAGTTTTGCCCTTTAGAAACTTATGATTGGAGGAATGGAGATGGGGAATAAGAAAAGCTGTAGGAGACAAGTGTCATAATAATAATAATTTTAACTGCATAGTGCTTACCATGTGCCAAGGACTATCTGATGTGCTTTATATGTATTTAATAATTTAACAACCAGTGTATTAGATACCCTTATTATATCCTTATACCCTTATAAGAACCCAGTGAGATAAATGTGATTATTGGTTAGTGGCAGAGCTTGGACTCAAGCCAAGGCAGTTTGCTCCAGAGTCCAGCCTCTTTGCCACTACAGTATGCCATTTCTCTTTCTGCCTTACGTGGGCTATCCACAAAAGGGGTAGACATGCAAAAGAATCAAGAGTTTCTGAATGGGAGGATCAGGAAGGGCTTTGCGGAGGAAGAGGCATTTTAGTGGAACATAGATTTCTCTAATTTCTATAGGTGAAGATTGTTGCTGATGGTAGTGGGAGCATAGAGGCTGAAGGAACATTATGAGGGGAAATGATTAGTGTGAGAAAGTCTCAGTATCTGCAGGGGTGTAGTGAGGGTTCTGATTAGGGACAGAGTTTTACCACCAAATCATGGAAGACCTTGAAAACCAGGCAGGGGAAATGAGGCCTTGTTCTATACTCAGTGGCTAAACCATTGATGATTTTGGAGGAAGAGAGAGACCCATCTGACCTGTATTTAAAACGTTGGCTTTGATAGTAGTATGCACAAGAGTTTGGATAGGCAAGAGGTAGGAAAATGAACTTGAAGGCTACTGCAGTCGTCTGGAGAACAACTTAAGCCAGAAGCATGAGGACCTCTGGCTGGCCTGCCATTGTCATGGACCACAGATTAACCAAGTGACCTGTTCCTGGTCCAGTCTAGGCTGCGGTCCTGGTTTTTTGTCTGAGCAAGGTTCTCCTAAGAACTGCAGCTCTGCCCTCAACTATGCGGTTCACTACTAACAGCTGCTCCTAATTATATAGCTGTAGATCTCCATGAAGGCAACTTCTTCAATACAGTTGTGAAGGACAAATCAGGCTGGTCAAGTAGATTGTCTTTAAGATGGCATCCTGGCAGATGCAGATGAAGATAATGAGTCAATGTCTACATGATGATGGCTGGGGTCTTCCAGCCCTGTGTCCTCACATGAGAGGCACAGAGAGGTTGTTCAGGGAGCATGGTTCAGTGAAGGAAATGGAGTGAATCAGCATTTGCTACAGTGTTGCTGAGGGTCTTCTTTCAAAAATACTCTCCTCACGGGGTTTCACTGTGAGAGACAGGTTGACAGTCCGTACTGCAGGAGGCCTCTAGAATCAGAAGAAGAATGGCCTTTGCTCAGCCTTCGCAGAAGGACTCCTCTGCAGGGCCCAGTAAGCAGCCCTCTTGTACTGTTTTTGTGAACATTCTTCCCTTTAGAGAGTGATGTGAAATGAGAAATAGCACAGACCTTCATGAAGAGAGCTGGAGAGAGACCTGCCTTTTCATGAGCATCAGCCAGATATCCATAGATCTCTGAGTCGCTTTGCAAACACAGATAAATATTGTTGTTTAGATTTTGGTTGTAGTTCAGATGTCCAATGCTTTGTTGACAGATCAAATGACAACCAGCTCATTCTGCCCCTGGTCTTCTCTCTTACCTCTTTATCACCCATTTCCTCTCAACCCCACTGGCAGTACCTAGATATATGCCCTTTGAGTCCAGTTCTCCAAGGGGCATAAATTGCTTCCTGGGAAAAAAAATGTAAAGCATTCTAGGAAGCTCCAGAAGGCTAGCAAGGAGTTGGAAAGAAGGCATTTTACAGCCCTTTTTCAATACATGGTATAACTATAAGCTTACCAGGGCATATACAAATGCATGCACAAATGAGAATTCTCTGCTGCCAAGTATTCAAGGGTAGTTTTCCCAGTCAGGGCTTTGAGATTCTTTGATGCCCTACCCTTGGCATACTGCTGTGTCTGCAGCACCTAGTAATGTCTGCCATGTAGTAGATATTCAATAAAGTTTTGTGGATGAAAGATAATGGCTGCAGAAGCATCCTTGGTGAGATATACCAGTTACCTTGACACTTTTCTCTACTTGAACATAAAAGGGAGACCTGGAACATCATTTATTTCCCCTACTCAGGAGATTTATTATTACAGGAGGAAGATGAAGACAACTCCAGAACTAACCATCTATTCTGAAAAGCCATGGGGAAACAAGGGCTCTGGCCATAGTCATTAATTAGCAATGGTCTTCATGTCAGTAAGGTCACTGGTTTGGAGCTCCATATGGTCTCAGATTTGGGAAATCAGAACTATGCATTATTTGTCCCTAGTATGCTGAATGGTGATTCTCAAAGTCCTAGAATCTAATTTTATCCAGATCAATTTCAACTTAGAGTATTGAGCACCTATAGTGTGCCAGGAACTGTGATGGTTGTTTTGGGTACAAAGCTAAAATGTGCCTATTTTTGATGAGCTCATACCAGCTGGGAGAAGACAGAGAAGTAAGTAATTATCATTCAGTGAGCCAGCAGAGGGTATGAGTAAGAGTTCTGGGGAAGTACAGAGGAGAAAGATACTACTATTGGCTGGGGCAGCAGAGTTCAGAAGGAAATGACACTTGACTTGGAGATTAACAGATGGGAAGAAATTTGCCAGGTGAGGTGGGTTAGTGGAAGAGAGGAAGGAAATTCTAAGGAGAAGTAAAACATATAAAAAGGCTCAGGTAAGTATGTGAGAGCAGCCAAAAGTAGTTTGTTTTTTGTTTTTTGTTTTTAAGATGTTGGGGGTAGGAGTTTAGTAATTTATTTATTTATTTTTTGCTGTGTTGGGTCTTCGTTTCTGTGCGTGGACTCTTCTCTAGTTGTGGCAAGCAGGGGCCACTCTTCATCGCGGTGCGCGGGCCTCTCACTATCTCGGTCTCTCTTGTTGCGGAGCACAGGCTCCAGATGCACAGGCTCAGTAGTTGTGGCTCATGGGCCTAGTTGCTCCGCGGCATGTGGGATCCTCCCAGACCAGAGCTCAAACCCATGTCCCCTGCATTAGCAGGCAGATTCTCAACCACTGCGCCACCAGGGAAGTAGTTTTATGTGGCTTAGAGCCTGGGGAATAAAGTTTAGGGTGAGAGAAGAGGTGATAGGTGAAACCAGACAATATATTCTTAGGAAAGATTGTGAAATGCCTTATCTTTTACCCTGAGAAGACTGAAGCTCTAAGTCATCTTTCTTACACACATATATTATTACAATTGGAAGTTTCCTTGCATTTCAGAATACAAAGAAAGAAAATGAAATCAATTCACAAATGAATGAATGAATGAATGGGTTAAATGTGTAAATGATGAAGGCAGAGTTAGCAGTAGGTGTTGGAAAAACCACGAGGGCAGTATTTTTGAAGGATAGCATGCCCTGGAGAGTGGGTATTTGGCAAGATGGGGTATGTAATAAGTGTGTGAGCAATGCAGGTCCTCCACTGCAACATGTGTGTGATGGTAACATACTCCAATCCCTGTATAGTTAGTTATAGTGCCAAGGGAAATTATTACTGCATTGCCTACTGACAGTGATATATGAGGGATGCAAATGACTGGACCATAGGTCACAGGAGTATGTGGGTTAGCGTCATATGTAAAGTACATGGACAGTGAATAGGTGCAAGCAGGGGAGTTTGAGTGATGGAAAATATAGTGTGTGTGCTTCTGTGATTGTGTGTTTTGTGGTCAAGGGGGATGACTTTAGGCTTACAAGTGGCTAGGGTGTTCATTTTATTTGTTAGTATTATAGGAATAAGAGATGTCTTTAGCAACAAGCTATTTTATGACCAAGGCAATTCATTTTACTCCTCTGGACCTCTTTATTTTCTTATAAAATGAAGAGGTTAGATTTGCTCATCTCTATAGATCTCTTCCATCTGTGTATTTAATGCTTAAAATAGTTTTCTCTAAAGTACTAGGTAAATTTGATGGGTGTGGGTGGTGGTGTGTATGTGTGTATGTTGGCCAATTTTTATAGAGCTTGTTTTATGCTGTTTTTAAAATGTATTGATGTAGCTTTTTTCCCCTGCTTTTCAGATGGTTGAACACTTTAGGAATGCTGGCCAATCGGGGCATTGATGTTGTGATTCGGCACTCATTTTTTGACCATGGATACAATCACCTCGTGGACCAGAATTTTAACCCATTACCAGTAAGTGTAATAGAAAGGTTCCCAACTCCTTTTCCATGTCCTTCCGTTCTTTTGATCATGCTTTGTTCCACACTGGTAGAATTTTTCTCCTCCTTCTGTTACCAGTTAATTTCATAAATTGAACAGAAGAATTCTTGACCCATTTTACAGACTCTTGGCTTCACCTCCCACACATACCCCAATATATACACACACGTATGTACATATGGGTTTATGCATATACACATATATACATTTATATGTATTTATATACTTACCACTATTATTTTAACAAACCTTGTGCAGTTGAGATTCCAAATCTACTTGTGGCCTGTTTGAACTCTGCTTGAGTGAATTTTTCCAGATTGTTTTCTTTTAATGCTAATAGGAGACTTAGTTAATGTTAGATGCAACATGTTGAAAGCAGATGGGAGAGCGTTGGCCAAGATCAGATACAGTAGGAACCCATCCCTTGGAAAGTGGCTGAAGTACACTTACATTAGATGCTGATCCCTATGTGACAATGAGGGGATTTGCCCAGGGTATCACCTTCTCTAGGAAAGCAAAGGAAAGGGAAGGCTAAAGAAGAGTGGCAAAAGCAGAGATCTGGGTTTGTCCAGTGACTTTACTGACCAATCAAAGAAATCCCACTTAGTCCAGAAAAGCTGTGCTTATCAAAAATATTACGTGAGTTATCCTTCTCACAGACATCCTAGTCATGATAAAAGGTCAGAGTCCTCTCATTAACCCATAGAATGTCAGAGCTGGCATTCCCCTTCGAGATGATCCAGTTCCACCTCATATAACAGAGGGAACGATAGCCTGGGGTGGGGGGGAGGGGCATGTAGAGCCAGCCCTAGAACCTGCTTCTGTGCCCTGGTCCAGTAATCTTCCTACAGAATTACTGCTGCCCTGGGGTCCACAGTAAACAAGCCCAACTGGAACCAGTGACTGTTCCTGCATTTGCTTCCCCCTGCCCATTTCCACCCCCCTATTCTTCTCACTACCCAGGCCTCCAAGCCCAGAACAGAGAACATCTTGGCACCCAACAGCACCATTGCCATGTCTCAAAAGAATCCCTCTAGTCAGAGTACTAAGTAATTATTGTATCCCTGATTGTACATGACTCCAATTAAGTCACAAATATTAAAGCTGACTGGCACAGTTGCTTTTATTCACAGGGCCAGGATACCTCTCTCTCAGTGTATGTGGGGCTGGGGTATGGAGGAGTGAGAGGGAATTTTCAGTTTGTAACCATAGGGGGTTTCCTTTGTTTGTTGTTTCTTTTGAGCTCATAAACTTGTGGTGATAAAATAAATAATAATTAGAAAAGTATCTATGAAATGTAAGCACTGAACAAATATAATGTCACACAAATGTAAATATTTATTGACCATCAGGCACTGGGGAAGAGACTAGTAGTAGATACCTGAATAAGTAGATAATGGATTACTATAAGAGGGGGTCAGTGAGGGCTCCTTTAGAGTATATACAAGGAAGACCTCTCTGAGAAGGTGACATTTAAGCCAAGAGCCCAGTGACAAGAAGGAGCCAGACATGCAGATTTTTGCAGAAGAGCTTTCAGGCTGGGGGAGGGGCTAGCACAAAGACTCCGAGGCAGGAACAGACTTGGCATGTTTGAGGAAACATAAGAACACCAGAGTGCTGGGGGCCTGGCAGGGAAGGGGGAGACTGGACATGAGGCCAGCCCGGGTCAGATCACGAAGGGCTTTGAAAGCTAAAAGGAGTTTGACTTTTATTGTAAATAGTATGAAAAGCCATTGGAGGGTTTTCTGCAGGGCAGTAACATGATCTAACTTACATTTTTAAAAGATCACCCTGGTATAATTAATGCACCAAATATTATTTATATATTTAATAATGTGTATAATACTTAACAGTTTACAGACCACTTTCATATACCACACATCAGTAAAACTCCAAACACTCTGTCCTTCCTTCCTCCTGTCTTTCCTTTATTCCTTCCTTCACACATTCAAATCTCTTTCACTCCTCTTGACCATGTACTATATGCTGATCGCTATTCCTGGCAAACAGCCACCGTGACGAGCCAAAAAGACAAGGTCCTTGAACTCCTGGAGCTTATAGTCTAGTGAAGTGAACTGAGAAACGGAAAGTATATAAACACATAAATAAGATTAAAAAATTTGTCATAATTGCTCTGAAGAGAGCCTGGTGAGATGAGTATGACTATTTATACTTATTTTGCTGAAGAGAAACTAGGGTTCCTTCAAGTTGTTAAGTGACTTATCTAAGGTCAGACAAGTAGTAAGAGCTGGAACTCAAGAGTTTTTCAGTTCTAAATGCTATTTTCTTTTCACCGTGCCACACTGTTTCTTGCAGTACTCTCTTTGGTGTCTGTGCTGTGGTCTGATGCCACTGTTTGTCTCAGAATTGAGTCTGGAGATGGGAACAGGCATCTTGAGGAACTGGAGAGAAGAAAACCTAGGCTAGAAGAAAACCTATGGTCTGTGGGTGACTAGACTGGTTTGATTTCCGGAGCTGGACAAACCTGGATTGCGTATCAACTCTCTATGTACCTTCGCATGGCCATGTGTTAGGTTAAAGATGCAAGTTCTCATGGCTTCGTTCTCCCCAAACGAGCGATAATACAGGTGACTTTCTTTAAAATCTTACCATGAGACACCTTGGTTGATAGGTAGTAGCGGCACAGAGGTTCATTGGAAGCTCAAACAAGTCCTATTGATTTAGTACAAAGGCTCAAATGTTCTGCACAGCTGTATTTCTGGAAATGCCAAGCTCTAGTAAAGAAACTGTATGTAAAAGCACTTTAAAAGGTAGCAGTCTTTCTTTTTCTCTTTCTTTGGGCTAATAAATTCTGTACCTTATAAGCAGAGAACTTTGCAGCTGGGAGAGTATGTCCTAAGTCTCCCGGAAAGAATTTACTAGGCTAGACCTGGGCACCAATCTGACAGACCTTGCCAGCAGGCCCCTGAGATGTGCAATGGTCACAGACCTAGGATCATACTGTTGCCGCTTCAGAGAGTTGTACAGTTGATATCCAAACACTGACAATAAAAACTTGTGGGTTTTACACAAGTGATTAAATCTTCAAGAGTGTTAAGAGTTTAGGGCATTAGTGAGTTATGTTTTAGTTGCCTCCCAGAAAAATCAGTATTTTCTATTACAGTCCCTTCAAATTCAGCTCAGTGCATTTCAGGAAAAGATCCTATTGGCAGATACTAGTTTTTTTTCTGTTGTTGTCATTATCGGGTCTTAGCCTAATGGCACCCCAACCCATATCCCATATTACCCCTCCACCTACCCAGTCAGCTTTTGATTCGAGTTTGTAGGATTCCAGTCCAGCTCTGGCAAGGCCATTCCAATCTAAGGTAAGAGAGAATATTGAAGGTAGTCCTTTTTGTCTTGAGAAAAGATCATTTTCAACTACAGCCCATGTTGTTTCTGGCTGTTCCTCTAGAAATGTGCCAACTCTCCTCCTCTTGTGAGATTTTCCTTCTCCTGGGAAGAGGAGAACATTTAGTCCAGCAGTGCTTCATCACTCGACTCCCACCCCTTTCCCCTGACCTGCTCGCCATTGGGAAGGAGGGAACTTGTGAGTCTCCACAGCCTGTCGGCTAGTCATGGGCTCTCTTGGGAGTAAGGGATGTTTGTGCAGAAGAGATCTGCACATTCAGTGGACATAGTCCAGACCCCACCAGCCGTGGGCATTTCTCCTAAGAGACGGTTTTGGAATTTAGCTTGCTGCTTTTTTTAAGAGCTTGATTTACAGAGCTTTCAAGGAAAGAAATAGTGAATTACTAGCCAACATCTTCTTAACTCCCACACCGGCCTAGCAAATACAATTCAATTCAAAAAACATTGACACTTCAAATGTGTCTGGCTCTAGTCTAGGTGTTCTGGGGACATGAAGATAAATAAGATTTGGTTCTCTCATCTGTAGAGCTAACAATCTGGTGTGTGTCTGAGGGATTACAATTTAGTCCTTTGCTTAGAATAAAATAGAAAGGTCGTTCACATTGGATAGCCTTTTCTATACTGGGCATAGTGGTAGGGATATTTATATTTGCTGGCAACATTCTTTTTTGCTGACTACCCCTTATGAATAACTATAAACATTCAATTCAGCCCAATGCACAGTTATTGAACACTTGCTGTGTACGTTGTTCTGGAATACAGTCAGTGGTCATAGAAAACTCACTAGTCTATGACGGGATTGAACCTATAGCTGTGGTTCCTGTAGCACCATGCTCTGAGCCAAGCGATCACTGTTCAGATGTCATTTGGCTGTTGGAAAGAAACTGTGCATCTTAATGATATCTGCGTAGCTCCACTTCTTAACCTATCATAGGGATGAGATCCTAGGTGCTCCATCCTTGTTTCCCTTTGAAACATTAGATTCTTATGCACTACACAACCATGATGTGGAAACAGGATGAGCTTAAATCTGTCCCTTTCCTGAGGAAGAACATCCAGTTGCAAACCCATGTCCCATGGATGCTGGATGTTGCACACTCTCTTGCAAGAAGAGCACCACCTAATGAGGAGGCCTCAGGGGAGCAGCAGGAGCCTGGTACTGTGACAAGGTTCACAGATTCCAGTCCCGGCTCTGCGTCCATTAGACGTGTGTCTTTGGGTTCCAGTTTTCTCATCACTCAGATTGTGATAAAAATGTCTCCTCTATCTGCCTCCAAAAGATACTGTTATAATCCTTGAGAAAACTAGATATGACAGTAGGATTCTGATTTCATATGTACGTGTACACATAGAAAATTACTGGAAGGGACTACATCTAAATGTTAAAAGTGGTTTTCTTTGGGTGGTGGGATTACAGATAGTTTTTATTTTCTTCTTTGTGGATTTTGTATGAAAAATTGGTGCAATCGGCATTATTGATTTCATAATCTGAAAAATAAAAGGCTGTTTTTCAAAGAAAAAATAGAGTGTTTAGAAAGAAGTAAGTGCTTTATTACACCTGTGCTTTGTGCTCGATACTGTGCTGGACCCTGGAGACAGTGTCCCTGCCCTCACGGAGCTTACAGTGTGGATAGGAGATGGATCAGTCAGCAGGGACTGTGGCAGAAGTGCTTTAGCAGGACAGGAGAGGAACAGATGCCAGCCTGGGTAGAGGGAAGGCATGGGGCATCAAGGAAAGCTTTCTGGAGGAGACAGTACCTGAGCTGGATCTTGAAGGAGAAGGGCAAGCTAGCCACAGGAAGAAGAGTTTGAGGTCTGGGGAGAATCTTCCAAACAGAGACAATGGCATGTACAAAGGGTCAGAGGCTTTAATATTCCAGAGAGTCATGGTGGATGGATTATGAAAAATTACTTAGGAAAGCTTTTCCCATCGCTCTCTGTTGGCCACACAGGCTGTGTAAAAACTAAGGAATCTCAAAGTTACAAACCTGGAGGTGGTGGGGCAGGGGTGGTACAGAACCTGTTTCTTGGCGTAGCTTCCTTTCTCTTTCTTTTCTTTCCCGTGGGAGCCATCAGGAAGATGAAAGAAGCAGAGAGTACCTGTTTAGGGGTAGCTGTGATGTGAAACCCAATCCTCTCATTAGAGTCCCTGACAAAGACTTCTCCATGTGCAACCTTCCTTTGTGGGAACCTGCGGCTGCTGAGAGAAGGACATCCTCAGCTGCAGGATCAATCACTGGGACTCAGGCTGGCTCCATGTCAGTGGCTGAAGCGCCTGGGCTGCATGCCCAGTGGGCATGACTTGCTTCTTTCCTCCTCTGTGCCTCTGAACCCTGGCCTCTCAGATCAGAGCCTGCACCTGCACCATGTGACCAGGCACGCAGCTCTTTTGCTCCTGATGCTTTAAAGAGAAGCCCCTCTGATTTTTAACTACCAGTCTTCATCCGTTGCTTATTTATCAACCTGAGTGGTGCGCATGGGATGTAAGTGACACGTGTCAGCAGTTGAACAGCTCACCCTGGTGGAAGCTGTCTCGGGAAGTAGAAAGAGCTCTGCACCTGGAATCAGAAGATGTAGGCTCCAGGGCAGCACCACAGTGTTCCAGTTGCTTGAGTTTGCATTTCCTGCTTTGTAAAATGGGGCTAACTGTGCTGGGGTCAGGGAGTGGGGAGTATCTGAATGTCATGCTTAAAAGTATTGGCATTGGAATCAGACTGACCTGAGTTTCAGACCCAGCTCTGTCATTTACTACTGTGTCCCTGGGCAGATTACTAAACCTCAACAATCATCCATTTCCCTTCATAAAATGGAGACAATAGTAGTGTCTATCTCAGAGCATTGTTGGAAAGGATTGAATGAACCAGTGTATATGTATCTTTTACCACATAGTAAGCACTCAACAAATGTCAGCGGCTATTATTATTTTATAAAGTCACTTTGTAAAATTCTGTAAGTCAGTAATATCAGTAATTATCATTAATAACGAATATAACTGTGGCAAGATAATATACATTTGAATATTCATATAGATACCTGGAAATCAACCAAGTAATGATAGCTAAAGTATGAAAAGTAAATTTTTTTGCAAAAATTAAGTGACTGGAGAATTAGAAGAACAAAAGAGGAAAGCTGTGATTCCTGCACTTGAAAGGAATTGACTGCAAATGGTTAAAGACAAACTAAAAATTACATTTTATTTTCCTCCAGAGAAGATGCTGCCAACCTTTCCCACTGAAGGCAATTAAGACAGTAACCACACTGCAACGCTAGCTCTAATACCTTCATGTGGTATTCATAAATGGCCCAGTAAGCCCTGGAAACCATGATATGTCACATAAAAAGTGCTAATGACAGCACATTATATGAATCACTGAGAAGCAACAATTGAAAATCTCACTCTACCGTCAACCATTTATACTGCTCCCAGATTGCAATACTGAGGGATTACAGTTACAGTAAGTTGTGCAGCAACCTAAATAAATCAGGGAGAGGGAGAAGAAGCAGTTGCAGCCTCACTGTGCTTGAGCTTAGGAGCATGGTGTGCCATCCTCGAAGCAACCTTCAGATGATGGAGGAGCAAGGCCAGCCCTGGAAATGCGAAAAGCTGCACCTTACCTAACTTCATCGGTTCACCTAAAACACTAGAATATTATCTAAAAATAATCTGACTAGGAAGAGAGGAAGGGAGGGAGGGAGGAAGAAAAAGAATGAAAGGAGACAAAAAGTGGAATGCCCTTTGGTAGGTTGGAAAGATCTTTTGCGAGTGCCAAAATATGACAAACTTGTAGTTATTTCACCTTAAACATTATATTTACAAACATTAAGGGCACAATGATGTCTGGTTATGACATTTAGGAACCAAGAAATAGGCCTCTGTTAGAAGTGACCATGAGAGCGAAACATAATACATTGTCTTTTCTAACTCAATTTTGATTTTTTGTTTGTTTAAATAAAAGCAGAAGTCTTTAAAAATAGAAATAGAATATTGTTTTTAATTCTTATTTAAATGCACTACACTATAAAGTTTAAAAAATCTATCAGTCATTAGGTACTTCACTCACTAACTTTCAACTATTATCAATCTCTGTTTATTTCATCTCTGATTTGGTTTTAAGCTTTGAAAGGATTGAATAGAACACGTCATTTTGACTCACTCTAAATCTGACTTGAGCAGACCTGCCTTCTGCTCCAAATTCACTGCCTTCCTCTTAATGTCAAAATCCTTGTAGTGTTTCTTCATTAGAGCAGTGATTCTCAAGTCTATGCACATTATAGTCACCTAGAGGGCTTAAAAAAAAATACCTATGCTTTGGAACCACCCCCCAGGGATTCTGATTCAGTTTGTCTATAGAAGAGGGCAGGTGTTTGTATTTTTTAAAACTCCCGGAGTGATTCTAATGTGCAGCCAGAGTTGAGAACCACTTAGTTACAGGGTGCCATTTACCCTGATGAAATTAAAAATTACCCTTTCGTTTTCCTGTACTCTTTTGTACCCAACTTGTGCTTCAACAGTCAAGATATTAACAGAAATTTAAAACTGTCTATCATTAATTCATTTGCCAAATATTTATTGAGTATCTATTATGTGTCAGACACTTTTCTAGTTTCTGAGGAGACAGAGGTAAAGGAGGAAGACAAGATCCCTGCCCTCATTGGAGATTACAGTCTAGCAGGGGAGACTAAAAATATACAAGTAAACTAACACTAACATAATTAATTACAAAATTCAGAATGGTATGTAGGAAGTTGAAGAATAATAGGAGAGGATACCTCTTTGGAAAGTGTGGCCGAGGAAGTCTTCACTGGGAAAGCAGCCATGGGAGAAGCTGGGGGAAGAGCAGAGCGTCCTAGCAGAGGAAGCAGCATCCGCAAAGGCTGCAGTGGGGAGAGGCTCTGTCACACATCAGAGGCTGCGCAGTGTCTCTAAGACTACCCTGAAGCGTGCACCAGGCACAGAGGCAGCCAGCCAACTGCTGGGTACAATTTATCTCGGGCTCCCACACCTGATTCCCGACCCTACCTGTGTCACCAGCACTTGGCAAACTGCTTTGCTTCCTGTCTCTTCGTGTGAATGATGGTATCCCACTGCCTGCCCCTACGTCTGGGGTCCTCGACCAAGCCTGATGCCTACTGCGTTTCCCTGTCACCGACCTGGCCATTTCCATGTGCACCCTCTGTCACCTCTCAGCAGGCTCTGAAACAAGAATGGCAGAATAACAATACTTGTGGAAGCTGGTGATGAACATTTTGGAGTTTGTCATACAATTCTGTTTTTGTGTATGTTTAAAAATTCAGTCATTTTTTAAATGTCTTCATGCTAGTGTGTTGTGACATACAATAAAGCCAAGCACTGTTTTGGTTGTTCTGGGACATAAAAAATAAAAGTCAAATTCCTTCTCTCCATGTTCACAATCTCTTTGGGTTGGCAGAACATAGAGCCTTTGAGAGGGAGCTAATAGATGATGCCCTAAGGTCTGTCTTGTTCGCTCAGTATCTCCAAAGCCAGACCTCCAAGTAGGAGATATTACTGTTGTCTGGAAAGAAAGTGCTAGAGGGGAGAGTCAGGGAAGGCTTGTACAACAAGATGTCATTAGTGGACATTTGTAAGATTAGTTACCCAAAGAATACATGTTCCTGAGAAAGCTCCTTGCCCCAGGGCACCATCTGCTAGACAGTGGGAAGGAAGGAGTGCCTTAGGATGGAAGGAAGACCAGGAGTTCTGTATCTGATCCCAGTTTTTGCCACCAGCTCATTCATCCTGGGGCACTGGGTACTCTGGGTTCACCTCAGATGTGGGTGTTGAACTTGGCCATTTGAGGTCCCCTTCAGCTCTGATGTTTTCTTATTCACTGTCAAGATTTCTATACCGGTATCTTCAGACATACCTCCCAGCTGAACTGACACTAATAAAACTTTAAAAAATAAAACTAAACCACACTGTTTTACTTTTAAATCACACAGGGAGTAATTCCTCTTTTCTCAAGGCTCTTGTAACCCTGTTATAGCAGTTATCACTTTCGTTATTAGAGTTGTTGGGGTACATCTAATTTCCTCTCTCTGACGGTAAGCTCCTTGAAAACACAAGCCATCTCTCATATCTTTATATCTCTCACAATTCCCTGATCATAGTCAGTCCTTACTGAATTCTAAAGATGATCAGTGATTGGGAATCTGGGGGCTGCAGAGCACTACTTAGTAATGGAAATATGGAAGGCAGGTGTTTATTGTCAGGTATTGTATGCACACTGTGTAAAAGAAGATAGTTAGCTTGGTCCTTAAGAGACTGGGCTCTGGGGTCAGATCTGGATGTGAATTCATCTCCACTGTCTACTTGCTGTGTCACATTTGGCAGATTTTCTCATCTTCCATCATCTGTATAATGAGGATGCCTATAGTTTGTACATCACAGGGTCCTTGTGACTGCTTAAAAAAGTGCCTGACAGTAAGTATATAATAATGTGACCATTATTCTAAATACATGAAAATTATTCCTTGGACATAAATTGTAGTAATATTTTCTTAGGTCAGTCTCCCCAGGCAAAAGAAATAAAAGCAAAAATAAATAAACAGGACCCAATAAAACTTATAAGCTTTTGCAAAGGAAACCATAACAAAACAAAAAGACAACCTATGGACTGGGAGAAAATATTTGCAAATGATGCTACTGACAAGGGCTTAATTTCCAAAATATACAGATACCTCATATAACTTAATATTAAAAAAAAAAGAAAAGCAAACAACCCAATCAAAAAATGGGCAGAAGACCTAAATAGACATTTCTCCAAAGAAGACATACAGATGGCCAGTAGGCACATGAAAGGATGCTCCCCATCTCTAATTATTAGAGAAATGCAAATCAAAACTACAATGAGGTGGGACTTCCCTGCTGGTCTAGTGGGTAAGACTCCATGCTCCCAGTGCAGGGGGCCTGGGTTCAATCCCTGGTCAGAGAACTAGATCCCACATGCATGCTGCAACTAAGAAGCCCACGTGTCACAACTAAGAATTGCACATGCCACAACTAAGAAGTCCACATGCCGCAACTAAGAAGCCCACATGCTGCAACTAAGAGTCCGCATGCTGCAACTAAAGACCCCACATGCCACAGTGAAGATCCCACCTGTTGCAACTAAGACCCAGTGCAGCCAAAATAAATAAATAAATATTTAAATATTTTTTTAAAAAACTACAATGAGATATTACCTCACACTGGTCAGAATGGCCATCATCAAAAAGTCTACAAATAATAAATGCTGGACAGGTTGTGGAGAAAAGGGAACCCTCCTACACTGTTGGTGGGAATGTAAATTAGTGCAGCCACTATGGAAAACAGTATGGAGGTTCCTTAAAAAACTAAAAATAGAACTACCATATGATCCAGTAATCCCATTCCTGGGCATATATCTGGAAAAGATGAAAACTAATTTGAAAAGATACATGCACACCAATGTTCATAGCAGCACTATTCACAATAGCCAAGATATGGAAGCAACCTAAGTGTCCATCAACAGATGAATGGATAAGATGTGGTATATGTATACAATGGAATATTACTCAGCCATAAAAAAGAATGAAATATTATCATTTGCAGCAACATGGATGGACCTAGAGATTATCATACTAAGTGAAGTAAGTCAGACAAAGACAAACATATCACTTATATGTGGAATCAAAAAAAAAAACAAATCAACATATTACAAAACAGAAACAGATTCACAGACATAAAAAACCAATTTATGGTTACCAAAAGTGAAAAGGGAGGGGGAGGGATAAATTAGGAGTATGGAATTAACAGATACACACCACTATATATAAAATAAATAAATAACAAGGACTAACTGTATAGCACAGGCAACTATATTCAGTATCTTGTATAATAACTTTCGTCTTTGGCTTCTTTTATTCTTTATGTTCCACCATAAGTTCCACAGCTTATTTCCACCCACTAAATCATCTGGCTTTTCCAGCTCCCTGATAAGGCAGGTAGATAGCACAGATATACTTATCCCGTTTGGCAGAGAAGAAAACTGAGGCTCAGAGAGGTCCAGCAACTTATTCAAGGGGACACAGCAAGACCGAGCCAGTTGTTCTGAGTTCTGTGATTCTTCATTACTACTTCATCTCCTCCCTCTGGTTGGTTCTGCCACAGCTTTGTCAAGTTAAGAATTCAGGTTAACCATATCTGCTAGCAGTCAAGGCAGATAGAAATGGCAATGAGGAAGCAAAATAAAAAGCTGGCTTCAGGGTAAAGTAAAATGATTCAGGAGATAAAACCTGGGATTTAACAGTGACTGACTTATAGATTTACATTTTTACTGAATAATGAAAGAACAAAGGAAGAAAGGAACAAATTTTCAATTTCATGCAGCAGCAGGTTAGTTTCACTGCTTATAGTGACTATATTTTAGAGATACAGAGTTTACCTGTCCTATGGCAGCTGTCATTTTCCTCATTATTATTTATGTATATGTCTACCTCCTTGAAAGTGGGGCTACTTTAAAACCTTTCCACCAATGCAAGAGCTGAGCCATCCCCTGATGTTTAGCCATCTGATGATGGATGGCAGATCCAGTTCCAGAAGTCAATTAGATTGTTTGGGAGAGCCACAGCAGGGCATTTTCCTGAGGAAAGTTCCAAGGTGGCTCTGAAAGACAAAAGATAATTAATGTCCCTTCATTAACCGTACCTCCTGAGAAGTACTGCAAACATATATTTGAAGATTTGCCATGAATGCAAACTGGTCTGAACCCTTGCCCTTGTGGGCAAATAAAGGAAAGGTGTTGTCAATGTCCAGGACAGCATACCAAGTGCCATCAGTCTGTGCAGTGGATTCAGCTGCAGCTACAATGTCTGGAATAGCGGGGGCTGCAGGAGTAACAACTTAATTCAGTTGGTGATAATCTACCATAAGTCTCCAGTTCCTGTTCCTCTGGACCTACAGAGCTATAGTATTGAGATATTATATCTCTTAATATCCCTGCTGCCTTTTAGACCTTAATCAAGACTGTGATTTCCCTTTCTCCTCCTGGGACCACCTGGAGATAGAATAGGGAGGTGGGCTGGGGAGTGATTAACATGTCCCACTAGATGTGAATATTCCCGCTACATGTAAATGTCCTAATACATGTCTCATTACTTCTCTACATGTGACTCTTCTAGATCAGGAGAATCCCCTCTGGATATTATGAGCATTCACAGCACAAACATGTAAAACATCAATGCCAATACACATTCTATAGGGAATATACATTGGAAACCACAAAAACAAGACATTGAATTGGTCCAAAGGGCGTCACCCACAAGATCACTTTAGATTTATTTTTCCTACTGGAAACCCTGCCCAAACCTTATTAGTTGAATTCAGGAGCCTCCTCCCCAATGAAACGGGTAGAATGGTGACTTGGGCACCTGTATCTAAAAGAACCATAAGAGTTTGAGTTCCTTCCTCCCCAAAGTTTCCCAACTTACTTGAATGGACGCCTATGGTCTTTGGTCCTCATGGAGAAAGGGAGACCTCAATTCTACCTTTAGTTATCTTTCTCCTTAAAACAGCTAGAACTGGGATCGAGGGGAAGGGAAGGATCAGGGATGCTGAGGAAGAGAGCAGCTCCACACCAGTAAGCAAGGCTTTGCATTTACATTAATTTAGGCATCTTAAAAAGAGAGTCATGGGCATATACACACTAACAAACGTAGTAAGGTAGATAGCTAGTGGGAAGCAGCCACATGGCACAGGGATATTGGCTCGGTGCTTTGTGACAGCCTGGAGGGGTGGGATAGGGAGGGTGGGAGGGAGGGAGACGCAACAGGGAAGACATATGGGAACATATGTTTATGTATGACTGATTCACTTTGTTATAAAGCAGAAACTAACACACCATTGTAAAGCAATTATACCCCAATAAAGATGTTAAAAAAAAAAAAAAAAGAACAGCTTTTTGAGGTAAAAATTCACCTACCAGAACATTCACCCTCTAAAAGTGTACAGTTCAATTGTTTTAGTACTAATATATTCATAGAGTCGTGCAACCATCACCACAATCTATTTTAGAATATCACCCAAAAAGGAAACCCCATGCCTATTAGCAATTACTCCCCATTCTCCTTTTCCCCCAGCCTCTGGCAACCACTAATCCACTTTCTATCTCTGTAGATTTGCCTATTCTAGATATTTCATATAAATATGATCATACAGTATGTGTCCCTTTGTGACTGGCTTTTTTCACTTAGCGTAATGTTTTCAAGGCTCATCTGTATTTTAATATGTATCGATACGTCATTCCCTTCTATTGCTGAATAATATTCTGTTGTATGGCTATACCATGTTCTATTTACCTACTCGTCAGTTGATAGACATTAGAACTATTTCTACATTTTGGCTATTATGAAAAATCCTACTATTAAACATAAGTGTACAAGTTTTTATGTAGAATATGTTTTCATTTTGCTTTGGTATATACCTTGGAGTGAAATTGCTAGGTCATGTGTTTAACTTTTTGAGGAACTGCCAAACTGTTTTCAAAGTGACTTCACCATTTTTTATTCCCACAAGCCATGTATGAGGGTTCTAATTTCTCCACTTCCTCACCAACACTTATTATTGTCTGTCTTTTGATTATAACCATCCTAGTGAGTGTGACTTATATCTCATTATGGTT
The DNA here is from genome assembly GCF_964270905.1 of Leucopleurus acutus. Classification (NCBI taxonomy): domain Eukaryota; kingdom Metazoa; phylum Chordata; class Mammalia; order Artiodactyla; family Delphinidae; genus Leucopleurus; species Leucopleurus acutus. The sequence continues at coordinate 29,310,951 of NC_139156.1, forward strand.
TTGATTTGCTCTTCCCTAATGACTAATGATGTTGAGCATCTTTTCATGTGCTTATTGGCCATTTATGAATCTTCTTTGGATAAATGTCTATTCAAATTCTTTGCCATTCTTTAAGTGGGGGCCTATTTGTCTTTTATTGTTGGATTGTAAGAGTTCTTAATAATACAAATGCTTTATTGGATATGTGATTTGCAAACATGTTTCCAATTCTGTGTGTTGTCTTTTCATTCTCTTGATAGTGTCCTTTAAGCACAAAAGTTTCTAATTCTGATAAAATCCAACGTATATATTTTTCTTTTTGTCACTTATGCTTTTGGTGTCTAATCCAAGGCCACAAAGATTTACTCTGATGTTTTCTTCTAAGAGTTTTATAGTTGGCTCTTACGTGTAGATCTCTGATCCATTTTGAGTTAATTTTTGTATATGATGTGAGATAGGGATTCAGTTTCATCCTTTTGCATGTGGATACAGTTGTTCCAGCACCATCTGTTGAAAAGACTATTTTTTTTCCTCATTAAATTGTCTTGGCATCCTTGTTGAAAATCAATTGACCATAAATGTAAGGACTTTTTTCTGTACTTTTAATTCTGTTCTATTAATCTAAATGTCTATCTTTATGCCAGTACCACACTGTCTTGATTATTGCAGATTTGTAGTAAATTTTGAAATTGAGTATGAGTCCCATGAAGAAAATGTTCTTCAGTTACAAAATTGTCTTAGCAACTACTTTCAGTTTTGAGCATTGTGTCAGCTGCTCATAGCTCAACCAAATGAACTGCCAACGTTCAGTCCACCCAAAGACCCATATTGGGTGGCAAGGTCATCATTACTGACATCACCTATTTCAGCTTTAGGAATCCCTTGGCTCAGTAACCTCAGCCACATTGACTTTAGGTTGGGGTAACAGGACTCATTGCCCCCATTGTCATGATAATATCCTTTCCCTCACCCAGCTGGGGAGAGTGAACAATAGACATGGTACAATTTTGGTGGCTTGTTTCAATCCTACCTCTCACTGCTCAGCCTCTAAATATTAATTCAACTTTTGTTCATTAATAGGCAGGACACTGGGGGACCCTTACTCCTCAACCTCACCCACCACTTGGGTGAGAGCGTTCACCACCAGATCCTGGGAAGGCTTCATATATCCCTAAACCTGGCCTACAAAGCCCTTGTCCTTCCTCTTCCATAAAATCATGCCACTGTCAGCACCCCATCCTCATCACTACAGCTGTCAAGAACTGTGAAGGGCCTGAGATTTTACCCTGCTTGCAAACTAGTATGTTAGCCTTTGCTGCTTCATAGATGTAGGCAGAAGACACAAGACTCCTGGGTCAGCAACAAAAGACTATGTACTCATACACAGCAAGCATCATGAACATTAGCATATTTGCACTGGTTCTTCTGGCCACCAGGTCCCAAAGGGGCAGTGCAGTGGGCCCATGTGTATGCTCCCCATGCAGTGGGTTTGAGTTGCAGCTGAGGAATTCAGGACCAAGGACCCAGCACTTTTTGAGCAAGCAGCAAACATTGTAGCAAGCAGTACACAAACCAATGTTCCTCCCCCCAGAAGCATGCATGGTAGTTATATACTGTGGTCACTGACCCATTTTATTGCCTATGTGAGTAGCTACATAAACTGCTCTTTATCAGAATACAGATAAACCTTGTAGACTGGCACACTCACCAAGAACATGCAAGACAATCAGGGCTGGTGGCCACCAGATTGGTGGCCTCTCCCAAAATTCCACCCCTTGGCCCTATATGTTCTTGGCTGAGCTCAAATTTACATCTAAGTGTGACAGTCTGTCAGTCACTCTGGTTAATCTGACTGACAGAAGTCTGGGACCAAATTTGTTCAATTTGTTTCATACAGTATGATGGTTAATTTTATGTGTCAAGTTGGCTAGGCCGTGGTACCCAAATATTTAGTCAAACATTCTAGATATTTCAGTTAAGGTATTTTTTTAGATGAGATTAACATTTAAATCAGTAGACTTTAAGTAAAGCAGATTGTCCTCCATAATGTGGGTGGGCCTCATCCAATCAGTTGAAGACCTTAATAGAAACAAAACTGACCTCCCCTGAGCAAGAAGGAATTCTGCCAACAGACTGCCTTCCAACTCTAACTGCAACATAACTCTTCCCTAGGTCTTCAATCTGCTGGCCTACCCTACAGATTTTAGACTTGCCAGCTTCCACAATCATGTGAGCCAATTACTTAAAATCAATCTCTCA